>NC_134366.1:78432755-79057755 GCF_035582795.1 Mycteria americana | reverse complement strand
TGTGCAGCAGGATGTGCAGGCAGTGTTCAGTGTAAGCAGTCACCCTGTCTTTGATTAAGGCTTTGGTGTTGAGATAATTGTGTGATTTTTAAACGTACTGTTCTGGTAAATGCAGCAGGGAAGTGTGTTTTTTCATCTGCTGTACATAAATGTAGCTATCACTGGCTCAAATGAATGAGATCAATTTTATGCTCGAGACTTGACTGTGGCTGAAATGGTGGTGGCATGTCAACAACTACAACAGGTCATGTGACTCTCAGATCAGGAAAGGATTTTAAGATCTAAAGCTGAAGATTAGGTGTATTTGTGAAGGGGAATGCAATAAAAGAATACATTCTTTCAGTGCATCAGAGGAAGGGGCTCTAAACACCCTCTCCTGAGGAATTCAGCTGCATATCAGTGAAGGTAAAGTGGATATAAGAAAAATGCCGTGTGTATGGAGAGCATTAGGAAAGGTCCTATATTTCAAGAAAGAATATTGTTTACAAGGAGTGTTAATAGGTTTCAAGGGAAATGTTAATTTTTTTTTCCTGGCTGAAATAGCTACTGTAAGTTTTTAATGGTTAATCATTCATTCTTGAATTTTTATATTAAGCATTTCATATTACTTTATTGACTTAACTTTTATGCTCTTCTTCATTTTGACAGTAAAGAATGACCAGGCAATACTCTTTGAAAATTGGAGACCATTTGCAGCTGCTCTCTGCTGAGGAAAGTGAATAATAGGGTGCCCTCAAGGAATTTCAAAGGTATCACTCAACAGAAACTTTTGTGTCTGAAGAAAACTAGATCATTTTATCATGGCAGGCATACTGATATGTTTGCTTTAATAAAATGCCATATTTCTGCCTTTAATCTCTTGTCAACCAGCTATTAAAACCCCAAAGTGTATGCGTGCAGCACATGTAAACACTTGTGGTTTCAAGTTTGCCACACAACATACAAACGAAGCATGTAATTTTTGTTTTGTGAACAATCTGGAATAAACTTACTGAGTAATGGCAATAAGGTTCTTTTTCTCACCCCCCCCCCCCTCAAGCCAACAAATCCATTTGATTTAATTCAATAATCCATGGAAATTTTTAAAAGCATTATCTAAATCCTACAGAGTTCTCTGAAGTGGCCAGATGAGGAAATAATGACAACTGTTTTCCATGTAAATAGTGATGAGCACCTGAAATAATAGCAGTGTTAGAAGATGATTACTTATGAGAATTGACTTTATGTGCCTCAAGCCCCCGGAATTTTGCACCTGCACTGAACAGTTCCCCTTGTCTTTCAGCACGGCAATTCTGTGCTGTAACTCAGTCATCATTTCTTGCCTGTTAAGGCAAGGCTTGAATCAGTGCCCTCAGTAATAGAAGCTTGCTTTGAAAGTAAAAGACGTTTCTTGTGACCCACATCATATTCATTCAGAAATTCCTGAAGATTTGGGTGGATAAGGATACTTTAATGACTTTGGGAATTGCTTCAAATAATGGTAGAAGACTAAAAGATAACATAGTCTGAACAATAGTCAATAAATATATTCTGAGCAACAGTTATACTGTTTATGAAATAGATAATAAAATAATGACATTAACAGATAATATCTGCATTCTTTCTATCAATCCCCACGTGCTCAGGTGTTTTACAAGATGGTATAAATGAAAGAAGCCTGTCTGTTCATAAGGCACTGTCCCAAAACTGCAATGATAAAGAGGCAAAACTATACATTTAAGATTGTCAGCAGTCATACAGCATATCAATGAACCACAAATATTTGGAAGTACCGGTGGTTCAGAGGGAAGAACAGAGCTTCACACAGTATGGCCTGCTGCAGGATAGACACAACCACTTGTATGTGAACAAGTTGGGAGTGAAGATTGCAATTCTCCCGAGCCCAGTGAAAAGGGAGCCATAGCTACACTAAGCCAATAGCTACACTGTCAATTGCCTGTCTGTACCCATTCTTTTCCCTATCATATTAACTCTTTTCAGTGTTTCTCTCAATGGAATAGCATTAAACTTTCTCATTTCTACTTCTGGGGAGGTTTTTCAGTATCACTACTAATTTCTGTGCCCTTTCTCTATCTGCTATGTTTTCTTTGAGATGGAGTTTATCATAACGAAGTTAGTGTTAGAAGTAAAGAAACATAATAAATTTAAATAATTACTATTTCATTGTTGATAGTATTCCATAAATGGAACCTGTTTTCAGTTTTGATGTATGCAGGTGATCAATAATAAGGTATCTTCATACAGCTGTCCAAATTATTTTCCTTCTGTTGTTACAGCATTCTAGGTTTTCTTTTATTTTTCACTGAATTGGAGTAGCTACTTATACATGTGCGGCACTACCTCATTTTTTTTTTTCCTTTCAGGGAAAGGTAATGTTGCTTTTCTGTGTTGAATTTCAAATGCACGGTGCCCTAGGTTTGCTGGATCCTTTAAAATCTCCTATTAATCTGCTTTAGTTTTGGCTAGCTTACATAATTTAGCACATTTTTCCACCCCACTGTTACCTTACTTTGCTCTGTCATATATTTTCTTTAATTAATTTGTTGGACCCCCCTTCTATTTCTTCCTAAACTGAAAACTGGTAACAAATTTCTAAATCATGGGAAGACATTCCTGTAATCTATTACTTTGTTTACCTCTTGAGTTTTATCAGAACTTTTTCTTTAGAGGTTCTGTTTATACAAATGTATTTTTTCTTTTTTTTTCTTCTTTTTTTTTTTTTTTAAATGAATTTTTGGCCCTGCTGAACGATCCTAATGCACTGGAAAACTCCTAAGTTTACATGAGAGAATTTATGTTCAACTGCCTGTTTTATAGACCTTCCTTGGATTTTTGTGTCAGCTTGTTAACTGAGTTATTCTCATATCCAGGATTGCCACTAGCACTTTTTCATTCACATTTCATATAAAAAATATATTGATAAAATGATAAGTTAACTATTGCCCAATAAGGACTAGTAAATTATTGAATAGGTCGATACTGTTCTATATACGACTTATAATCATAGCTTGTTACCATACAAGTACATTCAACTGATTTCCTTCTCACTGTCTATGAACAGGCTGCTTATTTTTACCATGCTATCAACTAAGTATTTGTTAATCTTTTGTAAGGTATTAGTATCCTCTGGCCACATTTTTACTAATAACTCGGGCAGTTGTAGTACATTTTTCAACAACTTCTAAGCCACTTAAGAGCTTTTGCTTTGATTTAGAGCTGGGTGTGTGGACACCTTTGGTCCTTCTGACCCTTCGGTTGAAACATCTCTCTAAACTTTTGGTTAAAAGTTGGATGCCTCTGACTTCTGATTTAAATTATTTCTTTTTTTCAGTGTTTCCTGTTGTGACATAATCTTTGACAACTCTTCCACATTGCTAAATTGTGGATCATCCACCGTTATTGTCCTGTGACATGCCTGCAAGGAACATGGCTCTAGAAGCCTACCAGATCCCTTCAGTCCCTGATTCCTGTGGTCTCCAACATTAAACGTTCTCACCTGAGGCTGCAGGCCTTGCGTGGGCAGAACTCTGACAGGAATTTTCCCCAGACTGTAAGGTTTTGCTGTAAGGTTTGCAATGTTCTTCAGCTCCCACATGAAGTTATGGGATTTTTTTTTTTTCTTTCCACTATCATGATTGCTGGAAAAGGCTTGTTTATGGTAAAAGAAGGCTCTTCGTGTATTCTCAAAACAGAGGATACTTCTAGTCAAATATTGGAACAGGATGGATTGGTGGCCTCTTGTTTTTTTGTGTTATCTTATGCTTACTTGTTATGGCTACATCTCAACCAGTAGACCCGGAGGTATTTCTGAGTCCTGAGACAAGATATGTGTCTCAGACAATGTTCTAACCCCGTATCTTTCCAAAGTCTGGCACGCAACAGCTTCCTTCTTGCAACTCTGGTCCGCCTGCTGATTTTCATGATAAGGAAACCAAGGGATGTAAGCCAAAAGGAGTTCCTATTGAGTGGTCCTGCCAGATCTTTGTTCTGGATGATTGAAGTATACCCATTGCTAGAGATGGCTTTTGTTCATGCTCACTCACATTAAATATGATTCAGTATGTTGTTATTAGTTTTCTTTCACTGATGTACAATGTGTGTGGATAGGGTTACTGCTTAACATTGAAAAGTGAAGAAGGAAAACTGTGGTATACAATTATGTATTAATTAGAAATTTTTATTCTATTATAACGTTTTACCACAATTGTAATCTATTACAACCATTATGTGTCTCTATTGAATTTATTGCTGACAAATTGCTTTGTGTAGTCTGGATTTAATACTTACAAAATGTGATTGCAGGAAGAAACTGCTTTTCTTTTCTGCATTTTGTAATGGGATTTTTTGTCAATTCATTTGAATGTGACAGGAGGTCTGACAGACAACTGATGAACCATAACAGTTCTCAGAAAAGAGTGCAGGATTCTGCCTTTAAAAACCGACTTCGATACATGTGAACATCATTTTTCAACATTCTCAAAACATGCATCAAATATGTCTTGAATTACGTATTCTTTGCTCTATGGAGTCAGACAACAAGCAGGCAGGCAATAATTAGGATGGAGCTACAACAAAAACTGACCGGGGAGACAATCTTGTTTCATGGCTATTCTTAGGCTTAGACATTCTTTTTCATTGCTGATAATGCAAAGTAAACTGTTTAAAGCCTTCTTGTGTGCACGTGTCCGGTTTAGAGCACAGTAGCTTAACTCGGCTCAGGCAAAAAGGAAAACTGAAACATGGCTTTGTGAGGAGTTTCAGCCATGATAGCAGCATGCATTTTGCAAAGTATTCTGAGCAGCTCCACTCACCTCATGCATTTCACCTGTGGGGTTTTACACCCGCTGCAGCTCTGTGCAGAGGTGCTGACTCGGCCAGTGCTGCTCGGCTTCTCTCTGACTGCTGGCTGCCGTTCCTGGAGTAGCTTCATTAGCAGTAGTTTGGGTCTAGATCTTCACCGTGGTCTTCCACAGAATGCAGGGATACACAATATCATCTTCCTGACACATGGCTTGTCTTTGGATATAGAACTAAGACCGGTATCATGCACATTTTCTTCCTGGGACATGTGAAATACCAGTCTCCTATTTCTGCACAAGAGAGTTCTTGCTAAAAAGGAGATTCTGACATAAAGGCAGGGCAGTACCCGTGGTACAAGAGTTTTGTGGGAGGCTTTTCATTTGAGGGTTTTTTTATGGTAATCTTTGGCAGTGCAGATGTTGGTATTTTCTCAAGAGATGCTCTTCCACTGAAAAGAGCACATTTTGTAGCCTTTGCTTATTTTGAGTCACCTCAACAGGGCAGGCAAAATATTTATGCAAATAAAAATGCACTAAATATTCTGTGCTAATCTGTATGGAGCACCAGCAGAACAGGATCAGCTCCTCAGTCTGCCATCATCTTTTCATGCTTATTTAGGCAAATTGCATGTCTGCTTCCTCTGCAGTCTGTAAACACTTTAGAACAGAGGCTGTCTCTAAGCAATCTCTATCTGCAGGACAAAGGGCAGTGAAGCCCAGATTTTAGCTTTGTCCTCTGGAAGCTATTTTCAAAATGGCCTTGTGGCATCTCTATAGACCTGTGTTTCAGTGCCAAGAGTCAAAGATAAAAATGAATGTCGTGGTCTCATTTTAGTCCTGTTTCTGTCCAGGCTTTGCTAACACATGCCTGTAGTTGGAAAGCAGGGAGTTCTTGTGGTCAGGATAGAACTGGAGTGTTTCTGGGAGGTATGTACAGAATTACAAAAGCTTAAATTGTTATTTTCCTCTTCCTCAAACTGAAAAGTTAAAAATAAAAGACTCAAACTGCTTGTGAGGCATCACGGACATGCTTTTTGCTGGAGAATAAAGGGTGTCCTCTTTTTTTTGATAAGATGGTCTTCGTTCCTCCTTCTTGCTGAAATTGTAGTGGAATGCAGGAGTCCAGGAAGGGACTAAAATCTTGGGGTGGTAGATGGTGCACAAATGTGGAATTAAGATGGAGTTTGTACATCTCAGGTGCAGAAGGGGTACCAACAAAACTGTGCTGTTCAGCAGCAAAAGCAGTGATCACGGCAAATCAGCTGTATATTGTTTCACCCAATAGTATGGTTTCCATTTTTCCCTAAATAGAGGACGAAATCGTTCAGAGGCCTCCTTCTGTCAATATCCTTCTGGTATTCCTGCAGGGCAGAGACTTAACGTGCAGGGTGAACTAGAGCAGAGAGACAGAGCTGTGTGTCATCGGTACACTGAAACTTCTCTCTATGCACACGTGTAATCATCCCAAGGAGCTCTTCATCAATACCCTGGTCTTCCTGCTCTGCTGAGAACTGTTTTTACAGTATCTGCTGGGAGCTGCCATCAAAGAGTAGAGTAATTTTCTTTGATATTGGTGGTTTGCATGTCAAGTAAACAAGTGTAAAATCTCATGTAGGTGGAAGTGTTTATTTTAGACAGAATATGGCTTTGGAAATCTCAGAAGGAAATATCAAAGCCTGGGTAAAAAGGAGGCTTCCATCTGATGTGAAGTATTGCTGAATATTCTGATATTAGGTCTATGCTCAATGCTTTCATAGATTTAAGAAATCAACAGCAACACCCCCCCCCCCCCCACTCTCTCAGGATGGAAAATTGTAAGCGTGGTGCATGCAAGATGGCTCTGATAGGATCTGCCTCCAATTCTTGTTTCACTAGGGCTTTTTCTTTTTGTTTGCAGAGACTGGCAGGATGAGATGACAGCTTTTTCTGATGGCCCTGTTAATAGTTTTCACTAACAAGGAAAGGGGAAGGGAATAATTCTCTGCAATAATATTGACTTATGTGATCTTGGGTAAGTCACTGGACTATTGTGTGCTCAGCTTCCTCAAGAAGAGAACAATACTATTTCTGTGCCTTGCACAGGTGTTATGACTGTTGGTGTGAATAAAGGCTATTTTGTTTTTCATGGGTTGAACCAGCACAGAATGCTTTTAGTTCTCTTTTTTAACAAAAAAAAAGAATGTTTCCAATCAATCAGTGTGCTTTGTTCAGCATATACTGAGTTGTCCCATTATGCTTTATAAGTTATCTTTTTTAAAAAAAAAATCTTTTCTTTTTTGAAATTTTAGGTCAATTTTTAAATGAAAGCTACCCTTCTGGGAAGAACAATTTTCTTTAGAAAATGTTGAAGCAAAATGTTTTTTACATTTCAGACAGTGAAACTCATAGCATTTCTGAAATAGCTCTGTCAGAAAAAAACCCTACTGTTTGACATGTTCAATTACCTCCTGCTCCACCCCCCGTATTTTTTTTCAGCTGAACCTCTGTGTGCGAGTTTATTATAACAGTAAAATTCTTTGAAAGATGTAGTGTCCAACTTAGAGACCAAGGTGCATAAAAGAAAGCTGAGGTGACTTTAAAGTACCTTGGCAGCCTTTGGACTCCAGTCTGATTTATAGATATTTGTATTTATGTGTCTCCTCTCCTGGGGCTTCCCAAGGAGTCACAGGAGTGACCAAATTTCTTCTGCGTTAAATGCCAATGCTGAAACTTTTTTCTAGACTCCTGGCCTCGGTGCATGTTGTTATCCCAATATATATATATAGGGCACCTCAGAAGGCAACTGTTGAGGCCTTTTTACTGTAATGTTTGGCCATGGCCTTGCAGAGACTGCCTGTGCTGTCCCTTAGCACCGATCACCGCCTGCCGCAGCCCCATGCCCCAGCAGTGACTGCACCACTGGCTGTTCCAAAAGCCTGTTGATGCCTTGATTCGGAGTTACGGTTAGGCTGCAGTCAGCTATTTGGACAAAAATACCTATCTTCTTGATCAAGGCATGAATCGTAATAAAAGCTGGTGGTTTGCCTGATAAGAATGACTTAGTGCTTGCGTGGTTTTCTGAATGCCTTGAAAACAGCTTTTCCAAATTCCAAATGCAAATTTTTAGGGAGGACGAAGCACACTTACTTCATCAGCACTTTAAGAAAGCCAAAACCTCATTCAGAGATTCATCACTTGTCTACCCTCTTTCTTCCTGAAAAGGGACTGAAGAAGTATTTTTTTATGTTAATTAGCTATCTGCTGAAACTTGTTATAACAGGACAGAAAGCAAACTTCCCTTTTGGTGAGCAATTCTGAGACTGCACATTTAATACTGAACTACAGTTTATAAATACGAAAAAACCCAGACTGCTTAAAACATAATTATTAATGTAACAAAGCAAGGCAAGAACAGCATCCAAAGAATTCATGTTTGAAGTAGCAGATAATCCTGTAATTGCTACTTCTTGGTAAAATTCTGAGTATGTGAGAGGGAGCCTCTATTTTAAAATGGCACATACACATCAAAGATGCTTTCCTCGTCTTTTATACAGTAGCTTTCTTTCAAGTAAAGAAACACCCACACAGAAAGGGAAAAAACAGTTCTATTGTGCTCTAAAGTCAGTTCATTTCTACTCGAAAGTAAATGCTGGTTTTGGCAGCCCGCAGATGGAAACGTGTTTAACGCTGTGAAGGTGAATTGCCGCTACAGCAAGGACTGGAAGCGGATGTCAGCATGAGGGAATTATTGTCTGGTTTTTGTGAGTGTTTCTTTGCTGAAGGATTTTGGACTAGCCATTGCCAAAGCTTAGAGCAATGTTTGTTTCCTTCAGTTGCTGATCTTCATAAAAGCATCATGCAAAGAAAATTTGCCTTAGTGCGGATGTGGGCATGTTGCAGGTTTCAGCATTCAGACTGGAATCCTGACTCCCACATGCATGGAGGCTGTTAGCAGAGCAGCCTGCTTAGCTTTTCTAATAGTGGCTTCACTATTTTGAGCTAATCAGAGAGGTAGAAGATGTCAAGAAGAAGAAGCTGCTGTGAGGATTTTTCTTCCACTGAGATTAACCAAGACTTGAACATCACCTGTACTGCTACTAATGTCTTAGAGATTAAGCAACCACATTTTAATAGATATCAATATACCAACACATGCAATGTAATAGAAGATAGTCTATCTACTTGTTTTTGAGTTCCCCTATATAGTTCCACTGCAGGGTATGGAACTGCCTTTTCATCTCTTCAAAATTTTACAAAATGTACATAAGTGTTCTCTTCCTCTGAATTTCCATAGGACTTTTCTTTAAAGTGATTGGCAGGAGCTGGTGAAGATTTGGTGAAGCCCTGATTCAGAACCGTGCTTACTTTTAACATAAATTTCATTGTTATCTTTGCTAAAGAGCCTTTTCTGAATTCCTGAGAAAGGTCTGGCAGAACTGTGGTAGTGACCTCCCTTCTTGCAGTTCATGTTAAATATAAATCTCTTGTATACCAATATTTGTTTCTTCTACTGCCCACCTTCTTTTGTCTTGCATCTTTAAGATTGTCACGGCATGGGTTGCCTCTTGTTTGATGTGTATCACCACATGACCAGGTTGATGTGCCTGCCTGCTCCTACAGTACAGATGGCAGTAAATGACATCTTTTAATCCCAAAGATAGGGCCCATTTCACTTTAAAAGGTGGCTGGTTTGCTTGGCTGGGCATGGATCTCAGCACTTCATGGCCTTAAAAGAGTTTTCCAACAGGTGCTAAAAACGATGTAGCTGGAATGGAGCACTGGGATGTGAACAAAGTGTTTGGTTAGTTGTCTCCCTGACTGGCTAAAACCTATTTCCAGACTATCCTTTGCATTAGTCATTTCCAGAGAAGAGGGAACAATGAACTCCCCATGGCCAGACCAGGAGGGGCCCCTTCTTCTTCTCCTGCAGCACCACCAAGTGATTGGAAGCAGGAGCCGCTCAGAGGCGATGGAGATGCAGGAGCTGAACACAAGCCTCTTCTAGCAAATCACAGGCCACAGTAAGCTGCAAAACCTTGAAGGACAGTAAGTAACTAAATAAACCCAGTTGATTGTGTACATCTGATCTAGATATAAGGACACTCTGGGAGGGGATTTAAAAGCAAACGGTATAACTAGCATAACTCATCCTGTTAAAATCAAGAGGAGTTTTATCATGGGTTTATAATGGCAGTGGAGCTCAGCCAGAGCTGAGGGCTATGGAACAGGATCCTACTAAACAGCGAATCAGAAGACCAGTATTTCTTAGTGATGGTTTTCTTGTGGTTATAAACTCTGTTACCAACAAATGAGGCTCCTTCCAAACTGCAGTTTGTTCTTTGAGCCAGATTTCTGTGACTCTTTCTTCCCAAGCTGTTCACACTGTCATATGTGCCATCAGAGTGCACTGCAGAGTAGCTAGCGAAAACCTTTTTCAAGGAAAGGTGTATGCTTGTGAAAATATGAGTGTGACCCCATGCTTCAAACACACAGTCCTGTTGTCATAGGTATCAGCATGAGGGAAACACAGGGATTTAGAAAAAGAACAGAGAGAAATATTTATTTCACTGTAAAAACTGACCTTGGAAATGTGCATATCAATTAACCAGCATCTGCCAAGAAGTTATTCTACAAACAGAAAACTAAAGAGCTTGCAGAAAAGTACTTTTTTTCTTTCTGAAAGGGATGGCTGGATGCCCACATGAATACTATATCTCCACCAAAAATGTGTATTTTTAAAAATTTCTTATCAGATATAGCAAGATGAAATTAGTCTTGAGTAAAAATGCTGTTGAGAACTAAGGAGAATTGGGAATACGAAACTCCACAGTTGCAAATGCCAGTTTAGTTCATTTCATGTGAGCCTGCTGAGAAAGAGCAGAACCCTTGTCCCTCTGAAATGTTTTCATAACCCTTCCAGTATCCAGCTCTGAGTGAGAGAGGGCTGTGGACATTCACTGCATGTCAAGTGCAAGAGAAAGACGAAAGGTCTGAAGGATCAGAGCTATCCTGGAGCAACTAACCCAGAGCTTGGGGCAATAATAGCACTGCCCTTCAGACAGAATGAGCCTCTATGCACTGAATAATTAGGTGTGCTTATCTTCAGTGGTTTGGTTCTGTGTGTCTTTTTGTTACAGCTTAGTTGAGCTTTCTGATAGAAATAAATTTCAGGAATTTGGTACACCAGAGAAAAAAAAAGGGGTTGGGGGGAGGGGACAGTCCAGAGAGCGGTGGCTGCCCCTAGGAAGCGGAAACGGGAGGGAGAGATATTAAAGTGAATGGTGCTGTTTCACTTGGCTTATGTGATTTTTGGTCTATCCATTTTAAGAAAAGCCAATGATTCCTAAAGGCCAAACTATACTGTTACTTACATGACCAAAAGGACTTAGCTTATGTACATAGCTTACTTTTTTCTGTTCAAACATTATACGTTGTCCTTAATCTGTTTCTCAGGAAAGGGAGGAGGAAATCTCCAGCATTTATTAAATCACTAAATGGGATAACGTCGTCTCCATTCTGAAGGATGCTAACTACTTATCCTTGTTTGCTGAGCACAGGTTGATGGCTTGTGACCACAGGACACAATTTAATAGATTGAACTGTGTCAGTCACCACGGTAACTAGGCCAAGCACAACTTCCACCTTATTTTCACACACAGAGTTCTGCCTTAATTTCTTTTTATGTGAAGGACTCACAAAAGCTGGAAAACCTGTTGGACTCTGTTGATTTTACTTGTATTTCTCTTTTAGCCTCAATATCCTGCAAAACGCTGTATGTCGCCAACTTCAGTCCATTCACATTTTTAACCCTGAAGCATCCTTTGCCAAGCAGAATTGCTCACAAGCTGGCTTATGCTTGTAGTTGATAACTGACTTTGTCACATTCTCCTAATATTTGCCTGATCAGGTTAAAAATTTGGCAAAAAAAAAAAAAATTGTCTGATCAATTTAAAGGGAAAAAAACCAAATAGCACTCTTAAATAAATGAAAAGTCTTGCCTGAATCCTCATCTATAAAACCCATGTATTATAAGCTTGGTGCAATTTGCAGTATGTACCTATCTATGTGTTTGGGGGCTTAGTGTAAAATAGATTGAGCTGGAAATGTGAAGGTTAAACCAGCTGTGGAAATTGCAGCAGGAAGGTGGTAGAAGGTAGGAACTTATCATAGGCATGACATTTTACATGGGCCATTTTCATTATTTCAAGTCAAACTGCACATCATATTGCAATTTTTAATGTCTTTTATTTACAGAGCCCCTCAGCTAAACTTACAGGATTGTTATCTGTACTGTGCTGGCAAGGACACTGAGGCATAGGGAGATGTAGAAAAATTGTCCACAGTCTTGCAGGAGGTCTTTAGCAAGAACTTTGAGGGGTATGATGCTGTCCCTTCTTTTTTCCCCATGAAGAGGGACACTGTAAATGCTCGGTCCATACTCCTCAATGCAGAGCTGTTTCATTTCTAAGGTGAATGATTACCTTAGGATCAGAGTGTAACACTGGTAACCTTATTTATGCTGGTTAGTACCTAATTTCATATACCATCATACTGAATATAGAGGGATAGCCTACAAGACATGGGGTATCCAACAGACTGTGAGATTCTGATCTGTACCCTTTCCTAGCCTGTAATCCTCAACTGGGGAGGTGTATGCTTGTACTTGAGATTTGCATGTGAACACAGAAAGCAAGTTATGGACTGCTTACATACAGATTTTGCTTTTGGTCCATCCAAAATCGCTGACAGGGTGATCTTAGGGTCCTGTATTACTGATATGGTGGATGCCAGTTTGATTCTCTCCGAGCATACACTACTAGAGCCATAGGTAATGCCCAGATTCCCTGTAATGCAGTTTGCGTTTGCAAACTCTGGTCTCTGTTTTCCTACAGCCTATGGGAGTCTTTGCTGGAGTAACTCAGGCTTTGCAGAGCTCTCTGTTGGAGCTGGCAGCAGTACGGTAGCACTATAAACCCATGATCAGCAAAGAAAACCTTTATTTGTCTCCTTCCCCAACAGGGAAAACCACAGTGAAAGGCTAAAAACCTGCAGTTACTTTAGGACGCCAACATCTGCATCACTTTACAGAGAACTTATTACACATGGAACAAATATATCTTTGCCGTAAATGAAAAGGAGTGGAATAAGATGACAATTTCCTTGAAGACTTCTGAGCCATGAAAGTTAGAGCCATTCTACAGGAATGGCTTACGCACAGGGCAAGTGCTGTTCTGCTGCAGAGGCTGATGCTACTTGGCTTCATCTGCCAAGTTCAGTAACTTCCTGGCCCGCAAATGACACCTGTTGAATTGCCAGTTTGTTTTCTCCTTGCTTAATTTTTCAAGTGGAGCTTTGGGTTTGCAAACAAACAAACAAAAACCCCTTTGCTTTTTTGCTCCTTTTTTCATGCTGGACAGCCTTCTGTCTGGTGTCCTAGCTGGGTGATAAGGTAGTAGGAATATTATGCATTTAGCTGCATACTAGCCAGGCATGAGAAAGCATGTAGGAAGAGCTTTAGCTGACTTTTGTATATAGTACACAGTTAAATATGGATGTCACTTTCTCAAAAACAAAGAAAACAACCAGACCAAAATATTTCTGGCCTTGAATCCTAGTCATTAGCACAAAACACGAGAGTTCAGTTCTGAAAACTGAGATGAACTTCATGGAGACTTTTGATGGAAGTCCATAGTCTTTGTAAGGTGTGGGAAGGCTCTTTGTGACCTTGTCATTCTTTCCTAACTCATATAGCTTGTTAGGATTAGGGAATTCATTTGAATTCTAGTTAGTTATGGAATGGTTAATGGTGTTCTAAGATATGGAATAAACTTGACTTGAGATCCTAAATTCATTGTAAAGCTGGTAGCAAGAACTACTTTTCTAACCTTGTGTTCTCATTTTTAAACAAATTCTGTCCATGCAACTAATTTATTTAGAGATATATAATAAAACTGGGAAGATGCTTGGACCTTGGTCCCGTGAACAGAACTCAGTTTGTGCCTGCACAACTAGTTCTTTTATTTCATAATCCATGTTCTTACAGGCTTCACTTCCTCACTACTCAGTTTAGAATTGGATGGAAGTGTCTGCATATGTAATACTGTAGAGTGTGTTTGCCAGAAAACTTGATAGCTAAATTCCTGGCCATTTTGTCTATTCATCTTCTAAGACAGGGTGATTTCTCACCACAGAACGCTGCTGTGTCTTCTTGTATTTTGGAAAATGCCCCATATGATAGCACAAATATCTCCAGTCTAGCTCAACCAACTGGTTTAGGTACTAATAAAAATTTAATTACACCAACATAGGCTACATGGTCTGAGCAATGCATGTTTACCGCTTCCCTGGGATATTTTTCCACCGGTACTGCCATGCCACAATCCCTCCACAGCCATTTAGGTACGTTTCTATCACGGTGCTGCAGTCACAACAGTAACCACAACTTAGATCTATGCTTGAATCTGTCTCTATCTCTTGTGTCCCTGTTTCCATGTCTATGTGTTTTAATATGTGATGTTAAAATAAAAATCTTCCCGGAATAGATGGCAAATAATTGGCTTCAGCTTCTTTCCTCTTTCCTTTCCCCACTCAACCCACCTGGGCCTATGTTTATTGAACTCCATACATTGTCAAGACAGTATTTGTAAATGGAATTTAACTGTAGGTGAATGGTACAAATGTAATAATATTACACAACTCTTGTTTAATTTTGAAGGCTCCATCCTCAGCAACAGCGCTTATAATGGACGGTTCAAGCCGAATTATCCATTATTGCTCCCAAAGTTTACAATTAAACTATCGATCAAAGCTGGCAGAAAATTCTCAAGCAGGCTGGGTGTGCACCAGGCTTGTTTTAGATGCAGGCTGAGGGAAAGAAACCCAGAAGCAGCCTTCAGCTAATCCTCTTAGTGCTAACTGTCCTGGATGCAGCAGTGATTATGTATCGTGCTTATACAGTTTTAATAGTGCAGGTCCTATGCAATTTGCGACCTCTATTTCTGCCCAGAAAGATTGGAGCTTAACAGGTTTGGATCCACAGGGAACCAGCTTCGGCTTTTAGGCTTCTTCAGACACTGCAGAATGCATCTTTTCTGGGGAATTCCACAATAAAATGACTGTTATTTATCATTACAAACCTCTTTATCATTTAGTCAATAAAAGGCCTCTCTCTCTCACTTTTTTTTCCATGGTGTGCTCAGAGTCAGAAATCTGTATTAGTCTCCCCTGGCCTGAAGGCAAGAGATGTCAAATGCTAAATCATGATCTGCCCTGGCTTTCTGGCTAAATTGTGTATGAAGGCCTGAGGCAAAAAGGTGCACATGCTCATTATTTGAAACAGAATGATTTTTTCCCCTTTCTTTCCTTTTTTTTAAAATACATATTGAGACATATATGGTAACACACATACAGTAAGCTTCTGAAAAGTATCAAACCTGAAACAAACCAGCCAGAGCTAAATATGTCAAATATATATGCTTGCAGATTGGGAAATAGAAAAGGGATTGTCAAGAAAAATCAGATGATCTTCCCCTTTTGAACTTTTTGTTAGCAGTGGGGAAAAAAGTGTTAGGAGTTGACAGCAAGGTGACAGATGTGGTAAATAATGCATCTGGTGAATTCACCCCAGTTTTTTTCGCGGGGGGAGGAAACATTTGAAATGAATCTTAGTTTGAAATTGGTCAGAAAACCTGCATGGAAACACATATTAAAGCCTGTGATTGTTTTGCAAACTGTTTTGAATATGTCTTCATCTACTTATTTGTTTGCAGTTTGTGATAGATCACCTCTCTCACAGGGCATTGTTCCTACCCCAGGTTGGCCAAGAGACTTTTGCAAAGAGATTTTAGGACAGTCATCCCTTGGGCAAATTTTTGTGTGAACATATTTGCATATATATGTCAAAGTCTCTCACTTTTGTAAGTATTCTTGTGGGGAGGTATCATGCATACCAAAATATTGGTGGGAAACTTATTTAAAGGGTCATGCTTGCCTTTGAAGCAAATTTAAGTGTTTTTTTAATTTATTTTGACACTAGGAAAATGTTCAAGAATGCTGTTTTACAGTATTTGTTCAGCAGAAGGTGACAAGGAGCTTCTATAAAAGCATATTAAACGGCACTGTTTCCCCATTGTGGACTAGAGTTTCAAAAGCCACGACGAAACTTGGACAGCTACTCTGGAGAATCTAAACAATGTATGTATTATTTTTAGTGCTCAATATTTTCTGTGTTTAACAACAAAACATTCTACATATTTATGCTGACCATCTGCTCTCTTAATGTAAGCGAGAAAGGGGCCACAGCATGGAGAAGAAAAAGGGCTCGTGTAACAGGGGCATTATGTTCAGCCAGCCAAATTTTTGACATTGCAATTTTGATGTTGATTCAGTAAAACTGGATTTATTCAAATGCTTCGTGGCTGGTTACAAATGTTGGGAATGAGCTGAGGCTGCTTGAATTCAGATATTCTGTTTCTGAAGGTTTCGGGGAAATGATCTGATTGGATCAAACTTTTCAGGGAAGACCCCTGGATGGGATGACAGGTCACTGGCTGATACCTTCACCTAAAAAGCAAACTCTGTGAGCGCAACATCTTTTGAGCAGTTAAATTTCCAGTTCTTAATAGAGGGCTTTATTTTTAGATATATGTTAAATACAAATTTGTTTGGTTTAAAATGTCACTGATTTATTAGAGCTGTGCTAATATGTAATTTTTAGAGTTATGACTTAAATTGTCTGCATTGTCAGTGTGATTTTTCCAAATTTAAAATAATGCACATTGAGAATCCTTATAACCTGGTCTTTGTAGTCAGATAAAAAATGAGGCTTCTCTGTACACATCACTGGTTCTGTATTTCTCCCACAGAAAATGATGTCCTGTTGAAATTACTTGAGCTCTTTCCCCAGCTGTCACAAATATGAGAGTGAAGTTAAGAAAAGGACTATAGTTTTTGAAACCTAACACGGTCCCTGCTAGTTTGTAAAGTTCAATTAAAACCAACTTTTTTAATTTGACATGCAAAAATGGTGCATGAGATTGATCAGACCAAAAGTGAGTGAAATAAATTGATGTTTTCATGTTTGTCTCATAAAAAACCCAACAGACTAATATGAGACAGAACTGCCACACATGAACTTTTCTGCAATTTCACTTTTCCTTTCACATTATGATAGAGCTTACTAGAAAAGCAAAGTCTTTGTCTCTCTACTGCTTATGGTTAAATTAAGTTCTCCTCCGCAAAGAAGCTGACTTTGCAGAGACACAGCTTGATCCAGTGAAGCGCTATGGTTTCTTCATGAATGCAGGTGCTATATTCCATCTCATTCATCTGTGGATTTTGTCCTGAGTTCAGGTATGTGTGAATGACCAGCCATACCCAAATACATGTATAGATGGACTGGTGAGCCTTGCTGTGCTCTGTTTCTGCGCACTCTCTTCTGACGCGTGCAAGCAAAACCTTTGGCATGGCTGAGGGTAACAGTAGCTTTATTCTCTGAGGCTTCGAGGTACAGTATTCCTGCATTTCCCTTGACAGTCTGCCATCATTCAGGGCTGGAGAGTACGTGGCTTGTGGAAGAGAGAGGGATCACAGGTACCCAGTGTTGAGCACCTCACTTATTTGGTCAGGTTTTTGGCATCCCACTGTGGGCAACGACTTTGGAGAACTGAAGGCTGAAGGTGGAGATCCCTCCCTCAGTTGAGTTCAGCAGGTCACAAGCACTCTCAGCAGCTGTGGTGTAAATCTAGAGCTGTTCCTCTGGAAAAAAAAGGAGTTGCACAAGGGTAACCTGGAGTGAGTAAAGCTTTGCTTGTGTTGAGACTTGTACACAGGACTTCTTGCCTTGAAGAGCAATAGTCCCACTGAGCCAAAGCAATAGAAAATATTAAGCCTAATAAGCCTGTGTAATAACACGCATTCTTCTGAGATCTGTGCAATACCGGTGCTTGGTGTAACAAGAGTGTCAACATTAAGACTGTTGCAATTTAAAAGCAGTTTAATGTTACTGTCATTATTCTTGCTAAGGAAAAGGAGTCCTATGAAACCTCTTCTTATTAAGCACAAAACTTCAGAAGTCTTAAGTGGAATCATATAAGCTTTAGCAGAATCTGCTTACTTCTACTGTTTAAGCACAGGACATTTCTGTGTTCTTTCTTTCATTCTGTGTACAATCTTCCGTATTTTGCAAGGTTTGACTTTTCTGCTGCCTTTGTGCTTCTAAGATATCACATGCCCTTTTTCTATGTACACTGACTTGTTCAGTAGAGTTCTTCCTGAATGTCAAGGAAATGCAGAATTTCAGAGTAATATTTGTTTGCTAAATGTTATTGCAGAACTCTTGTGGCTGTTCACTTTGCTTCTTTTTTTTTTTTTTAATTTTCTTTTTTTTCTTTTGTGTTATTTTTCTTTAAAACTGAATCCAGTGGGACTGTATATTGTGTATTAAGTTTATTTAGTGCAATACGTCCTGATTCTCCTTTCACTGTGGCTATAACTCAAAATAACTCCACTGAAGTCATTGCAGTTCCACTAACATAAAGCTGAGAATCAGACCCATAAATTCTTTATTTGTTATACAAGAGCAGAAAGTACTTGGAACTGATAGACTTTTAATTGTTGCCTCCCTTCCACTTAATCATGGCCTAACTTTCTTTAAAAGCATTTTAAAATTTAAAAACAGAGAAAAAAAAACTAGTAGTGTACTTCCAAGATGAGACCTTATATTGACAGCCTTTGTCATACTGTGAAATTTTATGCCTAGTTAGAAATCATAAAAATAAGATTTGTAATGGGAAAGGTAGCAGACACATAAGTGTAGCTGTAAGAAATGAGAGTCACATTCATATAGTCTGAACTCCCTACATGATTCTCAAATCATATATTTCATTAGAAAATACAATTATAGCTGTTTTCTCCTTTTTTTTTGCTTCAGCTTAGCAAAGTGCGGGAAGCTAATATCACTGTCTGTGTCCTCCAAACTGAAGCTGCCTTCAAGAAAAGTGGTACTTCAATGAAATAGACTGTTTTCCTACTTTTAATGATGCGTTTGTTTTAATTTAGTTGTAAGTTCATGCTTCTTTAGAATTCATCTGAATCTTATCCCCCAGCTATATGTGTAATTCAGACTTCCTGTTTTAAGGTCACTCCTAACTCAGAAAAATTGTCATTATATTGGATATAAATATAAGGAGGGATTTTAAAATGTTCATGAGCTTAGTATAGTTGTTCTTATTTAAAAAGCCAACCTCTGTGTACTTCCCATGGGGGATCTCTGAATAAAATTTGTGTTAATATCTTTATACAACTCATAGCGATAGCCTGAGTCAAACATAATATGCCAACCATTCTTTTTTTTTTTTCCTCATGGATTTTCATCCAATTAATATATTTATTTTGACTTCTTAATTTATAGTTCCTATAGCATGTGCACATTAAAGTATAGTATATGAAACTAATGAAGAAACTGCACCCTAACTTTTAGCTCAGCAAAACTCCATCAGTTGTAAATAGAAACAGTATTTGGGCAGGAACATTTTGAGATTTTATTGTTTAACTGTAGTCTCTGCAGGATTTGAAACCACCCAGTCAGTTCCACAGGTGGGCTCCTCAGAACCTGAATCAGTCAAGTGCCAAATGTCCTTCACTGCTGCCATGTAAGATGTTGGCTGCATTTACATGACTAATCAGGCTCCAGACACGTCTACCAACTGCGTTCTTGACGTGCAGGAGCATGCTGGGCTCTAGATTTAAGCTGAGCTTTAGAGCAGCGAGGATGGGAAATGGGACAGGCCACAAAGCTTGTGGTGCTTGGACTCACTTTTAAACCTGCTCTTCACTTTGCAGAGTGGACGTAGCCTGGGTGTCCAGCGTGCCGTATAACATGCGCAGATGACAGCCTGAGGACTGCGTACATCACTGGCATGTCAGTAGTCAATCTGTGGTTAGTTACTAAGTCATAACTATAATTTAAGGCCACTTGCTCTGGTCGACTTCTGCTTGTCTTCACTTGTGCTATCTGCTCTAAAACTGGAATCAAGATGACAAAGGCTTAGCTTGTTGTAAGGACAGCAGCTGGCTTTGAGGGTGGGCACCTGGCTCAGTTTTCCTTGCAAAGGGCTGTGGAAACTTCTTGGTCGCAGCCTGAGAAGAGGAGAGGGCAGACAGGTGGGAAGAAGGGGGAGGGCAAACCTGGTTTGGGTACCAAGACAGGAGGAGGCAGTAGGGAGACATTTTTTAAAAGCTGATCCACTGGCATCGTTGAAGGCCATCTCTGGCACTTTTTTTTTGCAGTAGAGGAGCAGTTTGTCCTCTTAACACCTCACCTTCTGTCTTTTCCTTCCATAATCCTAGATTATGTGTTGTCTGAGTCTGGGAGTCTCTCTTTCCTTTATTTGTAAAGCACACAGCTGACGTGGCTATTCTCCCTGTTGTAGCCTGCCAAGTACCACTACAAATAGCAAGAAGCAGAAAGAACGGACAGTTATTGACACTTGCTCTATTGACACTGCCACTGGCAGGCTTGCTTCCTGCCATTTGGGTAATGGAATCACAATTTCAAAATCAAATATTATTTTCTGCAAGGAAGCATTCCTTTTCAGAATCCTCAGCACACAGTGGCCTGAATACTACAGTCCTAATTCTGGCAAAACTCCAACAGACATCAAAATTACTTTTTCCTTGATTCAGGTCTGCAGGATTGTGCTTTTAAGTGCAAACTTGTCATATGTACGTGGCCTAATTCCCAGAAATGCTGAGCAGACCCATAGTATGTTGCCAACAAAGGGAGTGGATAGAACTAGACAGCTTGAAATATAGTAGTTAATGAAATTATTCATGTTGCTTTCATAATTACATTTATAACTGCATCATCATGATGTGATGTGTTGATTAGTATCCTGAGCAATTCATATAATTAAACAGAGCATGGGGAATTAGCAGACTTACAGCAATACCGTGCTACTGTTTTTGGCACATTTCTGTTCGCATCTGTTTGATGGATTGGGAGGTGACCACAGGGTGAGAACTGATGAAGAGGCAATGGCTTCCTTCCTTTGCATGCTGGCGTGATCCTGCGTCTGCAAAGTGAATTTGCCACTGCAGCATAAGTGCGGTGGGTGCCTGGGCCCAGCACTTACTACTAGGCGTTGCCGAAAGGGTGCCTGATCTTCTTGGTGTGAAAGCACCCATACCTCTGTTTCTTTTTGCCGTAGATGTCTGCAAAGTTTATAATGAGTCACTGCCACATATTTGTAGTCAGCAGCAGACTGCATCTGGAATGCACTGTAACACTTGGTCTGTCAAAGAATTAAATGTGAGCAAACGCCCCACATCGCTCAAAAGGGGGAACTTGTGCATTGTCTCTGGTCCAGACTTCAGCTGTCCGACCATAAGCAAATGGCTTACCTTCTCTTTTGCCACATGCCAAATTACAATTGTATTGGGAATTATTGGCAGGACTATGTAGCATATGTAAAGTATTTTGAGTGCAGAGCTTAAATATTACAGTAATTAGAGAGTATTGACAAATGTTGTTTTTGGGCAACGTGCATTTTCAATGAAGTTCTATGACAAAGACAGACAACAGTCACATAAGTCTCTGCTAGTTCAGCCAAAACCCAGTTTCTGCTAGGGAAAAGGAGTAACAACATCTTTTTAGGCTGAAGATTAGAAGAAGAGATCTGGTTTTGGAGATGGTCTGGCATCTACAAACAAGGCAATCTCATGAGTAGGGCAGACCTTAAGACCATTGACTCGGTAGCCTATCTTGGCTAGTACCAGATGATTCAGAGGTGTAAGAACTCTGATCCAATAGCATGTAGTTTATCAAACAAAAAAATAAATGACACAACCCAAAGGCTTAGTTTTACCTTTGTAATACTTTCCATCTTGCCATATTATTTATAATCTCCTTTCAGCTGTGTCGTAAGGTGTATGCCATCTACAAGTTGTTCGTAGGGTTTTGGAGAGAGTTCAAAAAATTGTGGCAAACTAATCAAGTGTCTAACCTGCATTTTATGTGAGTGCTTAAAAAATGGTTCACAAATATAATAACTGTCTTGTAATCATCCTTACAAGTTTTGATAAAAATACATGTTTTAAGGCACTTCATATATGCATGTTACATGGCTGTATTCTTCTGAACCACACCAAAATATAAAGTGTTGACACCTCCCTGATTTAGGTTCTACCTTTTACACTTATGGGTATTTGAACTCGTATGGCTGTTTCAATTTACTGATGTTTTCCTTCATGGTAAATTTGCATTCCTTTTCTGGAATATTCCTTCATGTTCTCACTCATGAAATGTCTGCTAGGTAATATTTATAACACAAGCACAGACACTTGTGCTAGTCTGCCAGCTTTATTGAGCTGACTTGACCCTCTCATTGCTAGGTGTCAGTATAAAAGTACACTTATTATTACACTTTATTGCACCAACAAAGACAAAGGTAATAAATTAATATTTTAGACTGAATTGTCTCTACCTTTATAGGAAGATCTACTCTACAGTCTGTATACTTCACCTCAAAAAATGCATCTATATTAATCTGTGGTGATGGTACAGATAAAATTTATTCTATGATTTTGAGAAATTATGGTTTAATTAAATTGATCTACTGAATGCTTGAAGGTAGCTTGTATGAAATTTGTATATAGAATACACTGTAAGATTCAGTTGTCATTAAAAATATTATTGCATAGGATAAACATGGTCTGCTAATTTCTTTGATTTCTTCTAGCATCGTTATTCTTTAAAAAATTAAATCTGTTATTTTGAGGGAATCTTTCCTACTGTTTAGCAGATTAATGATCTTTATAATTCATGACATTATCAGTTCTGCATGCAATAGATAACTTTTGTATAGATTCCTATACTAATATTGTACATCACTTGTGACTGACAGTACAACTCATCCACTTAATTTTTTGCAGACTGATTCACAGATATCTTACCTGACAGCATTCTAATTTCTAAGTGCTTATTTTTCATCTAAAGTCTTTTTTTCCCATACTGTTCTTTGCAAAATAATACCAACAACACAATCACTGCCACTTACAGGATATGATCTCTGATATTTTTACCATTTTTTTTTCCTGGACTACTTGTGACAGAGGCAGTTTTTCACATTTAGCTATAGTTTCACATTTAGAGATAGTTTCACAGAGACTGGTATACAGCTAAGAAAAAACATTGTGCTAATCTGAACTTCAGCGACAAGCTCAAGTGAAGGTTCTTTTTGTTTGGCTGTTCTTTTGGGTGGTTTTGGGGTTTTTTTGGGGTGTGTGAACCTGGATCAGAAGTTTCTTAAAAAGCTTTAAAATAAAGTTATGATGTAAAGAATTGCTAGGCAAGTTCACTATAGCTTTTTTTTAAAGAAATGAAATTTAGTACTACATAAAGCACGCAGCGCTCTGTATGCCTGTGTAGTTATATCACCTTAAACTGTTGTTAGGAAATTAAATACTGTTGAACTTGTAAGAGAGACCTCCAGAGTGAAAACAAGTCTTTCAGAGAATGCTCCCACTGGCTGAAGATCTGTCCCTCTTCCTTCTGATGGGTAAAATGCTAGGTCTATAGTGGCCCTGCTCATTCAAGTAAATGGGAAGTTTATTTCAAAGCCTCCCTGGCCTTCAGAAGATCCTGTGTCTTTCATTAGTCCGGTTTTTGCTGAGGGTGAAGACAGCAAGTCCCATCTAGGACCGTGGTCCAACAGGGTGGGGTATGCCTGTCTCCTCAGTCATACGGGCAATAAAACTGTTGTAAAAACTGTGTGTTCAGATGGAAATCAAACAGGCTACATTCCTAGTAATTAATTAGAAAACATTAAGAAGATTCTGGGAGCTGAATCAATTACATTGGGTTTTGGCTTTTTTCTTCAACTTGGAGTCATAAAAAGAAAATGTAAAAATTGTTTGGTTTATGGTGTGTCATGATAACCATGAATAGGTTTCTGCTTCTTCTCTGTGGTACTGTCTCCAGATATTCAGATTTCCTCCAATCATACTTTATTTTTTTTGTTTCTAACATCCACTCATTATGCACTTCACTAACATGTCAAATCTCTGCCTGTTTTTAAAGTCCTTTTACTTCCTTTGTTAATTTGTCTATTTGTTTCTGTGCCTTCTGGAGTTATCTGCCTCCTCTTGTCCTAAATCAGTCTCTTTTTTACTATGCAGTTGCCTTGAGTCTTGATTCTGCTTTGTTACAGTCTTCCACCTTCAGTTTAGCTTCCATTTTTTCCTTCACTATGTCATTGGTTTGCATGTGTAAAAGTTGGCATGTATTCCAAATTTCCTTGCTAGTAAATTCTTAGATATCTTTCTCTTCTCTGATTTGAGTCATAAGATCAGTCAGCTTCTACTGTTTAAGTCTTGTTTTCCTGCCTGGCTGTTGCTCACAAGTGGTTCTAACTGAGGTTTTTCTTATGTCCTGCCTGCAAATCTGTTTTTTTCTGCAGGGATGACCTCTTTTTCCTGATTCTAGGCTACTTGAGATAAACATTGCATTTATAGTAACAAATGAAGAAAGAAAAAGGGAAAAAAGATAGCCTTTATACGCTTTTCCTATTACCAGAGGTAAATGGAGCCCAATTTTAAATCTTAAGGCTTGTCCTGTTCACCCTGCAGTTTCGTGCATACTCTTAGCATCCACATACTTTCTACATTTTTTTCATGCCTAGGAAACTCTTAAACGCGCAATTTCTGTAATTTGCCCAGTCTCCAATATAGCTGAAAGCTATACTGCAAAGCTTTCTTCATGACTACTGCTGCAGAATTTAAATTTGGATCCTATAACTGTAAGGGTAATTTGTGGCTTTGCCATTAGCTTTTCTTTTTTATAGACAGTGAATCCTAAATGCCGTGTGCCTCCCTAACCATGTGATGCAAAATAGTGTGATTTGCCATTGTAGTTCTAGTCTTAAATCCATTCAGCTTCTGAGCCTTTGTGAACAACTTCATGGAGGTAAAGATTGGTATTATGAGTCATAAAAATGCCATTTTCTTTTCTGTATATATCGTGGTCAAGGAAGAACCAAAGTAATGTTTATAAAAGAACACCCTGGGAAAAGTCATATTGATTTTATCTAGCCTAGCCCTGCTTTTTCATTTTTAATCTTAGTACTTTCTCAGCTAGACATGAATTTTCCCTCTTGTAGTATTTTCAGTAGCTTAAATTTACTCACCTTTGGTCACATCAAAGATGGTTGCCTCAACTGCTCTCTTAGGTTCCTGGACCTCCCTGAAGATACTCACTGTCATTCCTATAAAGGGGAAGAATAGAAAAATAAATTTTATTTTGATGGCAAGTGGAAAAAATACATTTTTCTCCCACATTGTACTTTCAGGATGGTTTTTTTCAGCTTCCTTTTTTAGAGGTAGTGCTGTCTGACTTCTGAGTTTCGTGATTCTCTTTAGAACTTACTTCATGCTTGCAGTGCTCTTAATTTCTTTTCCTTAAGGTTTTGTTCATATTTTCTCAGAAAAGAAGTAAAAACAATGATAGGTTTGTGCAATGGCAGTAAATGTTTGCTGAGGCATGGATATCGATCGTATTTATTTCAACAGCTTCATTAGAAATTTCATTTCAACTTCTACATGATTAAGCTGTACACTTGATCGTGATGACCCTGGATTTTCATGGCTTCATGTTTAAGACTGTTTAAGGCTGAAGTGTGAAATGGAGTTAATCCATTCCCAACATGCAAGAGTCACCTCTTGTTTTTGTTTCCTGGTGTGTTGATAGAACATATATTCAGGAAAAGTAAAGGAAGTTAGTGCCTATGTGGACAAAGCACATGAAGTTAGTCCATCAGTTTCTCCAGTGAGGGGCTGTGCCACTGTTACCAGTGAGCCTTCAAGAGGGCTTCTGTAGCTGGGATAACAGAATCTCATTTTCCTTTTTTCCCTTATAACCTCGTTTCTTTACCTCTGTGCAATGGGTGAATGAAAGAAAGAGGAAGGGAGAAGAAAGATTTTTCTAAATGTCAACTACCAGGAAAGGAAATGGAACATGTGTCATCTCTGTGTTTTTGGGAAAATGAATTTTACTGTATATAATGTGTGTATATAATTATATAAATAAAGTTAGGTGTTAGCAATAATCAATGTGCACATACAAGACCATATTTTTTTAACATAGGATCAGTCATGATTGAAACTATCCTGTTGCTTTTTCTACAAACATAAAAATCTGGAATATGGAAAAGATGACCTTTTTAGAATACGCTGACTGTATTCAAAATTATTTTGATATCTGACCACCATCTTTCTAAACTCTTTTTTCTAGTTTGCAGGGGTGCATGTGTGTCTAAGCAAAGCATAAGCTTAGTCTAAGTTTTTAATTTGAGTCTGAAATGCATTTTTTGCACTAATATGTGGATGGGTATTTTTCAATTACCTTTCTCATGCAAAGAGAGTGCTACTCTAATGCACTAGGATTCCCCTTGTAGCAACTCTCCACTTTCAAGTTCCAGCTAGCGGGTCCTCCAAAAATGCACATGTAGCAACGTGTGTGAGAGAAGAGGCCAGGGTGTTATGGGTCTAGCTGAACATACTGTATAAAATCACTAGGTTACCCCAGTTCTCGTCCACCAGCAGCTTGGGAATATTTAGTCGTAGGGTTGAAGCTCAGGTCTCTAATGAGTAGAAAGACACTTTTGCATGAGACATTTTGTAACTTAAATGTGGGCTCTCAAGCTTTTTTGGATGTTACAAGATTCCAGCCCATCGGTGTTGTGTGACGTTACCCTGGAACATAAAACAAAAGCTGGAGCTGACTAGCACGGCTCCTCAATCTATTGTTGATGTTGTTTTGTTGTTTATACAGAACACCAGGTCTCTGGATAATGAGGATGATGGAGAGATGATAGCTTGATTATCCCACTGCTGCGCTTTTGCTGGGAACTGATGCTTCGCGCTTTTTACTATCTCAGGCCAGTGTTGCTGGGGAGGATGAGAAAAAGTCGTAAAGATGACATGTTTGCTGTCCTGTTCCCTGATGGGGCTCCAATGTATTACCTGGATCTAATTATCTCATCTCCAGTTGACAGAGAGGCTTCCATGGCATGCTTTCCATCACTGGGAGCCTCCGCCAAGCTTCCAGTGGGCTGTCTAATAGCTTGATATATTTTTGGACCTCCTGCTCATTGGATGAACAAGCTGAAGTAAATCATGTGTTGACCTCAAAGCATTTATAAACTGTAGAACATTATATTCTCATCAGAGCCATAGGGGCAGTAAACTATAGTTTCTCTGCTGTGAAACATGGTTTTGGTTATGCACTGTGTTACTCGGGTTGTACTTAAACAATAATATATCATTTGTGGCACATGTCGCCTTCTTTATTGAAAGGCAAAACAAAGAGTTGAGGACAAAAATCATTACTACTTTAGCAATTTTTCACAAAATGCTTTTGTTTTGTACTTGACACACAGATGGGACATTGTACTGCAGTGCAAATGATGTATAGCAGCATGACAAATTTCATTTCCTTTATAAAACAAGAATCAGAATAGTGGATGAATTTGGGGAAATGGTGTTAACTTTTTTTGTTAGTGTTAAAATAAATAAGGGAATAAATACAAAATAAATAAAAAAAAGAGATCGACTCCAAGGGAAAAATTCCTATTTGAGCCCTTTAATTGTCTTGGCAGATATTGATTAAAGTGCTTAAATGAAAATATTGAAAACAATAAACTCACTTGTGTTAGAGCTTTCGTATCACCTTGGTAGTGATAATCCATGCCTGAGGAAGAAATTAACACAAGGTGTTACTCAGAAGCTGGACTAAGCAAACAATAGAAGGTCAATTATGAGGAAATCAACCTGTATCCTTAGCCTGCTTTCAGTCACAGGCTCTTTGGTGCTTCAGCCATGTTGAAATGTAAATGCTACTTCTCAGCCTTCTGGTTTCAGTTTAAGCCTATATCACTGTGGTATGTTACTGTCTGTTACGTCACACTGTGAAAGATGTCCGGTTCTTGGGGAAGTGTTCTGGACTTGGTTTTGTAGCGTGGCATAGCTTTGCCTTTTCCTTTCGTTGTGGATTTGAAGGAAACATGCCCAAAATCTTTAGTCTGTGTCCAACTACCAAATTTTACATAACCTTTCCCTGTTATTGATCTTTAATAAGAAAACAAGAATTGAATGGCTCTAACATGAAAGAACCCCAACCCATGCACGAGCACAAGGATCCTATATTGTGAAGTGTAGTACACACATGAAACAGAGCATAAATGAACGAGAAAATTTCCACTGTTTTCCCAAAACTTTGTGTGAAAGCGTTTCCTCTCAGTCTTCTTTCAGGTGCAGCTGAAATTCAGTCCCATGGTCCTACAATACATCAGAATTATTTTCTTTTTGTTTAAGCAGGTGCTGAGTTTTGCTATTTTCACAATAGCAAAAGCTAAGGAACTCTTTAACTGTTTGGCTTTGTTACTGCAGAAATCCTCAGTCTGGACTGCTGTGTCTAGATTTTAAACAATTAAAAGTTTGAGGTTGTTCACACCTACCAGTCTGGGGATGGTGCGTTAGAAAGATAAAGTCTGTCTGCAAAGTATAAGTCTGAACAAGAGCTGGGCTTTGAAGTTCTCTTTCCTTTCTGCTACCAAAATTTTGAAATATTACAAATTTCTGTGAAGCAGGTGAGGAAAAGATATCCATGCTAGATAAGAGGACAAAAACTAGGAAATTGTTCTATGAGCAATGAATGAACTTGTGAAACCTGTGGTTCGCTCCTTTGTGGACTCTCTGGTGTCTAACCGTGCAGTTGCTAATGCTGCCGTCTTTACCTTAGTGAAGGCACTTATTTGGACTCTTTCCTCTGTCCATTTACCCCTTCCCATGAAATTTATTTGAATTCATTACGTGTGGTCCTCTAATACATTCAAGTCTCTATTCTTTCTGGCAAATTTGGTTAGAATTAGCCTGCAGTATCCAAAGTTTTAGAGGCTCAGACACGCACACAAAGTAAGAATTCCCCAGTATAAAAGAATGTACTGTGCTTGTACAACTAGAACCAGGGGCTGCAGAGAGGTGTGTTGTAATAACTAAGGAGCCATTTGTGAAGAAATATTAATTACATAAACCTGAGGGTCCATCAGTGTCTTGCTCCATCTTTTCCCCAGTGTTACTGTGTTATAAACTGTGGGCACAAAGCTGGAGTGAAATGATGGTGCCTGCTTTCCGTGCAAATTCACATCGCAAATCCAGTATGATGTGTTGTGGTTTAGCCCCAGTCGGCAATTAAGCCTCACACAGCCGCTCGCTTATCCTCCCTCCCGGGGGGTTGGGGGAGAGAATCGGAAGAGCAAAAGTAAGAAAACTCGTGGGTTGAGATAAGAACAGTTTAATAATTGGGGGGAAAAAAAATATTGTAAAGAAAAGGAAAACAACAGGAGAACGAGAGAGGAACAAAACCCAGGAAAAAAACAAGTGATACAACTGCTCACCACCTGCCAACCAACACCCAGCCCGTCCCTAAGCAGCGATCTCTGCCCCCTGGCCAACTCCCCCCAGTTTATATACTGGGCATGACGCCATATGGTATGGAATAGCCCTTTGGCCAGTTTGGGTCAGCTGTCCTGGCTGTGCCCCCTCCCAGCTTCTTGTGCACCTCCTCGCTGGCAGAGCATGGGAAGCTGAGAAGTCCTTGACCAGTGTAAACATTATTTAGCAACAACTAAAACATCAGTGTGTTATTAATATTATTATATTATTCTTGTACTAAAATCCAAAGCACAGGACTATACCAGCTACTAGGAAGAAAATTAACTCTATCCCAGCCAAAACCAGGACAGATGCCATTTAATTTGGCTACAAGCTTAGATATGAACTGTAATGATTTGCAGTATTTTTATTGTTTTGTGGTTAAGGGTATTGCCTTCTTTTATCTCCTCCTGTCTGTCTCTCCTTATGTCATACAGAGCTTGAATCTTATCCTCAGCTGATCTAAGTTGACACAACAGAGCTACAGTTATTTACATAAACTAAGGATATGGCCATGTATACGGGATCAGGGTGAGTCTAGGAAATGAGAGTCTACTTGCAGGGAAATGTACAGGCCAGAGGACTTGTCCTGAAGTTAGTAATTTCTGCTTGGCTCTGTATCCCTGTGTCCTGGTTTCGGCTGGGATAGAGTTAATTTTCTTCCTAGTAGCTGGTATAACGCTGTGTTTTGGATTTAGTATGAGAATAGCAACTGTTTCAGTTGTTGTTCAGTTGTTGTTAAGCAGTGTTTATACTAAGTCAAGGACTTTTCAGCTTCCCATACTCTGCCAGCGAGGAGGTGCACAAGAAGCTGGGAGGGAGCACAGTCAGGAGAGCTGACCCAAACTGGCCAAAGGGCTGTTCCATACCATATGGTGTCATGCTCAGTATATAAACTGGGGGGAGTTGGCCAGGGGTCAGTGATCGCTGCTCGGGGACTGGCTGGGCATCGGTCGGCGGGTGGTGAGTGGTTGCATCACTTGTTTTTTTCCCCTGGGTTTTGTTCCTCTCTCGCTTTCTTGTTGTTTTCCTTTTCATTACAATTATTATTATTATTATTAATATTATTATTTTCCTTTTCCCAATTATTAAACTGTTCTTATCTCAACCCACAAGTTTTCTTACTTTTGTCCTTCCAATTCTCCCCCCATCCCACTGGGGGCGGGGGGTGAGCGAGCAGCTGTGTGGTGCTTGGTTGCCGGCTGGGGTTAAACCGCCACACCCTGATAACATAATTTTTTGCTCCAAATGGTCTCCTTGTGAGTATGTTGGATAAAGCTGCTGAATTCATATTTACCAAGGTCTATTGAGGTATTTTACCCTAGTCTCCTTGTCAGCCAGCAGGCTGTCTCCAGCTTCTCCCAGAGCAGCAAGGTGCACACTACACCTGCAGCCTGGCCTTGTACTATATTCGGTCCCTGAAAGTCTAGAAAGAGGTGAGATATATGAAAGAGGAATGCAGGGGTCATCACACATCTGGGAGGTAAGCATAGTCTGGGCAGACTGTATTCGTAACCCAGATCTTACCTGGATCTGATATTTAAATAGCCCTTGTGTAGGATATACATTTGGAAATCCTTCCTTACATACTAGGCAGTAATAGCTTGAATAAAGAAGATTTATTCCCCTGGATTGTAGGAAACGTGATTTTTCAGCATTTGTCTAACCGAACATTGCTTAAGCTTTTCTTTCTCAAAAACAGCTTCCTGGATGTCTTCTGTATCTATCTGTAGCACCTTCCCCTCTAGCAAGATGGAAGACATCTGACAAAAAGAAATACCAGACAGAAAAACCCTGGTCCCTCTGTTGTTGCAGGTAGAGGCTATGTTGTGCCATTAGGACATCCTAAAAATCTAGAGAGACTCCTGGGATATTGCTTCTTCTGTCCTCTGCTAGCTTTCTGTGGGCAGCGGCTTTTGTTCTCCGTATGCAAACATCTAAACTAAATGCGATCAGCCTTTTCATGGACTGGGCTGCAGGATTTGTCCCCAAAACTGCTATTTTCTCCTTGATTTTAAAATTTTACTTAGATATTTGATTTTTTTTTTTTTATTTTAGTATTCGTAATGCTGACCATTATGTTGAAGTATCTTGTTAACGTGCTGTCTGTTTTTGTTTTTTGGTGGTGCTCATCCGTTCCTGTCAGGGAACTTCAGATAACGGAAACCTCAGACAAAGAAAAATTAGATTTCCTATAATTGTGTAGTTGACAGCAGTTGGAGTGGTTGTAATCACATACATTAGCTGCTAAAATGCCTATCGGGGGTTTCAATTAGAAGGAGAATTCTGACAATACTGTTGAGAAGGTGAGATCCCAAGGAGCCCAAAGGATAGAGAAGAAGCTAGTAGTAATTATATTTTGGAGCTGGAGAAAGAGAAGGTGTCAGGCAAACAAATATGCTTCACAGAAGCTATATCTGCTTTCTGTAGGAAGATGGAACAAGTTGAGACCAAGCCCTGTGATAACCATAAACTGCCAGCTGTGGCAAAAACCATATGAATTACAACTTGCTATGGCTCGTTGTATGTTGATGCCTGGATAATAATTTAATGAGAACCAGTCTTCATTTGTTTTCCTTTTGATATACAGCTGCAAGTCTAAGCCAGGCTTGACTGCATAGGACATGCTAATATCCAACCATGTTCTAGGAATGACTACAAAACAGCGAACCCTGAGCTGGCATGAGCAGCATGTCAAGAGTGAGGTATGTCTTTCCTTTCAATGACATGAAAATGTGACTGGAAATTTCATTCTCTGGGCATCTGTGCCATGCCCTCCCTTCTCTCTCATCTATCAGTCACAATGCATGTTTATTTGTGTGACAGTGAAGCAGGCTGAGAGCACACAACTTGGAAACATGTTTAAGACATCAAATCTACTGGAAGTCTTTCAGAGCTGCTTCACCCATCTGTATTGATTCTTGTGTAATACTTGGAGTCACTGTGTGAAGGACACGTCGTAAAAAGCTACAGAAAGGAAGTTTCAGGGAGCTGTTGAGATTTTACATGTGCTGGCTACCTTGGGCACACTCAAGTCAGATGTTGAGTGAGTTGTCTGTAGCAGTGAATCCTTAGCATGGCCCTGTCTTTGTTTTCACAGAACCTAAGATGTGGGTGACACAGACATTGCTGAGTTTACATGCTGTCCCTTCCAAATGTCTGTCTGCCTGCCCTGCAGTACTATGGCTGCAGTCCCACTAGGGAAGGTCCTTGAGGAAGATCAGTGGCACCTACGGTTACTGTGCTGGAGAGGTTTGAAGGATGGCACTCTGTGGGAATAGGATGGGGATGGAGGATACTGAGGGACAGTGAAAAGACAGCTTATCTGAGTCTTCAAGGCCATCTCCTTTCTGGACAAGGGATGCCGGTGTCAGGCACTGGGTTGGTCTTCCCAAAGACCACACACACTGTTGTATGTGCACTGCCTGCTTGGGTTTACCTTAAAGAGAAAGGAACACCACAATGGGAAATTACAAATGTCCTCACACAACCATGCAAGGGAGGCCTATAAGCCTGTTTCTAGCACCTTTTGTCCCTCCACTCCACAACAGGCCTGGTGGTTAGATCTTTATGTGAGCATCTACCATCTGGCCCACTTCCAGCCCTACCATCTGGCCCACTTCCACTTCCAGCCCTTGTGGGCATTTTGTGTAATGTATGGCCCCTTCAGCCTTCTTCTGAATTGCTTTCTCTACCCCAATACTTGTTTCACATCATTTCCCTAGTGCTGCTTGAGATTTTCCTTTGAAAATGAGTTGGTTTGTTATGGAAGGCAGGGCAAGAGAGATATGAAAACTTAAGTTTCTTGCCTTTTTTTTTTTTTTTTTAAGTCAAGTAACAATTACTTTCCACTAACAAGCTCTACCAGGCAGTGAATTCTCAAACCAATTACCTAATATGTTAGCCCAATGCTAATTTGTAGCCAACAGTTATGTATTGTATGCTCATTGTGAAAGTATCTTGCATACTATTTCACCAAAACGCTTCTATCTCCCCAGGTCAGCTCTCTGTGATATCCTGATCCAGTGTGCAATGACGAAAATCAGGTATGAGTTACTACCGTTGCGCAATGAAAAGATGGTTTAGCTAGAGAAATAATTTGAAAGTCAGGTGAAGTGAGATTTGGATTTTACAGGTCAAAAGGATTTTGAATGTCTTTTTATTACTCTGTGTGCAGTATTGCAAATGCTCTTGACTGGAGATGCAAATAATACGTAAAGTTGGGGTTGTGCTTCCTGGTTTTCCAACAAAAGCAATGGGTACACTTAGAAATCCAGTAATTTAACCTCTGGATTACTTTATCTGTGTTTGCTCATTGCTTTATGAATGCAGATGTTGTTAAAGATAATGGTGCTAAGAAAAGAACCCTTTGTCACTACCTGCTGTACAGAGTCCAATTTAAATGACATAGTGGGAAAAGCATATCAGGTTTCCTTATAGAAAGGTTGGGACAGTGCCACTCCTTTTCAGGTGGGAGAATCAGATCATGGTCATCTTAAATTCAGTAGCAGTTTTACTGAGTTAAGTCATTCCAGGACTGGGCCTGAAGTGACCTGTTCCTCTAGTTCCTTTGAAGTTTGCAACAATGAACAGTCTGCCCAACATTGTGCTATTATGGGAGCTTACTCAAAAAATTAAAGCATCGTGAAACATACCCTCATATCTTCCACCTGCACCTCAGGTAAAATGAATTTGGATTTTAAGCCAAAGTAAACAGACATGTTTCACAATGTCATAAAAATCTTCATGCGTTAACAACTTTTTTTACTGCTATTAAGTTTTATCTCACATGTAAGTTCTCTCCCCGCTCCTTGACTTTCATTTGCAACGTCTGTTTACCAGGCTACCAGCATTTGGGGCAATTTATGTCTCCTGTATATATAAAAAGCGTAACGTGATCTACAGGCACGCAGTACCTACAACAGTATATATAAATGCCTGCCGAGGTGGTGTCTCTAGTTGGAATTAGGGTTCATTTACATTAAACTAAAAATAGGCAGCCTCCGCCCTATGGAGCTAGTATTAAAGGATCTTGGTGAAGCCAGGAGGGAGGGAAGGGGAGAAGATGCGGAGAACAAGGAGCCGTACCAGGGAGAGCGTCAGTAGGTGCCAGGAAGCGAAGCAGTCGCTCTCGTCCAGCCACGCGGGTGCGCGGGAGTGAGCGGCCATGTGCGCCCACACCTGATATTTCAGCCCTCAGGGCAGACAGCAGGAGTATTCTGGTCAATCTTAACTGCCTAGTCACAGTCCATCAAGTTAGCTGTAAAAACTTCTGTTTCAATTAAATATAAGCTCATTGTATTTTCACACAACAGTTAATAAAATAAAACTCATTAGGAATATAGCATTTAGACTAGAGCAAGTGATATTTTTTTAAATGTCACACTGAAAACCACATTTCCTTTAATCAGCATCTGCTCTGTGTTAGACTGCCTATAAAATCCGGTGCACTGTTGACAATAGGGGAAGATGAAAACAAACAAACAGGAAAACTACAAAACACATGGTATTAACATCAAAGTGCAATAATCCTTCTCTTTCCTTGGCATTTGAAAAGCGTTTTTATTTTTGACCCTAAACAATTTAACTTTCTTTCCACCAATTTTGAATTTGGACAACAAGGGTGGAGGGGTGATGGAAAGAAAATAGGGCATTGCATGTGAATTGAAACACGAGATTAGGAGACAAAAAAAGGAGAGCATAATAAACCAGTTTGAATAAATTAAAGATATTTCTGAAAGCAAATCAGCTCCATCTTTTTGGAACACTGATTGTACAGGAAGGCTTGCAGGGATGGAACCAGTGACATCTCCATGTAGTTTGTACTTACACAAATAACATCAGTGTTTCTGTAGGAACTTGAAGATAAGTATTTAATACGAAGAAATGTATGAGCAAATTGTAAGAGTACATTGTGAAAAAAGGAAAGAAGAGGGTCTGTGTGGTTTTTTTTCTTATCTAAATATATAACTATAGTTTATTATTCAGTGAATATTAAATGTTGGGGTAAAACTTGTGTAGGTCACTGAGTGTTACAATGGGCTACATGCAAATGATCATGAGTCTATTGTATTTAGGCAGTAAACTGCTAAATACCTGGGGTGAAAGAAGGGAAGGGACTTCCTTAATCATTAAACTAGTCCTTGAATATGGAGGATAATCACATCATCTCTAATCCCATTCATAAACACACCATGCTCCAGAGATAAAATCATTGTGGTTTTGTCCCCCTCTATTCCTATTAGGAAATATTTCACTGCTCTGATGGTTAGAAATCCTCTTGTAATTTCCAGCGTAATTGTGGCTGGTTTATACCTATTTGTTTTGTGTCAGCGCTGTCCTTCAATGTGAATAGCTTTTTTCCTCCCTGCTGCTTACCCCCTGATACATTTATAGACAGCAATCATGGCACCTCTTAGCCTGTGTTCTGCTCTGTTAAGCATGCAGTGCTCTGTTGGTCTCCTCTAATAAAATAGGTGCTCCTTTCCTTCAATCGTTTCTGTTCAGCACCTACTCTTTAAACTAATCGATCTTAAACATGTTTGACCAAAATGGGACTTCGTGGCCTGTATGAGTCCCCCTGCACAAATGCTTAAACAAGGGCTGCTGATTTTTTTTCGACTTCTGGAAATACTGAACCTGGTGCACCCTGGGGTAATACTTACTGCTTTCAAGGACTCAGTGGTGACTAGTAGTCATCCTGAAATTGGTTACTGCAACTGTTTCTTTCTCCTCCTTCATCTCTTCCTCCTGATGATCCCATGTTTATGGGAAGAATCGTCATGAGTATTTCCTAAAGCACAGCAAACACATTTTTTCTGAAGTAAGTTCAGCATCTAAGTAGCAGGCCACGCCTGGTGTCCAGGCCTCTATCTTAGGATGGGATGACTTGCCCTCTGGAGATGCCCATTGTATTGCTTTCTCTGTTGGCTGTGGTACTAAACTTTTAGATGTCCACCAGTAAGGCGGGACGGATGCTGTGAAGGTGCACACCACTGCCATTTGAGCTGGTGTCACGTTTACGCTGGTCATCAGTATCAGACAGTCTTCTTTTGTGTGACCACCTCTTCTGTGACAACCACTGCCTCTTGACTGTTATCAGCAGAGTTGTTAACGTTTTCGTAATTACTGATCACTAAAGTGATTCCAACTGCTGAAGGCCCTGCACGAAATACAGGGCCTATATAATAAGATGTACCATTTCAACCCTGAGCTAAAGCCTATGGACTTGAGAAAAAGCTCCCAGTGGCAAAAGACACCAGTTTTCGTTTTGCAGGCAGCACCGCGAAATAGCAGACTTAACCGAAAAGAGGCTTTCTATTGTTAGTTTTTGATTTTGATGATGTACCTGTTAGTATTTTAACAAGAAATTCCCTCCAAAAGCTCCTATGTACCATACATGAAAAGCCTTTTTGAGACCAAGAATTAATGACTACTGCAGCTATCTATTTGTTTTCTATTTTAAACCCAAATGGACTATATCGGACTTTTCAGATTATGCCTATGGGAATAGCAGAGGCCACATGACTTGGCAAACAAATCTATAAATATTAAGTACATTTGTTGGAAATGTTTATGTCAGTTTTCGCTAAAGTAAATGTTGTCTATTGATACTAGGATGTTCAAATTGCATAATGTGAAGTAGGAGATAAGAACAAAACCTTTCAGGCAGGCCGTAGGAGGAAAAAAATTCTTTAATTCCCCATTATTTGATTCTATTGTATTTATTACAAACTGTTAAAATGCTGTTCCTAAGGGAGAAGTCATTGCTAGCTAGGACATATTTACAATGGATACACATCAGGTAGCAGAGGATGTCACTGCTTTTCTGATGACCACTTGTGGCAGCGTGTACCAGAGGACTGTGTCTGTGTTAGCACCTTGCTAATGCCCACTAAAACTGCTGTCTGGGTGGTAACACTTTGACTGGACGTTTTATTTGCTATAAGGAACATAGAAAAGTGCTTGAGAGCTCTTAGGAGCAGAAGTGGTTGCAAGTGCTGTACGAACGCTCACCTGCATTAGGTCCCACATCCTTGTGCGTATGAGGAATATGAACGCTTGCAGGCCTACACTTATTACTCCTCTTGGTGTGCCTGGTGGCACGCTGAACTGGACACAGGAATACCGGAGCGTGTGAGGACTTGTTCCCCCACCACATCTCGGGCCCTACCTGCATGTTCTCTATACAAACAGCAAATCTGACCTGAAAAAGTGTGTTGCGCTGAGTGGGGTTTGGGCCAGATGCCCTCCAGAAGTACCTTCCAACTTGAATTATAATTCTATACATCTGTTTATTGCTGGAGTTCTTCTACCTTCCTCTGAAGCACCTTGGTGCTCTTTACTAAGGCAGAATATTGGACTAAATAGGTTTGAAATATCATGCATCCTGGCAATTCCCGTATTTCCGTGTGCAAACAGGATTTATTAGAAACTCAGTACATCCTGAATGTAGATGTTTAGGGATCTTTTTTTTACTTTGGGCAGGTAAATACTGAATTGCCATGCAAGGTATTTGACTCCATTTTGGAACATAAAGCAGAGGAGGTTAATAGAACAAAGAGAAGAAATCAACACCAGTGGTAAATGGTAACACACGTTACTGTATATCCCCTTCCGACTTTGCAAGTGGTGCATGTTTTCCATAGTTACATAAAGCAAACTTTGCAGTGTCACAAGCCTCAAAGAGGTGAACAGGAGCTGGGAGGGTGCTCTTGTAACCTTGTCAAACTTGTTTGTGAGTTCTTTTCCCTGCCAGTTATTTCAGTTATTTTTCTTTTCTTTTTGGAAGAAGTCTAGTAGTTTGGCCTCCTTTGTTCTGAGTTACGCTCCAGATGAAATCCCGAGTGTCGCAACTTTCATTGCCAATGTAAAATATCATTGTGAGGCTGATGCACTCTGCAGGGTTTCCCACAAGCTGCTCCAATGTAAGTAAGAGGAGGAACGGGACTGGAAGGGGTGTCACAGAGTACAGCTGCTCCACACCATGGCTGGAGCCAGTGGAACCAAGGTTTCATGCTGGTGCTGCAGTGAGTCGTCCTTCTCACTCACACGAGACACGTTAATGACATGCTCATGGGAATATCGGTGTCTGTATATGTGAATGATTGGCTGAAGCGGCATCTGTAAGAAAGCTGTTTGCAAAATGGGATGATTTCTGGTGACAGTTTTTCTTAAAACCTTATCCATGAGTTCTGGGGCTTTTTTGAGGAAAAAAAAAAGATGAAATTTCACCCCCCCTCACATAAGTTTTAATAAGTATCCCAGTGTCCTATGCCATATAAATATCTTTCTGAGAATACCTGTCCTCATTGTTAATATCATTAGAGGACTAGAACTGCCTCTCACAAACTTTTTTTCAATGAATACTTCCGTTTTATTTCAAGATAATGCATGCTGCAATTGCTGAAGATTTAAAATTTTCATTGTATCTAAAGTAGATAAAAAGAATATGGAAATTTTTGGATACAGTGAGAAATGTTCTTTCTACAAGTCTGTAAGTGAGCAGAAATTGGTGTAGGAAGAATTCCAACTCACACTTTTTTTTCAGACCTTGAGATTTGCGAGCAAGTTTATACAATTAGTACCATCCATGCAATACGTAAGATTACTTTTTAAGCTAGAAACTAATGATACTATTGCTGACAAGATAAATAACACTCCATATGAAACTGTACATATCAGTTGCCCTGCGGTCTTTGTTTTTTATCTAAACCTTTTTTTTTTTAAATGAACACTGCTCATTTAAAAATGTACACAGGAAGGAAATACTTGTTTTTACTGATTAAAATGTGTAGACTGTCTTTTTAGCCTCCCTGACAGTGCCATTCTTTGCTCTCTCATCACAGCACAAAGAAACACTGTTATTTACCCTGGGAAACAGGTGACTGAACTTATAAAAATCACTACAGGACAAGATGTATTGAGGCCTGGCACAGAATGACAAATTCTGGCGGGGTTTGCCAAGAAGAGACATATTGATTTTTAAATGATTAATAAGGAGAATATAATTGTATTTCATTAAGATGGATGGGATTTCATTTAGTCTGTCTTCTCCTTTTCCACTTCAGATACGAAAGGAAATCAAGTCATCATCAATGGCACCTTGTGTTAGCCTGCCATGGAAACGAGGTCATTGATTGAGTAAAAGAAGTTTCTGAGAGGCTAGCCTAGTCTTTAATGGAGTTGCTAGCATAGGTAACGTGGCAAAGATAACAGCACTAACTTCCTCTCACTATTTTGAGAACAACCAGGACTAGGAAGACGTTGATAACATCTTTGTTCTGGACTTTTATGTTTTGCAAGTTGCATATTATACCAAGTAAATTGAGTTGGGCATACAAATACACAGGATTTCTCACTTGTTTTTATAAAGTCATTTGAAGCCATTCCATTGTCTAAGCCCAAGGGATTGATAGGCTGAAAAAGGGAGGAGTTCAAAATCCTGTAGTCTGGATGTGTTCTTGGTATCCTTATCAAGAAAATCAGTGTATTCTCAATCATAAGTATGTACTTAACTTTTCTGTGGACTTCTATGGATTTTAGGATTGTGGTTAAATTAAACCTGTACTTCCATTGCCTTCTGAAGTTGAGGACTTTGTGAAGGAAGATGGTCTATTTTAGATCATCTTTTCAAACTTTTCAAGCAATAGCTTAACAAATAGAAGATGAGAGACTTTCCTCTCTTGTTTTGCAGCACATGTGCCCAGGGTGCTAACTCACATTATTTCTGACTGGATGTTGCTTTTACTTTTCCTGTATACATCTGGCTTCTTTCCAGAAGTTTTTGCTCTAGTTGTAGGGATTATTCAACTGCTCACGTGGCAGTGGCTAAACTGCTTGCGTATGGCATGTTAAGTAAGTAAACTGATTTTCACTACATTGCCAGTTTCTATTTCCCAGCATTTCAGTAGCTCTTGTGTGATCAGTTGCATTGTTCCTGCAGTTGGGGAGTTTTCAGTCAGAGCCACCAGATAAAATATTGACAAGATTCTAGTGATGGGTAAGCCTCAATGAGAGATATTGGGTATTAATTAGCAAAAGGTGAAAGAATGTATTAGTTAAGGAGTTAATAGGGAATGTAAGGAAGAGAAAATGAAGGATTAAGAACAATTAAAGACGATATCAAATTCATACAAGGAATGCCTGGTCCTACTAAGTTAACAAATGTATTAGTGTACAATGCTGAATTTTCATATTATTTTGGATTCAGTTAAAAACATGAAGGACATAATTCTAATTCTGCAGACAGAGGAATTTGGGTTTTTCGGTTCAACAAACATGATGATGGACAGAGATGGAGGGGTACAGCCATGGATGATTAATTAAAAACTGATAAAACAAAAAATTGGTTTTGGATTGAACAGGTGGAGAACAGATTTTCAGGTCTCATAGATGAGTTAATTATATTATCTCAGAGCAACTACTCATGTATTCAGGCACTGTAAACTGCAGTTTAAAACTACAGTTGAAAACATGCAGCACGTTATCAGGCCCATTTTTCAGGGAAGAAAACTGAGACAATGAGTTGGAGTGAATTACATTCTGAGGCAGGTCAGGAAGGATCCATGAGTTTGTTCCTTGAGCTAGACATTCATTTACTGTAAGACTTTGAACCAATCACTTAGGGGTCATGCTAGAATGGAGATGTTGGTATTTATTTACATGCTTCCTGTGAGAATTAAACAAGTTTGTTTGTACAGTTTCCTGTAAGAGTCAGTTACTCTATCCTCTCTGCAATGTGGAGACAGAAAAGTATGCATATACGCATAGCTGACAATGGAGACTGAGGGAACTTCTGTTTTGCATATGCTAGGCTTCTTGCTTCCACGGAGGCTGAGGACAGCAAGATATTCTCCGGATATGCAAAAAAGGGGGAATGGGAGGAATCTGGGGTGTAAAAGGCAGACCCCAAGCTTTTTCTATATCTATGGAGATACTGGTTTTGAAAGAAAGTGAGAAAACTGTATTAATGAAGCTCTCAGCCTCTGCTGGGGGAAATTGCATAGTGGTCTCATCTTCCCGGTTGAAATATTTACTGTCCCTGAAGCCACAGTTTCAAAGGTAGGCAAAGTTACTTTATCCCTCCCAGCTTGTGATGAACCTCGGCTTCCTCCAGGTTGCTTGGTGGAGCTGACAGCCCAGGCCTGTACAACTGAAACTATCTGCGATGTGTGCAGCTGTAAAGTGACTGCTATTGCATTTGTAACGCAAACGGCTTCAGCCTCACACCCCTGCTCTGCTATGTCCATCTGCTTGCGTTAAGTACCCAGGAGATGACTTTGCTGATATAGAATGTGGTACGATTCTTTGACGGGGGCATTTGCTAACTGATGTTCTGCTGGATAAGAGGAGATGTATACATTTAAAACGTTATTACAGAATATCCTAATTCACTAAGACATGACTTATCCTGACGAGTTTCTAATGAAACATCAGAAAAGGAACAAATTATGGAAACTGGAGAAAGGAATGATAATGTGGTTTTGATCCTGGAGTTGGACTGTGGTGACTACAGCAGATAAGAAATTTTCTAACAAAAATGTTTTTCAAAAGAAAAATATGGGTTAACAAAACCCCTAAATTTGAGGTAATAAATACACTGTTTTGTTTGAAAGTGTCTCATTTTAAGCAGAAATTCTACTAACAGACACATTCATTCTAAAATGATGCATAAACTGTCTGTTAAATGAAGTCTAGGATGCGATGAAGTTTGTGTCTGTTTACTGAATCAAGCAGGAAAGGTCCTGGAATCTGGGTCTCCTGTCTTCCAGGTTAGTAGCTATTCTGGGGCAGTGAAGGTAGTTTCTCACTTGTCTGGCATGAATTTTTGGTAGACTTGAAAAACTTGAAAAGTTTTGTTCAAAAAAAGGATGGAATAATTTTTAAGACTCAAAAAACTTGTGGTATGGGAAAAACATCTAAGACCTTGCTTTGCTAAGGATGTAATCTCTGGTTTTGCCTCAGATTCTTTGTGATGGTCAACAAGTCTTCTCTCACTGTACTAATTCTTTTTCTAAGAAAGATCTGGTACTATTCTCCTACCTCGCCTTATCTGTATGGATACTACTCCTATAAAAATTTCTGACTCTATGTTGAATCCAGACCAGTGTTAGAGGTAATCATCACCTAATTTTTTTTGTTCGGTTAAATCCTTTATTCTTGCTTTTCCCCCTTTTCCTTTCTTTCCTTATGAAGTCTATGAATATGCATTCTGGTCTTCTCTATTTTGTTTAGAGATGCCTTGGCAATGTCTGAGATGATTTCTCATGGGCTCTAACATCAAAACCGAAGGGATGAAGAAATTAGATATTTAACAAAGTCCTCATTTGTTCTGTAAAGTTAATTAGTCACTCTTGACCATCAGATTAGATTAAAATTAAATATGGGTCAATTAACACTTGTTACTTTTGTTAGCTTCATTTCTGACCAGTCACGCTGAAATTAACACTGAAAGTCACAAGTTTATTTAAGTAGAAATTAAGATGCAGAATCAGTTTTCTCATTTTTACTAAAATCACAATGTTTTTTTTCAGAGCTTAAATCTGTTAATCCTTTTTTACTTTGGTAGGGTAACATGTCTAAATAGGAGGCAGAAATGTAGTAAGTATCACACAAGAATCACGCCTTTTTTACCTTATAGTATATATTAATAGATTGTTTTCCAAGCATTTCTTAACCTTAATGGTTGAATACACTACCCTGACCAAACTTTGTCTGCACAAATCACATACATTAGCATTTAGTATTGTATTACTACAATTATTGGATTTTGGAACTAAATCTTGCACTTGGTTCTCAACCTTGAGTCATGTGCTGTACCTTAACAAAAAATATCATATCCTTGTTTTTTGCTTGGAACCGACACGTTAGATCCTTACCTTCTTTCTGGGTGGCCAGATGCCTTCTATTTATCAGCCCACTCACAGGACAGTGCCTTTACACCAAGCAAACTTCTCAGGTCTAAGATTTTCCTTCCTCATATTTCTGCCAAGCTAAAAGTCAGGATAAGGTCTCATTTCACTTTATTAGGAAAACACAGTGCAACATCTAACATTTGCCAACTTGATTATCGCTTTCTCTGTTTTCACCTTCAGAGCTTCTGGGATGTTACCATTATTGCACTGGTTATCCTGGAACCTGCTAATTAAGGCCTGCTTTCAACTTGTGAATGTAATGTAAAACCAACCAACCAAACAGAAGACAAACCAAACAAACCCACTGTTTCAGGTTAGAAATTATTTTCAATATTTATATTACATTTTTTCTTTGAATGCTGCTCTGGTTTCCCCACCATTTTTTCCATCCTCTCTTTCAGTCCATAATTTATTTTTATTGGTTACAGTAAGACTGCAGGCTTTTCTACAGCTGAGCACAGCTGCTAATGTTTTGCTATTGATTCCACATGTTAGCTCAAAAGTGTATAATAATCTGTTTTAATCGTTGCCTTTGGCTTTTCCTCTTCCCACTCTGAGAAGTGCCCTCTGCCTCTGGTCTGGCATGGCCGTAACCAGAAACTGATCCTAATTACATCAAACCACTCTCTGCCAAAATGCCCAAATATCCGTAACATGTTTGAATAACAACTGTTGGGAGACATAACTCCATCCAGCTCCCTGGAAAATGCTTCAAATTATCAACCGTAGATGTGCTGACAGGAAGAAAATCTTGTGGGCATGGTAGGAGGCTAAGCTACCTCTGGCCCGAAAGGGAATACCTCAGCAGTACAAATGTAATGCTATTTAAGTCCCCCCCCCTCAAATCCCTGCAGCTCTGAGGAAGCTCCAAATTATAACAGGACTCCTAAGGGAACGGCACATAATCAGCCCTGCTGCAAACACGTTGAACAGCGCTAAATAAATCCCAGGTCTAATTATGTTACTGAGACTGCATGGGGACTGCACATCTGGAAGTCCCCCCAAAAAGTCCTGTGGTAGTTGCAGCGAAGCACAGTCGGCTACTCCAGCGTCTGTGGTAGCTCAGCAGCCATCTCCAGGAAGGAGCTGTGAGAGTCCCCTCACAGCGCAGGAGTAGCCCACATTAAATCACTGCTTATTTAATCTGTCAAACTCCACTCCTTCGGTCTAGGGGGCATCTGCCTGGGCTGGCATGAGAACCAGAGCTGAGGCATCGGATGGGAACGGCTCAGCCGCTGCTGCTGGGGGGCAGAGCCTTCAGCTGCTCCCCAAAACAAAGACACTCCTTTCCCAAGCACTCGGTATAGAGAAACGACAGAAGCAACTTGGGGGTTTGCCTGCAAATATAGAGGGTGGCGGTTTGTTGAAGTAAACGAGAGTTTACCACTGGCTTCTCTGGGGCTGTGTTTCGACCGCAGCATCTCATGACACCAGCAAGCATTGGGAGAATTTGCAAAAAATGCTCAGCACCCTGCACAATCTTTTCTACAGAAAATGACTGCTTTTTACCTCAGGAGGGGTAGTTCCTTATCCTGACATGAGTGGCACCTTTCTGAGAAGCCCTTGCTGCTACTGTCACGATTTTTAGGTGCAAACACGTACTACCTGGAACAGACCTCACTATCGGGAGCTGACTCAGACTATATGGCAGTTCTGCAAATAAAGCCTCTTGGTTAGGCTCCTGAATTTTCTTATGCTTCTGTGTTTTTCATCAGCGATCCTGAAGAAAAATACCATCGGACGTGAATCACCAAAAGCTAGAAAAAGCTATTTAAAACCATTTGCATTCCTCTTTATTTTTGTTATGTTCTGCTTCTTTTATTTGATTAGTTGGCTGTCAGAAAAGAAGATGACATACTAATTACTTTTGTAATTGTTATACCAGTATAGTGCTGATAGTCAATATTACTGTGGTCTGCAGTCAGATTTCTGTATTGTTACATATTACTTATGCATCAGTGATTCTTGATGATATATGAAGTGAATATTACTGGTTTTTTTAACTTCCCAAGGAAGCCTGGAAGTACCCTGAGAATGTGAGTGCTAATTATGCAGACCATGGAGACAAATTCTTTTCTCTTTGCTAAAATGTATCCATTAGAAAACAGTAGAAGCCAGAAAATTTTGGATGGTCAATAGTAGCTCTGTTTAGTGTTTAGAAGAGCTTGTGGAGAGGATTATGTATTGCTAAAACTTATGGGAGAAAAGACATTTTAATTTCTCTGTTCCGTGGGATACATATAGCTATTCTTTGATAAAATGCTCCTTTAATGTTGTGCATAATAAATCAGGTCTTTCCTTTGAAGTCAGAAGGAAAAAGTAAGGAATTAAATTTTCTGTTCTCCGATTCCCCCCCAATTTAGATAATTTATCTTAGAACTGTATTAAAAAGAGGATTTTAGTTTCTCAGGTTTTCTTTTTCCATGTGCATGTTTTTGGTGGCTCATTGAATCTAAATATATTGCTGCTCCCTTTCTCTAGTCTGTAATTCTACCCCCAGTATTAAGACTGATTTAACTTTTGTTTCAAAACATCAGAACTTAGCAAGACTATATAGGTAAATTTCTATGAAAAAATGACCTGGATGTCTTCCCTACTTCTCCTGCACCACTTCAAGTGATGTTATACTGGTATGCATTTGATAACAAAGAGATGGAAATTCTGTTTGTCAAGCTGTGCTCAGAAAACACCCTAATATGATCAATGCCATTCTTCATTAGTTCTGTCTAATCGCATGTTCCATAGCATTAGTACAAACCACAGGCCTCACAGATCACTAAGAGCTGCTTGATTTGTATTCTGTGTTCTCCAAAAACTTGCACTGCACAAAATGCATCTTTTCTTTCACCTGTGGAGTGCTGATACCATGTCATGATCCTCTCCTCCTTGCAGCAGTTCCTGGGCAACCAGTGGAAAAAGCAAGCGGGACCTTTTGAGTCTCAGCTCTCCCAGGGACACCTGCAACAACTTTGCCACTGATGTTTTCTGCAGTTCTGTTTGAATTGTGTGCGTGACTGAGCAACGAAACTGCTGAGTCCTTCTCAGAAATGAAATTTCCAAGTGGAAACCTCTGAGGCAGTTTCTCTCGTGGCTGGTTTTTCTGATGAAAGCCATGGTGTTACCGCTGTGGTACAGTAGCGCGCTAAAGCCCCAGCTAAGTTCCCAGTTGCTCTGTGGTAGTCACTACTCAAATATCCAGTGAGAAGGAGGGCGGCTCGCGTGAAACTAGGTGTGCAGAGCATCGTCCCAATCTTTCACAGCGCCGCTGACCAGCAAGAGCTACAGTACAAGCAGGTGCTGCAGTGCTCTTAAACCTTTCAGACAAGGGATGGGTAGCGTTCGGGGGCTGTAACTGTGGGTCTGTCTTTCCTTCTCCTTGCTGATGCCCTGTATCACAGCCAAAATGAACCAAGGGAAAGCCATGGGACTGCCCTTGCAGGTCGTCTCCTCAGAGACTTGGATGGAGGCACCGAAACTCTCCTCCTCCTTCAGCTCGATGGGGCACAGGCTCCTTATCCCCCCGGGCTTCTGCAGAACTGGTGTGTTGGGTGTCACGTGCCATTTCTCTCCTGGCATCTAAAAAGAGTTAGGGGATGGTGACAAGGGTATGGAGCAGCTTCTGCCCAAGGAACTCCGAGGTAAGCCAGGGCGCTTCAGCCCAGGATGGAGAGGGGAGTGGGGAGAGATGTGGGTGAATACAGATCCACCTAACTCGGAGGTAGGAGGATCTGCCTGACTAGGAGGTATTAGATGAAGCCAGAGCTGCCAGTTCAGAAAAAACCAAAAATCGGTGTTTCTTCACAAAAGACACAGCAATGCACTGAAACTGCCTGTCACAGGGTGCTGCAAATGCTAGTGTTAGCACGGGTTGAAGAACTGGGCAAGTTTATAGACAAAAAGTGTGATGATTATGGCAGACACCGACCCCTGTTGAATTGCAGATTGATAAAAGCTGGGAGAGCATTTGGGAAAAGCACCTTCGTATACAGCTTTTCCTATTACCTGCTTCTCTCAGCATCCACTTTTGGCCTTTGTCAGGTGCAGGATGCTGGGCTAAACAGACCTGTGGTCTGACCCAGTCCGGCTGCTCTTACGCTCTTGTGTTACCATGCTTTCATACAAATATCTTAAGTCATAGAAGGTCCACAAGATATCTGTGGAGTTGCTTAGAGAAGAAACTAACAGTGTTTCTTTTCAAAACTGATCTGCTCACTGGTGTGGCTTGTGCCATAAACCAGTTGCTTTCCCCAGCTGACAGCTTCTCACCATTTGCAACACTCTTACCAGGGTCCAGGCTATCAGAAAGGGCCTCATGCTGCTATCCACTTTGTTAAACAGAAGTTGGTTTTATATTTAGTGGTGCATGGAGTGTACAGATGAAACAAATCACTCCTATAAACTCAGCAAGATGAATAGGTCCTGTTAAAAACTAGCAAGGAAGGCTGAATGCAAGATTAATATGCAGTCCCAAGTTATGCTTCCCACAACTTTTATTGATTATTTGGAAAGTAAAAAAACCCCTATGATTCCTTATATAAGTCAGACTGAAATTCTTGTGCAACCATTCTTAAAAGAAGAAAATAATTTGTCTGGGAGGAGAGCTCTTTGGTTTCTGTTTGAGGGGCAAGAGGTTTAAAAGCTTCCTGTCATCGCTTCAGTGTTGTTTACCAACGAATTCTCAAAATAAGCACAGAATTCACAAATAGAAGAGTTGTGCTGCTTAGGGACTTCTCCATGCTAGAAGATCAGCCCGGGCAATAGGAAAGGACCTGCGATCTTCTGGTTTCTCCCACTTTTGGCTGTGAGACTGACTTGTAACTATGAATAGGTGACTCTTGCTGTGCTTATTATAAAGGCGGGACAGTAAACGTCTCTGTTCTGAGAATTTGATAGGGAATTGGCATCAAGAAGTGCTTCAAAGTTCAAGGACTAGGTGAGGGATAGACTCTAAGTACGTGGTGTGGTGTGTGATGCTTTGCTCTTTGAAGATCATCCCTGGGGTGGGTTAGACCTTATTGGTCCCTCTGTTTCCCCTCTTCTGTACTTAGAGGAAAAGTGACCATCTAAGCTGCTTTGTAGATGACCTTGTTGAAGAGATGTGCTTTCTGGGCTAGGGGAGCTTCTTATCTGTCAGAAATCTTACAACAGGATGTAAATTGTCTAATTTACACAGAACAGAGAACCACAACGTCTCCTCTCCTTTCCCAACCAATAAGAAGTGCAGTTATCATTCATTTACTAGTCTTAATTATGTTTTTTTTTCTTTTATTATTATGAGTGCTTTCCAAATCATTACTGCCTGGCTGAAAAGGGAAAGTTCTGACCAAAATATGAATCTATAGCACGTCATCTAAAGGGTGTGAAAAATTATATCCTATAAGGTCCAATGCTTTGTATTGATCTTACAGAAGAGACAAATCTCATGGGTCAAAGTTGAAGTGATATGGACAAGCAAAATCAATAATAATTTTAAAAATAGGCATTTTTTTCCTTTTCTTTTACTAATTCATGAAAATAATACAAGAGCACCATAAGACTTGCACATTATTGATGTTTTACAGATTGCTACTGTTTTTTTAATTAATTATGTTTTGGAAAATACTTTTTGCCAACATCTAGTTGGCAAAAAGGTATTTTCAAAGCTGAAATCAAGCATTTCTATAAGAATAGATCTGGCTTCTGTTGTGGCATGGCTAGTGCACATTTTTTTGCTGCCACAGACCTGCCCATATTTTCTGGATGCTTGTGCTGACTCTTATTTACTGAATCTTACTCTTTTTAGACATGGAAAGATCTAGATTTTTCTTTGTTTTACGCAAACAAAACCAGATCCTCTGAGCTGGAATTTTTTGAAAGCTTTCTGTCACTGAATTAATGGTAGCAGATTTAGAGTCAAGCTGACTGCTTGGGAAACGCTGCAGTCACTGAAAGTCTTGATCAGGTGTCTGGCCACTGGGTATGGGATAGGAGGCATGCTGTCCTACCTGCCTTTAAACAGAGTCAACATCTAAGAGAAATCTCCTTGGCTGAAATTATTGCAGAGTTTCTCTGACCCTTGTAGGCTGGTTTGGATTTGATCTAGCATTATTTCAGGTTTCAGCAGGAAAATTTCATGCAGCTTTACCCTGTTACCCCCTCTTTGCCAGCACACAGAAATTTAGTTGAGAGCTGCTTAGTCTTTTTGTTTTTCTCTTAGGAAGATCAGGCTGTTGTGGATTTCTGCCATGAACAAATAAACCTCCTCTACAAATTACAGAGGTCCCTCAGTAGTGATTTCCACGACACCCACTCATCAGTGTCCACCTTCTTGAATACTTATGTGCTGGCATGATCACATTAATGTTTTTGTTGATGACTAAAATGGAGGATATCATTCTACAACATATGCAACATATGCATAAATTTCTGTTGGCAGGCACCCTGGAGACTGAGATCATTCATTACATAAAAATAAAATAAAATTATAAACCATATTTGAATTATTTTGTTAAAGAGCTCAGGAAAATGCTTCTTTTCCATCTTCCCTCTTTCAGTAAGTACTTCTAGTATTTTGCTTCTTCCTACGTCTTGTGTTATGGCCTCTTGCTTGAAGAGGAATAAAAATGGACATAGAACAAGATGACTTTTTCATTGGCAAAATTTCGGCTTGGCAAAATATTGTTGTTATTTAAAGTCCTCAAAATATGCTCTCTACTAAATAGACCAGTGGGGAAAAGAGCCTATTGTCTATTGCCTCTACTAAGAGCCTATTGCAAAGAGCATGCCTTGCGCCTTGTGTAGGATAACTTGCTAACTAGAGACCATGCGCGTGGGGCTGGGGACAGGGGAGGAGAATCCCACACACCTAATTATAGCCTTACACAGCACTTAGCAACCATTAAACAAACAATTGTTTAATTTCAAAGCTCTTCTAATTAAACATTAGTCACACAGTCTCCCTTGCCCTCTATTTGCTCTGTTAAAAATCACAACCCTAAAAGAGCTTACTTGAAAGATTCCATAATTAAACAGCCACTTAGTCCAGGAACGTCAAAATCCTTCTTTCCCAGGGACAGCAGATGTGCCTTCAGGTGAAGGGTTATACCAGTGTAGCCGGTGGCAGAATCCAGCTGAAAGTATATATAAAACTCTGTCTACAAGCATTTAAACAGTGCAGTGGGAAGTGGATGGAAGGAGTGTAACAGAGCAGATTGAAGTGGAGAAAGAAAAACAATAGGTACAAATTTCTACCAGTTTCCTCAGGCATCCATAGCAGCTGCTTAATGATACATGTATCATTATATCTTGGAGTAGTTGGAGGGCAGAAGCAGACTTGATTACACTACAGACAATTGTTTCACAATAATTCTGGACCATTTTTCATTAGCTGTCTCCCCTCACAGCAAAATGAGGGATAATTTTTTTTAAAAAAAATCTTATACCTCTAGAAGGTTGTCCAACAGTTAAAGATTTTTAATAATTCATCATGCGAAACATCTTGAGCTAAATACTAAATTTCCCAGCGATAACAACAAAAGATGAATGAAAGGAGCTGAGGTTAACTTGCTCTGATAGAAACAAAAGGGTAAATAAAAAGAATGACGCTATCACTTTTCCATGATTTATCAGTACATTTTTATTACACCCTCCACTTTGACATGTTTTGTCACTCAGTCTGTTGAGCCAAACCAGTTCATTCCAAGCAAGCTGATTAAGTAACTGATTAAAACGAAGCAGCAGATTTGTCTGCCTATAATCATTTACCATCACACAAGCAATAGGTGGCAGGCCTTATTGGTGAATGCAGTTGCTGACATTACCTTTTAGGAAAGATAAGGACTTTTGGTTTTGATCACCTGGCCCAGCTCATCAGGTCACAAGGTGATATGGCTGTAGTGGTGCGAGCAACGACTTTTATGGCAATTGCTATGTTTTCTTGCTTTTGAACCACCTTTAAAAAGAGATGACTCATTCATAGTAACATTTAAATGTGAGGCTCCTGACTGCATTAGATGGACTTAATGTACCCAGCTATTAGCAAGGAGCTCTTTGTAGGAGGAGAAGCCTTGTTACTCATTTTACGTCTGCTTCATAAAGACACACTGTGATTGCTCCTCAGGGCAAGTAAAGGTGACTAAGACCTAAGTCCAGGCTCTTAAAGTCCTGAAAATTATATGGCCTAAAATTGTGAGTCCTGTTCAATGGCAGCTTGTTTAGAGGACTTCTTCAGGTAGAAATGAGGAGGTGATGGGAGCTGAAGTGCAAGGAGCCATTTCAACAGTGGTAACAACAGTTGCCTGCTACCCCAAGGATGGGCAGCACCTTCCACAGGAGTCAGAGCCGGGGTACAAAGTTGCAGCGAAAGACCTGCTGCTCCAGACTTGCTGTTCATGCTGCTGAGAGGAAGGCAGAGTTGTTAGTGACTGCAGGTTCCCCCCAGAAATAGCTTCTGTCTTCTGATCTCTCTCTCAGAGGTGAGAAGTAGCTTGGCTTTCCAGCACAGGCAAAGCAGGTGATGGTGGTGGTCTGCATCATTTGGCATTTGTACCTAAAGCCTATTTTGGGTGCCTGAGAGTGCAGCTGGATACCTAGGATTTACCAAAGCATATTAGAGAAGTCAAATGAATGGGAGTGAGAGTAAGAGACTTAAAGCAACATCTGTGGTTTTGAATACACCATGAGGGCTCTATCTGCCTGCCTGCCATGGTGTGTGCTTAGACACAACAGGCTCTCCCTGCAAGATGTTTTGAATACTGCTGTGATGAGTTAATGCACTAGCTGTCTGCCTTTTTGAAATGCCTAAACTTGGGAAGTCAAAACAAGAGGCCACTGCTGTTCAGGCCACACTGTCCCATCCAGTGTGGGACATCCTCATAGGCAATAATGTGTCCCAGGAGCTCTGTTTCCAAGACCTGGTCTTGTGAGCAGAACAATGTGAAGCAGCTGCCACAAATGGCATAAATGCTAAATTCTGATTCTTCAACTGCAGGTAGAAAATGAATTTTTTCTTTCCTAAGAGGGCCATACATTTTCAAATTACACAAAAAAATCTTGTAACTCTTAGGTGTTGAGTCCTTAAAATATTGAAATGTGATGATATACACTAAATGCACCCACGTTCCCTACTTCAACTTGGTTATTGATAAAATTAAAAGCACTTCCAAATATAAGGCCACTGGAAGTTAGACACGTTTCTTAAAACTGCTGGTTTAACAAGCGATTCTGCAATCAAATGTGTTTTGAGATGCTGGGTCCTGCACTGGTCATTGCATTTCAGCCCAGATACTTCTTTAATCTTACTCGATTCATCATTGTCTTGTTTGAAGATGGTAATTTCAGTAGGTTTTCAGAGAAAGGGAAGATAGCAGCTAACTACAGAACACAGCAAACTGTAAAACATCTTGCCATGTTCACTTTTCCATTGCCCTAGCAATTGATGCTGTTGCTTCTTTTGCCCTGTGAGTTATAGCTTTAGTAAAGCATTGCCAGATTCAAGTCAGCAGGCCTCTGCTGGCACTGCAGAATGACAATTCTTATCTGTTTTCTATAGCTTGACATTTTCAGTAAGGCCTGGAAGGTTTGGTTAATAGGGTTTGTCAAAAGGGAGCTACAATATAAAATGTTGAAATATGGAATGAGAGCAGAGCAGAGAACCTGTGTCACGTTAAATGTTACCAAAGCAATTTCTAGGAGACTAATTATTCACAATAGATAACTAAATTGTAAATCTCTATTACAAGTGGGGGATTGAATGTGAGTTTCCTTGGAAAGCAGTTCTGAAGTCTGCTACTTTAATAGCTAATACATACGGAAAATGGTAGATGTGCCAGAGGCTTTGGAAGATGAGAGGTCAAAGGATGAAGGGACAATAACTCCTGGATTCGTTCTCTCTGCAAGTCCTGAAAAGACATATTTGCATTACAAAATGCCTGATAGACTTTTTTTTTTTTAATAGTCTGATATTGAAAGCATTCTGATGTAATAATTCCTTATGACTATTACTAACTAGAGAAAGGATGAAGGGACAGACATCAGAAGAGGGGCATCTAGATATGCTTGAGGGTGCTTAGCTGGATTTTCAAAGAACAGTGATAATCAGGTACTTCCTAAAATTCCATGGCCTGCCTTTTGGGTGCATCCTTCTAGGATGGTAATTGTGCTTGCTAATCCCCTGTGAAATCCTGCATCCTATTACCTGAAATACCACATAATGGGTAGTCTGCGCCCTGAGGAGGTATTTGTCCCTGTCCTTTCTATTATGAGGTATTTTGTGAGAAAAGAGGAAAGGTAGTAGACAGAGAAGAGATAGAGAAGAGGAAAGGTAGTAGAGCCTACGAGAAGAGGCTCTCTGAAATACGCTTTTGGGATAGCTCATGCAACATTTCTTGCTTCTGTTCTCTAGATTGCTGCTCAGCTTTATGGATGCCTTTGGATGTTCTTATTTATTACTGAGTAGTTTTTAATAAGTAGACGATGCATTGTGGCACAAACTGTATGTCTGACCATAGTTTTCCTGTTACTACCTCTGCTCTCCTTCTTCATTATTGCTTCTGTTAGCATTTGCCGTGTAAATATATGGAGACTTACCAACCCAAGACAACGTGCTGTGCAACTGGAAGTGTACTCCTAAGAAACAGGGGTGTAACTATACGGCAGGGTGGCTGAACTCTTCTTTCTGGACTGAAAGGTATGATCCAGCTCATTAACAAAACCTCCTTAAAGAAGCTCTTGCTTCTTTATGGAAGTGCTAAAGGGAGAAACTGTTCAGAGTGTACCAGGAAGGTATCATAATTTCCTTCCTGGTGTCTGTCTGTGCAGCTGTGAGAGGAAATAAATGCAGTAAGGTTATCTCTGGCAAAGCACATACTCATAAATGGGGCTCCAGCTCTTGGAGTTGTTGGGGATTAATGAGGAATGTTTATGTCCGGAGTAATTGCTTTAGACATGACATAAGTGTAGGTAGGGTGGAGGAGAGATGGATTTCTTTTCTTCTGCTTCCAAAGAGATATGTGAACTTTCAAAAGTTTGCTGTATTGGAGCAAGTTTGCAAATTCCATTATTCTTTGCCATAAACATTAAAATGTACTTTTTGCTTTTTCTATCGATAACCAACAGTGATCTGTATAACTGTCAAAGAGCAAAACCAGTACTTTTGGCTAGGCAGTGACCATGATGATACTCTAACACTTCTGTATTGTGATGGTGGAGGGTCCTGTTACCTGTAAATGCATTTGTATAGTTGATTAATTGCGTGGGCTTTAAGCAATAAACCACAGATTCCTGTTGCCTGGACCTGGGATTAATTTGGGCCTAGGCTGGAGAAGCCGAATTGGTCTGGTTGAAGCTGATGGTCTCAGCAAAATTTCAGGACTTCGTAGGTTTCATGGATTTTCAAGTAGTCTGCTCTAATAGGCAGGATGACTCTCTCTGTGCTACTGTTTATGTGAATATCTTGGACATGACCATAGCAGGCTAGTTATAGCTAATGTGCATGAACTTTGCAGAAAAGCCTTGTGCAATAAGTCCTAGAAAGCACTGGGCTAACCGCATGCATCACACAGTCACTGCGCTTGCACAACAGATGATGTTTCTGGAGCTGACTTGTTAATTATGTACCTCTCATTAAGACTGATGAATCCTAACATATCAAATTTATATTGCTGCGCTGTGCATCTAAACCAGAACTATTTATGTCCACCAAGTCAAGAACAGAAATACAGCAACTCTTGTCCAGGGGAAGTATTTCTTCTCTGTCTTATATCTGGAGCACAACCAGTGGATTGTTACATCAAGGAATGAACTATCAAGAAACTACAGGGAGGAAATGTGGACTGTTTTACTAGTAAAGTCATTCTATACACAGAAATGTTCCTAATTATTAAGCTCTTGGCATTATCACACTGCAGATGATTGTTAAGGTTATTCTAGGAAATCACTGTTTTGGGGCATCTTTAGATCAGCAAGGTGAATATGGCGATTCTCTCACCTCACAATTTTAGTATGTATTTTCAGAGAGCTTGCTTAGACTTTATCTCTATTAAAGCTACTGTTGATATCTGAGCAGATATCTGACATATATGAGCAGTAATTACTGGTAACCATGCATTTAATTCTTTCTGTGCACTTAATCTGTATTCATTTTCATTTAAAAGGGTGGCAATAAAATAGTAAAGGACAGTATGGTACCAAAGAGTACAGTAAAATAAGTACCAAAGCAGAAACAACTTTTCCTGAGTTTGAGTATGACATGATTTGCCATGCAACACAGCAGTTCTTCCATTTCGTAGTCCATCACAGTTGCAGGACAAAGCAGTGCTTCATAGACAGTCTACAATAAGTGGTTGCTACAGTAATAAAATACGAAGAGAGGCGTGTAATAGGGAAAAGAAGAGCCTACAGTCTGGGAGATGGGCAGTGAAAAGGGAGATTAAAGGTCTGACCTTCTCAGAATCTACCTAGAATTGTGCAAAGCATTTGACACTGTCCCGGATGACATCCTTGTCTCTAAATTGGAGAGACATGGATTTGACAGATGGACTGCTTGGTGGATAAAGAATTGGCTGGATGGTCGCATTCAAGGAGTTGCAGTCAACAGCTTGATGTCCAAGTGGAGACCAGTAATGAGTGGCATTCCTCAGGGGTCGGTATTGGGACTGGCACTGTTTAACATCTTTATTGGTGACATGGACAGTGGGATTGAGTGCACCCTCAGCAAGTTTGCCAATGAGACCAAGCTGTGTGGTGCGGTCGATGCGCTGGACAGAAGGTATGCTATCCAGAGGGACCTTGACAGGCTAGAGAGGTGGGCCCATGCAAATCTCATGAAGTTAAACAAGGTCAAGTGCAAGGTCCTGCATGTGGGTCAGGGCAATCCCAAGCACAAACACAGGCTGGGCAGAGAATGGATTGAGAGCAGCCCTGAGGAAAAGGACTTGGGGGTGTTCGTTGATGAGAAGCCCAACATGACCTGGCAATATGTGCTTGCAGCCCAGAAAGCCAACTGTATCCTGGGCTGCATCAAAAGAAGCGTAACCAGCAGGTCAAGGGAAGTGATTCTCTCCCTCTACTCCACTCTGGTGAGACCCCACCTGGAGTACTGTGTTCAGCTCTAGGGCCCCTAACATAAGAAAGACATGGACCTGTTGGAGCGAGTCCAGAGGAGGGCCACAAAGATGATCAGTGGGCTGGAGCACCTCTCCTGTGAAGACAGGCTGAGAGAGCTGAGGTTGCTCAGCCTGCAGAGGAGAAGGCTCTGGGGAGACCTTATAGCAGCCTCCCAGTACCTGAAGGGGGCCTACAAGAAAGCTGGAGAGGGACTTTTTACAAGGGCATGTAGTGATAGGACAAGGGGTAATGGCTTTAAACTGGAAGAGGGTAGATTTAGATTAGATATAAGGAAGAAATTCTTCACTCTGAGGGTGGTGAGACACTGGAACAGGTGGCCTGGAGAAGCTGTGGATGCCCCATCCCTGGAAGTGTTCAAGGCCAGGTTGGATGGGGGCTTTGAGCAACCTGGTCTAGTGGAAGGTGTCCCTGCCCATGGCAGGAGGGTTGGAACTAGATGATCTTTAAGGTCCCTTCCAACCCAAACCATTCTATGATTCTATGAATAGCCTCCAGTGTTTTCATCTGAGTAAGGTGTAGAGATTCTCTTCCATCCTGGTGTTGCTGGTATTTCTGAAGTTTCCAGTCACTCTGGGACTTCTGTCAGTCCAGAGGCTAGTGACACAAGATGGCATATTTGCAAAGGTTTCCATTGTAAGAACTGTCTTTCCAGTAGAGGACACAGACAAGAGGCAAGGACCTCACCCTTGACCAGTTGGGAAATCTGTCCAACGCTCTTACTCAACCAGTTGTTCATATCGTGATCTGTGTTAGTTCTCAGATCTGGGTTGCTCCATTTGGGAATCAAATTCAATTTCATAATTAAAGGATTCATATATATTATTATACAGTGAGGAACTAGTGCTCAATGGGGAGGATGAAACTGGGGGTTCTTAGCTAACCCCTTTTCTAATATTTTATAGCTGTTGAGGCCAGACAAAAATGGTGGTTTGGATGCCCTAATATACACGGGGTTTTAGCCCATAGAGATGAATGCAGTAAGCATTCTGGACACAATTGAGGTCTATGATATCTGAAAATCATTTTAAAAAATTGTAAATGTGAAAGTTTAACTTTTCCTGGACTATATGGGAGTAGGAGCTTTTTTTGTTTGCCCCCCCCCCCCCCGCTTTGAATGTATAATTGAGTTTAAGCAGCATTCTTGCACAGGTGATTTTCAAGTGAAAACTGTTTTGTTTGAGATCTTTAGACTGGCTCAATTTTTAAACTTTGATATAGAGCTGGTTTCTTTTTACTCACTTACCTGACCTGATTCTTTAAGAACTGCTGCAGTTTGATTATCATGTAACTCTTCTCAAACGTTCAAGAAACCAGTGCATCTTCTGTTTAATGAAGTGTATTTTTTTGGAAGATTTTGCAAAAGCAGAGGTGCCTGGTGGTGCTACATTTATATTTTTATTTTTATTTGTGGCAATCTTTGCATTGACTAATGCTTGTATGAAACCCATCTGTGCTATCCTTATTTTTGGTGAAGAGCCCTTAGTCAAACACAAAGTCCCAGTAGTGAGAAGGTATAAAATGGGCTCTGGACAAAAAAAACCCCAACATTTCCAGTGATTTTTCTTCCCTTCCTTCTAGGCACTCATTCAAGAGTCTGTTAGTAATTTGCTCAACAGTCCACACATATGCAAGGATAGAAAAATGAAATCTTCTCAGAGCTCTTTGCATTAACAATTATTTACTTCCTGGTAAAAAGTGTCACAGAGCAGTGAAATAAACTTTCTGAGAAAGGTGTCCTCTAGTCATACAGTTGTAGTGGAGCCAACTCACTCCTGAAATGTGATGGAAAGGCACCAGGGAGGTGGAGCCACTGGGGTGCTGCTGAGTGACTTCCATCTGGTATTAAATACTGAAATTAGTATGACATTTTCCTAAATAGGGGCTGCCAGAACAGGTTGTAAGTGATGCCGATGTCTTTTTAGACTAGCACATAATAATGTGTTCTGGTCATGTCCTTATATTATATGGAGTTGATAAAATCTAGGATTATAAATTGTTCTACTAGCTGTTATTATCCATACTAAATGATTTCTTGATACTTCAAAAAAGAAAACTAATGCACAATTAAGAAAATGCCATTGCTATCTCTTGCGCAAACCACCTTGTAATATCATCAGCTACAGCAAATAAGCCTATTTTACTACAGAATTATATATTTTAATTGATGGTTAAAGTTCATTCGCTTTAATATATTTATTATATAAACATACAGGATGGCTGAAGTAGAGCGAAGAGCATTCTGGGTTGCATGTTCTTTTTCTTTATTGTGGTGGGTTGACCCTGGCTGGATGCCACGTGCCCACCAAGCCGCTCTATCACTCCCCTCCTCAACTGGACAGGGGAGAGAAAATATAATGAAATCATGGGTCGAGATAAGGACAGGGAGAGGTCACTCACCAATTACCATCATGAGCAAAACAGACTCAATTTGGGCAAATTAGTTTAATTTATTACCAAATAAATCAGAGTAGGATAATGAGAAATAAAACCAAATCTTAAAAACACCTTCCCCCCACCCCTCCCTTCCTCATGGGCTCAACTTCACTCCCAAATTCTCTACCCATTCCCTCCCAGCAGCATAGGAGGACGCGGAATGGGGGTTGCGGTCAGTTCAGCACACGTTGTCTCGGCCGCTCCTTCCTCCTCAGGGGGAGGACTCCTCACACTCTTCCCCGGCTCCAGCGTGGGGTCCCTCCCACAGGAGACAGTCCTCCACGAAATTCTCCAATGTGAGTCCTTCCCATGGGCTGCAGTTCTTCACGAACTGCTCCAGCGTGGGTCCCTTCCATGGGGTGCAGTCCTTCAGGAACAGACTGATCCCGTGTGGGTCCCCCACGGGGTCACAAGTCCTGCCAGCAAACCTGCTCCAGCGTGGGCTCCTCTCTCCACGGGTCCACAGGTCCTGCCAGGAGCCTGCTCCAGTGCGGGCTTCCCATGGGGTCACAGCCTCCTTCGGGCATCCACCTGCTCTGGCGTGGGGTCCTTCACAGGCTGCAGGTGGATATCTGCTCCACCGTTAACCTCCTCCATGGGCTGCAGGGGGACAGCCTGCCTCACCATGGTCTTCACCACGGGCTGCAGGGGAATCTCTGCTCTGGTGCCTGGAGCTCCTCCTCCCCTCCTTCTTCACTGACCTTGGTGTCTGCAGGGTTGTTTCTCTCACATATTCTCACGCCTCTCTCCGGCTGCAATTGCTGTTGTGCAGCAACTTTTCCCTTTCTTAAATATGTTACCACAGAGGCACTACCACCGTCGCTGATGGGCTTGGCCTTGGCCAGCGGCGGGTCCATCTTGGAGCCGACTGGCATTGGCTCTATCGGACATGGGGGAAGCTTCTAGAAGCTTCTCACAGAAGCCACCCCTGCAGCCCCCCTGATACCAAAACCTTGCCACGCAAACCCAATACATTTACTTATGTTCATACTCTTTTTTAATATATTTAGTTGCAGAAACAGTAACATACTTTTAAAATAAACTTTGCCTGGCACTATGAGAAAAGGGAAGAAGGTTTTGAAGATGCATTTACATTTTTTCCAAAAAATGACTCAGCAATTTGCATTTGCAAGGAAGCAATCGGGTTTTTTCTAAATAAGCCATTGCATTCAAAGTTGATTTGTTCCAAGGAAAGGAGCTGAAATTAGTTACTGACATGCAATAATTCATTTCTTATTTTACCAACAGTAATTAAATTGCCCGGAACTGTTGTCATTTAACAGTCTATTAATTGACTAATGTGCATTACTTGCATGCAGGCTATAGGTAAAATCCAAGGATTAAGAAAGGAAGAAAGAAGGAGAAGAAAAACCTCACTGATTTTCACGACCATCATAGATGAATGATTAATTTATTTCATAATGGAATGTAGTTTTTGCAAACACTAATAGGTTAGATTTTAAATATGCAATTTCATCAGCAATAGCCCTAAAGAAGGAAATGGTAGTCAGCTATTAATTCTTTGGAGAGGAGCAAAATGGCTAATTGGTTGTGCTTTCTTTCAACCATATGAAGATTATATAGCTCTTCCTTCCTTAAAAATCAATGATTTCTTCTTGGATCAGTATTTTCATTATAAAATTCCTTCCTCTAATCATATTATTGGCCAAACATTCTGATATTTTCCTCCTTTTGTTCCACCTACATCAAAAGAAATTTTGTCATGTGCATCGGATAGTCTCAGCCTAATAGCAACTACACACAAAGGTGGATATAGGCAAGCTCAGCAGCTTTGATTTTGTCCAGTAAAATATGGTACATTCCAGTGCTGCATTAGTGGCCTATGTGGGGAAAGAAAAATCAATGAGGTCAATATCTAGGTCCCAGCTGAGAATAATCCACTTTATAAAAATAAACCAAAAAGTTCTCCGTCATCACAGTAAACTCTAATTTATAGTGTTGCAGGCTCCTAACAAAATCTGCAACCATATGAATAGACAGGGAGACAAAGGTCAAGTTTTTAAAGGGAGAGATGTGAGATGGGATTTTCTAAATCACCTAACCATCGAGACACTAGTAACAAGAATGTCTTTCTATGAATTGGGAATCATCAGTTAGAAGACATGAGGAGGAAAATGAATTGGATATATTAGCTGCCTAAATTCAGTCCAATGAAGTAGCAGTTAAGACATTGAAGAAAAAAAAAGAAAATATTAAACTCATCATATAGGGCTTCTAGGAGGATCAAGGGGAATGGAATAGCTCCAGGACGCAAGGCTGAAGAGACCATCCGTATTACTCAGTTTATACACCATGGCTGGGAGTTGTTTGGCCAAATGCAGGAGTCAACAGTGCCCATGTCTCCATCTGCTTGGCTTCCTTTGCAAGTCTGTGATGAAAAACAGGCGCTTCTTCGTTGTTTTTCCTCATTTAAGACACAGCAGATGAATCGTCCTCTGCAAGTGCTTATTTTTCTCTGTTGACTAGAAAGGGAGCCTCCATCAATAGATGGGATGTAGACACCTCCCCTGCAGGTCTGTGAAGGCAGAGGTGAATCCCATCACTGAAATGGTTGCCTGTCATATCTGGGGACTTGACCAAGTACTCAGTTCTTAAATGTCACTGAACCTGCACCAGGCCCTAAATATGGCTGTGGTTTTTGGGTCACCATCATTCCTGTTGTTCAATAGCAGATCACAGGTAAAGCGAAGCCTTCGGACTCCTGTGGTCGTGAAGTGAAGGAAGAAATTTGAGTGCGCAGCCAGACTCCGTAGCATTCACTAGGCTGTCTTTCAAAGTGCAACTTCATGTAAGCCCATAACATGCTTGTTTTTATTTCAATAACGCAGTAATTTAGACAATAACTAAGCATGTCTGGAAGAATATATGGGAAGGCTATGAAACTATTAATAACATTTGGAAACCTCCTGCACTGTTTTAATGCATCACAAGTTAGCACAGTATTGATTCAGTATCAAAGTTCTGAGAAACAAGCCTCTTACCAATATCTAGGATCCGATGTTGTAATTGAACTAGAAAATGTTAGATTTCCAGCATTACTGCTGAGAATTCTTCCCAATAAATGTGTGTTTTCCACTGGGGCTGAAATCACTGCAAGTGCTAGTTTTAATTTTTTTCCTTTTTATATTTTTCCTATCATACAGGTTCCTTTTCTCCCCTCTGTGTGTAAAATAAACATAATGGGGCCAACTCTTGCATTTTACCATCTTGACTTGTGGGAGGATCATTTGAGATACTCAGTTTAGATAATTAAATCTTTTGTGGAAGGATTAAACTTTGGAGGAAAGAAAATGTGTGGGCTTGGAAAATATTGTGTAGAAAAAAAGCCAGTAGGAATCATGGGCAGTAGAAGCCTCTGTCAGTGTGCGAGGAAAAAGGAGAAAGAACGGAATAGGAAAGGGAGCCACGGTTATGACACTGAAGCACAAGGAAGAAAAAAAAGTTCATGCTTAAAGGAGAAATGAAATAGTGCAAAGGAAGGAAGTGACAAGAAGAATGGCTGTGTATTTGGGCCCTTAATTTTGCGTGGGTTCTGGCATACCCGAAAACAGATGGCACAGCAATTTCTATTATACATGCCTCTTCATTTCAGGATCTCCCTCAATCTTCCATATTCCTTTTATCCAGCATCTTGCATCTACAGCTATTAACCTCCAGAGTTTGTAAGTAAACACTGAAGAAATGCGGCATATGCCTTTTTTTCCTTCCCAAGCTGATTTTGATTTTCCATTTTAGGTCTAGGATCACATAAGCCTAGTTTCTTTCAGAAAACAAGATCATAGAGGGAAGCCAAAAGATTTTTTTTTTTTTTTAGTATCTTTGGCTTTGTTAGGTGGTAGTGGTTGTTAATTTATGCAGTGCACCTGCCTTTCCTCCCAATAATATCATTCTTTCTCATAGCAACAGATCCTGGTAGGTGGCCTCAGCCACAACATCCTGCAAGGTAAAAGCATACTGTTGTTAGACAGCAGAAGATACAGCTATGCGGAAGGAACAACAGGAGCGAACTAAGAGTTAGGAACATCACCGCCATTGCAGTAGCACCTTTTGTCAAGTTACATTGGTAGATTTATGCAAAGATTGTCAAAACTGCATTTTTTCAGCTGGTTCTAGTCCATCCAGTTACAGTTGCTCCCATGCTGGATGTGGTATGGACACATATGCCTTCCTGCTGGCTTTCCAAAGTGCCTGGATTTTCTTTATCTGAAGCTATGCTGCTGCTTTGGCAAGAGTCTGTTCCATGTGAGAAGCTACGCGGAGTGCAGAAAAGCTTGTTTCTGGTAGGAAGCCGACAGTTCTTCCTTATCTATAAATGGTTCATCACATACATAGTTAATGCCAAGTAGCTGAATAGCCACAGCTATAAATAACTTGCTCGTTACATGTATTTTGTTCGTCAATCATTTTTCCATAGCTAATAGCACATATAAAAGACATAACATGTCAAATATAGATAACCTAGACGTTATTTATCCTCTTTCTTATTCATCCTAGATGGCTTTTAACCAAGAACATACATTCACAAAATATGCCTGCAAACCACAAGTGGCAAAATCTGAACCTGTAAGTACATGTGATCTACTTTAGAATAGACATTTAGCAATTAACAAGGAAGAAATGACACTGACTTTTCATAGCTCTGTTGCACACTTATCAAAATGTCAGAATCTGAAGAACTTCTGAGCCTCTCATAATTTCTAAACAAATACAGTCCAAAATACATTTTAATCTTTCCAATTGATTGGACCGCAGAAGAAAAAGGAATTTCAGTGGTTGAAGTCCAGTAACATTTTGTCCTGGACCAAGTGTAGCAAGAAGACGCAGAAATTATGAATTGGCTGGATCAGAAGGGGTTCCCAAAACCCTCTGACATATCATCAGGCTCTGTGGTTCTTCATAAAGCTGTTATAGAGTTAAATCTAGTATCTCATTAGACTAGCTAAGTCTGACTAACCTCATTGACAAGTACTACAGATCTGTATACCTCTTAGATGAATGAGCACAATGGCAAGTACATGCAAATCTTTCAGGAAGATACCTTAGAAAAGATGCCAACCTCATGAGAAAAATATTAAAATAAGATTTATGTTCTGGTGGCTATGGCTAATGTCACAGAAATTTAAGTTTTAAAACTAACTTCTCATATTGGTGTATACACTTTTGGTCTGTCATAACAGTGGGCTTGACTGTCTCTTCATTCCCATTTCAGATCGAAACAGGAGGTTTTAGATAAATGGAGAAACATGACCTGAAATTTTCTCTTGACAGATCTGAATGTTTTGCTCTTTAAATTGTAGAAAAGCTATTCTAAAATAATTTTGGAGTTTTACATTACATTTGGCCAAATAACAGTAATTAATCAACACTCCCAAAGTTCACATCTAGTTTCTCCTTTATTTCTAAGCCATAATTCCAATACAGTTGTTTTCTGGTGGAAGTACCTCTGCGTGAGAATTTATACTTGTAGCTGTTGTTCCTGTGATGAAATAGTTCCTCGAGCCCATAACATCATCATCCTGGACCGTAACAGACATGAGTTTGCATGGGCTGTTGGTGCTCGGACAGGGTTCCTGTCATTGCAGGCATGGTCCGAGGTGTTGCTGTTTCCCCCCAAACTGTGGGGGGGTGTTATTTAGCGCACAAGTTTCCAGTTGCCAGTGTCTGAAGCTCACACGGTCATAAACCAACAAAGGGAAAAAAGAGAACACATAACATGGGATTCAGAAATAATTCATGATGATTTAGTTTAATTTGAGTTACTATAACCCTAAAGCTCCATTAAAACCTAAAATGAATGCTATTTCCTCCTGAGAGCAGAGAACAATCTGCTAACTTTTGCCAAGATGAGAGCTATTATGGTGTACAACATGAATGCATATAAATTACAAGGTTTATATTTGCTGTTTTCCCTAATGTTAACTTTGACTGGCATGTCAAATTAAAAGCAAGAGGGAAAAAAAAGAAAAACCTGCATCAGATTAAGAAACATATAAGGAAGTGTAATTTCTAACTACAAAACACAAGACCTTCACACTTCAAACAATCCAAACAGGTTTTCTTTTAATGATTAGGTTTCACTTTTTTCCCCTTTGTACTAGAGATGCATAGAGAACTACAGTAGTAATTGGAAATAATTCCGTAAGCCGGGTATCTCCTTTTTTCACAACTCTAGTTAACACTAGGGATGTTTCAGGTTTCCTACTGTTAATGTTTGGTGCAAGGAATACAGGAAAATTAAAGTAGGTTGAAAATTCCTGATTGAAACCAATGTAGAAAATCAAAGAGCATTTTATAACTCAGGACATGACACTGAAATTGGCCCGTGCACACTTGTAATGGCACTTGCAGCCTTTTGCAGGTAAACAAATAGGAAGTTGCTTTCCATTAAGGAAGACAGATGCTGCAGAGAGCCTGGGTCTCCCCAGAGCAGCTGCTCTATCTAAGATCCAAATAGGTCATTTAAGCCCTGATCCCACAATGAGAACTATTGGGTCAGAATGTGCCTATCCAGGGATTAAGTCATGACCTGATAAAAGTGAAAAATTGGGATTTTTATATATACTTAAAGCATGTTTTCAGAACATGAATATTTCAGAGGGAATTTTTTTCCTGCCTCACTCTTTATATTTGATACAAAGAGCTGCAACTTTTGCTCATTTCAATTCAGCTGATTTTTGCTCCCATTGTTCAGCTCTTTTTTCATTCAGATAGTTTAATTTACCTGCTCTTTTATACACACAGCTACTGTGTTTATGGATAGTGAAATGTTTTTCTATATGTCAAATGAGCTTTTTAAAAGCATTATACTCTGCAGGCACGCAGGGGATGATGTTTAAACATAGCTTTCTCCTGCCTAGGCTTCCAGTCGATTGAATTTTGAATCTCCTATGAGCTAAAAAAATTGATTATGGAACATTTTGGATAGGGTTTGGAACATAACTGTATAGCTGTCTATTGCTGTGCGTTACCAGAAGCATCATAAAGCAACTGGGTCCGGGATGTCCTTTTAAGGAGATTATTGGGTAGGGAATGGCTTAACATTTCTAGCTTCCTGTTGAATATTTTGAATAGGGAAGAATATCGCTGTAAAAGTCTACATTACTGGAATATGATCTTTTCCCACTTAGAGAAGTTGAAAAACTCATCAACGAGTAGTTGGAAAGGCAACAACTGCCCAGCAACCACAGAGCAGCTGGGGACAGACAGGCAGAGGCAGACTCAAGGCTCACCTTCTGTCTTGGCAGTGAGCTGGGGCAGCTGAAGCTGGTGGTAAGGAAGGTGGGGCGACTGCCCTTCCAGCTGCTCTGCATTGCCGCACCCCACACGCTTTCTCTGTCAGCGGCAGGAGAAGCTGGCTTAGCATCTCAATCCTCTTGTAAGCCTGTAGGGTCACTGCTGTGTTTTGTTATCCTATCCCTGGCTGCTGGCTGCTCTAGGAAGGATGGGGGTAGAGATGGCAGTTCCCTTCTCTATAACTTTTGGCAATAGCGGCCAATCCGCAGTTAATGGCAACTCAGATGCCAACAGGAGCGAAAATATACTTCATCCATATAGTGAGCTTTATAAGATGTCTCAGAGTTGTTCAGTGTTGGGGCTAAGAAAAGGCTGGATCAAAGTTGTAATTTTGCCTGTTTTCCTTCTCCTACTGAAGAAAATGTGAATTTATATTTCGTACAGCTTTGGTCCTTCCCTATTCATACTTAGAAGAAGAACCAACTTTTAATGTTCTCAGTGAGTCTAAAACATTTTCCAAGTCTGTTAATTTCATAACTGTATTATTTCCAATTGCAAAGTCATCAATCTCAATTCTATGACTGCTTTTGGCTCTCTCTCCCTGCCCCCCCCCCCCCCCCATTTGTAGACTCAAGTTCACTCTTTTATTGCTGAAAAATCCTAGTATTTTTTTCCTGTTCTAAATCTGGCTGCTTCCAAATCCCTGCGGTTCCAAGTCAATATGTTTGGTAAAGACTTCATACAAAGGAAAAGGAAAAGAAGCCAACTTGCGTTTTCCATTATTGTCATAAATGCATATCTGAACTTTCTGCTGGTCTTGGCTTAAAAAAATAAAGTAATCAGCTTTGCTGGGTGACGCTATGGTCTGAGGAACAAACTGTGTCATGAGGAGTACTGTGATACCCCTTTTTTTTGTTGATTTTTCAGTGCCCAGGTGACTTATCCTCCACATCTGAAAACAAAAGTAAGAGATGCAGGCATAAAACGGAAACAGGGGATTGCTTTAAACCTGAAATTAGGCTAAGGCCCAGGCCTTTGAACAAAGATTAATGTCATCTTATAAGAGGGCACTGCATAAAATCCTACAAAGGAAGGCCATGCCCCTGAAGAGAGCACAGAGGTACATATGATTAAAAAGCATTTGAAATTAACCATCAGAAATTCAGGTTTTAAGGAAATCAACATTTTCTGTGGAAGACACCAAATTTTATCAGGATTTTCTGTCAAGAGACGTTTTGTTCACATGCAGCGTGTGGTAAATCCTCAGTCAGAGCTACCGGTATCCCTGAATTTTGGTGTGATGCTCTTTTTTTACACTGTTTTTTTATGTGACTGTATTCTCCTTAAGGGAGTGATTGCAAAGCCTTTCTCATCCTCCCCTTTCCTTTTCTCTCATCTTGTAGTTTAAAAAATGGGATCAGGTTTTGCTTTCTTAAGAGTTCTTGTAGATTCGTACTTGTGCAAATGAAAACTGAACAGAACACACATGCAGCCATGAAACTGAAAAAAAACCCCAAGCAAAACTCCTAAACTTCAGCACCACCCCCCCCCCCCTTCCAGAAACTGCTGGTGGCCCAGTTTTCTATATTGGGAGCCTCCCAATCCGTTGTGTGTAAAACTGCATAGCTGGACACACTGGGTTTGGGGCAAAGCTCCCACTGACCCCTTTAAACTCAGAGCAAATGTTGCATTCAGTGCTTGCTGCCGTAGCCCGATCAGGAGTAGTTTGACCTGAGCAGGCCAGCATCCAGCAAGCCCATGTATCTCTGCGTTGTGATGCAGTCACACAAAAGTGACATTAATGTAGATGTACTTAAGTAATAATATAATTCCGAGTAGTGTCCTCAGAGGATGAATTGTACTGAGAACCAGTATACTGATGCTAAATTGAGCACTAAATTGAAGGCTTAAAAATGAGGAAGCTAGTAAAAAAGATGTTAAGGTGAAAAGTGAGGAAATTAAAGTGTTGCAGCTCAGCATGGGGGCTACTTAAACATCCCATAAAATGAGTAATAAATGACTACCCCTAGGAAAAAAAAGAGCAACTCAAAGAGCAGGATTGCAAATTAATAGGTATAGGTAAAGGCAAAATTCTGGAAAAGCTGAACATGTGTCTCTACAGGAAGGGAAGAACTCAGCTTATGAAGAGGATTATAATTAATGGCAGGTAAATATGAGACAGAAATGTGGGGATACTAAAAGGCATTTTGCAAAGCAAACAGCCAAAAGCATATAAACAAATAACAAAGAATTGTTTAAATCTACAAAGAGCAGGAAGCCTGCTAAAGCAGACAGAGCCAGAGTCAGCTAAAGGACAAAGCACTACGAGAGGGGGTAGGAGAGGAAACAGCTGTGCGGTAGCTCTCCTGGCTGCTTCTCCTGGCCATGCTCTTTCCTGGCCTGGTGTCCCCTGCTCTGAATATTTCTGTTTCTTGCCACAGGCCTTCTCATGGGATTTCGGGGTTTTTTTTCCCTATTTTTCTTTGGTCTGTGGACTTTCCTCCATCACTGGGCACAGTCTATGGCTTGTGTTTCCAACTGTCCCCTGGAGAAAGGGATATTTCCCCAGGATTATTTAAGTCTAGCAGCATTTTGAAAATGAAATGCCTGTAAAATCCCAGACCCAAAAGATCCTTAGGGAATTTAATCTCTATAAATGTTTTGTCAACATTTTCTTTTACCTCTTTTGTGGCTTATATTGCAATGATTGAAATGTGGGAGCATATGGTATAACATAAGATATTAAAATGATAAAGAATACACAAAGCATCCTTGCAACAGCTTTGTGCATCTGCTTCAGCATCTTGGCTAAATTCCAATATGGGTTATTAGATTCCTAAATTCCCTACTCTTTAATTGTCTCTGTGATAGGGTTGAATTGCATCTATTCTGGTGTCCTGTGCATCTGTGCCTCAGTTTCCCAGCTGTACCGTCCTCTGATTAAAGAGCTGATTTAAGATTAACCCTCGAGCCCAACTGCTAAATCTTGCTGTACCAAAAAGGTCCTTGAGAACAAATTAGTCTTTTCAGCCCTGCTTCTGGGTTGCTGGTACTCTGCTGGTGTCTTTGGAGGGCTGAAGTGGGTATTTCTCTCACCTTTTTGAAGTGTCTTGAACCCTAAAAAGTGGTAGCCCTGTGAAGCTAGAGCCTAGGCACTTGAAGAGTAAGACACTCTGACACAGTCTGCCATCTTAAATAATGTGTTGCTAGCAGCTCATTCCTCTCTAAGTGCAATTTTATATGGTGAATATTCACCGAATTTTAGTATTGCAAAATAATTTGTGAAATTTGGAGGGGAAAGAATTGTAAAAGAATGCAAATTTATGGTGTGCAGCCTAATATTTATCTAGTTTGTTCTCTGAATAATTTGGGAGTGTTTGGTATTTAATAAGTAGAATGCTGCCTTTAAGTACTTTCTTTTGCCTTAAGCTCTTAAGGTATTATTCAGGCACTGAAAGCAGTGGAAAATCACTAGTTAACAAAGAAAACTGATTTTTAGATGAGGTAACCACTCTATTGTATAAGGTTTTATTCTATGTTACACTATATTTAACGATAGACATAGATTTGGGGATGAATGAAGGGAAGTAGTTGGTTAGAAAAAATGATGATAGATCTCCTTGTGTAGTTGTGAAAATGACATATAGAATCTTTTCTCTTGTACAGGAGGAAAATCAAGCTGTGGTTTTGAAATGTAGCTTAAGGGAATGGCTGGTAAAAAAACTGCTGGAAAAAAGTTAAGGATATGTGCCAACAGTAACTGCCTGTGTTTGTTTTGCTTTCAGTTAAAAGTAATTTTAAATTGGAAAAGTAAAAATTTACGTAATTGGGGATTTTGATAGTGTATGAAGCTAAACCTTTAGAATTTCCACAGGACTTGAGAAAAGTGGGATTTTTTTATTAAAAAGCATGTGCTTTAATGGTTTGAAATAATAAGTCTAATAATGTATATGTATATACATATATATAAGTGTGTGTATGTATATATATGTGATATCCAGGCAAGGTGAGGGTAGGAAGAAGAGAACTTCCAATAACTTGGCAGTCATATAAAAACAAACAATAATCAGAGTAAGTTACAATTTCACAACAGGAAGTGTAGAGAGCCAAATCATACTCCCTGTGCACCACTCGAGTAACCACACTGTGCTCTGGGGAGTCCTGGGGGCAAAGGATCTTCCCACCCAGATGTTCCACAGCTGCAGCAGGGCAGGCAGAATGGGCTGCTTCATTGAGGAAAGCATGGTCATGTGGGGGAAGTGTTCGGCTGAGATTTGCAAAGCCACAGAAGGGAAACACTGGCATTCAAACCAAGGTGACCTGGAAAGTCCCAGGCTTATCTGTTGTTTTTTTGCTCTTTCATGGGGAAAAGAAATCAGAGCTGTAAAGTGGCTGAGGGTGGTCAGGAGGTAATGCACCTAGCCTGTCTTTCAGCCCACTCCTTGTCCAGAGTTGGTAATATTATCCCAAACATCGAATACAGATTACATATTACAAATACAGATTACCATAAAGCTAGAGGCCAGACATCACATTTTTATTTGCATCTGACCTTCCCCTGCATCAAGAGTGTTTGAAAATAGGTCACTGTTCCATCCTCAGTCGTACCAGAGAACATATTTAGTTGTGCATGTGGCATGTACTTTTAATGGAAATGTTTATCTAATGCGTATTACATTGTGCTATAGGATAGTTATGCCTTCCCTCTTCCTTCTCTTATCTCCTGTGTTACCGCTAACGTAGACCAGACAATACCGAACACCCATGATGGAAATTTATCTTTTTAGTTTATACAAACCACATTAGTGTGACAAAGCTTAAAATAACTGCTGTTAAAAGAAAAAAGCATTTATGGGAAGCACTTTATTTTCTTGGCTCCTATTTCTCATGCATTGATGATTATAGCTGTTAACAAATCACTGCAGTATTTTTTCTGTGTATCAAATTTATGGGCTTGAAATTCCTCATAGAGCTGAGCAGTGCTGAGCTCTAGCAAATCTTGATGGAGGGGAGAAAAAAATGATAGTGAAAATAAGGGTCACAAAGGAAATAGGTGGCAGAAGAGTATCCTAGAGAAGAAAGCACAGCATCAAAAAGCAGGCCACAGGAGTTATGTTTCTAGCTTGGGCACGGACCTCACGTTTCATCTTTTGTGCTGCTTGGCATGTCTGTCTTGTTCACATAGATGCAAATATGTTGTCTCCGACTCTGCATGGACCATGTGCTTAGCCTGATGGAAGCAGCTCAGCCAGAGATACTTGCTTCTACTCCAACAGAAATTGTCAAGTCATGCCTGTATGTTTGCAGCCTGAAGACTGCCTACCCTCCGTGATGCCAGCCTCCAGGTGCTGGGAAAATAGTGATAGTTCTATGGCTTGTACCAGGCAGCCTACAAGTTTGTGATGAATGGGTGCTTGCTTCTCACACTAAACTTGCAACGGAGCAGTTCAGAGACTTTATAAATCCAAGTATGTACGGTGAGGCTCCAGAAGCTTTTAGGCATCTAAATTAGGGTTGGATTCTCCAAGATTAAAAGCATCTGCAGGTCATCTTCCAGTGGCTGCTTTTCCCCCTCACTCCTGTTGGGCCACAGGTCCTCCGTGTCTCAGAAACTCGTGCTGCTTCTACTCAAGTAAAAACTGTTGGCTGCGAAGCAAATGAAACATTTCTAAGCATTCTGCATGCTTCATGTTACCTGCTCACTCTGTTCCCTAGCTCCTTCACATCACCGGAGCCAATGAACTTTTCCAACTGGAGATTTTCTTCCCCCTTCCCTTCCCCCTCCCCCCATTATGCTTTCCATGAGATACTATGGCTAAAAGCAGCCAGACCTATGTGAGGAAGAAGAGTGTAGATCAAACCTCGCAGAATGAGATCCAGGAGACTGCACACAATGTGAGAAACAGCAGCGGCTTTTGACCCTTTCTGGCCTACTAGGTGATCCATCTGGAACCCACCAAAAATTGACAGTTGGTGAGATTTGGCTGCTGCCTGCCTTCCTGGTGTTTCCTAGCTCACATGCTATCAGTACTGTAGCTACGAGCATGGGGATACTTGTGGGATCCCAGAGTCGTATGGTCAAATGTTCAAAAATAAACGCATTTTTGTCAATGCTGCTAATGCTTTTCTGCAGATTTCAAAACCATTTTTCAGCCTTATACTGGAAAAAAGTTCTGATAATTTATGTTACCCAGATGTTTTAAAATTCAACAGCTTTCACTACCCATAAATTTAATAGCATTAAACACCTGCTGGCTCAGAGTAGCAGTTCTTGCCAAAAAGAAAAGCAGGAGCAGAGAGATACACTACTAATGTGCTCTTTTCCTTACCATCAGAGCTAAGGCTCTGAGCTGAAGCCCAGCACAGCATTACCCCATGCAGAGCAAGTTTTTCTGCCTCTTTGCTTCAGAGTAGAGGACTCACAACAATTCTAGCCTGCCAAATAATAAAAAATGAGAACAAAAAAAGAAAATAATTTTGTAAAGTTAGGAAGGAGACTTTTCTTAGGCCCTTACTGAAACTCAAAAAGTCTGATTATTGAAAATTGTGGAGAAAACTATAATGAAATATCAAAGCCTGGGGGCTCTTGGCAGGGCTGAAGGAGCACAGGTCTGTGACACTCAGTGGCACTTACACCACTCTGAGAGCTGGACCTGGGATGTCAGAGGAGTATGAAGGATCTAACTGCAACAATCAGGTATCATGGTGGTGATGAGCTTCAAAAGGACAGGTTTTTAAATCTGAGGAGAAACTCATGAAGGGAAGGCTGAAGGGAAAAGTGAAAATCTTAAATGATCGAATGAGATTGGAAGACATTTAAGAGTGCAGTTTTGGAAGCAATACAGATGAACTAAAACCAGAGAAAATAATGAGCAGAGAGTTTTAACAGGCTTGGCTGAATGTAGCACATAAAAGTTTTCAGTAACATCCTTGCAAACAAAATCTTCAGCGCGGTGTCACCAGGTTTACAAGCCCTTTATTTTCTTATTAATGAGCATTTGAATGGATTTTTATTTATAGTATAGTTGCTGGAAAGGAAGAGCATAAACAGTGATTCAGAATCATAGAATCATAGAATCATTAAGGTCGGAAAAGATCTCTAAGATCATCTAGTCCAACCATCAACCCAACACCTCCATGCCTACTAAACCATGTCCCGAAGTGCCACGTCTACATGTTTTTTGAACTCCTCCAGGGATGGTGACTCTACCACCTCTCTGGGCAGCCTGTTCCAATGCTTGACCACCCTTTCAGTAAAGAAATTTTTCCTAATATCCAATCTAAACCTCTCCTGACGCAACTTGAGGCCATTTCCTCTTGTCCTATCACTTGTTACTGGGGAGAAGAGACCGACCCCCACCTCTCGACAACTTCCTTTCAGGTAGCTGTAGAGAGCGATAAGGTCTCCCCTCAGCCTCTGCTTCTCCAAGCTAAACAAACCCAGTTCCCTCAGCCGCTCCTCACAAGACTTGTGCTCCAGACCCTTCACCAGCTTCGTTGCCCTTCTCTGGACACGTTCCGGCACCTCAATGACTCTCTTGTAGTAAAGGGCCCAAAACTGAACACAGTATTCAATACTGCGGCCTCACCAGTGCTGAGTACAGGGGGGCAATCACTTCCCTAGTCCTGCTGGCCACACTATTCCTGATACAAGCCAGGATGCCATTGACCTTCTTGGCCACCTGGGCACACTGCTGGCTCATATTCAGCTGGCTGTCAACCAACACCCCCAGGTCCTTCTCTGCTGGGCAGCTTTCCAGCCACTCTTCCCCAAGCCTGTAGCGATGCATGAGGTTGTTGTGACCCAAGTGCAGGACCCAGCACTTGGCCTTGTTGAACCTCATACAATTGGCCTCGGCCCATCGATCCAGCCTCTCCAGGTCCCTCTGCAGAGCCTTCCTCCCCTCAAGCAGATCAATGCTCCTGCACAACTTGATGTCATCTGCAAACTTACTGAGGGTGCACTCGATCCCTTCGTCCAGATCATTGATAAAGATATTAAACAGAACTGGCCCCAACACAGAGCCCTGGGGAACACCACTTGTGACCGGCCACCAACTGGAGTAAACTCCATTCACCACCACTCTTTGGGCCCGGCCATCCAGCCAGTTCTTTACCCAGCAAAGAGTGCGCCCATCCCAGCCATGAGCAGGCAGTTTCTCCAGGAGAATGCTGTGGGAGACAGTGTCAAAGGCTTTACTAAAGTCCAGGTAGACAACATCCACAGCCTTTCCCTCATCCACTATGGGGGTCACCTTGTCACAGAAGGAGATCAGGTTGGTCAAGCAGGACCTGCCTTTCATGAACCCATGCTGGCTGGGCCTGATTCAGAGAGAGGTGAGTGTCGCCACGTTGCTGTGGGTGAGTGGCTGGTGAAGAAACTCTGAGGGTGTGTGAGGGAAGGGCAGCAGCTGCTGCCTTCTCCCTGGCGGACTTTGGGGGCTGGCAGCAGGGAAAAGGAACAATTTTTGTAGGTGTTGCTGTGGTATTTTGGAGGAAGGGCCTAGCGATCAGGCCGTGTTTGCAAGATGGCATTAATAAATAAATTGAATAGAAATATTTAAAGTTGGAGCTCTGGCAGAACAAGCAGTCATCTCTGTTCAACTGCCACGAGACTGTAACAGCCAAAAACCTGTGTGGTTCAGCCACTGCAGGTGGCTTAGACCATGGCTTGTGGTCACCACCTTCTCCTAGCAGGGAGTAGTGTATGGAGCCGGGCGGTTGCTCTCTCGTACCTCACCCCCTGCAGAAGGACAGAACTGAAACAGCACCGCTTTTAGGAGCAGCTGATTGACAAAGCAGTGGGAACCACACAACTCAGACCAAGTGACTTATGTGGATGAAGTTTTTCAATGTAGCTTACGGTGGTCCTGTGCTTGTACATGGTATCTTAGTTTGATTTGTGTACGGGAATAGTCTTGAGGTTTTTGTTTCAAGAAACATCTCCAGGTAGAAGCTATAATAATAATGTTTCACAAATAGGAGGCAGTTTACGTTCTGCTCTTGGAACAAACTAATAATGTACCTCAGACTCCAAAGGGAAATGTATTGTTAATGGAAAAATTGTCTTCATCCTCTCTTTCTATTTAAGGCAGCCTTTGCTGCCAGTTTATCATGAACACATAAAGGTCTAATGCAATACGGATTAGATGGTATAAAACTAAGAGAGCAGCAAGAACTCCAGATGTTCATTAGTAGAGTGGCTATTGTAAAAGGCCACCGAGGAACTTAATCTGTTCTGTTCCCTCAAAGATTTCCAGTCTTTAAATAATTTTCAAGGGACTCGTATCAGCAGGTTCTATTGTGGTTTATAAAATCTTTCCTTTTGAACACTGCAGGCTGAGTTTACCGCTGGCATTGGATAAACAGTTTCACTGCAGTTGCACCCACTCATGTTAGTGCTGAATTTAGCCCTCTGCCATTGTGCATACATACTGTGAAGGCCACTCAGGTGCAATGACAGATGGGGCCTTAAAACTTTATTGCCCTGTATCTAGAAACATAAGTAACAGTCAATTTTGCATTGCTCCAACATTTTTAAAAGTAAATTGGGTTTTTGGATTATATTTCATTCTTATATTTTTAATAAAGTGTAACAAGGCACCAGCCTTAAAGCCACATTTACAGGATTAGTTTTTCCACTTATATAAAGGCATTTTTTTTTCTCCAAACAAGATACATTTATCCTTGCAATTGCAGTGAGCTGTATTCTGCCATGTATCGTTGTGCCCTATGCTGCAGAGAAACACCTTATCTACCGAGAGAGAAATCCAACGTTGATCTTGTTCAGAATGTCAGAATAGCTTTAGTCATAGCTAAATAAGAGGCTGAACGTTTATTTATTTTATTTCCATTTTGTTTTGTTAATTTGCTTTTGTATGCATGTGAACATGACTGGGTGGGATGTTTAGAGTGTTTTTATACCACCATAAATAGAGGAATGGTCCTCTGGGTTACCCAAAGATATTTACTTGCTCCCTTTCCAACTCTGCTTCTCTTTTTCTCCTCCTGCCACTCCCATCTGTCCTTTGCTTCAGAGCACTAATCCCACCCTTATTTTTTGCGTAATTTCTTACATTGTAGTTGTACAAAGAAAAGGACTTATTTTCTGTATGAAATTTAGGGACAGTTTCTTACAGGGAACCAAGATGTGCCTTGTAGTCTTGATCATCAAAGAAGTTAACTTTAAGGATGTGAATAATAACATTGCCCTTAATAGTAATCATACAAAGGAAGACTACGTTCTGGGAAGTTCGGTCACTTTGGTTGTAATTTCCTTTCCATTTTCAAAATTGCCATTTTCTGCTTAAAGTCTTATTACATATGAAGCCATGGAGACAAAAAAGTTTACCTTGTTAGTTGAGTATACAGTCCTCAAATACAGACTCTTCCAGAAATGGTAAGAACTTGGCAATTATTCTTGCTTCCTAAAAACAGCAGTTCTAAAAGCAACCTTAAATATATATGTATATATATAGAGAGATACATATCCCTAGAACAAAAATACAGCATTTTCATAATGGTATAAGTCCAAATGATACAATGCTAAATATTGCTACAGCTCTTCTTAAATACCTTTTTCTAAAGCAAATCATCAGTCAGGTAGTGACAGGACAGAACACTATTTTTGACTTCTATGCCTTCATGAAGCTTCTGCCTTTTAGTGGTTTACAGTTGATCAAAATACCACAAAACCACCAAGCCTTTCCTTTTTAATTAGACACACGGTTTCTTATGGAATCCGTTTTTAACAACTGCACATCAAGCTTTCTAATTTTTGCTTCAGAAAGGTTTCTAATGCAGTTTAAAACCTGATCTTCTGTTACAAAAACCCAACTGCTACTTTTTTGTTCCTTGTGCTGAAATATGCAGTACAGAAGGCACAACCTTTCCTCAGTCTTTGTTGTCACAGGTGATGAGGTGTTTGAGGCCAAATTCAGTCCTTGATTACAATGAGAGATGGGAGTATATGCCTTTGGGGGAAAAAGTGTTTTGGATCTCTCAAAACTTTTTGATTAGGCTTCTCTTTCACTGTGTGTATGTATCAAAAAAACCCAAGACTAAGATAGGAAGCCAGACAAAATGCACTGAGCCATATCCTTACATGATTTCACTCAAACCCGGTTGTACTGGAGCATATTTATGCGGGTAGAAGACCTCAGCCATACAAGTGCTGTTCCTACCTAGTTCCTAGCTCCGTCAGGGCAGATCAATTCCACACTTCTCGCAGTGTAGTGAAATTATAGTTCTGACAAGAAAGTGTATACCTTTGAACGTATAGACATGAAGCTTAATCAATAACTGCATTATTGTAAATAATTTCCTAATTAGGTATATACGTTTATGCTGATAAATAGAATGGGGCTTCATGGAGCTGGTCCCTAGTTTCAAGGCTTGTGGCACCGTAACATAATTTAATGCTAAATAGCATTCTCAAATTAGTTGTCACTTTAAGACCTTCACTTCCCTTATTTTGAAACCTGAAAGACATCGATTATTTGCACCTAATCCAATGCTAAGCCCAATTAGTGCTAGGTCCAGCGTTAAACTTTTGGGCAGTAGCTGCTCCAAGTGGAGTCCAAATTCCCAGGTTGACTACCTATTGTCTCTATATAGTTCCTGGGAAAAGAGGGATTCCTCCAGAGGGCAGAAGAAAAGCAAAAGGAGGGCGAACTCCAGCTAACCAGGACAAAATTCTCAATGAAGGATTGGTTTTAACTCCCATCACTTTGCAGAGCTGAGTTGTCAGTATCACCTCTACAGGACCCACCAACTGCCACCCTTTCCTGAGGGCAGGGGCCTAAAAGAGTTTCTTTCAAAGGTCTGAGCTGGGATAACTCTCATAAAACATAGCCAGCAGGTAAAATGAACCTTTTGTAAATTAGCCTTGTGATTAATGTACTCATCCAGATGCAAAGGCTCTGTAACCCGCTCCTCCCAAAGGAGATGCATAAGCATATCTCCCATGTGAATGCCTTAAATCCCAGGCTATGAGGGAAAAACAGCTTGACCTTTCAGGTGGAGTAGTGGCATTGGGCAGCGAAGAGAAACTGGGCAAAACTCAAGGGTCTGGCTCATAGATAGCATGTTATGAGACTGTGCTTATTTATCTATCTTGTATGCTTTGTTTACTTAACTGTAGATGGGTGTCCTGTTCTTGATCTCTGTTCTCAGAGCTGGTCACATGCATTACATTAAACTATAACAAACTAAAAAGCAAAAATAATTTTGAGAGCGATGCATACTTTCTTTCAATGTTTCCCCTGGGGGAAAAACTAGCAGGTCTCTTGAGAGCTTCAGGACACTGATAATCCTCACTGACTTCAGAGGAAACCATGGGCACATAGCACTTTCAAAAACAGAAAATCAGCTGTTTCATGTTGCATATGCCACAGTAAAGGTACAACACTGGCATACTTGTAAAAAACTTGGACTAAGGAGCTGATGGTACTTAGCCCTTCCTGGTAGACTGGCAGTGTCTCCCAATAAAAGGATTTGGAATTAAGAAGAGAAAGTCAGAGTATTTCCAGAGCTCGCAGGCTTGGTATCCTTAAATAAGGGTCTTTGCCTTCTGAGCTAAAGCCAATACTTTAATGGCAGAAACCTGGAGAGATCATAGACACTTTTGTGTAGTGCATAGGATTTGTGAAGCTAACTAAGTGAACATTTAGAAAGGATTATTTTTCCTTTTTTTTTTGATCGTCTTGTTTGTCTGGTTGATTTATCCTCCTGTCCTCCTTACACTGTCTACACTTTAATCTGTTTCTGGTTTATGGGAACTATAAAAAGTCTTTTACACTGAGAGATTTACTTTATTTGAATGCAAATTAAAACTATTATCTTTCAGTTACAGGCCAAAGATTGCAAAATAATGCTTGTTTATAACTTGAAAAACTAATCTTTTCCCCCCATAATGCCATGTAAATTGTTCAGTTAAAGTAGAAATGTACAGTTAATTTTTGCCAATCATTTATGTGTTGTATATGTTAATTTGCTGAAGTAGATAACAAGACAAAGAGGGAGTTAGATGAGAATGATATGAAACTACAGTATACTTTGCTGCTGCTGACTCTATATAAACAAGATCTTGGGCTCAGCCTCCTTGTGGTGGTTCCACTGAAATCAAAGAAGCCAGGGCAGTCTATGTCTGGCTCATATTTTTAAAGTTAGTGCTTATGAGAACATGAAATGGAAGTGATGGAAAGTCTACAAAGAGGGGGAGAAGAGGAAGAACATAGGTTACCTTTACATAAATATGATAACACAGACAATATTTTGAAGGGAGATGAAGAAATAAAATGCGTTTCCCAGACATTGGCCCTGCTCTTTCTGTCTGAGGAACTGTTGGTACCATGACCAGATCCTTTTGTGAGGCAGAGAATCTGGTGACCCCGCAGCTGGGTATGTAGCATGCTTGTGTACATGTACTGAGACGCATGCATTAAATAACTCTATGCCAAGTAATATCTGCCCCAGAACAAAATAATTCCGTTTCTTTGTTGTAAACACTAGCAGGTTTTTCTTTCCTTTCCACTTTTGTACTCCTAGTGGGAGGACTCAGATGACGGAAGAAAGAAACTTGTTTCATGAAATGGGAACAGGTAAGCAATATCATTACCTTATTTTGTCATTTGTGGCTTGTCTTTTACAAAGATTAAAACCTTCCTGCATAGTCCCTAGAAAACATGCCAAGATCCACAGAATAAGGCCCAGTATAACACATCATGGATTTTGAAGGGACAAGAAGGGCAGGATAGAAGCAGGGACAGAGACCTCTGGCCATCTTTGTTTCAATTTAGGCACACTGGTCCAGTATAAAGACCCAGCAGTTTCCTAAAACCAGAGCTTGTTGTGAGATATGGCAGTCCCTCTCTGATGCTGAAGTTCACCAGCTTGTCCTGCAGCTTCTATAGGGTATGTGAGCAGCTCTCAGCACACCGCCTGGGGTGCATCTGTTCCTGGGCATCTCCATCTCTCTGTGCCCAGAGAAAGCAGTCTCTGTTCCTGCAACATGATGGTGTGCTCCACCAAGGTGGGGCTTGGCCTAAGTAAGGAGCCCTAAACCAATGTTTCTTTGTCACATTTGCCCTTTTTGCTCAGGACAATAGTGATTCTGCTCATGGCCTGAAATCCCAAATGTTCATCATGAACATGTTTATGAACCTGGCCCCAGAGTGACTTTATGAATGTCATGCAGTACTTGAGTGCCAGAGTCAGGAGCAAAAATCCAGCTTCTGAATGTCATGTCCTATCTCAGTCTTGACAGGGCTTATTCCTGTCTTGCGTATTATTCATTAGTTACTTACAGGGCTTACTCCTGCTTCTCCTCCGTGTGCCTTTTTGAAAAAATACACATTTCTCTAAAGTAATTTTGCTCCAATGCATGTAACACGTTGCTTGGTAGACTGTGAGGGGATTACTTTCAAAAGTGGAATCACACGCCTGCTGGAGACAAAACTAGTTCTTGTTTCAGTCTGGCTGTGTGGACTCTTCTCTGTGAGTAGAGTGCTTTTGTGTCTTGTCTTTTCCTTACAATGTATAACTGGAATTACACCCATAGAGAAAGGGGTACTTTCCTTCCCCCCCAGTTTCTCTCAGTTGGATTAATTTCTACCTCTGGCAGCCAGAGCTGAGGCAGAAGTGAAGCAAGGACTGGAGTGTCCATAAATTTCCAGACTGTTTTGGGAATAAATCAGGAAATCATCTGTGCACCTCTGGATATGCGCATCAGAAGACAGAAATTGAGAATAAAACCTGAATATCTTAATTTCCTCTGGAAAAGACTTTTAGTCTATTCACACCTTGCTCAGATGTAATGACAGAGGATAAAAGGCCCTAGGATTTCACGTTGCCCCAATAGGGAAGTTGTAAGGGGAGTGTTTGCTCATTCACACAATGAGAAATTAATGGACACTCAAGGCCGTACTGGTAACTCTGGCTTGATTTAATTTTTCAGGGCTGATCGGACATTCGTAAGGGTCAGACACCTCCAAATCACATCCTTTTTCTGTATTACTAGTATTGTAATTAGCAGACATGGAACATTTTTGGACCTGTGAGAGCAGCTCTCTTGAAGCAGTGAAAACTATTTTTCATTGCAAGCATTCTGGTAGTGGGTTTGGTATTGTCTGCTTGCCAAGCGAGCAGTTAGGTTGGCTGAGGAAGAAAGGGTTGTCACACTGATAACTGATAACATAGCAAATAACCACTGCCTTATGCCCAAGAGGTTTTGTTCAGCTGAAACATTTTTTTTTCTATTAAAGACTTAATTTGTGAAATTTTATAATCCTGAAGTCCTTCCAGAACTTGGAGAAAAAACACTGTACCAGTTTCTTTTCAAAATTCTTAGTGGGTTTTCACAATACGAAGCCAGACCCTCAGCTAGCACAGAATATGCTAGTTTCTGCGATGTGGAAACTCACTTTATGGTTTTGACTGCATTTGGTAAATTCATTCACGGGACATTAAGGTCATTGCTGAGGAACACAAAAAACTTCAGAAAGAATAGTGAATTACAGTCTCTGTTTTCCTTTTGTACTGGTTCCATCCTGTTTTCCTTAAGTCAATCAAAAATAATATTTAAAATGAAAGTATGTACGGTTTTTCTTTGCAAAAAAAATGCAATGAAAGGATACTGCTGCTGTGGTTTCTCAATGCCTCTTGCAAGGCAGGGAAGTCTCTTTCAGGAAATTATTTTTTCTTTTTGGAAGTTTTCTTCCTAGAAAAAAAATGTTTATATAACCAAAATTCACAAGAAAAGAAAGGTCGATGTCACTGACAGTTTTAGGGAATTCTAGCAAGAAATTCAGAAGCAAAGATGTTGATTCACACGTTCACTTTGAAATAGTTTGTCTCTTAATTACATTATTTTAAGTTTAAAATACCTGAAATCATATTGAGTGGAAATTCTGATTCAGTATTAAGAACACATGTTTCAATTTGGAGGGAATCTTCTGTGTGTGAGCTGACTTTTTCTCCGAAAAAAAATCTAAGATGTATCCTGTAAAATTTCTCTTTAAAAAATTGTGGCTTGCAGATTATTTCTGCTGGAGCTTTTCTTGATCACTGCTTTATATAAACTGCCTTGATTCCTAAATAACTTGAATAGACAGGAAGGGGACTGGGGAATACAGATACAATCTTAAAATATTGTTTCTGCTAGTGCTATAAGAAGTAGCTTGGTTCATTTTGACTGATACACTTTTAAGCTCTGTTTTGAAATACTTTAATTTGAAGCTTGAACTGTGAAATAACAGGGCCAGAGGAATTTCCCTTCTGGTTTTTACTGCTTCCCAAATTAAGTCATATGGGTAAAGATCTTAAAATCCGGCGCCAGTGTGTGGCTTTACTAATAGTATCTATGTGATCATGTCATTCCTGAGAAAGGCATGTTTCAAATAAAAAGGAAATGTCAACCTTGAGTATTTTTTATTAAATCCCTTTTCTTCTTCTCTTCAAGTTCAGCTTTAGCTGACCACTTCCTTTGTCTGGTTTATTTTTATTAGAAATGAGCAGATTCATTAACTGTGCAACTCGGTGGTCAGGCAGTGACTGGGTATGTCCAATAATGGGTAATAGTTGTATTTTTCATTGGGAGACCAATGTTTGCTTTGGAGATGGCCTGGGGAACAGATGTAATCTGAGACGGCTCTATGTTTACCTCTTGTTTCACTGATATGCTGAGCATGTTTGAAACCAGTGGGAAAGAAAAACAAACATTTCAGAAGAAAATACCTGCAAGCACTCACTGTTTCCCCAGAATGCATCCCCGGGCTCCAGCCAGAAACTCCACAAACGCAGGACTGCGCGCACACGTGCACACAGACATGCATGCGCACACATACACTCCACACACATATACATATATATTTCATGATACAGTCATGCCCGTGGCCTGCCTGGTTCCGAGAATGCTTTCCAACTGATCCTATGATCCACTTTTTCGCTGTGAGGGTGACTGAACACTGGCACAGGTTGCCCAGAGAGGCTGTAGAGTCTCCATACTTGGAGATACTCAAAAGCCATATGGACATGGTCCTGGGGAACCAGCTCTAGGTGGCCCTGCTTGGGCAGGTGGGTTGGACTAGATGATGTCCAGAGGTCCCTTCCAACCTCAACCAGTCCGTGTTTCTGTGATTCTATATGTATGTAAGCCATTTGATGAACTACTTGTCAACTGATGCAAGTCAGGGTCAAGGCTACTGATCAATGTCTGTCCGCTCATCAAAAAGCTATTTTGATGTACATAGTTTCATGCAGTGGGATTAATATTTTTTTCACTCCTATTTGTGCTTTATTTCTCTTCTTTCCAGCAGTTGTCACTTTCTACATGGATATTTATTGCTAGTCAGGGTCATTTGAAGTACTTGCCACATAGGTGACTCAGATGAAATAAAACAATCTGAGGAACATGAGCAGAAGTATTCCAATACTATACACAATATTGAAATAATGAGATTCTTGTCTCCTCATGTTTCTTTCAGCATTATTTTCCCTGTCAAAATGACTAAATTTCAGATTGCAGTTTGCATGCAGGCAATAAGAAGCGCTAATCTTTGGTAAAGGAGGAAGAAGTGGGTGGGGAACTGACAGCAATTCATATTGCCTATTTTCCAAAGCTGTCTCATTACTCTTTAATTGTTTCTTTTGCCAAGCACTCTTACTGTGGCAGCAGAATAAAACATTCATCCAAGCTTTGCACAGTTGCCGGCATACATACTCTAGTTCAGTCTTAATTGGTAGAAATTGCTATGGACTTACACTCTGGGAGGCATTGCCCACTTCTCCGGGCTATTGTATGGCCCCCAATGAATATTCAGTGGTCAGTGTGTTTCTTTCATGTGGTTCTAGCAGGCACTGGTCTTATTTAATGTCATGCATGCAGAGGGAAGTAGTGACTTGTCACTAAGGCTGTTCAAAGTGTTAGTTTGTGTAATGGCTTGTGAAATGAAACTCTCAAATGTGCTTGCAGTAATTGGTAACAAGCCACAGTTTGCAGGAGGCAAACTCTTCACAAGAGTATCGGTTTCTACTTCTGCAAGGTAGAGTAGGAGGAAAGGAGAAAGGCCAGATCTAAGGACAGAGTGAATCATCCTCAATTACAGCCAGGCAGAGAAAACCCTGTGAAAGACCAGTCTGTCACCGATCCCTCCGTGGCACTCTGGACATGTTTTCAGAATGTCCTTAGGAACAGACATCCCAAACTGGGCAGGAGATAGCTAAGGGCTTTCCTGAGGAAACAGAAGCTGTTGCTGAATAAACACCTTGTCATGGTAGTTAGCAGACTTTGGGGCTACTCTGCAAGAAAATCAGTGTGTACTGCATTCTGGTGGAGAGTAGGTCGCAACCCTGAGCTTTGACTCTAGCATTCACTTCAAGTGGGATCTGGATTTGCTACAGGATTTTCACTTTACTGGATGGTGGAGTGGCTGCCTTGTGGCAAAACCACTGCCACTGAGGAGCTGGATACACCTGTATTATTTTCCAGTGACAAAACCCCTCCTTCCTCGCCATTTTGTTGCTTCTCAAAAAGCTGAAATTGGGTGAAAAGGGGATATTGTAAGGCAAGCTACTTCTTAGGACTCTTTTCAGAGCTGATGCTTTTAGATTGGCCACTGTCCCAGAAACAGCATGAGGATTCAGACTGGGCCACCAGATGGAGGAGAGACAGGAGAGGAAAGATGGTTCTTTAATGAGGATATTATTCTCAGTATAACAAACAAAATAAAGATATGGTCTAGTTATAAACACAGTGCTTTTGTATGGCTGCTCCTATCTTCTCTTCCTAGAGCAGGAAAAACAGTTCTCTGCTCAAAAGCAAGGAAGCACAGTTACACCTGTCAGGTTCAGTGGCAGAACCGATGTCAAGTGCCGTAGTTCTCACTAGCTGGGTCCACTCTATTGTGTTACAGCCTCCAGGGCAATGCTCCTGAGTAGTCCATTTTCTAGCTAGTAATATTGTATTGATGTCTGTAATGTCTGCGTCTTCTGGATGGAAGCCAGGAGCTAGGAGGTAGGGCTCCCACCTGACTTCAGAGAAGTCTACCTCCCCAGCTGGCGACTCCACTATTGCCTGCAGTTTTGTTAACAGAGAGACGCTCTGGACTGGCAATGAAGAAGGAGAGTTGTTTAAAAGAGGAAAGGGAAGTATTCAAAAGAGAAAAAGGCCTGGCAGAGGTATGGGTGTAACTAGTCACGTTGCTTTGAGGAAGAGGGCGAGGAAGACTATACCCATATTGGCATAGCTAGCTTTACTCGTGGAATCTGTCAGGCCAAGAAGTTACATTCACCAGTGCCTCACCAAGATGATGGTATTTAAAAAGGTCCTCCAAAGAACTGTTAGTCATCCACATTTGGTCTCATCAGTAGGTTGTGGAAGTGGTATGCGATAGGTATGAGCTCAAGGTTGATACTTTCCAGTAACTCCGATACTTTTGGGTACATTAGAGAGGAGGTACATTAGATGTCAGCTCCCCTTGTCTGGGTCCAAGTCACGTCAGCCTGAGGTGAAGAGTGCACAGCACTGTTATATTCATTGTTGTCCTTCCCTTTTTTCACTCTTCTGGAACCTACGTCCCAGACTCACAGAGTGTTGACACAGAGAGATCGCTACAAGTGATGGAAGGAGAAGCACTCTTTTGGGTACAGCGTAAGTGCTTCTGTGATGAGCTCATTGTTAAAGGTGCCTTTCTGGAGATGCTGCATGGATTTGTTATACCAGTACCAAGCTCAAGGTGGTGTGCACTGAGTATGCAAGCTCAGCACTGTAGAAGTATTTAATGCATGGCGTTCCAGCCTGGAGTGTCTTCATTAGCTTTAAAAGCAAATCAACAGAGTAGATATTATCACGGCAGATGACGTGGAAGCGTGGAGGACTTTGGGAGCATGTCTGCTAGGCTACCAGCGTACAAGCAATTCCTAGACAATATGACATATTACTCATATGCTTGTCTTTTCATCCTCTTCTATTGCTGTTGGAATTATTTGAGAAAAGTTTTTACGGGAAAGATGTGGTGGATTACTTTCACATGTCACAGTAGGTACTCTTTCACATAATCAGTCTGTGTGACTGCTGCCCTGTTGTATGTTAAATTAACAGAGTACCTATTTTTCAAAATCGCAGTCCTTCCAGTGGACAAAAATTTACTTTGGGAGCAAGCAGACTGTTGAGTAAGTAACTCCTCTTCCCATTTCCTTAAAGTGAAAAATGAACATTAAAGGCAATGTTCAGATAAAGGTTTTATTCTGAAGCCACCTGAATATTTGATTCCCTGTGTCAGCTCTGTTGCACTTGGGATTTCATACGAAGCACAGTGTAACCTCTTGAGGCTTGCTGGTGTCTGGATGCTGTTTGATAATTTTATGGCCTGTCTTTCTTTTCTATGGAGACTTTCTACACAAAGAATGTTGAATTGCCTCATGTTGTTGAATATGAAATTATTGTCACATTTAGGTTTGGAAACAACAGGTGAAACAATTTCAGCAAAAAAAGACTGGGATGAAACAGAGTGCAGGTGTTGATTATAATAATTATGATAATTAAATAAATGCACGGTACACCACAGTATTAAATAGCAGATGTGCTTCTTTACAGCTAAATTTTTGTCAGTTTCAAATTAAAACCAAGGTCAGATTTCTGGACTGACTTACATCCCATGCAATTTCATTAAATGCAGAATGGTTCCATGGCACGTAACTTGGCACTGAAGTTAGTTTTCAGTATGTGGTTTTATGGTTCAGGTGCAAAATACTGTTCTGGCTTGCGTGTATCTAAAGGTTATTATACCTTGGACTGTACTTCTTTTCTTTGTTTCAAAATTTAGCAGATCAGCTAAACTGTTAATTTTCTCAATTCCCCTCTGCTCCTTCCCCTTAATTCTTCCTTTATTAAAAACAGGTTCATTAAAAAAAAATACTGATTGTTAGCCCAGAATGAGGACTAAGGTCAGTTGGCAATTTTAGAAAATTAAATCAGACAAATGAATCATATTTGCAAATTGGCTACTTGAGTGTACATGGGTATTTGACCATCTTTTTTTTTTAATGTGCAGATCAGTAATAAGAATGTAATAGCTACCATTCATGCAATTATAGTAGGAAGGCAAGAGAAAGGAAATTCTTTTCTTTTTTCTTTCTTTCTCTATACAAAACACAGTGGCAAAAATACTTTCAGTAAAACTGATAAATGTTCTGGCTCTGCAGGCATCCTATAATTAGGAAATGTTACTTCTCAATAAATTTCTTAGGTGCCTAAAAATACACATCTAGCATTAAATTCTTAACACATGAGAATGTTTTGTCCAAAAGCATCATCACTGCACTTCATACACACATAGAATCAAGTAATACCAGACCTGCAATGTATCTCAAAGTAGCAGGTTGTTTTATGTGATTATATTATTCATTATTAATTAAGATTGTTCTTGCCTCTGTTGCTTGAAGTCAGGAGAACCTTCAAAAGCTCTTACTGTGCCAACAATGATTCTGTACTTGTTCTCCTCTTGTATTTCTCTACAAGGTTGCTGACACATTACTAATAAAGATGTACACCTTGTACATCTCTTGCGGTATGTGGATGCTTAGCAGTCAGTTTTGAGATGTACAGTTAAAATAATAAAGCAGTTGCCTATTTTCATTTAGTTTTTAAATATCAGATGACCTCAACCACCATTCTGGTCTAACAATCTGCCAAATATAATTTTAAACTTACCTAAACACTTTTCTGAAGAAATTTTTATAGGGGCTGTATGCAGTATTGGCACCTAATAGGTTTTAAAATTCTGTATGAGGGAAAAGCTGAGCAGGTGAACACAGCAGGGCAGATTGCGACCCTGCTGTTGTGTTGGAGTCCTCAAAAGCAGTACAGCAACACTGAAGAAATACCTGCAAAAAATGGTTAACCACTTGGCCATTTAATTATTTCAATGCTGCTTTCCAGCACTTGGTCCCTCTCCAGTTCAAGTCTTTGGGAGTGTTGTTTTGTTTTCACTGGGAGAAGAGCTGGATGATGAAGTGGAGCTTTTGGTTAAGCAGCCTTCTTTGGCCTCTTGAGTGACCACTAAGAACTGGACTCACTTGTAAATTGATACACAGAAGGAAAGAAACTCTGGAGGCCCAAGAAGGTCCTTAAATAGATGACCTCACTGAGACCACCTCAAATTGTCTAACTAAGCTGCAAATACCAGAAAAATCCCCTTTCTCGTGGGATTTCCAGTGCTTTGGGATTCTAGTTAAACTGAAAATGTTGAGTGCTTGCCCTCTCTGAGCCTGCCCTTCTGTTTTCCATCTGCATCTAAGGAAGAGATGGGGCATTTAAAAGGAAGCAAGAAAACATTGTGAGTAGTACATATGAGGCCTGGTTTTCAGTGCCTTCGTGTTTGATATTTGGTTTATGCTGGCTCTACTAAGGTATAATTTTTGTTTGAAGCTTTTCCTACAGCTGGGCTGTTCATGACACCACTTTTCATCTGGATTGCCTTAAGCCTTCACACCTTTAAGCCTTCTGCTAAATATGGATGAAATGGGCCAAAACCTGAGAATAAACACAGACAGTGTGATACCATTAGCTTCATTTCCTTAAGAAGCCAGGATTAACTTGTATAACTTTTTAATAACCATAATTAGTATACATATATATATGTTATTTTAGCTGAATGAGTTCATTTATAGGCTGTCACAAGAGAATAGAGTGAGGCTGACCCTGCTTTGAGCAGGAGGTTGCATTCAGTCCCCTCCGACCTGAACTGATCTATGATCCTATGGTCTAACAGCTCATTTCTATCCCTAGTTCCTGCTGCTCTAATATTCTTCCTATGCAGAGGGATGTGAACTGGTGTGAACAGAATATGTGAGAGCATGGGCTGAAATGCCTCTCTGAGATGTGAAAATGTCTCTTTATCTCAGGTATTTGGAAGTTATTCTCACCGTAACAGTAATGCTTCCTTGTCACTTAATTGTATCTGTCTTTCCACCAGAACTACCTGCTGTGGATGACACCTATCGCCTAGCTGCCATCAGCTCATTGTTTATAGGACTTGTATTAAGAAAATTGCGTTTCTGATTATGTTAATGACAACAAACCTGGACTTTGAGATATGATGCGTAATACAGCGAGGGAACAGCTAAGCAGAAAAAGTAGGAAATTCAGTCACTCGCAAGATTTTTTTTTTCATTTGGCTGAGTTCATGCTGAAGTCCATGTGTTTGTATTAGCCCTGTTGGGACATAGTTCAGCACATTATTTATACAAAGTTACTTCAGTGGCTGATTGTTATTAATTACCATCCTGAGTTCTTTGCAAGTCAAGCTGGACTCCAAATGAAATTTGGTTTCCAAAGTAATTAGGAGTTAATGTTGCAATGTGTTTTGCCTGTTGTATTGTATTCTTGCAATAACATTGAAAAAAATTGTTCATTTGCTTGAGAACCCCCAAACCTTTCTCTAAAGTGTGGAAAATATTTAAAAACTTATTAGAAAAGAAAGGCCTTCTTCAACCCTATGCGTGCTTGACTAGGTGAAAAGAATAATACCAAAGAATCAAAAGGGCATTCCCTTTATTCTGCTGTTTTATTGGTTTAAGAGCCCTCACCAAAAGTAGAATGCAAGTTTGAACAGAACTTACACTGTATTAGGTAATTTAGGCCATAAAGTCACCATCTACGCACCCATAGCATAGATTCCTTTCAGACTGTCTTAAAGAGATGTTCTTTGATTCACCACTGATCTGAAAATTTGGTTTCCAGTTCTCAAAGTGTGACTGCTTAATTTCTTTTTTTAGCCAGCATCTTTCAATCGTGTTTCTATGTCCAAGGAAAACTGATGAACTGACAAAACAGTGATGCTTTTTTGGCTATCTAAATAATGAGAAAGGGAACAACTGCCTAATAACAGATTTTCATGTTTTAAAGATTTCTGAATCCTTGTGTTTTCTCCAGAGTTTACTTCTTTTTTTTTTTTTAATTTAAGAACTGTAGCCCTGGTTGTGGACTGCATGCTAGGGTAAAGAGTTTTCACGGGAAGGACAAGAATCATGATGCAGAGTGTGTTTTAATCAAGATACCACGTTTTCCAAAATTATTCTGTTGTTACATTTCTTCATGCGCTGAGACACAAGGCCATCATATATTTTCTGTGCACATTTACAGCTTAATTGAACATTTTTCTTCCCACTAGAAGGTACAGGAACTTCTGCCCTACTCTGTTTTGGTTTTATAAATGCTACCAGAAATGGTAACTGGCAGTGAAATTTCAATGTTCGTAACTTATGCTTCCTGCTGGTATTGCTTTTTTACATGTCTGGCTATGACTTTGCAATTGAGTGCTGGGTCAAAGGTTGAAGAAAAAATGCAGTGACCTTCTGGCCTTTCCTTACCTATTTCCTGTAAGAGAGCAACCTTTCAGCCAGCTGTGAGTCTCTTCAGAAATTTTGTTGTGATATGGTGTCTGAAATTCAAATATCACAGTCTTTAGATGAGAAAATTTTGAGGTGGCAAGTCTGCTTAGATTCTTTCAGAAGAGATCACAAGATTAAGATCTTAATTCCTCTAAATGTGTACTGTTCATCAACTATCACAGTTCTTAGTTTCCCAAAGTGGAAGGCAACTTGCACACATTGCTTAGAAAATATATGCCTCATTTAAGGGCAGAAAGCATAGACCTTCGCAGAAATACAAGCTATCACGTGGTACTCCATTATGGTGAAAACGTACTCACAGTGACTGTGAGGACTTCTCTCACACACTTTAATATATCGTTGGCTTCACAGGACGCAGCAGTTGAGAAAGGTGCTGCCAAATCTTCAGGAAGTAGAACCTGATTTTTTGTTGTTTTCTTTCACTTCTGAGATCTTTTTGCAGCTACCTGAAGCCAGCAGCTCTCTGCAGATCCTGTTCCAGCCTGGCTTCCCTGTACCCATTGCTCATAATGTGGTGGCTCTTGAGGTTAGGTCGATTGGCGATACAGGCAACGCAATGAGGGCCCTGACAGCCATTTAACATGTAATCTATTCCTTACACTATAGGGCTCTGAGCTATGCACACCAGGAGAGCTTATTCCTGGTGTCCCTGTTGTGTTATTTACCTCTGCTCTGAGCAGTTAAGTCCACCACAGCCATTTAGTAAATTATCAGTTTTCTTATTGGCCCTAAATTGCGCCTAATTAAAAATCTGACCTCCACAAAATAGTCCTCTTCCTAAAGAGACAGAACATAAACAGGAAAAAATCAGCTAATTGCTGCAAAAACTGCTTTTGTGGCACTGTAATTGGACCTCAGTGAAATGAATGAACCCACTGGGGATTCCCTAATGAATGTTTAACTGCAAACAGTAGTCGGGCACTTAAGCAGCTAGGCTGATGGTCCCTAATGAAATCAAATAAAATCAAATAAAAGAATCTGGCACTTTACTAACCAGATTTCTTGGCATTGGGACATAAAAATAATATAATTCTGGGTAAATAAAATGTAAAGAAAAGTTATTAATAAAGCAGTGAAAACTTAGCCACTCTTGCTTGGATTCTTTCTTTCTTTTTCTACTGAAAAAAAAACCCTCAGAAAACTCTACATACTGTATTGAATCTTTCTAAGGAGAGCTTTCTTTTCTTTTCCCCTCTTCCTAAAAGCACTAAGACCTTTTCTGTTTTCTGTTAATCACATTCTCTGACTTTATTTTGCAATATGTTTTTGACTAGCTGTGGAACTGCAAGATGTAGGCAATGGATTAAGATCCTTTTCATTTTTCCAAACTTTAACAAGGAGCCAAATTTTGATGACCTCAGTAACTTGAGCTGTGCTTTGCCTCCAAATATCTGTTCAAGGCAATGGGTAAAATTCTGGCCTTACTGATGTCAGCTGTGTAACTTGACTTTGAAAAGCAAGTCGTTAAACCCAACTGGTGTAGGATCTCAAAATTGTATTAATGCTTAGAACAAGCATAAAGAACCAGGGACATGGTGCCATCACATAACTTTATTATTATTATTATTATTACTATTATTATTATTATTATTATTATTATTATTATTATTATTATTTTATTTTAATGCTCAGTTGCACAGTGATGGGACCTTGTAAATTAGCATGTGGGTTATGTAGGTTACCAACTTTCAAAAAGGTCTTAAGTGGTTTTGTTTAAATTACTATTAAAAAAACTTCATGATATTCCACTACAATTGTTGTAGCATTGATGACATGAAAACCTGGCAAGCTGCATTTTCATTAGTATCTCACACCTTTTAAATCTTTGCTGAAACTTCATGAGGTTATGTGGTATTTTGCAAGTATTGCAATTTAACCAAGTGAGAGTTGGAGAAAATTCAATTTAATCATGCACTGCCAATTTTATTTAAATAGAGAAAAGTACTACTTATCATTGTGTCCAGCATTCAAATACATATAGTTTGTTTACATATTGTAACTTAAAAGTCCATTGCAATATACTTTCAGAATTATGAGTTAGGATATCTGCTGGCTGTTTCTTGATGTGTGTGATAAATGGACGTTCAAACTTCTTATTAACAACAGGTAGCATTATAATTACTTACCATTGCCAGTGGAAATATTTTTCATGCGTAATTAATACAAATGAAGTGAAGTTTGCAGTAAGATTTCATTTCTAAACTACACAGTTAGAGCATACTATACCTCCATTCTTATGTATTAGGTGTAACTTAATGGACTTATAATGCTGAAAAACTGTGAAATATAAAAACATGAATATATGTTTTTGTATATATATAGCAGAGGGGGAGGTTTGAATAACAGCTTTGCATACTGAATGATGAGTCATGGTATAGAAGGGAACCAATGGTTAATGTCGTGATGGTAGTTGTTGCTAAGTAGCTATTGCTAAGATCTGAACAGTTAATCTGAACTGATTGTATGTTTCTAGGAGTAATCATTGAAACTGAAGACTGAGAATAAAGCAGATTTCAGCTAGAGAGGGATCTAGACTTCTTTGGTGGAACAAAAACCAGTGCTGTGGATGGACAAAATATTTCAGAATATAAAAAACTAAAGTGTTATTACTGTTCTTGTTAACATTCCTCCATTCAAGCATGGCGTATGAGAGCGCAGAAGTGGCTACAGACATGATCAAGTAAGGTTTGGTGGTGAGGTAGTCAAGAATTGTTTCAGCCGCTGGTGATGAGGAAAACAGGGACTGAGTATTGGTAACATCATTCATCACCAATCATCTTCTGGTTGTTACCCATTCTGGTTGGTACAACTAGCAAACTGCACAGCCCCGTCTAAGTTTGCCCTGAAGATCCAAAAAAGCTTCTGTGTGGACATTCCACTTGCAGTGGTGAACCTGGAGACAAAAAAATCTGTCCCTTAACAATCTCTGACTGAAGTAATAGTTGCCAACTCCAGTTGTAAAAGCATCAACTACTCACACTGTCAGAAAGCAGTCAAGAAGATGTTTTAAAATAAATCAAAGATCACCAGCTGTTATCCATTTAAGATTTATTGAAATATAAAAATGAACGGTTAATGCAGCCTAAAGTAGGAGCATTCTTAAGAAATTAAGACAGGAAACCATAGGGATATATATTTCATGATGGGCTAAATCACAGCTATGAAATAAATCCCTCATTCTTCAAGGAGAGGGTGTCTTTTGAAGACTGTAAAAGCTGAGAAGTGCTATGCTGGAGCCTGAATTGAAGAAAAATCACAGTTCTTGTAGATGAAATGCACCCACAGCGCTGGCTAATTTGCAATGTAAATACTTTTGAGGGTTTGGGAGGGATGGTGGGGAAAAAGAATATGTCTGTATCTGCATCTTTGAGATCCTTGTTCAGTACACTGGTGCTAAGCTCACAGGGCACCATACTTGGTCTTCATACATTGGCACAAGTGTTTGCTCCATTATAGACATAGCAGATTGACTGTATTGGAACTGAGTATAGAAGAACAGGACATTCAACATTGATAATTGCATCTCAAATTGCAGCTTTTTGCAACTGTTGGAAGAACAAATGGCGTTGTCTTTCTAGATCTGGTTTTCAGTTGCCAGATCATGCTTCTTATAATACACAGTTTAGTAGTATTGTTATCAGCATCATATGGTGTTGCACAGCAGCACATTTCCCCAAATAGCTTCTTGCACGTTTGTGTCTTAAGTGAAGAGACTTCAAATTTTTTCTGATATTTTGTGAAACATATTGGGGAGTACTTGTTAGCTTTACAATTTTCTTCCAATACCTGTGTTATGAGTACACAGATACTGGAGAAATATCTAACCCATTGCTTTTGGTTATGCTTTGAGACCTCATGAACAGATAGTTGGATGCTTTTTCATTGCAAATGAAACATTTTCAGCTCCTTTTTCTTGAGCACAGCTTTCTAGAAGTAAAATAGTGTTGTTATTAGAGAAAAGTTGGGGGATATTAACTGACAAAACTTACTTCATTTCCTTTGAGGCTAGACAGCAAAGTTGAATAGGTGGTAATAAAATTAGTGGTATTATGTGATGAGAAGCTATTTCAGGTCACTTACTATAGTAATCAATCAATGGTATAGAATGACGGTTTAAATATGCACGTTCAGATGTTCTCACTGTATCAATGCCCAGTTCAGGACAGAGGTCCACCAGGTAATTGTGCAGAGCTGCCAGAACATCCCCAGCAGGGCTGTGTTAAGTCCACATGCTACCACAGAATCTGATTTAATCTATGAATCAGGAACTTCAATGGTAAAAGCTGAATGTTTTCAATATCCAAAGATAATAATGTAAAAAATAAATATTGAAAACTCTTTAAGAACATTTTTTAAAAAGACAAAACTTTAAATGATTACTGAAAGTATCTTAGCCAGATTAAGCTATTTATTTAATGAACGTCGTGAAGATATATGAGTTCATATAGATAATACAAAATTAATTGTTTGTTCAGGGTTCAAGATGAAAAATTTGAGTGTCTCTCTTTAGTGTACTACACTGCTTCCAGGTACCTCTCTACATCCCTAACCTTTTCCCATACATTGCCATTTGCCCAACTTTCCAGTCCAATTCTCTCAATAACAGGTCATTATTCATACACAAATTAAAACATTTTTGTTTTAGAGGAAATTATAATAATAATTGGATGTATCTCCAAGTGTGATTTTCCTCATCTAATCCTGTGTCAAAAGATGAATCTGTCCACATTTGCTACCCTCCACAGAACCAACGGCCCACTGAGGGCAGCGGCGTGGGTCTTGCACAGAGCTGCCACCCACCCTGCCACGGCCAAGGCCCCTGGATCTCGCAAGACAGCGGCAGCTGTGCAGCACTCAAGTCTCCTCAAGAATATTATATTGCTTATAAACAAAGTGGAAGGCATTCTCTCCCTCCAAAGTAAGTTTAATTTAACTGAGACTGGCAGCTGCTATTTTTGTAGCTATTTATAATTGATACAGGGTGAAATTTCATAATTTTCTACAAACACAGGCAGTGACAAAAGGTGAAATTCATTCTTGCGTGTAAATTAATGAAGCGGATATGAATGTGCATGTTACCAAAAATCACCTCCTTTGTGCATACAAATGCCAATGCTACTTACCTAGGAGAAAAAAAATTACTACTTCAGTTCATAATCCTTTTTTCCTTCTCCTCTCCCCCTTCTCCATTTTTTCAAATAATGGCATTTTTTTCAAGCCTTTTGCCAATTTGATGACTAGTAAGCATTTTTTCCATGTATTTTTTAAAAGAAAAGGATTTGCATTAGTCACTTGCAAACAGGCAAAGGACTGGCTCAGAAATTCAAGAGCGCTGGTGAAGCACATCAGGCACAGAAGTTTTCCTGTCAGAGTTCATGGCTCTTCATTTGTCTTCAATTTCTGAAACAGTTTAGACTCACGTACCATTTCATGCCAAACACTATTTGTGTGTCACCATGGCCACTTTGTGTGCTCCATTTCTTCACTCTGTTTGTCAGGAAAAAGGATTTTTTCTGAATATCAACTGGTAAAAGTTAGTGCTGCCTCACCAGAATTACATCTGCATAAGAAAATACCTTTTTATAAAACATGATCTGTTGCTACTCTGGCCCTGTGCCTGCCCCCAGGAAACTCCACAGCAAAGCTACTGCTTATGCCAGTGGAAGCAGTATCAGTCTTTATATGGAAAGAATTTTAAATAAGCAAAAATAGGGAAGAGAATTGTTTTCCTACTATTGGAAAATAAGAGAAACATACTGTAACAGTAGTCTGTCTCCTTCTTTCAGCATGTACAACTGTAGTCCTCATTTTTTAACCTCAAATTCTTCTGCATTTGTAACAAAGCCAAAATTTTTCATCGTCTCCAGCTCCAGTTAAAGAAAAAGGACTGATATTTTTTCTTTAAAGGTCCTTAATGTGTGTAAAGACAAATGTTAGAAATAAAATTTTTAAAAATCATGCCGCACCAGCAGGAGTAATTTAGCCTTCTTATATTCAGCATTTTAAATATAAATATATGTAGATATATGTAGATATATATAGACATGGTTGTCTGGACTGTGAACCAGGTGCTGGTCTGAGAGCTGGTATGTGGGTACCTTTTGTCTGAACTGGGACCCTCTGGGCACGATGGTGCTTGCAGATAGCTGTGCATGACCTGTTTACTAGGAAAGCTGGGCATTAGGCTCCTGTGTGCGGAAGATGAGAAAGTTCTTTGGGAAAATATGGGTTTAGGGGGAAGGAAATCTCAAACAGATATATTTTCAGGGGACTGGAAAGGGGAATGGGGGCAGGGGAGGGGTGGTAGTGCCAAGACCAGTGTGTTTGATATGGGCTCTGGGGTAAGGCATGAATTGAGCCCTGCTGTTCAGGCACCTTGTAGTATTTCTCACCACCTTCTCCCACCTTCAGGGCTAGTGGCATTCAACCTTGGAGGCTTAAGCACGGCTCTACTGCTTGCACATTTGCTGTTGTCATCCCTGATCATGAGCAGAAGGGAAGAATCATTTTCACCAATTACATGTTACCTGTTTCATTGACTGAAATGATGCATTTCTGAGGCAGTCCTTTATTATAATTCCAGCTGTGAATCACTGCTCTAGATTTCCCCTAGCACAAGTGAGATCAGAGTCCCTTCCACCCAATGTGTCACTATCAGAATGCTGAAAATCAATCAATGATTACAATTTGTGATTATTTGCATATTTACAGGAGTAGTACGTATTGATTCCCAATCTCTACGTTGCTCTTTATGCTGGCAGCCATATAATGAAAAACAATAAGCAAAAAAAAGGAAATAAAATAAAACAACTCCTGTATAGTCTATGTTGCTCTAACTGAATTAAAGCAGTGGTGAGCATGTTGAAGCCCAGCCTTACCGATTTTATATTCATTTTATTTAGTACCAGGAAAAAGAGATAAACTATAAAATAATTGTGCAATAATACATCATCTGGAAATAATAATAAAAAAATGTTTCTTGATCAGATACCATAGTAAGTGCAGTGTGAGTGACTTATTCATGGAAGAGGGAAAGCTACCTACAATCTGGGGAGACTGCACTAGGGAGCTGAACAGCAAATGCACATAAACAACAAAGGAAGAAATTTTTTATTTTTTCTTCTTCATTTTAGGCTTCTGGGATTAATAAGCAAAGGGGAACTTGAGAGCTAAATTTTTTTATGTTAAAAGGCTCATTTGCAAAAAGACAAAGTAAATGGAAGAAAAATAATTTATGCAGTGAACTGCTAATCCAGCTGTTTTGCTTCTGGGCTTAATTGGATTTACCTAGAATTGATATTTGGTATCAGCATGTGTTGTATCATCAGCACAAGCAATAGTTACCAAACATAAAGAATCCTATCTAAGGCAAAATATTAATTTATTTGACTCATACTTATTGTAATCACTTTTTATTCACGTATGTTACTACTTAGTATTTCTGCTTGATGCCGTCTCATATATATGATCTAGACTTAGTTATTCTGTCTTAATATCTGAAGCAGTTCAGCAATGTAGAAGACTCACAGCTGAATAAAATGGGCTAGGAAATGGTTATTCATCTCTTGTTCTGCCTTCCAGGCAGCTGTGCTGGCTATAAAAAGGTGTGCATTGTGCCTAATGGCAGGTGGGTGACATCTGAATTCTCGAGTAAGACATATACTGTAGCATACAGTACCTTCAGCAACGAGAACTTTACTGGTTCAGTCTGGAAATGTGGAGTTATCCTCAGTGACTGAGCAAAATTTGTCAGCTAAGAAACCCCACTTATGTATAAATGCAACCCCAAATCTATCCAGCAAAACAGGGACATGGTACTCTTTTTTGCAGTACAGGGGAAATAAGGTGTGGGAAGGATGTATTTCATTAAAGGCATGTGTCACAGGTTCATCAGAATGACCAAACAATGTTCCCACTGCATTAGCTGGTAAATATGGTATTTTTCTCCTTGGTGAGATAATAGTGGTCCGTGATTAATTATATACAAGTATTCAACAGATATTTAGACGTTCTCTCCCAACCTGCAATGTTTTGGTGATCTGTTCACTTTGCCTCATTTGTGGTGATTTGTTTCCTCAGTAACAGTTTGTTCTGGCTGTCTGTTCTGGTGACAGAAAATCTTGAAAAAGCCAAATAATTAATGCAGCAAGTGATGAATAGTGCGACATGAATAGTGCACGTTCTTGTTCATGAAGGGATATCCCTGTTTGCTGGTGAGTGCAACAGGACCCGTTCCCCCTTTCCCCCCGCCAAATATTATTTAAACAAATTATCACAGGTGATGCTGCATTTCAGGGTGGTGGGTGAGGACGTGGCCTCTGCACCTTGATGGCAATATATGGTGGGCGTATGGTCCACAGCCCTCAGTACAGGGGATGGTTCTCAGCAGAGAATAACAAAGGAGATGATTGTGGCTAAGTGTTCACGAGCAGTGTCTTGGCTGCATTTGACCAGCTGTGCTTATGAACCCCGCCATAAACCTGAACTGATGCTACATCTCAGCAAAGGAGACCACTGCCTCACTCCCCATCCTCTTCTAGTGCTTGCAACCCGTCATTTCTGCATGCGGTAGATGGGAGAGCAATTAGAGACACTCTTGCTTGGCATGGCCTTAGGTCCAACAGCCACGAAGCCCCAGGACTCGTGGCCCTCCCTCAGAGCACACGCAGAGACTGGCAGCTCTGCCCTCTGTCCTTGCGCCATGGCTGTAGCCTTGCACGCCAGTGTTGCCTCCGTGCTGGGATGCGGTGAGAAAGCTGCTCTTTTAGCGACGTGCAACAAACTGGGCCTCTTCCAAGCCTCCCGATGAAATGCTTACTGCAACGCAGGCAGCGTTATCTGAGCCGACGTTGTTTAGATGAGTTTGAATTAAATGCAAACAAGATCATCCCAAAAGCAGTAAGAGATTATTGTCACGCGATTATGTTGTGAGCTGGCAAATAGGAAAACCTAGAAGGCCCATCTTTTAAAATTTCTATCACCAAAAGCCAAACAAGTAAAGCTGCCACTCCTTATTAAGCACTATAGGTAGATCTGGCTGCCTCACCAGCTGTGCGATGAAGGAAGCATTTAGATGCTTGCTGCGGCTGCGGCTGCTGCTAATAGACCTTTGGCCACTGTCTCCCCTCTAAAGAAAAGGGGCAGGGTATGTGTTTGGATGTTGGAAGTCAAACAGGGGAGGATGAATTTCTTAAAACAACCCTTGCCTCTGGGCATTCTCCAGAAGTGTCTCATCTTTGACCTCTGCAGAGGTTTCTCTAGGAGGTAAATTTTAACTTCATTTAGAGTCTTATTTTGCTTATAATGCAATCCATTGTTAATGCAGCTCCATTGATTTCAGCATCTTCCTGTTGAATGACCTGCAGAGGGGAGAGGTGTTTAGTAACTTGGTCCATTGATGCTTAAGCTCAAGGGGTGATTATTCTGTCACGGCTTGCTAGGCAAGTGCCACCCTCCGAAGTCAATATGGTGTATAAAGATGAGAAACACTTGCAAAAGTAAGCGGCTGGAGGGAGTCAAAGTGGGAGAGGCAATACTTTTCCTGCAGGTAGCTTTATTCATTGTTAGGATAATAAAGATTTACTGGCACCGAGCTCTTTGGGTAGAATAAGAGAATGTGAAAGCGAGTATTTTGCTCGGTACATTGCTGCTGTTTGTCAGGGAGTATAGGGCTGGTTTTATTTTTCATTCCACTGACGTACTTCTCTTTGATATGGCTGATCCCTGTGGATGAGAGCTGAACTGGCCCCATCTTTCAGAGCAGGCATGAACGAGGGTTATTTCTACCGCACCTTTCCTGCCATGGGAAGTACCTCTGCTGGTGACATTTCACTATTGGGAGCTGGTGGCAAGGGAAGACTGTGGTAAGGGAGGGACAATTTCTGAAAGCAGACCTGAGCAGTAGTGTCTAAAAGAGGCATCTTTCAGAAATCTTACATACTATTTTTCTCCTGTCTTCAGATCCCAGCCTCTAGATACAAGATAGCTTTGGGGATCCAGATTTTTATTAGCCCTGGAATTACTGCTGTTTATGCTTATGCCTACCTTAATGATTAAATATGACACTTAATCACAATTTAAGTAAGCAAAATGTCCCCTGCTTTTCATTTGCATCTAGTCTTCTAGTGAGCATGATAAAGACCTATCTGGATCTTTGCAGTACTGAATGAGGACCTCTTCTTCCTGAAGAGCTGAACAGCTTCCAAGCTGGGATTTTTTGAAATGGTTATTGTTTGTTATAGGTGACAAATACTTCTAAATAGTTCTGTCTCTTCAAAGTTATCATCTTTCAGTCTGCTTATATTACCCACAGGTGCAGCTCCTGCCTTATCATTAACAGAAAAGTTAAGGAAGAAGAAGTGGTGTATACATGTATAAAATTTTTAAAGCTTCAAATGCCTTTTTTTTTTACGGATAATAGAGCTAAAATGAGATAACTGTGATTAGTTGCTTATTTATTTGGTCATTTTGAGAATGCAGGCAGCACTATGCTTGGGCATATGTACACAGGGAATGGCACGAAGAATTTGTGCTTGTGTGCCCTGAAATTTAGGAAAATTTAGCAGTGCAGATGCAACACAACCCACCAAAATGAATGTACCTCCCCAACAAAACAAAACACAAGAAGGCTTTGATCGAATGTCAGAGTAGATAACTACCAATGCTGCTAACTACCATCCAGGAAATAGTTGTGGTAGAAGCTAGTGCCAACTTAATATTATAGCCAAAGCTATAATTTATATTCTTGTTTATTACCGAAAAAGCCTGCTTCATTTACTGAACCAACCACGTTGTGAGGTAATCAGCCCTGTGGTTTTCTTTAGCATCACCGTAGAAAGCAATATCGTTGAAACTCCATAGATGGCAGCATTTCACAAAGAACTCGAACAACTCCTTCCTTCCTTTTTTCTCTTTTCTTTTTCCTTTCCTTTCCTTTCCTTTCCTTTCCTTTCCTTTCCTTTCCTTTCCTTTCCTTTCCTTTCCTTTCCTTTCCTTTCCTTTCCTTTCCTTTCCTTTCCTTTCCTTTCCTTTCCTTTCCTTTCCTTTCCTTTCCTTTCCTTTCCTTTCCTTTCCTTTCCTTTCCTTTCCTTTCCTTTCCTTTCCTTTCCTTTCCTTTCCTTTCCTTTCCTTTCCTTTCCTTTCCTTTCCTTTCCTTTCCTTTCCTTTCCTTTCCTTTCCTTTCCTTTCCTTTCCTTTCCTTTCCTTTCCTTTCCTTTCCTCTTATCTTTATTTTCTTTTTTCTTTTCTCCTTTTTTCTGTTTTCTTTCTGTTATCTTTTTCTTTTTTCCTCTCTTCCTCTTCTTTCTTCTTTCTTCTTTCTTCTTTTTTCTTTCTTCTTTCTTCTTTTTTCTTTCTTCTTTCTTCTTTCTTCTTTCTTCTTCTTCTCTTCTTTCTTCTTTCTTCTTTCTTCTTTCTTTCTTTTCTTCTTTTCTTTCTTCTTTTCTTTTCTTTCTTCTTTCCCTTCCCTTCCCAAAACAGTTCCTTAATCTGTTGACAGGATTAAGAATTCCTGTTGTTTTACAGGAACCAAATAAATACTTTCGGTATTTTTGAAACCTCTGAAGTATATCGGAGTGGTTAGAAAATGTTTATACTATGGAAAAGGTAGTGAATGGATATTTATAACATTTAAAACATTACCTCAGATTGGTGTGGACTGGACTCTGAGAGCAGACTGTTTGCATTACCCACTTTCAAAGTATTTTGTCAGATCCTAGTGCGATGGGGCTAGACTTCAAGAGAACAATTTTGTATGTTTGTATGTTGGGGGGTTTTTTTGAAGATAGAGCAAGTGCCAGGGTAGAGAGTATCTCAAAATAGAGTAGAAAAGTATCAAAAAGACAAAGTGTTCACTAAATTGATCCAAGTGAATTGTTCCAAGTTCTGTAATATTTCTACTTTATTAATATATCATAAAAGACCTGCATTGTTTCATGACAAAAACCTTAAAATTCTGGTTATATATGAGAATGCTCTTTCATTATTCTGCAAAGATTTGTTCTGAGAGGGTTGTTAAGTCTTCCCCAAATTAACTTTTAAACTGAAGTATATCTTATTCTCAGTATTTTTTGCATTTCTTTAAACCTGACAAGAGAACAATGAACCTATTTTTGAGTTACACACGCATGAAGGAAGTGATATTTAAGAAGTAAAAATATTGTTGAGTCATAATTGAATATTGTAATTATAAACTGAACCATTTTATCACATAATTAGTTCTCCAAGCGGACAGCATGTTTTGATCAGTTGGGAAAAGTAGCTGAGAAACAAAAGTCGAAATGCAGAAAACAGAATATATGCAGCTGGTAAAAAATATGTAATTCCTCGGTGACATAAGCATTTGACAAATGCAACTATTCAGTTGTTTTTACAGAGGATTTCAGCTTATGTGAACAAATGTTTCAGTATCTGGCTATTTGCCCACAATCCAGTTGGGTTTGGAGTCTGGATGGTTGTATTTATACTAATCCCTGCGGATTCTACTGAATTCTTCAAACCATAGAAATTCAGTCTAAGCATGTCAGACAAATGTGGCCATCTTTCCATTCGGTCTTGGTTTCTCAGTGTAATATTTTGCATCCTCTGTTGGCAAAAACCATGAGAAATTTGGGTGGAGTGTTAAATATGTGTGAAGTGGTTCCTTCTGAAGTAGCTGGATATTTCTGGGTTTGTTTAATCTGAAAAGGCACCATTTAACTGGGAAGTCTTTTTGATCAGCAAGAAGTTAGACATGTTCTGTGTAATTCTTCCCTAAAAATTGGTTATCACCGTAGTTTCGAGTGTTGATATAGCTGTCTCTCTCTTGCCATCTTGACAAATAGTAAATTATTCAAACTATATTGCAGAATTCTCAGAAGAGCCTTTGAGCTCTCTGAGAATAGCTGTGGTTAGGACACTCATTGGGAAAGTGGCAGACCACAGGTAAAATCTCTTATTGCCTATTTTAGACATTTAAACTAGATCTTTCACATACTCAGGTATGTGGGAGATTGGTGACTAATCACCAATTTATTAGACTTTTTGATGTGTGTGTGTGTGTCTCCTGTCTAATAGCCTATGGTGGACATGCAAAACCTTTGTAATAGAAGTGCTAGATTTGACTAAATAATTCGTTACCAGCTATATGCAGAACGCAGGGGTTCAAATCCTAGTTCTGCCACAAATTTCTCAGGTAACCTCAGGCAAGATAATTTATCTGCCTAAAAATTAGGCATCTAATCTCAGCTAGTCATCTAGGCTCCCTCTATAGTCAATGGTGAGAGATAGGCACCTCCAGAAGGCAGCTCATACCTCCTATTTTAGACCCCTATCTTTGAAGAAGATGAATCACCCCCTGCAGGTGCCTGTCTCTGCAGCCATTGATGCTGAGGGAGCCTGGATGTCTAGTCTAAACTAGTTGCTTAACTATTAAGTAGCTAAATAAAGGTGTAAAAAGGAATTCTTCTCATTTGCCTGTGTGCACTGAGAAGAATTCAGTCCATATGTGAGGGATGAAAATACAGACACATATGGGCAAGATGGTTGTGGGTGGTTTGCAAAACTTGATTTGTCAACATCACAAGCTTTTCAGTCACAACGTGTAGGAACCAACTGGATAATTTGGTCTTCAGGTATCGAAGTATATCTCATGTTTGCAAGAGGAGGCACTCTCACTTTCTGTTAGCCCTATGGATAAAGATATAGAGAAGAATGAAACATAGATATGTATTTAATCTAAAATGTTCTTGTTGGCTGTGAATGTGTTTAAAGAAATCAGTGATCTACAGATTCCATATCTTTGGACCAGATGTTAAATGACACTAAATATGAGCACTGACATTTGTGTTCAACTCTTTTCTGCAAACAAACTGATCCTGAATCATTTAACTCTGCTTCTGCAAGAAGGATAGGAGTGTAAAAAAAGGAAGATCTGTGTTGGTCTATGAAGTTTTTCCTTCATCCTGCAGTTCTATATTTATTACCAGCTATCTCAGGAGGGTTTACTCCTCTTTTATTAGTCAGCACTTTTAAACTCTCGTATGTCAGCCAATGAGTACAACAGTATAGCTGCCCAACAGCAGCTATAATCTGATTATAAACCCAACATTTTTTAATTCCTTAACTCTCATTAAGCAAAAATACCCCATCTATTTGGCAGTGTGGTGAATACATGAAGACTGACCTGATACTTTGAATTTGATCTGATCTCACAAACTAGTACCTGACTAGACCCACATTGTCCTGAATCGCAGTTTGAAGTGTCCTGCACTGTAAAACAAGTGTGTGGAGCAACCATAAGAGACCAACTGCTGATGGCTCTGAGGGAGTTACATTCAGTGGCAGGGGATATGTTTGTCAGTGCAAGAGAGACAATAAGCTATATGGTCTCGTGCTACAGTCTAGTACCGTAATCTGAGGCTACCCTAGATAATAGTCAGAAAGGCAACGTTACGCTTAGGTTCGAAGATGATTGTGGGGAGCGGCACAGACATTTATTCCTCTCCTCGTCCATATGCATGAGACAGGTAGAGTGCCTTGGATGGGGGATCTGGGAGCAAAAAGGAACAACGGAGGGAACGCTTTTCTCTTTTTGTATTTTCTCGGGACTTTTGTATCTCAATGCCACTGCAGCTAAATCTCTCTTACTGAGTATAGAGGATTGGGGAAGTGGGTACTTTTTCGTGCATTTGAAAATACATGCAGTATGGGCAGACAAGAACATATAAATATATCAAGTTGGGCTTAGATATGTTTGAAAGTGGTCTTTTTCATAAACATGATATCAGTTTTATCTGCAGCATGATTTTAGAATAAAGGATACAGAAGCATGGAGAACTTTTCCTTATTCATTCATTTCATTAATCTCTGAAATGGACAGTTAAAAAGGGTGTGAAGCAGAAGCACTGGTTTAGATGCTGAAATATATATTTATTTTAAAAAAGAAAGATGTAGCGGAATCACTTATACTTTGAAATCAGGCCTAAGGTGTCTAATAAAAACACTTGGTTTCTCAACTTTTAGACAGGGAGCTTTGATCACATGCTTGACAATGTGGAGGTAAAGAACAATTTGCTGATTTAAGCATAATAATTTTTCTCATACCATTAAATGAAAGCTTATGATCATGAAGAGTCAATTTCTAGGTGTCCTTTGTCTGTCTCTGCCTTTCTTTTTCATCCGCAGTAAAACAATATAAAAAAGAAGAAAAGAATAAGAAAAGGTGGTATACAGACTGAACTAAAGGAAACCAATTTCTTTATTTCCTTCGAAAACAAAGCTGCTGTTTCAGATGACATTTTTGGTTTTGACAAAATTGTCAAAAGAGATTTAACTCCTCTGTTTCCAGATCATAAGATTTCTGTAAAAGCAACAGTGCCCAGGAAAGGAATTCCTCCAACTATTATTAAAGACAGATCGGATTTAGCAAACTGTGTGTTATTTTGAGATAAGAAAATTGCACAGAAATAAACAACTTGACATTTTACTTCCTCTTTACACTCTGCCTAAGATGGAAACCACATGAATGTAGGCATATTGGTTTGGAAATATGAAACATGACAAATCTTTGTTTTGCTTTGTTTTCAAACTTGAAACCAAAGAAATTGTACGCTTCCCAGTGAATTATACAGTCAGGTTTCCCCGGGTAACCTATGATTCTTCAGAACCTATTTTAGTGTTTTAGAAAACTGTTAAGCCAGGCTAGTAATTGTTTATTAGTCCTCAGTGTACAGTTCAAGCCAAATAATTACAAACACACCCATTCTCATATCATCTGAAAACTACTGATCCTGAAGGGAACCTGTTTCCTCTTAGAGGAAAAGGCATATGGTCTTATTGAATGGTACGGGGAGTGATAGAAAGCGTGGCCTTGTTGCAGTCAGTGGAAGTTTTGCCCTTGACTTAGTGGGACACGGTTCCACCTACCTGGCTGTTATATCCATTTCTGTACAATGCCAGTGCACTGCAGTGCTTGCTGGAAGCAGGACATCAGGTCTACGCACACTGAGTGTCCCAGTCCCAAAGCGTGCCCTGTTTTCCCTTTTGAAGTCTGCTTTTGAATGATGAGAAGAAGAAAATCATGATGGAAAGATTAAAAAAAACCCCTAACGTTGAGGTGAGCATGTTTTCATGAATTAGCATTCTAACTTCACCCTTTACTCTCATCAGCTAATTTTTGCACAATTAAATCAAGATACTTGCTATTCTATTGGCAGGATTTTCTATCAGGGTAAAACATTTTTGGAAAGTAATCAGTAAATTAGATATTCATTCATTGTGTGCTGTTTATCTGGGAAAAAAAAAGTATGTTATATTTTGGGAAAGTTCCTAACCTTTCTTTAATTTGTTATTGCTTGGTATGCTGCTCAGTGGTTGTAAGAATTACTGAAGGATTTTCTATGCTTATCAAGGACTCTACTTATCTCCAAAAGGAGCTAAATAGTTTCTGAAGAACTAGGAGAGGAGTGTGAATGAGCTAGACTTCAGACCTGAAAATGCAGCAGACAGCTCAGGCTTGGGTTGTAGTGCCACTATGGGTAAAACTCAGGAACGTGTACTATAGATCATCTCTGAACCTGGGCTTTGGAATCACTTTAAAGTTGACATAACCCATATGCTTTTCTAAGTCATTACAACAAGGCCCTGTGAATTTCATCTAATGTTCCCCATTTCTGATATTAGTCCTTCTGTCTTTTTTTTCCACATATGAAAAACTGAGATAAGACAAGTTAATTCCCAGCCAGAGGATGCATTAATTAATATTCAGATTGCATTTTGCAAATAGTAAATATAATACCATGTAAAACTTTGGATAAATATAACATCTGAAAAATATCCGTGTGATACGGATACCTTACCAGTCCTCTTTAAAAACAAGCATGCTGATACTACGGAGGCACACTGAGGGAAGCTTTATTAACAAGACATGTAGGAACAAAACTCACCTAGAACTACTCTGTTTTGTATAATGTAGAATTTAACTTTCTGAATAACATAAGACAATAGTTCTAAGATCAGAATAATTAGTGTCTTGGATGAAGTGGGAAGGACTAGTGTTTGCAGAGGCTGTTACCAGCCATGATAATATTGGCGGAAAGAATGTGGTATGTGAAACCACAGGGATACCGATGGAAAAAAGTTTTCAGGTAATCCACAGGGTGATTTTGAGAAATGTGAAAATGCAATTATTTTTGCTTTTGGAATTTTTAAAATATATTTATTTTATTATCCATATTACAATGAATCTTCATCTTCTATGTAGCCAATCATTATGTTATAAAGGGAAGAGGAAAGAACATAACTCATATTAAAAACCTGTCTGGAAATGCTCAACAATATGCTTTTCAGTTGGATGATCCACTGTCTTGCAAACTTGAAATTTCATTTAGGAAACTTTCAGGAAAATTTTTCTTATGCCAGAATATTTTGCATCCAAGCATTTTCATTTTAATTGTAATATTTGACCTGAGTTAATTGAAGCATTAAGCTGCAATCTTGTTCGAAATTTTAAGTTAGGTCTGCAGTCTGTCCTGTAGACTTGGCCTTGGAGATTGCCCTACTCTTCTTGTAGTTCAATGAAGATTTTCTTTTTACTTAGTTCAGTCATACGTCATGAGTGTCACAACTCTCTCAATGCCATAAGGAACATATAGCCTAGCCAGGAAGCCAGGTCTATAGAAGAGAATGAATATGTCGTACATTTAACTCTGACTGCCATAAGATAATCCACCAGAATGCTGTATGCATTTTAATGACAGAGCTGACTACCAGTGAATCACTTCAGATTGATTCATTAAACTAGATGAAACATTTTGGTAGAAGAAATGCTGAAATGATTGCTTTAAGTTAAAAAGAAATATTGAAATTAATGGTGCTGCTATTTCCAAATCTTTTTTTCTTGATTTATATTCTGTGGTTTGCAATTTTTAATTTCTGAAAGGTTGCCACTTCCATCTAAAATGAGAAGAAAGATGCAGAAATGGCAGAGTTTCGTCATGCTGGAATGTCTGTATTTTGCACATCTCTCCAAATAAAATGTATTTAGTCCTCTGCGTGTTGCTTTACTTAATGTAAACAGTCCTTACTGATCCTTGTGGCGGTTGACTGGGTGATAAATACTCTGTCCACAATGCAGCCAGGCCTTCAGATCAGTGAGTAATAATGTTCAACTTTGACATCTACATGAATTGCTAAAAATGGGCTAGAGGCTTAGCTGCATATAACTGGGGAGAGTGGTCTTCTCATCCCTGGTTCTCTGCACACTTTGCTGTTTTATATTAGGTTGTCACTAGAGAAGGGAGTGATCTGCAGCTCTCAGCTATCCCTACTGAATGCCTTCCTCACAAAAGTATATCCTTTGTAGATCCAGCCCAATGGCCTCCATTTGTTTTTTCATCTGCTACAGGGGATAATAATGCTTTCCTTTTCATAGCATTGCTCCAAAGATACATTTAGTGTCTTAGTGTTCAATACCATATGATTGCAATCCATAGTGTGAAACAATGTACCAATCCGTTTTTTGTAATGAAGACATCTCATGTAAGTGGTGTAATGCAGTGCGTTAAGCAAATGCTGACTGTGTTAGCAAACCCAGATATCTGAGCATGCATGAGCTATCTGCTACAATATGCGCAGCAGACAAGGACCCAATCCTATTTTCCCATCAAAAAAAGAAGAATTTTGCCATTGACTGTAATGGGAACAGGGTCTTTCTTCAAGGCACTGTGTGAAGGGTGGAGAAGTCTTTTAGTGGTAATGGACCAAGACACAATGAATTAATTATAGTAAGAAATCACTGCTGGGCCTAGTTAGTATCTCCTGCATCCTAACCATGTGCTCTCGAGAGAAAAAGAGATACAAACTCGCATGTTAATCATTTATTGTGTCTGATGGCAAAAGCAAAGTGGAAAGTAATGGCAATACCGTAGTTCGTTTCTTCCAGAATTACATTTTATTTCCTTTGCTGTAAAATGTCTGTGTATGCTGATCGGCCATGTTTTCCTCATTTTCTGCCATCATTTTCTAAGTCAGGAGACAAATTCCACTGTTTCAACCACTGTGTGAAGCTGACCAATTTTAAAAAAAAATACATAGTGCAACTTATCGTACTATTCTGGAAGCCTGGCTTTTCCCATGCATTCCAAGGGTGATCTCCATTTCCTCTGCTCTAATCAACACCATCAGCACAGGAAAAAAAAAAATCTGCTTCCTATTTGATTTTAAAGTCTCCTACATTTTTATGTATCTAAGACACTTCTTTGAAAAAGTTTTTTAATGCCTAGCCATCGAACAAACCCTTGGTTCCGTGGATGATTCTTTTCACAGAAATAGTTCCATTGCCTTCAGTTTTGCTCTGAGACGGGAATAAGCGCAATGGGGGGAAAATTGTTGCATCAGCGAGAGTGAGATTGGACTCAAGAGTAAAGATTGCTCATCTGGTGCAGCATGTCAGGATTAAAGCCTCCTCGTGTGTTTCAATCAGGTTTGAGAGTACTTTCCAGTTTTTCCTAATAAGCAGCCTTCTCAGTCTTCATTTTCTTGAGACTTCATCTCTAGACTCCGCTGTCCTGAATTTGAGACTTTTTTATTTGGGAACGTGGTCCTGTGTCGTGCCCAACCCTCAGTACCTGATTAAAGGATGACCGGCAACTCTTATGGGCCATGGCTTTCTACAGGCTCAGTTCCATAGGCCTAAATTAGAGGGATATTCCACCAGAAATACATGCATAAAGAGAGATTACTTATGTGAGGAGCGTGAACTGGCCCTTCCTTATTTTTTTGTCATGAAGTGCACTTGATCTTATTCAATTGCCTATTGTACTGTGGTAGAATTGAAATAGAATAGAGTGTCATATTGCAGAACCGTAGTGAGTTATTATGGTCATGGTCTCTCCTCTGACTATTTGCAAATTAGCATTTTACTAACAGGGGAAGCATATGCTAGATTAAAACAGGGAGGGTTTTTTTCTTTTTTTTTTTTTTTAAGAAAGGCAGAAATGGCAAAAATTATGCTCTTCAATTTCATTGTGAAATATCTTTCCTTTTCAGGGAAATATGTTTTCTGGATGGATTGTCACCTGCAGAGTATACTATACATCTTTGTTAAATTATTTTCTGTCTCTGCAGAAATAGCAGTTTAGTTTTGTAGTATTTTTTAAACAAAATGACTGAGCATTTAGCACAATTATGTTCAGCACTATAATCTTTTTTTTTCTTCTTTTGTCGAGCCATCCTTTAACAGGGAATAAAAAATGAGACACACTGTAAGCTATTTTGCATAAATGAATAATTATGATTGCCACATATTGCCAATTGTAATTAGAGATAATAATGCTAGGTTTTGGAGCTTTTACTCATGCTTTGCTTTTCCAAGCAAAACAGAACTTTTGTAACGTTCATCCAGTTAAGTGAACAGATTGTTTTTTCTCTTCTCACCAAGGACACACACATGTGCATTTTTTTTTTAAATGATAGCTTTAATTAGTTGAAGGTAAATAAGTAAATAAAAGACACACTATAAATAGTAGGCTCTTAGCAAAATTAGAGGCACATTAAAGATAACACACTTTTGGGACTTGCAGATCAGTTAGCAAGTCGTCTGAGCATTAGAGGGAAATTGGCAGCTGCTTACAGTTAGCAACCAAAAGTGCTGTAGGTAGTGTATGCATGTGCAGACCATTTCAGGGCTCAGTTTACCTTATTTACATTCCAGCACCTTTGGGATTTGAGGAAGGGTTGGTTTTTTGCGGGGAGAGGAGGTTGATTCCTGAAAACTGCTGAGCTAAAAACTAATGTTAGGCATCCCTTCTCGCAAAGCAAGTCGCTCACTGCTGCAGCGGTAAAACCTGCAGCCTATACAGTTCTTGGATACTGTGCATCCACATTGACATAGGAACTTGGCATGGTGCTAGACTAAAAAACAATGCTGTTTAATCAGGTGTGGAGTGCTGGCTTATTACTTTTGCCAGCAGCTTTGTTTTACTTGGACTGCATAGCCTTGTAAGAATTCAAAGCCATTGCAATATTGCTGAAGAAGCTTTCTGAGATGTGTAACTAACCATAATGCTGTATCTCCAGGGTACTGAATGAATGCAGCAAACAAACTGTACTTTGCAACTGTCTCATTTTCCTAGGAAAAATGGACCAACTTCTGGAATTGTTGTTCAGCTCCCAGTCTCAGTGGGAGTTCTGTCTGAGCACAGACAGGCTAAAGCCTAAACAATGAGCATTAAATTTGGCCCCTTCATCTCAGGATCTCACAATTCTTTTGGAAATGTTAACAAATTAAGGTTCACAACCCCCACCCTGTAAAATAATACTGTTCCTCTTTTACAGATGGGCAAAGAGGATCATGAATTGGGGACAGCAACAAGCGCTAGAGATCAGAAATCTGACTCTAGAGCAGGCTGCTCCTTTGTCTTTATTGATTATTTTTTGTAAGTCTGTTGGATCCCCAGTCTCTCATAATGCTTCGCAAGAGTTTTCATAACTGGAGTTGATGGTGTTCGGACATGACTCTCCACATGTATTATTTGATGCATTTTCCTCATTCTGCATATCCTGACTTGACTTTGTCACTTAAACCCTAATTGGAAGGGTGCTGCAGCCATTACAGGTTACAAATCCTGCTGTTTTGCCTACCACGGAATGATTTAAATGTGAACGTAATCTCTGTTCCTTGCCCTGCAGAAGCTTTCGTGTGGCGGCAGATCTCACAATTAGGCCACACCTAGCTGAAATCTCCCAGAAGAGTGCTGTAGAAACCATTATCCTCTTTAGGGATTGGTAACCTGGCATAGATAAAAGTAGGGAAAAAAAGAGACCCTTTCTTAATATGTGCACTGAATTTTTTTATGGGATTTAAAAATGATTAGGCTGTTGTTGCTGCTTTCTTTCCTAGGCAGGGGGTATATAAAAATGTTCTCCAGGTAGTTTGTCCTTATAAATCACATAGCTTAATTTTCTTCTCTTAGAGCAGAATCTCGAGGATACTTTCATATACTAGACAGCACTTTAACAGAGTTACAAGCATATTTATTACCAGCTTCTCCCCATTCAAGATCTCTCAGCAAGGTTGTGGTAACAGCAGCCACAGGTTTCGTAGAAAGTACTATTAGAAAAATACTCTGTGTATTTGACCTGCTTTAATGTGATGTGTTTACTATCTACATGAATTCCGAGTTGCACTTTCTACTTCCTTCCTATCAGCTGTTCTCCATTCCCTACTCCCTCATCATCTTCTTCTTCTTCCCCGGGCACACACTTCCTGAAACCTTGTTCCCTTCTTTTTCTCTTAGCTGAACATTCTGTATCGTTCCTTTCTTTTGCTTACTCCTTTGTAAGCAGATTCACAACATGGTCATCTTCTTTCACTTGATTCTCTCTCTCCAGGGACGTTCTTGAGGTTATTTGTAAGTTTGCTGGTTCTCTCAGTGTAACAACTCAAAATCATGTGCTTATCCTCTATTTGCAAAGCTGTTAACTGTTGTCTGGGATCTGATCATATGATGTTTCAACAGCTTTTTCTCTCTTTTTTTTTTTTTTCCTAGACAAATACACTTCTGTGCTGCTACATCCTTTCGGATAATGCTGCAAATATCAATTTTCTATCCCTCTGGCACCCCTTCTACTTGCACTGCTTGAACACGTATGTTCACTTTCTTAGCTTATGTTCCACTGCTTTTATATTAATTTTCAAACTATTCCTGTGCTCTCTCTTATTCTGCCCTTCATTCGTAGGAGGAATTCAACAGAAACATTCAGGGCCACTCCGTTGCCTACCTTTGAAATTCTCCTTGCATTTCTAAATTTCCCCAAATTTCACAAACTTAAGTCTATTGTTCCCTGCTTATCCTTCTCATCAATATTTTCTCCTTGTTTCCTTTTAGTCCCTGGATATCCATTTGTTATCCATTAATAACTTTCTTTATATTGCAGTTGTAATCTCTTGAAGGTCTAAGCTTTTTATTAATCTTTGTATAGTGCTGATTGCCATGGAGATCTCAGTCTAGGACTGGCTCTCTTAAGCACTGTAGTAACACAGGTAAAAAGTTAATGCCACTTCAGTCTGTTGTCCTGTGCCCCACTTCTCATGATCTAGAACCAAACATCTGGATATCCATCTATCCTGAAAACCTCGAATTTATAGAGTTTGTTCAACCACTCTTTACTTCTCACATGCAGTGTGACAAAACAATGCAAAGTTGTCTGAATAAACTCCAGGTTTAATTACTCAAGTTAACACTTTATTTTTCTTATAACACTACATGCAAAGATCCCTGGCAAATAATTCCCATTGAGCCTGAGGACTGTATGGTGTGAGGAACACGGCAAAGGGAACAGGGCCACTGCAGCGATCGCACGTTCCTTTCATTCGTTTCAAGTTCACATATACTCAAGCTGAGCATACAAGCTCAGTTAAACTAATTGCTTTCAGTATATATTCAAGGATGAAGACATGGAAGTACAGGCAGAAAGGAGGAGAATGGGTCAAATAGGGGGTTTGCTAGTGCCAATTATTTTAGGGATTTTTTCAAAAGGAAAACTGAACTGGGAATGACATCAGATTACAATGATGCTGAGAGTAGGGCAGTTTGATTTTTCCGTTTGTTGGATGAATGGAGGAAAGAGGGAAAAACAATTTGGATCAACCCAAAGGAAAAAATGTTCCACTTTCCTCACCCAAACAAAAGAGAACTCATCTTAGTTTAATGACATCTTTCACATGATGAATCACAGAATCACAGACTGGTTGAGGTTGGAAGGGGCCTCTGGAGGTCATCTGGTCCAGCCCCACTGCTTAAGCAGTGTCCTCTAGAGCAAGCTGCCCAGGATAATGTCCAGACAGCTTTTGATTATCTCCAAGGATGGAGACTCCACCACCTTTCTGAGCAACCTGTGCCAGTGCTCAGTCACCCTCACAGTAAAAAAGTGTTTCCTGATGTTCAGAGGGAACCTCCTGTGTGTCAGTTTGTGCCTGCTGCCTCTGGTCCTGTCACTGGGCACCACTGGAAAGAGCCTGGCTCCATCTTCTTTACACTCTCCCTTCAAGTATTTATATACATTAATAAGATCCCCCTGAGCCTTCTGTTCTCTAGGCAGAACAGTCCTAACTGTCTCAGCCTTTCCTCATAGGAGGGATGCTCCAGTCCCTTCATCATCTTAGTGGCCCTTTGCTGGACTCTCTCCTGTGGCTCCATCTCTGTCTTGTCCTGGAATTGTTGTGAAACACTTAGCCCTTCCCCTTTTAAAAAAATGTATTTTCAGATTAAACCATCTAACTACTTCATCACAAATCTGTGAATAGCTTTTACCAATCCAAATGATTTTCCAAAGGACAAAATATTGACCTTTTTTTTTAGCTCAAATTACATCAATGGATTTTTTGTTTGGTTTTTTTACAGACTGCAGATTTCACAGGTCAGCCTTTCTGTGCTATATTGGTACAAACCCTAGATAACTTCAATAAATTAATACAATCACTCCTGGTTTACAAAGGTGCAAATCTACTGAGATTTTAAAATTGATTATAATATCATGTAAATAGACTGGGTTTCTCCTTATCTGGAATTGAATTTAAGCTTTCATACTAATTTATTATTCTTGGTGTTATTGATTAATTTGAGGCTCCTACTATTTATAGCATTAGCAATTATTATTAATTATTATCATTGTTAGGGGAAAAGGTATTATGATTTTGTAAAGCATGGAAAACACAAGTAAACACGGTAGTGAGAGAAAAAAAACTTTTGCCTGCTAATGTTAGTGCATCCTTTAATTAAAATATATATTCCATCCTCAGTTTCTGGCTGCCTCGATAAACATATGAGTAAGAGATAGTGTTTGACGGGAAGTTCGTGTTTGCCTATATTCTTGTCTTCTTAAATTAAATTTAGAAATCTCTCAAAAAAATACGAATTCAGTATCCTCTTTTTTCTCATTTTCTGGTTAGCTATATTTTTTTGCCTGCAATAACAAAGCCATGAAAAAAGACAGCAATCCCCTTGCTCATGTGATATAATTCCACACTCTGAGTGTGAATACTGGCAGATCAGCAGAATGAGCCATCTGCAAGCTATAAGCTGTGTCTTTGCATGAGTAGATTTAGGATAAAAAAAAAATTGTCTGACCTGGAAGCCAAACGTTACTTGGCATCTTTACTAGAGATCCCTGCGAGGCCAGCAACCGCTTGTGCTGAATTTGTGTCCTTTCTAAAATATATGTCCCTCCCTCTTGCCATCGTATTTTGTAGTACATGTACGTAAGTGCACACACAGAAATGCACACACACAGGGCTGCACGACGGGCCACCTCAGAGATGCTGTACTGCAGTTTAATGAATATCAGACCTCATAGTTAGTCTCCATTGGATTGCTGCGCTGGTGAATAATGAATATCATACTGCAGGGTTAATCCCAAGTGGCTAGTTTTCTGGTTTTAACAGGCTGGGTGTTAGTCCTGAAATGCTTGTAAATGTCTACAGTTCATGCATTGTACTGTGTAGGAACATGCACCTCTAAATCCTCACCTTACTCAGGCCAGTAACTCCCACTGAAGTCAATGGAGATAGTCAAGGATGTGACACAAGACGGATTTGTTCCTACAGTCTTCCCCCCTCAAGGTTATTATCTCCCAAACTGAAGTCCCACCTCAAATGGAAGAGTTATGCATGCTGCCAGTTTTTTCTTTTCGTGAGTTGCTGTCTGCCTTCTAAGCTTGATCTGCTGGCTCTGACATCCTCGTCCTCTGAATTATAGCTTGCACATTCAACTAATGAAGTCATTGGCAAAATTCCCATTGAATTCATTCAGAGAGTGATCCAGCTGAACAGTGCTGACTCCTGAGAGCTCCTGAGCCCTTGTGGAATAAATGCGAGTTGCAGAGCCACAGGATTTGTAAAGATTTGGCCCTAGATTATAGAACATTTGGGACAGGTGGAGTCTATCTTTTCAAATGGTTTGTGAAGTGCCATTTTCACCTAAAGCACTCTAGAAATGATTAAGTGACAGTAACACTTGTCAGATGACACAAAAACTCAAACTTGTGGTAGGAGCAGGGAGGACAAAGTAGCCATTTGCTTTCACTGCACTTGTGGAGATGCAGGTAGGAAGGAATTAAAGCAATACCTTTAAAAATAAATCCTTTTTCCCCCCTCTTGCTTGTCTTTTTGTGTCCCTTCTCTATTTACCCTCACTGGGAGAATTAGAATCTGATCAAACCTTCCCAGTTGTTCTAGCTAAAAGCTAATGCGTGCACAAGCTACATATTCTGTGCTCTTATGCCTGCTTTAGAAAAGACCTGCTTTGAATTGCATTAAATTTCCCCCTCGCCATTAATTTCAATGGCACCAAAACCAGACCAAAACAAAAACAAATGAAAAAAACTTCTCCAGCATTAAAAGACATAGAGGTTTATTTACATGAAATACTTTCTTGCGTGATCCTTCTCCTCCAATTACGGTGAGCATTACTGCTGCCCCCCTGCTCTTTTAATATAAACTAAAACAAGCTGAGGAGATTCTCAGGTCTTGACGCTGTAGGTGATGACATCCTTCTTGCACAACAAAAAGAAAAAGCCAGTGGCTGGCCATGCTATTAAGGTGTGATATAGGCAAAATAGGGACTGAGAGGGAAATATCGGGTATCTAAACGTAAGAACATATTAGCCGTGGAGAAAAGACGTACAAAAGGAGAGTTTATCATGCCAGAGTAGGAGATAACTGTGAATCTGCGATGGCAAAAGGGTAGTGCTTTGAAGGCTGTTACTGGTGGGCTTGCCACCTGCTTGTGTGCATCTGGGAAATACCGGCAGTGTTTGGGAGAGCAAAATTTCCCTTCTTTATCCTTTTCCCCTCCACACTTTATAGTGACTTTGAGCACTTCCCTTTAAACTGTGTGCACTATAGGCGGTCTACAGAATGGGGCCTTTGCTCTGCCCATGCTGGTACTCATACGACATCCATCTTGGTGTTTCATGTCATTTAAATGACAGAGTGCTGGACTGTGTCTTATTGCAATAACGTGGTCTCTGTTCTACCTACCCTCTAGAGTTTGGGGACATGTTTTGAGCAAACTTGCCTACTATTCTATTTAGGGAGTGTTAGCAGAAATGCTACAACAGAGGCAGAGATAACATTAAAAAGCATGTGTTGGTCCCAATACGGCCCTAGATGCCTAACGCTAAGCAAGCTAACAGCCCCATATGGGCGCCTTGCTTCCACTCTGCATAGTGCCTCACTCACTGTTTCCCCTCCACAAAGAGTTAAGCATGCAGACATTTAATGCCAAAAATAACCACATCCTGCTTTTCAGCAGAGGGCGTTCAAAACGGCAGGCACGTTTTCAAAACCAGAAGTTAGAAATCGGATATCCAGGTAGGTACTTAACTATATGTCTACTGTGCTAATTTCCTAAAGAGTTTAATGCTAGTCCTGAAGTTTGAGGTCAGGCACGACAGCAGGAGAGGCAGCCACGTTAAGGGTCAAGGGCCCCAGGAGGCAGAAACTTCTGCCCATTCCCTGACTCATTTGGGTCAGGCAGTGCTTACCAAGAGTTGAGAAAGCTCATTAAGATGAGGAACTACAGGAGAGATGTTGGCTTTAGAGCAAGGAGAACTGCAGCACAGAAAATGGCCCCTGCAGCCCATGTTTTGTGAAAGATGGTTTCTTTTTCTTTTCTTTTCTTTTCTTTTCTTCTTTTTTTTTTTTTCCTGAATTAATAAAGTGAGCCTGAGGGAAGAGCCTGAAAAAGATTTTGGCATGATGTTAGTCCTTCCTGGGTTGGGGAAACAAGCCAATAGCCTTACAGGCAGCTGACTCTTTAATCACATATTTAGTATCTGGGAGAAAAATATTCCAAGGTGGCTAAGTGACCTCTAGAACCAAAATCTATTTCAAATGTTACTCAGAGATTTAGGAACCAGGGCACCCTACAAAGCCCATGATCTTAGCCCTTCTAAGGGCTCAGAGTTTTAAAGGTGTTTCTGTCCCTAAACTTTATTTTAAATTTCTGGTCCTATGCCATTTTGTAACTCAGACTTTGGCTTCTGCATGACATTGTCATGTTTGAAAATATTAACCTTGATTTTGTATGCCCAAAGCTCCAGCTGGGCTCAGTTGATTTCACAGGTATTTGGACCCTTTAATGACCTTTCAAAGTACGTAACTATGGATTTAAGTAGTAGAATGTAGACTTCTCTCTCCAAGCTTAGGTCAAAGTATGAACCTAATGAATGAAAACAAAATACGTTACTTCTCTGTTCAGTGAACTCTCTTGAAGCACAAATCCAGACTGGGTCAGCAGAAAAGACTATGTTCCCTTCTGCAGCTTATTCCACCATTAATGAGAAAGTCTACCTCAGATTGACAGGGACTACTCAGTGGTCCACACACCTCTGAAAACACTTTAAAGGGCTTCAGAAACATGGGCTATGCGATCACCAGAAAAACAGGAAAAGCTGGGAACCAAACTGAGAGTGTGAATACATGTAACTGTGTGCTGTAGTTCCTAACCTGACACCCTTACTACCTGTAATCGTTTTTCCTTTACAAATCATTCTCTCCCAAGAAAAGGAGAAATTACTGAATGCAGTTAACCAACTTACCCCAGAGTGAAGTTTGATCCCACAAGAGAAATTTGGCTGACACTACACCTAGGAAGTTTGTTCTTGCTCTAGCTCTGGAAGCAGGGGTTGTTTTGAGGCTGTGGGGTGGTGGCAGCAGTCGACTATTTAATTTGATGAAAAAATGGCCACATTTTGACTTTTCGCTTTGTTCAGCTGAATTTAAAAGTCTGAAAAACTGCAAAAGGTAATAGCTTTCATTTATGTAGATGGGACTCAAAATGGTGATGCTAATATATCCATGTGTGCCACTTCAAAATACGTAAAGGGCCCTGTGTGCAAAAGCCAGCTAAGTTACAGAAAACGTAAAAGGAAAACCTTTGTAGTCTTTTTAAATCTGGAGTTCAGCAGTTTAAGTTCTGACCTAAAGGAGAAATACAAATCACTCATACATTGCTTTTGGTTCCTAATTTAAAAATTTTCCTAATTACTAGAAAGTGCTGGAAATTAAATTACTTTTTTTGTATTAATAAAAACACTGGGAAAAGTGGAAAATTATGTGAAATCTCTAGTAAGAGACCTTGTTGGAAGGTTTCTTTTCAGCAAAAGTAATGAAGTAATCTGCTAGAGGAATTCTCTGATGAGACAAAAGGGAACTGAAATGACAAAACATGTAGTGCTACCACAGAAATTTGGAGCATGTTTTTTAAAAAGGGCATTTCTCTGGACTTCTTTTATGTCTTCAAAGCCAGGGATCCATTTCATCACAGGAGCAGAAAATGTAACGCACTGGTAGCTGACTGTTTTTTACATTTGTTTGTTTTGCATTTACATTTGAAATTGTTTGAAAACACGAAACAGAAAATCGCGTTGCAAAAGCCATGCCTTCAGTGACTAGTACCCATAGGAAAATTAGACAAGTTCTGACCACACCTCCAAACTGCTAACGTGTGTGGCAGAGGAGAGGGGAGAAGGAAGCAGACAGGCAGCTACTGATTCAGACAGGGCACAAAATTCCAGCACAATTAAGAAAGAACGGGAGTGGTGGCAGAGAAGAAAGCTAACTGCAGCGGGTGCGTTGAGATGGGGCAATATCAGGCTATCACACTGTAGTTAAGCCAGGAGCAGCTGCTGCCAGCAAAACCAAACCTAGCTTGCTCCTTGGCTGAAAACTTAAATATCAACACCCTTTAATTATGCATAAAAAGATATACAAAGCTAGCAGTTTTAAAGTACTGTTATTAATTGCACCAAATGTTAGTGAAAGATTGAATTATTCATAGTTATATTTCTCAGGGGTTTCTTGATTAAGGAAAATAAGGAGAATTTGATGTGAATATCTCATTTCACATAGCTTTCTCAGTTTGCCTAATCCAAGAAACACGGATATATTTTACATGTCAGATCTGCAGAAAATGCATGTATCTGCTAGTTCCTTAGCAACCTTCTGGGATATTCCTGCATCTACTCCCATAAACCCTGCATATCGGAAATCATCTCCAGTGGGTTTCCAGGGATCAGTGGATTTTGCCACACTAATAATACCATTCACGTGCAGTTAAAGTAAATAATTTTATTTACTTACAGGATCGTTGCTGTGTTTTAGGGTTTTTTGAAATGTGTCGCTAGGAAAGTAATATGTAAGCACATTTCTTTGAGAGCTCTCTATGTGAATGAAGAGGGCTGTAAGCTGTACTAGCTATATATATTTTTTTAGTAAGTGGACACAAATAATGCTCATTCAGAAGTGCAGTTGTACTCATCATAGCCCCGGTCCTCTTTCTTCTCTGCTTTATAGCTAGAGGTAGTAGCTAAAATTAGCACAAACTTCTGGAAGGGAAGATTTTAAAAGAACAATATATCTTTATAGTTTGTGCATTTTCCTCTTCAAAAAGAGAAATCTTCACATTTCAGTTATCCGTACAGGATGTGTGCCTTAGGTTTATCATTGTGATATAATTTATGAGCGATCTGAACCTTACCAAACAACCCTGTACTTTGCTAAATTGCATATGGTAACAGGCAGTAGGCAAGGGACAACTCAGGTGAGTGTTCTTACTCATGCGAGTAGCGGATACTAGCTGGAGCAGGGAGTAAGGGTCCCTTGCTTGAGACAGAGTTTTCAGGATTCAAATCAGGCTCAAAATTTTCCCTGCAATCAGGAGTATGTGGGTCTGATCCAGTAGCTCACGTAGCGCATATGAAAATCTTCACTGAATCCAGCTGAAGGGCTTCTGTTCAGCTGCTCCTGCATCTGCATTTCATCAGTGCTGTTTTGACACTGAATGCATTCTCGTATTGTTATTTACTGTATGCAATACACTTTCAGGAATAGGAGCTCCGTGGCTGCGGACCTCCTTACTTCTAGTAAAGTTGATGGAGTTAAGCCTAGTTGTGGCAAGCGAAAATCTCGTCTATTAATGTTAATATAACAGCTGGAAAAAAATGTGTCTTTTAAAGTCACTGAAGGCTTTATTGTTGCCTTCATGGAGTCAAATTCACAGTAAATATTTTTGTTTATTAAGGATGAGAAGAAAAACATATTTGGGTTCAATTTTGTCTTACAAGCAAATGGTGAGTCATAGTACTTTAAGTCACATTTGAGTATGTTAAGACCTAGAAAGACTAAGCAAAAATCAGATAGGTTACATGTATAAATACCTGTGCAAATAAATATAGAGACTGTCTACAGAGATAGGTATAATGTATATATTAAGACATATACCTTAAATATATATAATGTATATAGAGAGACATAGATATGTGTATCCATTTATATAGTTATACAAAACATTGACACAGAAATACATATAACATCTAATTTTTATTGCTCTAGCTGTTCTTTCACACATTTGTGAATAAGGGTGTAATTATATTCTCACTTTTCTTATTGCAAATTAATAGCATGTTTAATAGCATGTAAATATGATCTGTAAATGCAAATAGCTTTTAAATATGATAAAAAAATATAGTTTACCTTTCATGTGTTAGTTCCTGTACAAAATAAGAAAAGATTTAGCCCAGGGTTGCCTACTTTCTCAACCCAACAGTATTTAAAAACTTTTCTGTGGCTAGGATCACAAGACATGTGTCTGAGAGGAGAGAAATCTCCTGATGTGGTTTGTAAGCAAGAGTTGACAAAAATTTCCAGCAGAGTTACCATTTCCTTGTATGATGATGCTGGGCTGGGCATGAGGCTGGGTCCCCAGGTGACCTAATTATTGCAGCTCCTGGTAGCTCACTTCAACCAGATCTGTAATCCCATCGTTCCTATTCTCCACCTGAGCAGTTGCTTGATCATCTTTAGTCTAGCAATTGTTTCAGAGGATGGATGTTCTTAAAAGAACTTAAGTCACAAATAACTGATATAGATAGGCTTGGGCAGCAAAGGACAAATATGAGGCATGCAAGAGTTTTCATGAGCTCTGATATGCGGTTTGATTGTGCTCATGGCCGGGGCCGCTGTCCCCCATGGCATCCTTTTCCCTTGCGCTGCCGCTGAGGGCTTCTCAGCCAGGTAAGAGTGTCTTCTCATTCAGTGCTGTGCCGACCAGCCCCACATTGACTCTTTGGCGCGTCTGCACTGTGCAATAATGTGGTGCAGAGGTGTGGGGATTAAACCTGCCCTGAGCTGTTAGGTCCACACGGCGCATTGCAGTGACATGCAGAGATACTGGCTTGAGTCCCATCAACAGTATATTGCAATAGTGTTATTCCATGACCAAGCTGTACAGAGTTCTCCATCAGCTCTGAGATCTCTTCCCTATATTTTCTCTGATATATTTGGTTTTTGTTATTCACACGTTTCTAATTTTTGATCATTTCAGCACATAACTCCATTTTAGTTGTGACACAATCAGACCTTGATGGGACACGCTAAAAGCCTCAAAAATTTTAAGAAGTCCCAATCGGAAACAAGATAAGAACTTTTGAAATATACTTTGGTACTTGTACCGCACGCAGAAAATGAGAGCGATTGTAAGTTTCTAGATATAAGAACATATTTCCTCGCTCGTAGACTACCGAGCATGGCTGACTCCTGGCCTGTGACTCTCTCCAGTCCTACTGTAGAACAAATAATAGCAACAATAAAAACAACAGCTTATTACTATGTGTGGATTTACTGATGTTCTGAAATATAATGGGATCAATATACAATTCTTTTCCCAAAGGCAAATTCAGGCCAGCTGTTATTCTTCCGTCAAAGTACCAAATAAAGGAAATAGTGACTGAGGCAATTGCTAGCAAAACCTGAGCTCCACACCAGTACTCAGAAAAGCACAAAAGTTAGCCAGAAGTGTGGTTGGCAATCCTATACTGGTAAGTAGACTGTTTGAATTAGAGTTTCTCCTGACTGCATTTTCGCATTTTTTGCAATGTTGCATTCAGACCAGAAAAGAATCTTATTATGGAATTACTGTTTCTAGCGAGTCACTGGCGCTCATTGCCTCCAAGGATCAGCCCGTTTCAGGATAGATGCCCTTAGAAGTGGGTTTCAGCTAAGTGGAGACAACCCGTGTGCTCTCTCTGAAGTCAACCACAGTCTCGTGCTGCTGCGTCAGGGGAATTGATATAGGATTGATTGACCAGCTTTGCCCTCAATAGGGATAATCATTTGCTTCTTAAACTTCCATCCAGTGCTTTGGCAAGCAGAAAGCCTGCACTTGTGCCAAATCTGTAATTACTTTACTAACAGCGATGACATGTATGCCTGTTCTGCATGATCCTATTTTGTTGCTTCTGTTGTTGGCTATGAACAACTCAGTACTTCAGATAATAGGAACCTCATCCCTGCATCTGTCTCTCAGCAGGGTGAGCTTTAACCTAGGCTTTGAGCAGGTTTTAAAGAGGAAGGGGAAAAATACATCAAAGCAACAAAAAGGAAAAAGATCAGGTACTGACTTGGTAGATACTGCAGAAAAAAGAACAGCATGTGCTGTCTCAAGGATAATAAAGGCCACATTGCTGTAGTGGGCTCTGCACATGCATGGGGACCATTGCAAGGTGGAGGCCATCTTTGCTGTGACAAGCTGCCACAGTGTCTCAGTACACTCTTGATATGTATGGATTGCCACATGGCATAGTAATCATCAGTCCTGGTTTCTGCGTCTGGTTTCTGCTATCACATTCTTCTATTCTATTCTATTCTATTCTATTCTATTCTATTCTATTCTATTCTATTCTATTCTATTCTTTATTCTGTTCTTCACCATTGGAACATGTAATAAATAGCTAAAATAACTAAAACTTAACAACAGATTATGCTTTTTTGCTGTCTCATAGGGAGTGAATAGTGAATGCAATATGTAATTTTATTTTAAGAAGCTTTCATTTATTTCTTTTATGTCCTTATTTTATAAATGTGCATGGAATTAATTCATCATCTCCAGACAGAGGATTCTCAAATGAGGACTCCTACCTTTTTTGTATGTTTGATTACAATGTTATTGCAATTAACAGAACTCCTTCATAATCCAATTCAGCTCACTGCTTTATTCTAATTTCTTGACAGGTTTGCTTCACTGTTTATGCATGTGTGTATACATCTATACAGACACATGCATGTATATCTAATGGATCAAGTCAGCAAAAATATTCATTCTCACGTAGAAAAAGGGTCAGTGACCTGTAGGTGCCATGTGTAAGTTATTTAAAATTCACTCTGTGTTTATCTCCTCTCGAATATTTTCTCACCTGCTTTATTCGGTAGAATACACATTTTTAAATGACCAAGCAGGGAATATATGTCCTTTTTTCTAAAACTTTTTTCCCCTTCTGTGCAGCAGCAGCTGCCTGCCATGTTATTGTTTTTTGTCGCTAGCAGGCTTTTTGGGTGTGCGCCAATGATTTCGTGTGGGGAGTGGGACGATTTGCATCTGAATGGTGAATGGCAAGGCTGGGCGTGGGTACGCTCAGCCACACCAGGTGAGGTAGAACAGCCGCTTCCAGCTCACCTGGAGTAATTAATTCAATAAAAAGTTAATTACAATGAAAGGGAAAAACAAACTTCCATATAACAGATGGCAAATTTTTAGCGTGATGGAAACTACAAGGATTTTTTTTTTAAAGTACCATTATGGTGTGCCCTAAATGGTATACAAAATTCTCTCCTCTTGGTATATACTTAAGCAATTGCATATGTTGTTTCTGTACACTGGCTCCGCTGTGCTCTTTGATACATATTTCCTTCAGTTTCAGATATTTGTGAGTTTTTAATAATAAAATTTTTCATGAACACATAGTTTTCCTGGCAGATTATGTTTGTGGCTTGGTTTCTGGAGGAGTTGCAAGTCCTCTGTGTCCATCAGTCACTCCTCTTCTAGAAACTTTTGAACCTGGGAATCAGGACGTCAGCCAAATTGCAGAGAGGAGCAGATGCCTTATGAAAACTGAGGCTGGGTAGCAAAGAAGAACCCTGTCAGCTCCTCTACCCAGAAAAAGCCGTGGCAAGGTTAGCCCTTTCCCAAAGCATTTGACTGGCCCAGCACCTGAGAAGCAGAGACTGGCTGGCCAGCCAGCATGCAAGTAGGTAGCTGGGCACTTTCCACAGAGGACAGTGCACGTGCATCCTCTGCTCAGCTGATAAAGTTGAGTGAAGATACAGAAAAAGAGAAAGAAAAATCTCCTGAAGATGGACATGAAACTCTATTCCTTAATAGAGTTAGGCACGCATGTTGATGGTAGGGGTCATAAAAGGTAAGGGGCAGAGCTGGGCTTTTGGTGGCCAGGCAGGTAGTGGAGATAGCCTCGAGAAACTGGGCTTCATTAATTTCAATGCTTGTAGAATGAACTCTTTGTTCATAAAGAAAAATTGTGGGTACAAAATACAATTTAATGGTACTAGAATAATGTTAAAAAGATTGAACTCAAGGTTCCTTGCTGTCATGCAAGCTAGCAACATGTTTTTAATGATTAGCTATTCAAACTTTCAGAAATGAGGAATGCATATGAATGCATATCTTGGAGGGATCCTGATTTTTAAAAAATATTGGGTGTCCATGTGAGACAGCTGAGGTATTGACCTCAGCTCCTTCTAAAATAGTGCTTCAGTGCTCAGTATCAACTGTCACAATTGATCTATGATTTAAAGTATTTAAAAATTAGAATATTGAACGGGCTGAAATTTTTTTCCAAAACTTACCTAGTCATTCCTAGTGCATTTTTGCATTACTGACTTGAGTAGGAGATTTCACTGACTTGAGTAGGATATTAGGCTCTTTTCAAAAAGCCTGATGGTATCAGACTAAACAAAAATATGTTGTTGAGTGGGCAAAAGAAGAAAGCCATTGCTGCTCTCAGTGCTGGGTCTAATCCTATATCAGTTTAATGCTTTCTGTTGAGCCAGTGCATACAGAACATTTGATCAAAATTGAAGGTTTCCAGCTGGAAGAACTCGATTCAAAGTATTGCCAAAATTTTCATTATTTTCAGGACCGGGCTGCCCGATAGTAGGTTTAGGAAATCCTGTTCCTATTGTTGTCAGTAGCCAGACTTGGTATCCTCTATTGCATAAGGGGAAAAAAGGAAGGGAGGGGATGATTAATTCTACAAGATAGCAATTTCCCCACACACTCTCACCCCATCTGCAGGTAATTAAAAGTTGCTAGTGTAGTTTATCACACTGATAGTGAAGACAGACTTCCACCACAGACCTGGGTGGCAGTGCTGGCAGCAGATGGCACAGTCCAGGTGTATTTAGCACCCTCCTGGGGATCCTTCTTGCCCCTGCCGCGCTGTGGCTCCAGGCACCTCTGACAGCATGGGGACCCTGTACCAGCTATCAGATGAGACACTCTGCTGTCTAAGAAATAGCAAATGTAGAGACATATTATAGCAAAAACACATGTTGTGGCTTCGTTGCAAACTACATGCTAAATGATTTTGATGTGAATGTTTTACTGCTACATACAATGAGAAAAATGGTGACATTCTGCATTCTGCCCTCTCCAATGCAGGTCTTCTGTCCTCCACAGAAGATGGCTGTCAAGAAAACCTCACACAGTGAGGTTTTATGTGCTCCATAGCAGTCTTTCTGTTTGCTACTATCCTGCACTAAATTTAGTGAACATTATTTGGTTTTTCTGCTGGAGCAAATAAATCTGTCAGTATTTTAACCTGAGCTTGTTTTATATGCCGCAGTTAACATTCCTCAAGCCTCTGTGTTTGATATTATATTTGGAAGCTCACTTCGTAATTATAGGTGGGGCTGTAGGACTCCTTATTATTTAGGTTACTCAGTGCATGGGATGGGCCTATTCTGGGCCTGAATCAAGGTTGTGTAATGAAGGAGACAGTTGTCTGAGGGACCCTTGCTCGATTGTTTGTCTGATAGATCTGAAAGATGTAGGTGCACAGAGCAGGGGATTGCATGTGGAGGATATTACTTTCATAGTAAAGGCACTTAAACATCGCCCGGATCAGCAGGACTCCTTCTCTGCCCTTACCATCAGATTTTCATATGACTTCAGGCAAGCTGTTTTCAGGGATGATTTCTGATTGTGGTATCTTGCTTCTTTTGTCTACCCAAGATGAGAGGTTAGAATAAGGTCAGAAGAAATATGTCATGCTTAGAGATGTAAATGGCAGTGCTCTGCACCTGAAAAGTTCTATAAAAACCAGTGGCATCTCAGATTGGGCACCCAGAATAAGGTTGCACTTTAGATCTCAATCTTCCTGTGTCCTGCTTCCTCATCTGTAAACAGAGATAATCAATTGCTATCTCATGAGGATATTGTGAAAAAAAAATGCATTGATACCCATAAAGCACTGGGGTACAATAACGATGAAGGCACAGGAAAGATTGTGGAAAAAATTATTTGAAGATCTAGATAGGGTGCCAACGGTAGAGCTGGGGACCACACACTGAGTAATAAGGAGAAAGAGTATTGCAAAGTCACTCATTAAATGCGCACCATCCAGTCTGCTCTGGATAAGGTGAAATTCACTTGACAATAATAGTCTTTAATTACTCACATGCTGTTGTAACAGATACAAACAGTGTGGCTGAATTTAGATCTGCAGAGAAAATCTGAACTTCCTAATTTTTGAACGCTTGATTTTGCAACCCAAGTAACACTATTCTGGCACAGGGAGAGGGAGGGAGATAGGGCTGTTTGTAATAAAATGTAGATTCTTATAATCATATGTATGGTTTCTAGTCTCTATTTGTTCCCTCTGCAATACTCGTAGGATTATAAGTGGATGAAATGAGGATAAAATAGCCTCTTGGTCATCTAAAATACTGTAAAAGGGAATGAAATTATACCCAGATCCTACATTTTTAATATCATAAGAACACATTTTAGAAACACCCCCAGGATCCCTTGAACAGTATCATTAGACATTTGATGTGAGCCATTATATTTATTTTATTATGAATAATCATTTGTGTTACAGAACTACCTTGAGGCACTGACCAAAAGCCGGACTCTATTCAACAGGGCACCATGCAGGTATATGACAGAGGACAATCCTTGCTCCAAAGGACCTTGGAATTAAATAATACATATTCTGGGTTGGTAGAAAGGCAGTTGCTCAAATGTCTGCCACAGCCCTGTGCTGTGCGGACAATGAGATGACTAATTCAGTGCATATATCTACACAGCACAGTACAGTGATGTGCAGCCCTGTTGGGCTAACGTAAACTCCAGAGCAACCACACTATCAAGGTACTTAGCCAGAGTTAATATCATCAGCTTCCTAGATCCAGCTCAGCTGTGTAGGCAAAACTGAGCAGGGGTCACCGGGAGGCGACAGGCATGGGAAAGGAAAAGTAGCAGAGCCAGGATGGACAACCCTAGTGAACCAGGCTTGCTGCTTCTATATCAGCCTACGGGATGTGCGATAGGTTGGAAAGAGCGAAGAAAATGACAGTTGCTACCGGGATGGTGATCTTGGTGTCCTGGAAATCCCGTGCATCCTGACTCTGCCCTCACTGGTGGCAGCAGCAGCTCTCTGGGTTTCCAGGGACTGGGAAAACAGGCTAAATAGGCAGCTACTGTGCTGGCTGCAGCAGCCTGCTGCCTTAGCCAGCTACATGCTTTGCTGTTCCAGCAGGGCCGGGAGGAAGCAGTCCAGGTAGAAAGCTGGTTTTTCATACTTGACCTGGGTTCTTCAGCACTTGCTCTCCAAGTAACTCTGCAGAGCAGTGTATCATGCCACAGCTGAGATACCAGCTGTACCTCAGCATCCCTAGCCCAACTCTTTTCACCTATGTAACTCAAAGATCGGCTCAGTAAAATCGGCCTTGGGGCCCTCTTCATTCAAAGGGACAGTTCTTGGTTAAGTATTCCCTACAGTGGGGATTTTGCAAGCTGAAGTTGCCTCCCATGGCCTAACTGAGGTATACAGTCCTTTGTTTCTGTTTTGTTTTTGTTAAGCTGTTTTACCTGGCAATCTTATCAGCGTTCATGAAACTTTAACTGTAATGCATTTGTATATGCTTAAATGCTTTTTTGCAAAATGCTATTTTGTTTCTACTGCTTGAAATTATATTTAACAGTATCCAAGCTAAATTTATGCACACATGCTTAAAGAGGGAGCCCTAGATATAATGCATTTTTAACCATGTGAAATATATTAGTAATGGTACTTACAGAAAGAAAAGAAAAATTATTTTGGCTTGCATTAGTTCCATCTTTGCAGTATGCAGATAAGTACCGTACCTTTGACAGTGTAACTACATTAGGTTTGCCTCAAAGCTAACAGTCAGCAAGCCTAGTGCACAACAGCCATAACAGGTGTCTTGCGTAAGAAATCCTATTCTAGCAGGAGCTCCACACTTTTCAGTATATCGTCTCCCATGGCTCATAATGGTCCATGTGAAAGTAGGAGAGACAGAGCATGATGAGCATCACACTGACTGTAACACTTGAGGAGAGGGGTATAGTTACCATTAACAGAAGTCATGAGGGGGAGAGGGAAATATTAAAACAGGGACTTGACCTGTTCCCCCTCCAGGATTGTCTGAGGCAAGGAGGGTGTGCTCATTTGTTTGGTGTTTTGGGTTTTTTCTTTTCCCCCTCAACGTGTTTTCTGTGTTAGAATGGAAGCAGCTAAAGGCAGAAATGCATCTAAAGGTGGCTGAGAAAAATGTTAAGGAAACAAATACTTCTTAGAGTATCATAACAGTAATGAGAAAGGATGTGGTAACCTCTCAAACAGAAGACTATTATTAAATGTAAACCAACCAGCAATCACGTGTAGGGCTGGCAGACTTCTTTGCTTACCTAAAAAAAGCAAGCTGTTGTTTTTAGTTTTTCCTTCTGGATTCAAACAGTTTGGTAGCGCAGATAGAAAAAGGAAGCATTGTGCTGGCAAAACGGATGACGCTCTGCGTGGCACTTGTGTGCTGGCAGTCGGGATGCCTGGCTGCCAGGCTGGTTGTCTGCCCACGGAGGACCCAGCCAAGCAGAGTACCTTCCCAGCTGCTGTGGGGAGCATGCACAGCCCTGTATCCCTCTCGCTCGTGCAGCCCCCCTGCACTCAGCCAGGTCTCGCTGTTCAAGAGAGACCGGGGAAAGCTGGAGCGACAGCAGAGGGGTTTGGGGGTTGTGGGGGGGGAGAGAAGCCTGGGGGCCATTGCCTGCTTAGCTGGGGGCCTCAGGCACGTTGCTTTAGACCCGACCGAAGTCCGAGCTCTCTGCTCATACAGTCTCTAAACTCTATGGGTGCTTTACTTTATCTTAACTGTCTCCAGATGTTGACAGATCACGCTTTGCTTGTTGCTAGAAATGCCTCAGCCTTCCTGGCAAGCCCACACCTAATCCGACCGGGAAGTCAGGAATTATACATTTTGCTAGTGAAGTCCTCCCAGGGGCCAGCCCGGTAGCTGTCTGTGAAACAGGTACAGGACGTGGTCCTGTGAGCAGGGTCAGCAGCTGAGAACCATCCTTCCCCAGCCAGTGCCCTGGGAGGTTGTCTTTGGCCCACGGGTCCTTAAGCATGTTTCTGTGGAGCAACATGTCCTTGACAGGAGGGAGGTGAGTCCTCTCGCTCTCCTGTGCCTGCCAGCACCACCACCAGGCTGCTGGCTCAGGTTCCCGAGAGCAGGGCGTGCGAGCTCGCGTCCTCTTGGGCGGCGGGAAGAAACAAAGCAAGGTCTGCATCCTGGATGAGTGGTTTGATGACTGCATGAATGTGTAAAGCCTCTGTGATGACAACTGTGTGTTGTAAAAAGGAAAGCTTGAACCCTGCTCTGTTTCTGAGTGAGGTGTGAGCTGCGTGCACTCAGCAGAAAGAGCCACGTGCTGGGGGACGGGAACCAAAGGAGAGGGGTCACTGCCGTGGAGAGCCAGAGGAGAGGGAGAGATTTAACTCCCACTTCTGTCCCCAGCACTTCTTGCTGGGCTGAGTCTCTCGAGTGCAGACATCTCCCCTTCCACGTGCTCTTGTTTTTGGTGCCGTTCTTGGGCACCTGAAATAAGGGAAAAGGTGGAAGGACAGTTTACACTGTCTAATTGCAGGCATCTCACTTAGCTCTGGATTGGACATTGGTGAGATACCTGTTAGATATCTGAACCTGCCTAAGGAAACTCTCCGGAGTGCTACCAAGCACCACGCAGGGAGCCCAGGTGACTCATGAGGACTTGTCCCTGGGTCCAGGCTTCCACACGTGAGCTGCTGCTGGACCACACCTTTGGGCATCTTGGTTCTTTTTTTGGATCTAATGCTTATTTTATGCATTTCAGTTCACAGTTTATACAACGTGGGTAACTGTGTGTGTCTGTATCCCTGTCCCAGGGGAGTCTTAGGAGAGTAAGTACAATTAGGGTTGTGAGGCATATGGGTCCTGTGGAAAGAGGAGGCAGAGCACAGAGGTACCAGACAGAGACACATGTTTCTGGCCTTTTCTCTCAGAAAATACTACTTCTACTTAACATCAGACAATATAGATCGCCAAGCAGATACTTTCCCCCTGAGAAAATGTAAAGCTATAAAAATAGCCATCAAAAATATAAGGTCCAGATTGAGCCAAAATGCTTGCCAGTGACAGGCAGGAGCAACTTTGCATGCCTGAGGAGAGCGAGTTGGGATCCAGACCTTACTTTGAAAGATTTCTTGTATAGGAGAGCGTTTTTAAAATCCACTGAGTCCAATCTGTCACTGTTTTAAAGAGAAGAAGCTGGATTCCAGCACATTTTATCAATAAAAGATCATATGTAGTCAGCAGTATGATTTTTTTTTTTTTTATTGCTTTACATCATCTCTGGGGGAAGTATTTACCTCAAGAACTATTTTGCCAGATGATGAGTAGTACTTGTACTTATTTTGGTTGTGTCCAAGCCGTAACTTTGCCTCATTTGCATCTACCGACTAAATGGTTTAATTAATTTTGCATTGTGCTTACTGACTAGTTTTAATTAGCAGTTAAATCAGTTCAGTTAACGAAAAAATGTAGGTGTTTACATGAATGCAAATCATGATGGGTTCTCAGGGCTTGATTCGAAAAACAGTTCCACACCATTGGTGCTGAATTTCTGCAGGCTTTATTCAGGAATTGCGCGCTTCTCCTCCCCCAACAACAAAGTGTGGGGCTTTACGATTCATTAACTGGCCCAGGCTTTCTTGTTCTCTTTCCTTCCTTGCTGATGTGGAGAATGAGGAATGGAGGCAGATCAAGTGGGGCTTCAATGCTTCGTTCTTAGGGCATGCAGTCAATACTCATGCAAGAAGGGACAAGAAAGAGTGTCTTTGGCTTAGTGTGTGCAACTGCGTCTCCCTCCAGTGTCCGATTCCAGCCATTATTACAGCTTGCACTATTTTTAGCCACTTATTTTTCTGTTGGCTGGGTGTTTGCTTACATCTGGCCAGGGCGGAAGTCATGAAAAATGGATTTTATGAGAATCAACTTCTGCATTCCACTGTCAGCCAGACTCTGGTAATATAGGCACAATACTAGGAACGTGATATACATTCTTATTTCTGTTGTCATTGGTCTTGTGCACATTGAATGGAATTTATCTTGGAGAAGCCGTCCTTCTGGTGATGTTGGACAGACACCAATGGGTACTTCATTGACTTCTTTTGAATGAGAGGTGCAGAACAAATCAAGAGCAGTATGACCTCACCTCCACAACAAAATTCACGCAGAAATTGAAAGAAATTCTGCTGATCACTGGTATAAAAGCTGTCATCTGCCTGTGCTTAAACATCTATGTTTGCCTGGTCTCCTGTGTGTCATTATGTTGAGCTCTTCCCCACAGGGAGTAATAAAGTCTCTGTGCTGCATCCAGTCTTAAAGGCAAGTTACAATAGACGAAGATAAATTTGTCCTGAGACTACAGCTACCTTACTCAGCTTTCCCAATAACCTTACCCAAAAGGGAAGATCAGAGACAAGAAGATAATTGGTGAGATCATCAAGAAATGACTTCATAAGCCCAGGCCTTTCATTTGAAGGAAGCTGGCAACCTGCCCTCCTAGAAGAAGGTGTTTTTCCACTAGTAACTACAGATCAAAGTCAACAGGGGTAATTATTTGAGGAGTTAAGTAGGTAATCAGTTTGGGAAACAAAAAAGAAAACCAAAAAAAAACCCCTCAGTCCTCAGAGCCTGGAGAAAAATTAGCTGGAATGCATGTTGTCTGTAGTTTTGTTCTAAAATTAAATTTAATTTCTTAAATGTAATTTCATAAGCTATGCATCAGATGTCTCGTCAAGGGACCCTGTGCCAAGCGCATGTGACACAACTCTCTTCCCAAGCCTCAGAAGGGGAATAACTCTTACATGTTGTTCCCTGTGCTTTACCTATCCCTTGGAAATGGAGCCCAGTCCCATCCTCATTCATGGGCACCCTGCCTGCAAATCCCAAAACAAGAAGATTAAACTTTTTTTGTTAATGATTCCAGTCTCCAGTGCCACCCATCCGACATTGTTTTGTAGTGTTTACGCTCACAAAAGCCATGAAGAGAAAATGAGGTCATATAAAGGTAACCTGTTTCTCTGCAATTTTGAGAAAACACGTCTTGCTCGTCCCATAAACTCGACAATGTAGCTGTGTTTGGGATGCAGGTGAGTGCTCGACCTGCCAGTGGGCTCCCCTTCTGATATGTCCTCCCCATGCTAACTGCTTCTTCCTTTAATGCCATCCTGTTACATGTTCACCTACGTCAGGCATTTACTTTAATCAACAAGTGTCATAAGGCAGCAACGCCTATCCAACGCAGAACCCGCTGCTCTCACAGCCTACTTCACGCTGGTCTGGAAACATCAGGAGTGTCAAGTCATTAAAAAAGCAAATTCATCTTTCAGCCAAAAATTAAAAGCCAGTAGTTAGGGGGCCTAATTCTGGTCTTGGTTGGTTTCAGTGGTCTGAGAGAAGAAATGTCATCCATTGACTCTTAGTTTTTTACTGATTTTCTGTTTGTTTATTGAATTGTTGGTTCAAGTGTCATGTGGATGTATGAAGGAAGTGTCTTTCCTTTATGTCTCCTGAATATAAATAGCTACTTTTTGGAGCTGTTGCTTTTTAAATTCGTGATTTCACACAGAGATTTGTAAAGAGCCTTGTACTGTGTAGTTGCATCTCTGAGCAGAAATGTATCACCTGGTACTTGGATTTTTTTGGTGTTACAATGCAAGCTTGTTGTCTAGACTATATCACATGAGGGCACTGCATAGCATCATTTACAACGATGCAGGAAGTTGAAAAGAAAGGCTCAATCAACTTCCAAAGCTAGCAGAGCTTTAATAGGCCAGCCTTTCATTAAATGAATTCCTAAATGTTGACCAAATTCTTTCAGATGTAGGCAGCTAATGGTTCAGGATGCATGTGATGCACTTGTCATTACACAGACATTGATAAAAATCCTTGAAGCTGCTTTTTTCCCAGAAAGTTCACATGAGTAGAGGGGAGGAAAAAAAAAAGAGACTTCTCTTCAGTGGTTTCTTTCATGTCACAAGAAGGAGGGTCATGTGTTTTAGTTTAACTGATACATTCCAATAAAATGATTTTCAAAGGGACAGGACAAATAATGGGCATTTTACATATGGTGGCTGGTGTACATCAGATGGAGCTAATTTTCTCATACACAATATATTTGTTATTTTGCAAGCTGGTTATAATTCATTTAAAGTCTCTTTTTATTTAATTTTACCTAATAAACTAATATAATGGCCCAGTGAAGCCTTTATGGCTGGTAAAATTTTGATGAATTATTTTAGTTGCCATTTTCATTAGGCTATCAAAAAATACATGTCATTCTCCCACACAATTCCTATTCAATTGAAAAAAAAAAAATCTGAAAAACAAGTTCTCCAACCTAGGCCACATTATATTTTTGTAAATCTAGATATCAAGATAACAGCTAGAAGAGACTGGTATCTCACTTACTTATTTTACGCATGACATTTAAACTTGCTTACATAGTTACTTGCAAATAATTCTGTATAATGCATATACTTTTGCCCCTGACAGAAAAATACGCTGCCACATTAAACCAGTGTACTTTAGACTTGACATTTGCATAGGCTGATAAAGTTGTCTTTCCTTTACAGAGTCTCTTAAAATGAGGTCCTCCTTGCTGTCTAGTTACTGCAGATTTTCATTAGTGTCCTGACGCTTTGTCTCTCAAGTTAGTGCATTTATCACCTACCTTGTCTTTGAAAAGTGATATGACATCTTTGCTTCTCAACAGTGTGACAAAATGACAAACGAAGCATCCAGCTGGCCTTTGTATATCAGGGGATTGGGGAGGAGGAGGGAAGAAGGATGTGAAAAAAAAAAAAAACCAACCCAAAACCCAACAGCAACAAAAAAAGTTCCGCATTCTGCTGCTCAATTATCAGCCAGAGCAGAGAAGCTTAATAGTCCAGCATGGGTGGAAGGAGCTTCTCAGCATCACAGGAAACAGTATGCAATTAGTCAGGGTCAGGATGCCCAAGATCAGATTTGCTTAAGGCTAAAGAGAGACAGAGCAAGGCTATGGCAGTGTCACAGTCTGCAGCCCGTTGTCTCCCTGCGGCAGGATGCTTTTTGCTTCAGTTTCTAATTAAACAACCAGGCAACCAAGCGTGTCCACTCCTGGCTTACTTGTGTATAACTTGTTTTGCATTCAAAGACCTGGAGTGCTTGGGAGGGTATTTACTAAAGCAGAGGATTAAACTACAAATATAATTATTAAAAGTGGTGGATGCAACAAATCGTTGTCATTATAATGAGAAATCCTGAGTTGATGTCCTTAAAAAAAAAAAAAAAAAAAATCCAGCTTTTTAGTTTCACTGTCTTAGAATTATTATAAGTTCCTCAGAGGCATATTAATGCAGCCCAGACTTTTCTCTCTGGTGCAATATAAGCACAAGTGTCTCCGACTGTGGTCGATAACAGGAGCCTGGGGAGCAAGGGTGACAGTGGGGCGAGCACAGAGTGACGCTGCCTCTGGCATAGCCTTCCAGGCCTGAAAACCTGCCCTTCCTGAGCTGGGTGTTGTATTTCTGCCTGTGTGTTTAAGATGTCCCAATGGACCTTTCCTTCATGAGTATGTCTAAGGATGTTTTGAACTCATTTAGGCTTTTGACATCCCAAGCATCCCATTGATAAAACCGTGTCTCTTGAGAACAAGCACTTTCTTTCATTTGTTCTAAATCCGCTGCCTGTTGCTTTCAGTTGTGGTGCCTACTTTTTAGGTTATTGAAAATAACATGCACATACATATTATACATATAACTTAATATAAAAGGAAAATGATCCATATTAATTTTCTTCATGACATTCATGATTTTATGAACTTTGATCACATTCTAGCATTTTAGGCATCTCTCTCACAGGGAAAGTGTCCCAGATCATTTAGTCTCTCCACACAAGGAAGCAATTTCATACTTCTGATCATCTCCACTGCGCTGCTCCCTACTGTTCCAGCTCTCCTACATCCCGTCTGAGATGTCGGGTATCTAGAAGCAGATGCAGGACACAGCACAGTTATATACAGTGACATATGGTTTTCCCATATGCATTATTTTGGACTTATCACCAAGGTATTCCATCTGCCATATTTTTACCCAGTCACTCAATACCATGATATCCTTCTGCAGCTGTTCACAGTCAGTTTGATGACCACAGATCATTTTGTATCAGCACCAAACTTAGTCACCTCATTGTTGACCCCGTCTTCCAAATCATTCATGACTAGGTTGAACAACAGATGTTCCAGAATAGGTTCAGTGGGATCCTGATGTGTCCCACTCCTGCTTGTCCCACATAATATGTTCATACTACTGAAATACAATGCATTTTCTCTATGGATAAAACAAAATTAAATAATTCACTATAGAATATGTGAGCTGCTCATCATTGTTATAATGGTCTAATTTGCAAGTTGCTGGCCTTTGAACTATTCTGCTAAATATTTGATATTTATTCATCCTGTGTTGTGTCTAAGCTCATCCCTTTCCACAGTCCACATCTTTTGACTGGTGGTGACAGCTCTCCTTGTAGTATGTTTGATGACTACCATACATCTGGTTCTTCCGGAGCAAGTCTCCTCCATTCCAAGAGGGATTGGGTGGTACAATACCACTGAGTATATTTTCCTAATCTATTAATATCAGGCAATATTCCTGGTGGCCAGTTTCTTCCATGCCAAGCTCCAGTGTTCATCTATCATATGTTCATTGTCTGCTATTTTATTCTCACAGAAAGATTCAGAATTAGAAGACTTTGGGCTTCAGACTAAAGCAAGACAAATTCCACCTACATGTGGCACTATGCAAAATTCAATTAGTTGATTTGGGGGAGGAGGTGATGGAGGTGTTGGGAAGGAACTCATCGAAAGACCTTCCCATTTGATATTAAAGGACATAACAGCATTCTGGAGTATCCTATGACTCCAGAAGAAAAAATATTACGTCATCTGGATATTTCCTGGAGACCAGTTTGTGGCACAGATGGTCGAGTGTACTGCCCTTCCATCAGACCTTGTGGATCTCAGAATAGGTGGAAATGCAAACCTGCATTTCTTGAGCACAAGCAGAGGAGACAAAATCTTTTTAGGCCATAGCTGCTACTGTGTCTCAGCCTTAGGGCTGGTTTGTGCTTCTGTTCACTCCTGATACTTTGCACTGGCCTTTAGTATGTATTTGGTTATCTGGTAATATTTTCCTCTGTACAAGAACAGGGATCATCTTCCTAATGGGGAGCATCATAATTTGAAGCATATTTAGATTTTGTGCTAAAAGACCACAGTCTCAAAGTATAATCCAAAAGATGGTTATGTGATAGATTATCCCTGACAGGATTTAGGAAAATGTCACGTATCAGACATACAGGCCAACAGTATGTAACGGGACTGCTGCCTCTGGCAGCTTAATTCTAGCAGATTTCTAATCACGTGTATTTCAGGATGATAAGAGGCTTGCACAAATTCTTTTATAGCTTTTGAGGGCTCCTCCAGACCAGAATGAAAGGCACAGTTGGTTGTATTCCATACTTGAGGAACTTTTTGTACCAGCAATCCTAAAATTTGCTGTGTTGGCCCTTTTATTCTTCAGAGATTACCAGGCAGATATAACAGAATTGCTTCTGATGTGAGGTTTTCACAGATTTAACAAATTAGGTGCCACTGTATCCTTGCCCTCTTTTTTCCCCCTTCCTGTTAACACACTCTTTTGTGACAACACTTTTGCAACCAGCACATTTATGCTCCTCATGTTTATTCTTCTTGCCTTCATAACCTATTGGCAGAAAATATGGTTCTTGGAATCTGTTGGAACTTTGATTGCCTTTCCTCCAAGGTATCGCTAGGAAAAACAAACATATGAGAAAGCCTTCCCCACTTAGAACTGATGCTTCATGCTGCCATTTCTTCTCATTTTCTTTATTTTTGTCTCTTGATGTCAAACACATACCACACACCAGAAGGAAGGGAGAGGGTGAAAGAAAGAGGAGAAATCCCATTGTACACAGAAGGTCTGTACGTTAGACTCACCTTATAAAGAGAATGCTACACCTCAATAGCTCCTTGCTCTGCCAACATTACAAATGCTTCCAAAACCTTGCCAGGAGAGTACTAACTTACCTTTCTTTTTTTTCTTTTTATTTATTTATTTGGTTGGGTGGTTGGTTGGTTGGTTATTGGGTTTTTTTATTGCAGCTTTCCAGACAAGCTAAAGGGTTGGAGAATTATTTGTAAGCTCTTAGGGCTTGGCCTGTGAGCAACCTCTTTGTCCAAACTTGCTAGTGAGCTGAATGGCTTAACTCAGCTCTCCAAGAGATACAAGCCTTCATAGGACCCCATTGCATGATTATTTATTGGAAAACCTTTAGCCTTGATTCCTTCCATTTTGTGTCTTTCCAATGTGCTGTAGATGGGCTTGGTCCTGTCCTTGTGGAAAACAGAGGCCAAACTCTTCCGCTGTGCTTGCTGGCATGTATTGCTTGCGTTAGTGAAAGAAATATCTGCAATTTGCTTAGTCTGAGGCTCAGAACACAGGATCCACCAGCTCAAGCTACTGGTTGACCATGGTCATTATCACATTGCTGGCAGTAACTGCTAGCAGATGCTTCAGGAACAGAAAATGCAAACAACAGAATGCATCTGGCCAAACAGGAAGTAGCGCCCAATAGGAAGGAAAATTATTTTCTGACATTTGTTTTGATCAATGTGTGCCTCGAAACAAACAATGCAATTGTCTTGTGTTTACGAATAGTTATATCTATGGTTTTCATGGAGGAGCTTGATATATTTTCCTGGAAGACAAAAATCATCAGATAATCAGAAAGAGAAACATTTCAGAAATGGAGCATGAGATATGGTGAGTTCTTTAAAATTCACTTCAATGACTGATGAGAATTCAGTGGGGGAAAAAAAGATGTGTTTTGAATTTAAAAAATAATGTTGATTTTATTTCTTTTAAATGGGAAAAAATTCAAAGACATTTTTCATTTTGCCACTGTAGTTTGTGAGCAGGGGTTGAGTTTCATCATATGTTGCCATGTGATGTTTCACGAACGCAGCCATAAGTACCAGGCAAGCATGTGATTACTTCTATTGACCTGCATGTCATGGTGCATGAATGGCTGCTCTGTTTGCAATGGGTCTTCAGATCAGGCTTGGATGCATTACCTAATTGACTGTCTGCTTGTGCCCTTCTCTTTGGGCCCGCTGTACTTCTTGAGTTCTCTCTCCCCCCCAGTCCTCCCCCCAGCCCATACCCCTTCCTCAGATCTTTGTTTAGGAGGGAATGAATACGAAGCTGCTCTTTGTCTCATTAACCAAACTGTCTGGGTTTCTTGGCTGGTTTCTTGTTATACGGCAGTTTTGATTAGACCATATGCATTTGGGGACTACAAATACACTAGGTCCTCTGTGGGGCAAATGGGCAACATTTTTGGCTGCAGTTTAATTGGTGGGTTCAAGGAATTGGGACTGGCATTTTGCTTTATTGAACTGACTTTGAAAATATGTGACCCTTGTTCTAGTCACAGAATAGTTTTCACATGCTCAAAAGTACAGGTTTCAATATCTTCATCACTCAAGTACCTCAGTCTCAGTAGGGCAGGACCACTTGGAAGGGTGCGGGATATAATTAATCCTTCATGTTCAGTCCTGGGGCAGAGAGGTTCTTCAGCTTTTCGTTGTGCATAAAGTCATGATCTCAGTGGCCACACATGTCTTTAGGGACAGAAAAATAATAAAGAATGTGAAGGCATTTTTAGATGGAAGAGGGTCTTCATGTTCCCCTCACTAGTAAAATTAAATGCCCTTTTACTCATGGTTTTATGCCTAAATAAAAGTTTCTATGGAAGGGTAATACATCTAATTTGATCAATATCTCCTAAAATATTGGACTTGCTTACATTGTTCTAAACAGAAATTATATATAAACTGTATAAACCTGATGTCGCTCATGTTCTTGGGCTTTACAGCTGCAATAGTATTGCTACCCATATGTAATGCAATACCAGGATACACCTTTTGATAAATCAAAGGCAGCAGCCCGGTACAACTGAAGTAATAGAGCTGGCTCTGTTGGTAAAGTCGAGGCTTCAGCAGATCTTTAGGGAGCTTCGCACTGTGTAGGAATCCTCGTCTACACGAGTGTAGGCACCTGCTATGCCAACATCCCTTAGAGTCCCCCACCCGAGAGCACAGGGAAGATGTTCTTCCCTGTGAAAAGAGGCACTAAACCATAAAAGTTGCATTGTAATTCAAGCTGTTTGTAGGCAGAGTTGAGAAACTGGTAATGCTTACAGCTCAATTTTGGCATTTTTTCTTAAACAAATTATATATCTGAAATTGTTGTTAGTACTCTGCCAGCTTTGTGCAGAGGGGATGCTGTATCAACACAAAGAACACTGCATACCGTTACGATAAGACTCAGCAGGCAGAAACATGTTTTAGTGAGCCCAATGCACCCACACAGTCAAGATGCCTCCCTTCTTTAAAAAAACAACAACAAAAACCTACTTAAAAAAAAAAAAAAGGAAACTATATGAGCAGAAAGTTGTTTTATTGTTTTTTTTTTTTCTTTTGCCTCAAGAACTTAAAAATAAGGGAACTCTTCAAATTTCCAGTATCCTGGAAACGGACCAGTTTCTCCTCTCACCCTTTTCACACTGGCCTGACTGGGAAGCTTTGAGGGAAGATTGCATCTTCTTTGCCACTATAGTATTGTAAGCATTATACAATGAAAACAATTAGTGAGCAAGGCTTACTCATGTTAAACTCCTGGGTCCTATGAATTCAGTGACAAAACTTCCATCAACACTGAATGCCTCAGGATTTTGCTCTAAGTTTTTACTCAAGCAGAATTGTCACTGAAACTCAAGATTTGCCAGAGGATAGACTTAGCATGATTCAGAGGTTGTTCCTGGACTAGGAAGGTTGCTACCCCAAGTGTGTAGTTTTCTGCAGCTCTCCTGTGACTATTTTGCACATATGGATGAAATACAACTCTTAGAATACACGTCTGTGCATTTCTTACTTACCTATGAACCCTGTGGGTCAAGCGTTAAGCACCATACAAACTATAGCTATAAATAGAGCAGAAAGTGTCCTTAAGAGAAACGCTCTTTTCCCTCTCTTATTCCCAGCTGAGTGCTTCTAGGATTTGTGGTTTGTTTTTTGTTGTTGTGTGTGTGTGTGTGTGTGTGTGTGTCCCCCGAATAGCTGATAGTTTTCTTGATTGGAGTGGAAGGGAACAGCCATTTTTGCTCCCTTGACCTTGTTCTGTGCTGATTTCCAGTCGGTGCGCTCACGCTGATTTCACTGAAATGGTATGGACAGTTCAGCGCCCAGCCTCCATTTAGAGGGAGACTTCTCCATGGATCGACCCCAATGTAACATGATGTTGGTAGGACAGAGCGTTTGGATCATAAGCACACATCTGTTTTCCTGCGATATCCCCCGCACCCACCCCTCAGCTTGCTCTGTTCATAAAAGCACGGTTTATGAATTTGCCTGTTAAAAATATGGTCTGCTTTTCCGATGCACCAGTTTTACTTTCTGATTCATATAGAAAATATGTTGTGACAGTGCAATATGTACTCAAGGTTATTCTTACTGGTAGTAAAAAGCAGATTATCTCTGCAAACATATGGAGTCCTGCACATACCCACATCTCCTGCCGAACTGGAGGAGGCAAGTGGAAACAAATGCAAGCAGCACTTCAGGAAAAGAGTAGCTACAAGTTGTTGCTAAACCATGCAGAGCAAGAAACAATACTGTTAGGCCAAAGCAAAGAAAAGTTGGAAGGAAAGGCAAGAGAAAAAATATCTTATCACAGTGTACGTTGGCTCACACTTGGTATCCTGTCTCAGTTACAACTCCATTATATGCTGAAAGATGCAAGAATGTGTGACATGGAGGAGCCTACGTCACACCCAATAACAAAATGATGAGTCAGGAAAATGGGAAAAGATTCAAAGTGCCAAGCTTAGTTCAGGGAATACAGTGTAAGTTAAGACCCTAGCCTAACAGACAGAATAAGGTAGGCAAACAACCACAGATTTTTTCTTTTTCCCCGCCATGCAACATATCCCTGGTTTCACCAGATGCCAAGGTGGGGGAAGACGCCTTGTGTGGAACAGTATTGCACAGACCCACCATGGCTCTTTCTAGTCATTTTTCTGAGATGAATGTCATTTGGGGTCCTTTCTGGTTTATAAATAGAAGATGAAATGACAAACCATCTTGGGGCAGCAGAGAAGGGCTGTGAGTTACATGGAAAATTTAGTTGTTTTGAGAATCATAAGAGAGAAGATAAAACTGGTGGTGTCAAGAGTTCGGGGGACCCCGCACAAAAAGAAACAGGAATTTGGTGAGTGATCCCCTTCCTTCCAGCAAAGGTGTTAAAGATCCCTTTTTAGAAGCACTCTGTAGAAGGAACATGCAGCTGGGATGCTACCAAATGAACATAAAGAAACACGTGTGCTGTACAAGAGAGGTACTGCATGAAGTGAGAGTCTGGGAGTCCCTCCTGATGCTTTTACCACTTTTAGAAATTGCAGATGAGTGTGAAGCCAGCAATGTTTATATTTCCTTTCTTATCTTTACCGCTTTAAGTGAGAACAAGCAAGTCTGGGTGTACCCAGAGTTATTTGCAAGGCTGAGCCAGAGTTTATCTAATGGCTGCAGGACAGGTCATTTCCATCACTGCAACAGATGGGAGTTAGGGTACCAGTACCTGTACCTGGTATTCCTACAAATTTTTCAGGTGACTCTATCAAGACTACTTCATGCCTGAGCCAAAGTCCATAGAAGCAAATCGCTGTATTCTTTTCAGTGGGCTCTGGGACAGGATAGGTCCTTTTGTGTCTGAACACCCTCTGCAAGAGCACACGAGGTGCCAGGAAAGCCACGGTGAGGGCCGGGGCTGGAACTTCCACGTCTGTGGAGGTTTTGTAATGGAACTTGAGGGAACCCTTGCTACACTCTCAAGACAGTGGCCCCAAGGCAAGCTGCCCTACTGAGCCTTTATTTGAAACAGGGCCAGTGCTACTCTGCTATCCGCTGGGACATGGGGACGCATCCATTAAAGTGTGTGTGGTGCTCTGCTTCTGAGACGTGGGGAACAACAGAGAAGTTAATAAATAAACACAATTAAAAAACAAATCAGGTCTCTCATGAATGCATTGTCTATTCTCTTTGCTCAAATTCTTTACATTCCAAAATCATATTGGAAAATGGGAGGCAAATGCACAATAAATGCTGTGAGCTGCTTTTTGGGCCATGCTGTTTCCATTTCTATGGCTATTTGAAAAGTGCATGAATGCAAAGCACTTTTAATCACTCTAAAAATCAATACAGAAGAAACAATAGAAGCACATTTATTCTTGTTTTATTCAATGTCAGTATTGCTGAGTTTTGCCTGACCAGATGTTGCAGAGTTTCAAATCTGTTCAACCATAGCTGTTAACAAAACCGTCCTTCTTTCACCAAAATTAAAAAAATATACACATTTATTTTAGAAGATGTCTTTGGGTTTTTTTTAATAAACAAAATAAAGATGCGATTTATCCATTACTAGTGCTAATCTTCATTGTGATCTCCGTCAGTAACGGTCACAAGGCTTTGCGCGCGTGCTGTTTGCACAGGATTTGCACAATTATTTACAATTCTGAATGCCCAGTTTTAACTCAGCGATACTGCTCCTGCAATTTCAGGGCTGGTTTTTTGTTTTTTTTTTGAAAGAACACATGTTCACGATAAGTAACGATTTTTCAGATAGAGGCTGGAAAAGCTTAAGTCTTTCCTCTCTGTGTGGTAGTTTCCCTTCTCTTTCTTTTCCCGGACAGAACTGACAAGCAGGCATTGTCCCTCCAGTGAGCTCTGCAGTATTACTTTGACCCTAACCCATCAATCTGCCTCAATTGGATAATGATCTGTAATCACTTTCTTTCAGGGGAGTCTATAAATTTGCCAAGGCCCCATTCTTCTCTGAAGGCCTCCTTATGTTCACTCCCATTTGTGCAAATGCTCTCTCTTTTACAGCACTAAATAGCCATGCACATGGCCCTTTCTGTTCAGAGGCACCAGGCTGTTCACTGTTGATTTTCCATGGCTCTGCTCTCTAAAAGGAGGCAAAGCTCTACATGCCAGGGCTCGGCGGGGTGCAGGAGGAAGCCACACCACTTCAAGAGCAGCCGCTTTTCTCATTAAGACTGACCCATCATTAGGCTGCTTTGTGCTGGCCCTTGTAATCGATGAGAGGATTGTGTAGTGTGAAGAAGCTAATAAAGATGAGCATGAGGTGGTAGAGAAGGGGGCGGGGGGAGCAAAGAGACTAACCCTTGTTAACAGAGAAGCCCTCCTTCCCCAAAGCTTAGCCACATGAGTGAGGGGCAAAGCTCAGGATAGCTGGCAGGGTGCAGACCCCTCTCAGTCATTTCTTTGATTAACTTGCATTTAATTCCCCGAGCATCCTTGTGCTGTCCTCTTTATTGGACCTAAGAAATAGAACAAGCATGAAAGAAAGCTCATATCCTCCTTCCTCAGCCGACTTCTTCTGATTAAAGAAGATCAAAGGCTGAAGAGCATCTAGCTGAACTTGTGTACAGCGCAAGGGAAGGTCCATGCATGTATGTGGAACACCGGAGGGTTTTTTTCATATCCTCACGAGAGTTGCTAAGATGCTGAGAACATCACAGAAGAGGTCGGAGAAGGTGAAAGATATTAAAGTTGCTAATGTGTCTGGGGAAACACCAAGTGTATACTTGCTCTGTGTCATGTTGGATACACTCTGCAAGCACTGCGGGGAATAGAGGGAACAAACAAGAAAATAAGCAAGCTCAAACAAATGTGCAGCACTGAGGAAGCGTTGGCCACGGGAGGGGGAAAAGATGATATTCTCTCTGCCTGTCCTGCAGAGACAGCCACACATCTCTTAGAAGTGCTGTGCATATGGAAATCACACCAGAAGTAAGCAGCAGGAATCTGTGGATATGACAATGTGCCTTAGTGAAATGAAAAGATCCTCTTGCTTGGGGGAGGAGGAACGGTGCCTGTAACATTGTGTACACTGGTGAGAAAACATATGTAGAGGGAGGCTGCAAAGGCATAGTGTCAGATGTTGTACAAATGTGGGAGAACTCAGTACGGGACAATTTCTCCCTTCCGAACAGGTGGCCTGCAGAGCCTATACCAGTCTTCAGAGCAATGCTGTCCATGCCTTCACACATACTCTGGTTTGCTTTGTGTGCCTCCATGGACAGGCAACACAGTCAACACCTCATCTTCTCGCCGGTGTGTCCCTCCCTCCCCCCTTGTCCCAAGAGCAAAGAAGCAGAGAGAGGGCAAAGTATGTTACTCATCCCCATAGCCTGAGAGAGTATTTGTGGCCGGCTTTTGTGTGAGAAGTGTAGGAGAAGGTGGCCACTTGCACTCTTCCTCATACCTGTCACTCAGATGAGTCTTTGGTGAACTGCTCAGAAGTTTTTAATATTAACGTTTAGCTTTTCTCTTCTCAGATATATGCAAAATTACATGGACAAGATCTTGAGCTTGTAAATTAATGTTTGCACGTCAATAAAGCTAAGTCCTGTCCATAGTCTTAAATTACCAGTGTTGTCCACTATAGTTCTGTCTCATCTTCCTTGTGACTACAGAAAGTCTCAGAAAGGCTCAAAACAGAAGGGAGTTGTTAAAGCTGCTCATGTGCCTAATCAGCACATTGCTGATATTAGTGAATTCCACTGCTATTTTTTGTTTATTGGCATCATTCTTGTTTAGTGAGTTGAAGCCTCTCTCTTCCACTGAACACCTTCATCCCACCCATCATGCACCATTTGGTCCTTTGCTCCAGCTGAGTGCTACAAATATAGTCTCTGTGCCAACGCCAGAATTTTAGAATTGCTGTGAATAGGCTGTGCCCAAGTGTGAAAATATCATCTGAGTTGAGAAATGTATGGGAATTGTGGTTTTTGTTTGCGGAGGCTTTTTTTTTCCTTTCATTCTTTGAAAGAAGCAAATTCTTAGAGAATTGCATAACAGAGGTACCCACTTCAAAACAAAAGCTGCTTGATGCAGTATCTTCTGCTAGCATTCTGCATCAGCTGTGCCATTCAATGTGTTTCACACGGGATTTTGTGTTGCTGTCAAAGAGAAGCTGCACAGATTTACTTGATTTGAAACAGGGATGCCTGGCAAGTCGTTATGGGCAATCTGGATGAATATGTGTTGGCGTTTGCCTTATTTTCATTCTACTCAAGATTCCAAATGATAACCATCTCAAAGGTAATTTGTTTCCATTGTGTTAAAAATTCCATTGGAAAGTTGCTTTTTATTGTAACTTGTTAAATGCTTAATTGATATAATGTAATAAAAAGAATCAAAAACCCCTCTGGTCCCTCTCAGGAGCTCAAGTTAGCTCCAGTGGAGCCAGCTCCATTGCCATTTCCAAGTTCTTCTGTAGTGATCTAGCAATTCATCAGTGTCAATGACACATGGGAACTCTCATGTTTGTAAAAGCCTGCAAGGGATCCATGTCCTACATTTCAACAAAAAATCATAAAATCACATTTCAAGGTGGTCAAAGTTAGGGAAACATCAGGCAAATAATTGCTAGCCCTTTTCTAAAGTGGATGGTAAAACATGGAGAAACATGCAGAAGCAAGAGGTTAGTGGCTGCAACAGAAAGTTGAATGCTCCTTTGAAGTACCTAGAAAATTGGAAATGAAGCATATTGTCAGGATGCCAGAAGCATTTGGCTACTGCAGGAGGAGGAGTGGTATGAGAACCCTAAATGGGCAAATATGTTAATACATACATGTCACAGAAATCACAGCGGAGCAGTCATGGAGGGACTGATGAAGATCTGTGATTCACTGATTTATCTTCGCTGGCCTACATCATGGCAGAGGTTTTTCTCCACCCTTTCTCTACATGTTCCCACCTGATTGTTTATGTTGTTGTCAGAAGTTGCAACAAGGCCTCAAGGATGTAAGCTTGACTCTGCCCATGCCTCACCATCAATGTATAAGAACACACACAATCTAGCCTCTAAAGAACAGCATCATAAAGTCTGAGGTTCCTTGCTGCTGCGCATTATGCTTTATGGTTAAGTGCCTCAGTCTCCCACCAGTCAAGATGGGCAGCATGAGAGCAAACATACATATTCAGTGTACTCAGTATTCTTGTTTAGAGCTACCTAGACTTTAGAATACTACAGTAGGTGGTCTTATATTTATATATGTCAACTTTGTAGCCTCTAAGATGGTTCATACGTTTTTTCTTGCTCCTTACTTCGCGGGAGATAGGTAGTCTACATTGTCTCAGGCTGATCAGGCAGTTTTGGGTGGAAAGTTCAGACTCGCATTGTTATTTTGTTTTCTAACTTACAGGTAAAGTTGGTTCTCCAGAGGACGATAATTAAAGAATGTGACGTGCTTACAGTTTAGAGAAGATTGGGGACATCACCTGTACACATGAAGTTATTTTACTTATTGCCATGTCCTTAATACTTAGAAACATGGCAGAAAAAAACTTGTGTTTACTGATCAAAAATACCATTTGGTAGCACAGCTATACATGTTGAGTTCTTTCAGGACACAAAATATAGAATGTACTTGACATCCATTTGTATTCAAAATAAAGACAGTAATGAGGAAATTCTTCCCTCTGATCCATCAGTGTGATCTATGCAGTGAGATTGTATCGATTCCTTGACCGAAATTTTAGTTGGCAATTTGCTGATGATCTCACTGGAACACTGAATCTTTCTGATTTATCTTTCACTTCCTTCATGCTGCAAAAGTAAAAATGCTGAAAATGTGCTAAGCACTTGAGTGCTAAGATATATCTTAAATGCCCAGCAATAGATTAAATTGAATAATTTCTACTGTATTCTGACTAAATCAATGTCATAGAGTTAAAACAGCAAGCAGTTGCTTGCATTGTGAAAAAACAACGTTCAGATTAACTTCATAAGGAACTGCTTTGTGTGATCTTGGGTGTCCACTGATATTAATTGCACTCTTCCTCATTTTCTTAATTCCTAATATTATATTGCAAACCCGATTTCTGTTTGTAGCAGTTTGTATTTCTGCTTTTTGCCTGTTCTTGAAGTGAGTGTATGTGTAATGTACTCTTCTTACTCAGGGGATTTTTGCTCATGCAGGTTGTTGAAGACAAATCTCCCCCTGAAGACATGTCAGGCCTTATACATATGCTTGAAGAAATGTATATGCCTCTTCACACTATATAAATGTCATCTGCTGGTCATTGCTTTTTAAAAAATATTTATTGTTATTTTAATACAGTCCTAATAATTATAAAAATTCTTATGTTTATGCTAACACATCTATTAATAGCAAAATCTTAGAAACCCACAAGTGGCAAATTTACTTGAACCTGGCATCATTGGTTACAAAGGGTCAAAGACGTCCAAAAACTAGGGTTGCTATCTTATGCTCATGTCTCAGAATAAATTACTGAAGGTGACTTTTTTCCTCCCAAAGTTGTCATCTCCTGGTCTAATAATCTCAGTTAATAAAATGCTGTGTTCTGAAATCTACCTAATTCCCATCAGGAGTTACATGTTGCTGTTTTCTTTTTAACTGACTAATTATTATTATTGTAGACATTTTATTTACTCCAAAGTGGTTTGGGGATAATTGATTAGGTTGCACCATGTCATGAAAGAACAGATGGCAGGCTAGTCTGTCAGCTCATCTGCAGCATATGAGAATGCTAAGAAAATTAAAGGGAGGAAAAAAAAAAAGAAGAAGAAAAAAGACAAGAAAAAAAGAAGGTGAATAGAAGAGGGGGGGAGGAATGAGCTAAGCTGTGCTTGCAACACAAAAAACTTCTTGTAGTGGGTGGTCCTTTGGGAAGGTAATCGGAGATCTGCAATATGTCCACTACAATCAACAAAAGGGTACAATACTCCGCAGGGAATTGGGTAGGGAAGAAATTGTTTAAATAAAATTGCAGGGTTGTCAGAATGTTAAACTAATTCTCTAATGTTCTGTGCATTGTCTGGGGAATTTTGGCTTTGCATCATTTGCTGTACTGAAGTACTGAAAAAATATTTTAATAGAAGTGTTTTGGAATGTGTTAACATGTATTTTAGCTTTGGAAACCTTGACTGTGTTTAATGACAACTAAAAATGCTATTAGAAAAGCTGCACTCTCCTGTGTTCTCTCCCTGCATCCCCTCCCAGATTTTACATTCCTCTTCGCTTAGTAGAATTGTTTATCTCAATGCAAAGGGAGTTTAGTTTGCTGTTATTCTAATTGGTTGGCACCTGCATTTTTGTGCGCGTGTGTGTGTGTTAATTATTGATCAGTGATGAATTACCATGGAAAAAACTGTATGCGGGTTACCTGCATATAGAGGAATGTAAAGTCTTGGGCTGATCTCCCTTCAGCATTTGTATTTATGTGTGTGAAAAAGGGGGAAACAGTAAGAAAATGGCAAGAAGAGAAACAGGCACTGTCCATCCCAGAGCTCACCAAAAATATTAATCATTATACCTCCAGCATCCAAAGATCCTAAAAGGAGGGATCCAGAAGAAAGTAAGTGATTTCTATGCAAAGGTTAATCTTTCTAGACCTGATTCTCCCTCATACTTTTGGAGGTATTTACGCCTTTACAAAGGAGCATTAAGCATCAGGAAATCAAAAAGGCAAGACTTCAGCACCATCGTCCCTGCGAGGTGCAGAACAGGGAGCACCTAACTCCCAGTCCACAGTCACTCTGACGAGGTCGCTGCATCAGCTGGAGGGCTGAGCCCAGCAGGACTCTCCTCTTCCCCAGTTTAGCCCATTTTCTTCCCCTCAGCATCCTGTCAGTCACCAAAGGATCTGCTACAGAGCTCCCACAGACCATCGGGGAGGAAGACTCCTCTCACTGTCCTCTTTCTCTTGTCTCTAAGTAATTGTGTGTGAGGACAGGAGAAAATAGCACTGTTACAGGAGTTTCTTGTTAGGCAGCGCTACAAGCTTAGATTTATGAGAACCCCCCTCCTGTACCATGACCCCAGTGTTTCAGGTGCTGGACAAATAGTTTCTTGCCCCTAAAATCATACAATCCTGGAAGGAAAGGAGGTCACAGGGATTTGTCGTTAAATACAGAAAGGAACATGATTAAACCTTTGCAATCTAAGAGTTTCGGCTTGTCTCGCAGTGTATCGTCTCTCAGCCCAATGACCTTCCCTCCTTCAAGTGTGCTTTCACTTAAGCACACTCAGTGACTCAAGTGTACTGTGCTTTCATTTAAGTAATTCCAGTAGAAACTACTGGTTATATTTTACTTCCGTGAGGTAATCTTCTCCCACTAGTAACTGTGAACTGGCAAAGTCCTGCTTCTGATTTTTCTAGGTGTGCTGGGCTTTCCACACATCTGGAACAGCCGTTATCCCAGTAAATGGCTTTTCTGCTGTCTGCACGCCTTCCCCAGCGCTAAGCAGCTCCAAAAAGATGTGCCCTCATCACCTTCACAAACCTTTTCTCTTCAAAGGAAGAAAATGACCAGAGTTTGATCACTGCATAAGTATTTGAAGCTTCCTCTTTATCAAAAATTGCCAGTGAAGATTAGTTCTTATTGGATTGCGAGTGAAGGATTAATTACACTGACCACAGATGGGCACGGTGCAAAGAGTGTCGGTAAACTCCCCACACAGCTCTCTAAAAGTACTTTAATTATGGCCTGCATAAATTTCTATTCCAGTTTTCGGACTCCCTTAAGCAGAGACTACCAACTGTCCTAAATTGCTTGGTGGTTTGTTGAGGTGGAAATGTATCCTCTGTGGACTAAACTCATTACTGGGAGGTTTATTAGCGAGACGGTAGTGTAAGTCCATTAATAAATGAGGAGTGAGGCAAAATCAATTATGATTTTAATATGACTGAACCACTAAGCTGCTTTTTTTGAATCTATCATTTAAAGGGAAATAAAAGAGTATGGGCTATTAAGAAGTAATGAAGATCATAGCTGGTATGGTTATTGATAAGTGCAGGTAAGTAAATACCTGAGAAAATTAAATGCACAAATCAGCAGAACAGAGTGATGTGAGTGCCCTCGTCTTAAGAAAATTTGTGAACATACTGAAGCACTAAGAGGTACTTTTGAAAGCTAAACCACTGGTCCCTGGAATAAAACAGGGTATGTAAAACATAGTGTAAAGTGCAGGCAAAGTGAGCGGGGGAAAAGAGAAATCTGGTCATTTAGCATCTAGCAAATGTAATCTGCCTGTCCAGTAAAATGATGGAGCTATTAGGACAGAAAATGTGAAAACCGGTGGCAAAGAAGAGTGCTATAGAAGCAGCCAGTACCTATTCCAAACTGTGCCACAGCGACTTGCGTACTGTGGCTGTTCTCAGCCGAACGACAGGGCAGATGAAGGGAAGAGGCAGAGGTGATATTTCCGGACGTTAAGAAAACATTAGGTCGTGTGCTTCACAAAATCGCCTTTGGAAAACAGCACCAATTGGCAGGGACCGGAACACTGTTACATTGGCTGAAAATGGCTCGTGTTTCTAAAGGGAAAGCTGGGATGAATGACAACAGGTTTCTGATGTGGGTAGTTTGAAACTGAGCTTTTGCAGGAATTGGCATACGGCCTAGTTTTCTACAGCACCTTTTCTAACAATCTGGAAGATGGAATAGATAATATGTGAATACAATTTGGAAAAGATAGTAAGTGGAGAAGACCCAATAATAACAATATTTCAACAATACAGTTTGATGAGGGTCTAGAGATATTAACAGTGTAAAGAGGAAATGAGTATTTTAAGGACCACTGATACACCGAAATGAAAGGGAGCTACAGCACTGAAACGTGCAACTTGCCACTTGGCAGCGTTTATATGGCACAGCACACGACTTCTTCGGGAGCAAAAACCAAAACAAAATGAAACAAAACTCCGATGGGAACCAGCAGCTGAGGTGGGAGTACAGTGTGGCTACAAGTCACCGGAGCATTGAGGGCACATGATGAGGCTACCTCGCTGTGCAGGCTGAAGGCTTGGCTAGAGATCCACTCTGCTCAGGTATTTAAGAAAAAAACCCAAGCCCCATGGGTGAGATAGAGGTGGGGAGTGGATGAAAGGGATTTAAACACCACCAAGAAACCCAGCTGCCCTGTTTCAGCCAGGTCCTGCTACATTATCATATGCATACAGTGATTTCTTCCTGCCGGGAGTCTCTGTAAGCCTGTTTGTCATTCCCAGTTGTTGCTGAGTGAAGTTTCATTGCTGTATTTTTGTACCTTCCAAATGTGATAGTTTAATATAAGATGTCAGATATCTTTTTTTTTAATTGCTTCAAGGCCATTTGTTGCTTTATACAGTGAAGAAATTTCTTTTTTTTATGAACTTTGAATATTTTCTGTGCACTCTTTTTCAAGCTATTTTTCACTCACACACTACCCAGCAGTTTAAGACTGCCAGTATGTATTAATGGAAGCATATATTCCCAGTACCAAGCAGATAGCTATAATTTAATTTATTCTATCTATGCCATGGCTGGATTCCTGGGCTGGTTTGGAAAACAGGCTTGATTAAGTGAGGAGTTGATCCACTACTCACATATACCAGGGAGAAGGCTCCCACTGTTTTCAGTCAATATGGGGTCAGGCTTGGAAATTTCTGCTTGACTTAAAGAATAGTCATCTAGGGAAATTTTTTGTCGATTTCAGGAAGATCATTGTGAGTAATTCTGTAAAAGGCAATGAGTCTTTGATTTTCATCAGTTCTTGTTGCTTTATTAGAAGGTCTTCTTGAACTTCAGGGTAAGATTTTGCCTTTTAGATCTATACTTTGAAATGATGAAATGTGGATTGCTGACGTTTTTGATGGCTTTATAAGGAAATGTGAACAGTTGTAATTAATGGGATGACATGCTATATTAATTTTCTCTACCTTAAATATTAGAAGTACATTTTCTTTGTCCTGGTTTCATGATTTAGTTACACTGGCTGAAATGTTTTTGTTCTTACTGTAATGTTTTGATAAATATTTAGTTTAAAAGATTACTTCCTGGAACAATTTCTACTAATAAAAATGGTAGCATGAAAATTTGCTAAAAGTATATGTAACATTTACGGCTAAACAGAATCTGTTAAAAAAAGTTCTGTTACTGGTTTAGCAATAAAAAGGGGCAAATTCTTCTGGCTTGAGTTTTGTAATCTCAGCCTTTTCATATGACAGAGCTTGTTACAGCAATCAGCTGATTGCTCTTCATGTCCGTAAACTTTGTCTCTATGACGAGATCAAAACGTCTGGGAGTTTTATACTGAATTTTATCCTCAACTGACTGAATTCTAAAAAATATAAAACTGAATGAATTTCTACAGTAAGGGGCTAGCTTTTCAGCATATCAAGTTAAAGCCAGTGGGGATCTGTGCCTAAAAGTGTAGAAATAAACTAACAATAAATCAAAACTCATGCAAAGCAATGAGAAGTCACATCTCATTCTCCGACAAAACCTCATGAATAAGGTGCCTCAACACAGCACCCAGGTGTTCGGGCAAGGGAATACTGGGCTGTACGTACCCAGTATGGTATTAACATCTACAATGAGACACATGTTGTTTGGCCTGTCATTAAAGACTCTAGCAGACTCTCTGCTGACCTCCAGTTCACCTGCTGGTGGTACCAATACCTGCTTCTCAACCAGATGCTAAATGCTCTTGGCCCGTTTCCTACGTGCCATTGTGTGAGCAGAAAGGATTGAGCTGTCTGTCCTTTCGGAATAGTTCTCCCACTTTTGCCTCTGATATGAATATGGAAGGACCTCTGGTTTTGATTTCTATCTTTTTTAAATGATGCTTGCCATTTTTAGAGATGCTATGTTGTAGCATCTACTTTTTTTCACAAGTGTAGTTATCTTTGATATATTCTCTCCCCAACTTCCATCTTTCTACTTATTTCTGTTTGAGGTATTTTTAATCACCTTTAGAGATGACACATGACACCTTACAAGCTCAACCACTCCCATGGCTGTGCCCTATCAGCGTGATGTAAACACATGAACACATCAAGGTGTCAGCTGCCAAATAAGTTCCCTCAACTGGTGATATGCATGGACTTGGATGGCCAAGCCATGACACAGCTGAAGGCACAGAGAGAAGCCTAAGCTAATTAATTGTGTCTGGTATGGGCTACATTTATGCATGTGGCCAGCTAAATACGCTGACCAGCGGAGGGGTCATTAACTATAGACCTAAGGTACCTTTGCTCTGTTAGGTTATGTCTCCAAGCTGGGGAGGTGCTGATATCTGTGGGACAGCAGAGTTGTAAGGACCTGTGCTGATCTGCTTACCAGGTGTTTCTCAGGAAGCCCACAGTGCAGCTGAGCAGAGGACCCAGATGTCCTAAGCCTCCATCCATCACCTTTACTGAAAACCATGTTCCCTCTAGAGAATATTCAGATCTTACCTTCAGATCTTTAAGTCCTATACTGGGGCAAGAAAGCAACTAGATTAATTGTATCTTTCATTTATCTTTCATCTACAAAACACTGCACCACAGGAAGTCAAGCACTTGCATGACATTTTGATGTGGGATTTGGCTACTGATTCCTGGTGTTGTGAGCTGCGCTCTCAGGGGTTACGACTCACCAGAGCCTTTGATATGAGGGACAGCACACCTGGCTTTGGTGCAATTCTGCCCAGCTGTGCTTCCTACTTGGGAATTAGCTTCGTATCAGGCTTCTGCCCTTTATCAGTAACAACTCTGCCTGGTTGTATAGAGAAGGGAGTTTGTGGTGTGATAAGTGTGTAGGTAGTTACTCTGGTGGGAACCTGAAGACACAAGATACCCTTCATGTGATGATTATCCCTGGACTGGCAGCTGACCTATTAATTTGGAGACATTTTCAGCCTAACAGATCAGCCTGCTCTCCAGTGAAGTGCAAGGTAAAGGATGAAACTGTGGAAAGCCCTGAAATATCTGTTTAATTTTAAACAATTGCTTGAGTGAGCTCTGTGCAACTTAATCATGGGCTAGCATGAAACACATGTAGGAGTATTGTCAGAAACAGGGATGAAAATCAAAGACAGCACCTTGCTGCCTGTAAATCAGCACTGACCTATTTGCACATAGCAAGGGCTTGCGCTCGCACCACTCAACACCCAGTTGCTGGCTGAGGTGACTGCCTCAACTGCAAACTCCACTTCCACCCGAAAACTTGGTACTTGCTTTTTTTTTCCCTGAATTGAAGTACATTTGAGAGCTTGTTTGTGCTCTCATTGTATTTATTTGTTGACTGTCAATTACAGTATCTGTCTCATAGACAACTGATGATGCCACCTCTTACAAGGTAGTGCAGGAGCTGATGGTGATGACAGAAGTTGAAGCAGAAAGCTAGAAGGGACAAGGAAAGGTATTATGAGGTCAAGCCTGAATGACTGTCCTGCTGTCTCCTCAGAAATCCCATGTACATTTGCAGATGAGCAGAAAGACCTTTCCATCTTTTTCACAAGTCGAGAGCAATCTGAGCACACTGCGTAGGCTTCCTGCATAGAGTGTAATGAGGAAGGACTTGTGATATAACACCAGCCACAGGACATGAAGAACACAGGCTTGCTCAAATTAGAGCCTCTATGAGTGGGGGAAAAGGGATCTTAATTTTAAAGGTTGGAGTGGTAGGCAACAGAAAGATTGGTTTATTTATTTTCTTATTTTATTTTTTTAAAGAAAATTTTCCATTTAAAGAAATGAATGTTGTATCTTTAACAGCATATGTAGAAAGCTTGAAAGTATTGAGTGAAGCTATTTATTATTTTCATTCAGATCACCATTAGGATTTATTATCAGTGTTGCTTATGCACTCTGTAACAATGTGCCCTGAAAAGCGATGTAGTCCAGCACAGTTTACTAAAGGGAGAACAGACGCTGTGATCCCACAGGATGGAATATATTACAGCTTCCTGGTTTACAGGTAAAGTGTTTACCTCTTTACCCTTTGGTCATTCCTCTTAGCCCTTCAGTTAAGTTTTACCTCTTTCTCTTTCAGTAGATCAGAGTTTTAGGCTGTTTTAAAAAACATGCCGCAAAAAGTACGCAGCCTTATAGGTCCCATGCTTCCTTCCTGTGTGTCCCAAAGGTACACAGGTACGGATGCTTATAATAAGTGAAACATAAGCTGTGTATTTGTACTCAGATGGTGGGTGAAATTCCAGTTGTGTTGATGTCAGGAGTTCTCCTGTCTCCATATCCTGGAGAAGGGATTTCACTCACTGAATCTCAAGGGAGGAAATCCAGCAGAAAATCCTTGTGCGTCCATTGAGCTTGTTGTTTCTCACTGCGGTGTAGCCTCTCCTGAAATCAGCCGCCACTGGTGTCAAGGCCATCAGGGTCCTCGTTAGGACCCTGATGCAGAAATCACTGAAATCCATGGAAAAGCTCCCAGTGACTTCACAGGGTTTGGCTCAAAGCCTGTTTCTGAAAAGGTTGAGAGACTCTGGGCTTCGTTCTCCTCCTGCCATAAATTAGACAAAGCACTGTTGTCATCAATGAACTTGCACTGGTGTAAGTGGAAGGTGGATTAGGTCATAGAGTTTTTTTACTCTTAGGATGCGACACAGGGAAAAAACATTATGTAAAACTGATAGAAAAACCAGTTTTACAGAATATAAGAAAACAATGTTTTGGGGGAGTACCAACCTGGAAGCCACAAAAGGAAGAAAGACAGTATGTTTGCCTGAAGATGCAACATCTGGAAGGCCATAATATACTAAGACTTTAGTTACCCATCCCATGTGGACTACATTTATTGCCTAACTATTTTATTGTAGCAGAAATTTTGCTTGCTACTCAGGCCGTGAAATATCATGGACAGTAAAAGAAGAAGAAAATTATTTTCCTGATGATGACATTATCTGGTGGCTTCAGAATTCTGCAAACCACATCTTTTCTAGGTTTGGGCCAACACATGGCTTCTGAGGGAGATCTTGCCTAAAATAAAATTAAGGAATTTTCAAGAAATGGGCAGTAGCTTGAACAGATCAAAACAACCAAAGGATTGGATTTGATTTATAGTGCAAAACAGGACCCACCCAGGTCTTTTCTTCTTTCAGTTTGTTTTAGATCACCTAAAGGCTGAAAAAAATAACCTGGAACGCACTTGTGTATGAAAGAGAATACAGTGGTGGAGATTTGTCTGAGTGGGACACATTTTCTTGGCCTCCATCACCTAGATCAGCTAGAGGAGAAGAGGTAATGCAAAGAGCAAAACCACTCCTACAATTGATAGGAAATCATTTTTATTCAGACTCCAAAATGCTTTAAAGTTGTCCTAACCAATTGCACTGTATACAGGAATCAGTGTGCTCATCATGGAAGAATAATTATTCTTGAGAAAGAAGCACAACTGCTATTGAATGGAGCATGACCTTTCAAAAATTACTGAAATCTCTCTTACATTTACTCAGACGCCAGTCACTAAATTAACCTCTCTGGTAACTAAGATGAGGTCAATGGAGTTGTTATCTCAAGGATAAATTTCCATAATAATTTTTCCAGGTATTGACCAAGTATTCAATATTCTTTTTAAAAGAGGACACAACAAATTAATTAGCATCAATTTGAACGTACTAGAAAAGAAAGAAAAATAGAAAGAAAAAAATTGTTGAGTATTTATTCTTTTACTGTCTATAAATACCTCACATATATTGATTTTTATATAGTACACAATGTGCATATATACATACATATACATATATATATGCATATATACACGTGAGACGACTCTGTATTTTTTTTATGAAAGATCAAATTGGATGTTTGATGAAACAAATGCAGGTCCTAAGGCATAGTAATACTAGGAGCTACAGGAAGTCTTAAGTTGGATGAAAAAGGAGAAGCAACACGTCCAGTGTTTTAGCCAATTGCCTTTGCAACGGCATACGCCCAGCACGCCCAGCTCAAGTGTGTAACAAGTACATCAGAAACATGATTAGTGCATTTATTTTGCAATAGTTGCACGTGCAGTCACGTCAATGTTCACCTTTCTATTTTGCCTGTGCAAAGGAGACGACAGAGATTTTACACCTTGTGCTGTCTAGACACCTTCTGAAATTTAGTCTTAAATTTGGTAAATTTCTTTCCTGAATTTAAGGTCTTTGATAACCTGTTGACTTCTGTGTTTATTTTTAATAGAGTGATTGTCTCTTTTCTTGTTTGCCCCCGCCCCCCGCCAAGAATCGCTCAAGGAAATGTATCCTAGAAACTTTGCTGAGATAAACTATATATTACTGTTAGGCTGGTAAATGATTTCAGCCTGTATTGTCTTATAATTGAAGCTGCGCAGATCCTACCTGGAATCTCAGAATATCCTCCGCAATCACAAACTTGATGATACGTGATCTCTATGTCTTTTAGAGACACTGTGTAACACAGGGCAGGACTGCAGGTTTAAGTTTAAAAGGAGCATTGTTAATCTCAGGATAACTCTTTATTTACATCATTTTTACAGAGGTTTTTCTGCTGGGTGATTAAAGTATCAGAACCTGCTCTGAGGCTAGCTCCCTTTCAAGGCTCTAAAGAAACTCACCACTGAATGAAAATCATTTCAGGAACAATTAGAGAAAAGGTCAGCATAAATTCTTCCTGTATCCATGGCATTAGCATCACCCAAGTGTCTCTTGCTTACAGTACGTTGTGACAAAGTAAAAGCTATTTCAGCTGTTATATTGTGATGGCTGTTATTTATGGAACATAAAAGGATACTGAAATACAAAAGGGTTTGAAAAGACCAGGGTAAGATCAGATAAAAAAAAAAAATGAGAGAGAAACAGGCATCTTGGGATGGTAACTACCCTGCCATGTACTGACAGGGAGGTTGTATATTTTTAGAATATACTGAAAGGAATGGTGCTTTTACTTAGGTTTTTATGGTTTACCATGAGATGCAATTTTCTGGCCTTATATGCAGTTGTAACAAAAGTCAGAGAGATTTTATGATAGCTGCCAGAGTTCATAAATGATGGCATACACTAAAATATTTATAGAACTGTAAAATCTTGATTTCTCTCTGGTTTAGCAGATGGGGTCCTAAAACTGGTTCCCAGATTGTCACATTTCTTTACCCTTTGATGACAAAGAAGCCTGTTATCACTCTTTTTTTTTTTTTTTTTTCCCTCTGGAAAGCAAGTTCACTAGTGTAATCAAGTTCATACTTCTATCCAATTATACACATCAGGATCTCATGAATTAAGTCGTGTCAGCCATATAAGATTTGTAATTATTCAAGGCAAAGGGCCTATCACTAAACATGAGGATCTGAGCTGCCTTGCCATCGCTCTGACCAATGACCACTGACTCACGTCAGTATAATTGCTTACCTAGATACTGGTGAAAAACTGCTTCCTGATCATTATGCCGCATCCACGTGGCACAGATAAATGCTACTTATACACCAGAAGTGGTGAACTTAGGTGCCTGCTTGGTATAAAGCAGCAATATAGCACAGCTATTTGTTTCTCTTCAGGATGTTTTGTTGTCCTCAAAGAAAATGAATCCCTGTAGCTGTACTTCAGAATTCAAATTAACGGTTGGGGGGTGCAGAAGCAGAAGAAGTAATCTGTGAAGCAGCATTTTTCAATTGCTGACCAGGATTTACCCCACATTAAGAGACTTTTCATTAAAATTGAAGATGCTGAAGAAGTGAAACATCAAGTCATGTTACTGTCGTCCTTTCTCTATTGTATTTTCATGAGAAAGTTTCTAGATTTTAGCAGATAATCAATGAATGAACGTGCAGTACCTACACACCTCTACCATATTTCCAACATTCATTAAGCTATATCATATATCCACATTTTGTTGCAATAATTGTCTAAATATTTATAAGTTAGAAAAGCAAAACAGGGCTTGGGGTCCCATTTTTCTGGGGACTGTCCAGACAAACTAGAAGTACCTCCACTGCTGAGACTTAGTGCAACAGGCAAGATATAAATTAGCAAAACAAGGAATCAAGAAGAGAAGTCAATAGAAGGAAAAGGGTTCTGCAAAATAATTTTTAAAAGCCCAAAGCAGTCTCAATTTATTGTGATTTCTCTGTATTTAAAATAAATACAAGAATCTGAACACGAAAAAATTATGAACCTAAATGCATTTTTATTTTGGTATAGTGTTTTGGTTTATTGTTAATTAGTAGTATCTACTGGCATTATGCCTATAGAGGTGGAAGACATTAGAACCAGGCACACATATCAGAATGGCATGGCAAACTGCAGCAAATCTGAATATCAAACTTCAGAGTTAAGTATTCTACTGAGAGATACCAGCACAAAGCACAGCTTCACCAACAGAGCCAAATCCATTTATAACAGCTGAGAATGTGGTCAAGTAATGGGTGGGCTTGTTGTGGGATTTCCTTAGAATGTATATTTTTAAATACAGAAAAAGCTTTATTTCTTAGCTTACAATTCCTAGCTGCCTGACTACCCACCTTTTTTTCCCCCCCCTTTCTTTTTTCTATCAGGAGAACAGAAGAACAAATAAATGATAGATAAAAAGAAAGAGCAAGGGAAACACAGAAGTTAGAGAAGTATCTCTTATTCAGACTCCGTAGGCAGAGCTTTTATGCAAACTGCAGTGATTAGTATTTTACTTTATATAGGAAATCTTTATTTCTTCAATAAAGCAACTCTCATTTCCAAAAAGGTGGTATTTTCTTTCTTTCTCTCTCTCTCCCCTCCTCTGTTTTTATGTGTCGTCCCCTAGCACCTTTTTGTCTGAGTGTATCCCAAGATTTTTGAAATAGATAGAATAACAACAATAAATAGTAATCTCATTTTTTTTTAATGGAGTTTCAGAGAAGTATCTTAATGAGTATTTATAAGGTTTGGTTTATTTGTGTGGATATGAGAATTGCTTTAACCAGCTGGCCTTCATCTAGGCATTGTTTTGCTTTGGTTTTAAGTGAATGCTGGGAGATGATGTTATTTGCATCCGAAACAAAGACAGTGTATTGCTAGAACTTCTGCATATGTTACCTCACCAGCTCATTTCGTGATTTCAAGTCAGACATGAAATAGTAATAGGGTATTGAGGAAAGACTCAGCTGGAAATTTGTTGATGGCTGCCTTGGCAATGGAGACCTACCTGACTTCGGTATGCTGGTGAGTTTGATTGGTAGGAAAGACCTGAAGCTGTTAAGTTCATTTCTGTTCACCTCTGTTTTCTTTTGGAGGTGGAAGAAGAATATTAGATGATAGGTGGCATTGAATGTGTTGCACAGAATGTGTAGAGCTGTGTCTTTCTTATGAAAGAGCCGTATGACCACACGAGAACCCAAAATCCCTGAGCATTGGCCCCAAATCTGCTTGCCAGAGCTTTTGGACATCTGCCAAATGGTACTGTTTGTTTTGTTTTCTTATTTTTATTTCTTAGTAGAAAACAGAGTTTGAAGTCTGGATTATAGCTGTGGAGCTGTTAGTACTGAATACCTTTTTATCCAGTGGCAGATAGGTGGATGTACTCATTATCATCAGTAGGAGCACTTCAGGAAAAGTAGAAAATACATTTTCCTTTGGGAAAAGGTGGGTTGAGATTGGTGCTAGTCAGTCAGGTTTCTGTGATGTGGTAAGAGTAAAGACCCATACATCTAGCTTCCGTTTTTCTGACTGTGCTTACTTAACTCTTGGGCATGGACTCTGAGGTCATAGCCATGTATACCAGACAATTTTAAAAAGTTATGTTTAATTTTGGAATATGAATCTGCAAGCCCCACGCTGTACAGAGTTTGTCACCATTGAGCAGGCTTTCTGAAAACAGCTTTTCTCATGCTTGGCTGGGTCTCCAGTGAACAGCAAGGTAACTTCTGTAGAACTCTTCACTTATGTCCCCAAACACATTCTGCCTGCATCCCAGCTGCTTGTCTGAAGTAAAGTTGGTTGTACTAATTTCTAGCCTAAACAAGTTGCTCAGTTCTCCTGACGAGAAATCTGGCACTGCCAGATGATGACTCGTCCCATCCTGAAATGCATCTTGTGTAACTTGCTTAGGTTAGTTGATGGTCATTCAACTAAATTATGTTAAGTAAGAAGAATATTTTTAGGTCTGAGATGTGTTGGAAAGCCTAAGGTTTAACTTCTTTAAATATTAGGTGGTCTTTTTATCATTCCAGATACCCTCATTGCTGTGCACTTTACTATGTGGTATTGTTCACTTGAGATATTAAAAATAAGGATGCTACACATTAGAGTTGCTCTGGCACTTTTTTCCTTGTAAAAATAGATTCTGATCTTTGGCTTTGTCTGCTTTTTGCCTTGCTTTCCTTGCTTTGTTTGGTCTTTAGTGATCTTCTTCACAGTAAGGTACTGGTTGATCATGAAATAGTATATAATAATGATATATAATAATGTAGTATAATAAAATGTATAATGTAGAAGAATGAAGTATATAATAATGAAGTAGTATATAATATACACTATTCTGTGTATATAATAGTGGAAATGTTGTTACCAAACATAATACCTGCTATCACAGGTTTTGTTTGACATAAGTCTGACAAAAATCATAAGATTTTTGATCATTTGGAATTTTGAGCTGGGACATTACTACCTTCTACCATGCATATGCTCAAAAATTATGAAGTGTCTGGGTTTTTCACAATGAAAGAGTTATGTAAATGGAAAATATACTGGGACCTAAGAAAAGTCCGCAAAAATATCTGGCATACAAATAAAAAATACTTTTAAAGTATTCAGAATGATGCTACAGTATTGCTTTGAAATACAACAAGCTATTTCACAGGTGGTACTTATATCTATTTTTTAAACTGCTGTCTAGATGCCCTAGAACAAAACTTTGGTATTGCATGATTTTTCGTACAGTTCTGCTTGTGCTCTGGAGTGTACAGGCTGTAAATTCAGCCCCCCGTGTATGGTGACTCACAAAAGGTTTTAAGCTTCAGCAGTACAACTGGAACAGATAATGCAATGAAACGTACCAGACGGTGTGTTTGAGTGATTGCGTGTTCATAAAATTTGGGTGCAGAATACAGACAGAAAATTTTGAGAGATTAGTATTATTATGAAATATCATGTATGTCTTGATAGTAATTGTTAGCATCACATAACTGTCATATAAGAAAAGCAGTCTGGCAATCTCCCACAAAATCCTGAAACGTTTGTAAAATTGCTTTACATATTGTGGTCAATACAGTATGGAAAATTAAACAGTGTTCTTGCTGGAAGGTAATGAGAAAGTATGAATTGACTGGTGTGCGTTTCATTCCATCGGTGTGACTTTAGGTTTACACTCTTATTGTGCGCTAGATTAATTGTGTTCTTTTGGTAATAAATTTGTAGGTGGTGAGAGATTAAACATGATAGTGAGCTTGTTTTAAACAAAAATTTGAGAGGAAAAAATGCACAAAACCCTGTGAAGTAGGTCATAGGCTTTGCAGTTGTAGTCACAAAGTGACATTAGATTTGATGGGTGAAACCTTGGTCCCAGTGAGAGTTTATCATTGACCTCAATTTAGCTAGGTTTTCCTATTTGGGTTTTAAGGTAGGGAAAAGAAGTAAGCTGTAATTTATTCAGTTTGGTGGATTCCTTATTTGGGACAACGCTTTTGAAGTTTTGGACTATTCACATATTTTGTTTGGTATCTCAGAATGCCTCAGTTCTGCCTGGGAACACGTACAGCCAGTGACTTCAGCGGTATCCACAACCCCACATATGAGGGAAAAATTTGCCCTTAGGTCCTCACCATGTAACTGATTCAATAATGTCCCTGTACACTTTTATTTTGGACATGACCAGAGGTGAAGTAATTACATTTCAACCTGCAATGAGGTGGAGCTCTCATGCTCAGTCTAACAGGAAACAAATTCTGTAGACAGAAGCATCTTTGATTATTCCAACCCCTTTTGTGTAGTTCAGCAAATCTGTTCTTTTGCTGGAAGTAGAGACCTTTCTTTGCCAATACTTCCCATCCATCCCCAGGAACAGTGCATGACTGGTAAATCAACACAATTATTATTCTATTCCAGAGGATATACAGTGATTTACATTTATATGCCAGCATTTTCTTCCTTGTTGCCCCAGCAAGAGCTGGGAAATGATTTATAAGGATGCAGAAGTGCTGGCACAGATGTTATACAGCCTCAGCATGTTTGCATTGCACAGCGTGGCAGACTATTCTGGAAATGTCGATGCACAGGTAAGGTGGGAGGCAGCGCGTGTGCCAGCGGTGCCCTTCCAGCTCCAGCGCGGGGCAAACCTTGGCCCTGCTGCTGGCAAACATATTTGGCATCCGTCTTTCCAACAGGTCCTTTCTGCTTGCTGCACTTGGGGGAGGAAGATTGTTTGGTTCTTGTAATTGGTTGCTTCAGTTGAACTCCCCGATGGACTTGTGGATCGTAAAAACCTTTCCGTTGTGGAACAGTTGGCAGCTTCATTTTACGTATTTACTTATTTTTCTTCCCCTCTCCCCTGCCTGCCACCCCCATAGAGGAGGCTTGGAGTCTGAATGGATACATAGAATAAAAAAGTACTTTGCAATGGGAACCGTCTTTCTCCTTCTTCGGAGAGGTTGGCATTACTGGGAAGTTTGCCTTCTGCTTTTCAGTATTAGCAGAGCAGTATTGCCTTCTGCTTTTCAGTATTAGAGAAGACCTCCAAATCATTTAAATCCACATTTCAAATGTTAGCATTCGGGAAGAATAAGCCATTGGAAGGTCAGACTGTGAGCACTGTATTCCCTGTAAGAGGCTCAACTTAAGTAGCCTAAAGATATTTCATGTTTCATGATGTAGTGAAGGGTGGGAGTCCACCTGGTCTAACTGACGCAGTACTGATCCAAGTGTGTCCTTTTTCTAAGCATTGCCATTTCATAAACCTTGAATGTCTCAGGCTGAAAAGGGCTAGGTTTTGGGGACAGGTATGAGTCCTGCTACTTTTCCTCCTTTCACCTGGTCTGAATAAGAAAGTCTGATGTGAGTCACTATTCCTTTCAAGCATTTCCCAGGGCTGTGAAACCTAAATCAGAGCTCTGGTTTGTGGTTCAGCTTGAACATGTGCAAAATCATTCTGGTCTCTGCCTCTCTGGGAGGCCTCCTCCATGGGAGAGGAGCTTTGATTTTACAGGGGCTGGTCCCTAGGAGACAGTTCATGTCTGTGTTATCTCCTAACCTGCCTGGTCCTGCCACCTGTGGAGCTGGCCTTGCCCTTATGGGAGGCTGAACCCCACAGCTCCAGGCCGTATGGCAGAGTGGGTTTTGAGAGCGGTTAGTAGCACCCTATTTTGGCCAAAATTACCAGCAAGAGGAAAGAGAGAAAAAGCTCACCTCTTAGTTGCACCAGTGGAAACGTGCTTGTTAAAACGATGAACCCACTCCTTGGATGTGCTGAAGGATGCAACGGATAAGATGATTTGGAAAAAAAGTCTTCACTGGACATAAATAAAGGCAAAATGTTATGTTCCTCCCGTTAAGAGAATAAATAAATAAAACTAAACCACAAAAGCAAAGTCCTGTAACCTCCTGATTTGAGGAACATTGGTATAAACTTGAGGAGATTAGTCCTCTGTGGGCTGCAAAAAACAAGGGCCTAGATTTTGGGGGCACATATTGTTGGAGAAATTGCTACTTTAATGCACCGGATCCATCCTAGGCCTGGCAGAGTAGATTACGAGAGTGCACATGCGTGGCTCAGGGCTTAAGTCGTTTGGTAGAGGAGCAGTGATGATGAGGAGGAAAACAGAGGAAAGGGAATTATAGCTTAGTCATGGAAACCATGCTCTACTCTGCCCAGAGTCAAACTTCTGCAATGTCAGGTTTTGTGGCTTTAACTTTAGGCCCGTGTGTAGATGAAATTAAATAATGCAACAAAGACGGGCTCATATTTGGGGCAAATCCTCTCCCTTCCACCTACGCACAGTCCCATTGCAGGTGGCAGATTGCACTCACTTATATCAGGACTAATGTTTTCTTTCTGATGGCTGGGTATACCGAGCAAAACAGGCTTTAGTGACTCCCTGTAGTAGTAAACAACCTCCCTGTGGGTCCTCTAAAATACCCCAACTCCTTCATTCAGCACTGAGAGATCTCCAAACACTTAGTTCATAAACAACCCAAGCATTTTAACACACTTTCCTCATTCTCCCAGGGGGTGTTCTTGGCTTGTGTTCTCTCCCTTTATTACAGCTTTAATCTTACGATGTGAACTGGGACTTGTTTACATTTTTATTTTTAAAGGCTTTTTTTGTGTATGTGTGTGTGTGAGTGCCTGCACTAAAGATCTAAATTGACAGATGCCTTTTTGTAGGACTGAAATGACATATCTAAGTTTTACTGTTCTCTTCCCTGTATTTGCATTTTTAATTACTTGCATCATATTTTATTAGTGTGTTACCTGATGAAGAATTCCAACTAATTAATTTCACCTGGAATTATATGCTGGTATATGAAAAATTATACTTGGCCATTTGTGGAGACCAGCTGTGTATTAGGAATATCTGATCCCCATCTGAAAGATTAAAAAAAAAAGCAAGCAAGACAAAACAGCTGATTGTAAAAGCTAGTCCCTTTTTTCTCAAGCCCTAAAGATATTATTATTGGCAGATATCCTTTATTACTCACCCTATATACTACGCATTAACTCAGAAGTTTGTTCTAACTGAGCATCATTCAGTCAGATGACTTTTTCTTCAACCGTTTCAGCTTTAATTTGTAGTAAAGCTCATGTTGTTGAGTTCAACCCATATGCAAAGACTCATTTGCTTCCATTCCAGCACGACTCATAGAGATACAACTTCACTTTGACCACAATTTTCGTTTTTCTCCACTGTAATTTTATTTTCTAGGTGGCAATAAAAAAAGGGAAATATTGATTAGGAATGCGGGCATATTATGAAAAGCTACCTGTAAAGGAAGGGGAAGGAAGAAAAGAATATGAAATGTGACCTGATCCTGCAACACAGCTGAACATACACACATGCACACACACACTCTCTCTCTCTCTCTCCATGGATATTTCTGGTTTGATTCTTTGTCTGCACTGACAACAGATGGTGTTTTAATAAAGTCCAGTAGGAATATTACTGTGAGTAAACAATCCAATGCATGCCAACTTCATAATTGCTGGGTACTGATACAGCCTCTTACCTGATGAATCCAAATTGGGAGGAAACCAACTGTGCACACACCTACTGGCAGCAGCCAAATTCGCAGCTGTGGTATGCTCCAGCACTGAGCTTCACCACGGAAGGTAAATTGCAGCTCCAATCATCTTTCTTGGCACTGGGCTTGGGGAACAGCTGCCATCTGGCTTGTCATCAAAGTATGGTCACCGAGTTTCTGGGAGATGAAATAGCTTGCTTTTTTACCTTGACATGCATGAAGATTGCAATCTTCATCTTTACAGGTATCTCTTAAAATAACATTCTTGGCTTCCTGAGCCAGAGATTTACCAAGTGGGATTTTCTTCTTTAAGTGATTCCCACGCCTATAGGGACTTGAAGTCTAAACCTGTTATATGCTAATTAAAGATTCACACCCACATGACTTGTCAAAGAGATAAATCTTACTCATTTGTTTTCATCATTAACAGGGAAAAAATTGTAAGGAATACCATGCCTTACATTAGCAGATTTATGTGGAAACGTTTGTTTTTAATAGAAGTGGAAATGCAGTTAGAAGCGTTATTCCCACCACTGTTGATACAACCCAGTATGGAAATTACAGCTTGGCAGAGAAGAAGGGGGTGAAAGGCAAAAGAGGGAATTTAAATACTCAGGACTGGCATGCCAGCTAGAAGTGGCTGTGTAGACTGCACCCAGTAAGTGACTGCCTATTCAGTGCATTACATGATCATTATTTATATATTCCGTCCTTTAAAGACACCTTTGAAGACAATGGCAGATTAAAGCACAGGAGAAGCAGGTGAGTTTCCCCCTCTAAAGAGACTAATCTAGGGTAGTATTCAGGTGCTTCATTTCTGTTGGTTTCTAGCAGGTCCCAGGGCTGCACAGCTACACATAGGAATAACTTTATTTCCATCATTAATTCTTAGTGTTGAGAATTTAGTCTGCAAATTCCATGCAAGAGTCTAATCTTTTGAAATTTACTTTCAGCTCAGATTGGGACACTGATTGAAATCCCAGATAAATCTCAAATAAATTAAAATCCCAGTTTGAAATCCCCAATAAATGTCATTTTGGAAATTTATTTGACATTATCAAATTGCTTTATGATGATGAGAACTAAGTCTACTTCTTGCATTATTGCCTTGACATATTATATTGTTGTCTTTCAAGATATTTTTACATCAGTGAATCTATGTTTTCAGATGGGAAACTAATAACCCTGGAAAATTTTCAGCTGTGGCACTATTCACAGACCTTTGAGGGATCAAGATTTTTCTTTAGTGAAGATTACCAGGCTCTTAGCCTGAGAGCAGAACTACTTTGCTCTGGATTTAGAAATTCTATTGAATTCAGAACTCATGATTGCAGTTCACTTTGCCCACAGTAATTGTTTTGTGCAAGGAATTAAGTAAGAGAGGCAGAGAAGGCTGCTCCTCCTACTTAAAGGCATGCTTTGGAGTTGCAAAGCATTGCTTGAAAAGGTTCTGCTTCTGTCTGAGAGTTGCAGTAATGGTTGCCCTGTCTAGCTAGAGGGAGTTTTTGAGGGGGGTCAGTGGATTTGGATATACAAATAGGGAGTCTTGCTGCTCCACCCAGGTTTTTTCTTACCAGGCCACAGAAGGTCAGCATGGACATAACTTCTGTGGCACACAGGGTTAAAAAAGTGTGCCTACATGTTTTATTGACCCATCTACTTGAAAGACTTGCCTACTCAATACCTTTATGATGATTAGTCCAGCTGTCAGTGCTGAGCTGGATTAGTTTTGCATATGTTTTCTGTTTCATGCTGTTCTATCCACAGTTTGACTAGACAACACTTTTAGTCTTTTTAATTCACAGCTGGCAATATATTTCCTAAAAAAAAAAAAAAAAAAAAAAAGGCAATTTCTGAATAGGTGTGGATAAACGCTAGAGGAAGAGCCATTTTATACATTGCTAAATAAAAGTACAAGGAAATGTTTTGGCAAGAGCTACTGTGTTGTTCAGTACCTCCAGCAGAACTGAACAATCTCTCTATGGGAAAAAGCCTTGGTGGAGCTCCAAGACATGTGCTCATGGTAGGTGCCTGACACAGCAGTCTGACGGCACATTGCCACTGATGGACAGAAAAGGAAGCTGTATGGAAATGCTTAGCAACTTTCTGTTGGAAAAATCTGCTCCCAACAGAAGGTTATGCAGAAGATGAAAAATCATTCCCTGTGGGTTTCTCTAGCTCTGAGATTGGCAGTCCTAGAGATGCCGGAAGGTGCTGACCTCTTGGTCACACCCACAGCTGGGTGGCATTTCAACACAGTAGCTGCCTTCTGGCTGAGATTCTCGGCACCCCATGAAATTTCAGGTTTTCTGCGGAAGGGAAACACTGCAACACTTTCAAACATTAGGGGGGTTCAGCTGTGGAGCAGAATAGGATACCTGTGACAGAACCACGCTTCTCCTTCCTTTCTCACCTTTCTGTTCCCACAAGTTGGGATCAGGGGAATTAGGAATTAACAACCAGGCCATGTCAGCTCCAGAAAATATTCCAGTCAGGGTTACATGTTGCAGTGATCCATTGTTTGAAAGCCTTGAGAACAGGGGTTGGACGTGCAAAGGCAGTACGTGCTACACACTGACAAACACTGAATTCACAAAATTAGTATTTTCTCTTAATTGAGAGCAGAGGTTGTGAAATCGCTTTCTACTCCAGGACCTGGGGCTCTGAACATTGACTTATAGTAGAACAACTTAATTTGGCCCTGAGCCAAAGCAGAAACAATGAGAGAATCTGAAAATGGATGGGAGCAGCACTCATAAATCTAGCACTTAACTAAGGATTGATCCAGCATAGTGATGAGAGGTGTTTATCTCATCCATCAGCTAACCTTGAGATCACCTGACCTGAAATCCATTCAGTCTTGTACATTAGCAGTTGTCCATGGCTTTACAATATCTAATAACAGTTTTAGGCTTCTATATAGGATGTAATATTCAAAGCAAGCTTTGCTGTGATTTTCTGAAAGAACTGCCTATTGTGTAGGCAGGTATGCGTCCCTATCTCCCCCCACCTTCATGGCAACTTGTAGCAGACTCCTGGCATCAGTAGCTCCTGGAATAGGGTTAACATTTTTAACACCAGCAAGTCAGCCTTAGTTTTCCATAAGTCAATGCAATGCTGTCAGATCTGATGACTTTTTTGTTGGAATGCCATTTACAAGTATGACTAAATTATTCTCCGAAGCTGAATTGATACCTAAAGTAGATATATATTCCTCTAAAAGAAATATAAGATATACTGCCTTACCCTTCAATGCTCTAACTAACACTTGGGCTTCAGAGGGAATGGAGGCTGCTCATTTTTAATGTTCATTAGAACAACTCTCTGAAAAGACTTCACAGCCTGAATAATAATTTTTTCAGTTACAAGCATCCTGTTTCTTTTGGTATAGGTCCACTTCAAGTGGGGAGAGAGAGGGAGGGCAGTGTAGTAATGTGACAAGGGAAAACACACAGACAAATATTGGACCTTAGTTTCTCTTAATCTGAAATGATGGGCAGACCAAGTGTCCATCCATTGCTGTGACTTCAGTGGAGCCGTGCAAGGGGAATGCCTGCTTTGAAAAGTGTGCATCCAGGAATGGATCCAACCCTGACCATTCCCACAATCTGGAGGCATTTGGATTTGCTGGGGTAGAGTGTCCCATGACAGAGATCCATAGCTGGGTTGAGAGAGAAACCTTCTTGAAGCCCTGACTTGGGCCCATCACCGATATTAACTGGCCTCCACAGGTTAAACAAAAAGAAAGTCTGTAACTCACATCACAATATATTCTATTCCAACTATTTTATGATTTTTTTCAGAATAATATATTAAAGGATTAGGTAAAAGTAGTAGGATGTACATCCTTTAGAGCTCTTCTTTATATATAATGAAGGTCTCCTATGGGTAAAATTTTCTGTGTTGAGAAGACCAAATCATCAGGATACACGTGTTTACCACATATGGTTACCAACAGGATCGCATTCATCTCCCCATCTTTAAAAGGGGTTTCCTCTATATTATACAGTAGTCTCATACTCTCCCATCCCAGTGTCCTTTGAAACAGTGCTGTGCTACAGCTGTGTATATGAATTGCTTCCTCAGATTGCGAAAAATACTGTACTTTCCAGACAAGCGATAATAGTCAGAGCCACATAGCTATTCCAAGGAGGCACCGGGCAAAATGCTGAAACTTTATTTTGGGATGAAACAATTTGGAGACCTTCTCTAAGCCTCAAAATACAGGCTATAGGGTATGCAGCCTAGCTTGCCAGTGAACTCTAATCTCAGGCAATGCTGAGCCTTGTTCAGAAAACCAAAGAACTGCCTGGAGCCCCTGTCCAACCCCACCCACATGAAATGCTCCCTAAAAGTTTGGAAAATAATGAGCTCAGTAAATCTGAATTTCCATTGCTGGCCTACTTGACTCTTGTTGTCCAGGTCCAGAAGAAATGTTGTCAATACTTCATCTAAAAGAACTTTCTCATGTTATTTGTGGCTCAACTGCAGTATTTAGAAGTTATCAGGAGAGCTTATTGCAAGGACACTGTCAGAGTTACACAGCCACAGCCACTGAGATAAGCTTTGCTTTACTGTGACTGGTCACCATTCAATCACACCTCCTCCACGCGTGTGGCCTGTTGGTAAAGACAGTATACCTTTCACAGCTAAACGGGGTGGGATTTCAAACGGTAAATTCAGTCTTCAGCCCAGCAAAGCACATGCTTAATTTTAAGGACATCAATATTGCTTAGAGGCAACTGGACTATTTGGATGGCAAAACTGAAGTATGTGCTTAGAAGTGAAAAGCTCCACTAAACCAATAAACAACTTAATGATGTGCAAGATCAGTTTTCTTTTAAAAACAACAGAAAAAAACCCAAAACAAAACAAAACCAAAAAATCCCTGAAACAAAAAAAAAATCCTCCCACCAAAACAGCCTCAGACCCAGACCTTTTTTTTTTTTCAAGCCAGCTCAACACCCAGCATGGGGGCTAGATTTTTCCAAAGAGCTCAGCTCCCATTTATGCTCTTAAATACAGGCCAGATTTTTATAAATGTTCACAATCCAATGTTTAGAGCTCTTTGGACATCTGGCCACTTATTTCTATGCCAGAGCTAAAGCCTTCTAGAAATCTGGTCCCAATTGTGGATGCTTGGCTCTTCTGAAAATTTCACCCCATGGAAACTACTTTTATAACAGCAATTTTTTTTCCCCAAAAGGAAAAGCCATGAAATGCAATTATTTTATGTACAATGTCCACACTTCAAATATAATTGTTGACACTTTTTCTTTTGCCTGTTAAAAGTCCCAGACAAAATAATATTTTCCCCTTCTCCTCAAGGCTTTTGGGGCCTATATGCACACAGAAAGACGAAAGAAAGTTTTATTCTATTATTACATGATATTGCTTCAAGATTGAAACTAATGGAGGAGTTGCATATCGGAAGAGACAGGGAAAACCTATTCAGAATGAATGGATATCATAGCAAGACCTGAAGTTGTTCTATCACTTGCAACAAAGAGTCAAGTGTCTTAGAAATAATAGTAGAAAGAAAAAAATAGTTTCATCTGAGAAGGCCTTGAAACTAATCAAGCTATGGAATCTTCTTTTCCCTTGCAAAAATGTCACTGACCCTTTCTTTTTTGTATTTGTCCCTCAAATGCTATGGTTATGATTGCTGTCCTGCTGTGAACAAAGACCAGTCAAGCTACCCCGAGAGAAGCATCTTTACTGCTCCCTGCAGCACTGCCTATCATATCGGGGCTACTGATCTCTCCACATAAACAGAATGCAAGTGCCTAACTGCCAGATATAAACATAATAGCACCATTTAACCGCCACTCACACAAAGCGTGAGGAAGTACGCTTAAGTGTCTAAACAACATAATTTCTCCTGAACAACCTGCAATGGATGTTCTAGCGGGGAGCTTGCATGGGGACGGTTAAAAGGCCTCGTTTTCCAGCTGAAGAGACATGTAATGAAAATTAAGTAGCATCCTAATCCATCAACTGCTGTCTCTTTCTCTACCTCATTCCTTACCAATAATCAGGGAGTCATAAATACTGGAGGTGGAAGACACCTATTAGATCATGCAATTCATCTCCTTGCCAAGGCTCGGCCGTTCCCAGTGACCCTCCTCCTAGACATCTCCCAAAGCTATTTCAGCCGTCTCAGATGGCGGTGATTTCAATGCACCCTGTCAGAGACTGCGTCCACGGCAGAAATATGTCCTCGTTCTCTGGAGTCAGCCTGACGACGCTCTGACGGTGCCCTATGTACAGGATTGCCATCTCCCCTTCCAGTGCCGGAGCACCAGAGCAAGCGGCTGTGGTGCTGGCACCTATCAGCCCTGCTCCCAGTGCCCCACGGAGCTGTGCTGGCAGCGACAGCCCTGTCCTGGAAATCCCTGCCTGCAAGCTGGGCTCTTCCCAGCAACCAGTGTAGAAAAGCAGGCTGGACACTGCCCTTCTTCCTCCCTCTTTCTCTCTTCTGGTGCACCATGATTGTCACACATGCTGGAGTGCGGCCACCACATCCGTCTGTGCATACTGATGGGGAAGGAGGAAATAGGTAGATGTCAGCAGCCCTCTTAACCTCCTCCCCAGCGCCATGTAAATCAGCACCTGTCCCTACTCACGCAGCGAATGAGAGGATTTTGCCTGTTCCTTGTAAATCCTGGATTGTAAATTATGGGCCACTGCCAGCTGTTGTCCAGAGATGAGGAACTCACCTTTTCCTGAATTTCAAGACTCACTTTTATGCTTAAGTACTTAGCTAGGATCCAAAGTAGCAGTTTGGTAATTAAATTGCACCCTAAGGAGCATATAGGCAATTAAATCCAAGAGAACGATTAAAAAATAAATAACAATTACCTTGCCTAACTATTAAGGGTAGGAGAGACTATCCAGGAACCTATATTTACACCACAAAACTTATTTATAGCCTTAAAGTGATGTTACCACATGCGTGCAGAGTTGCTCTTATCTTAGTTGGACGGAGCATCGTGGAGCCTAAGCCCTCGAGGGCTTTGCAGCCTTACCTACCAACACCTGAACCTCATGATGGGCCCAGGGAGGTAGGCGTGCACCCAGCAGCACTGTCATTACCCCAGTGCACAGCTGCTGTCATTCAGAAACACGGTGTGAAGGCCTGAGGGGAGAGGGGTGTGGTGGAGTCAAAAAGGAGAATCTGCCTCTTGGAAAATGGGATTTGATTAGTAGGTTGGAGTTCTTGCACATGACCGGGAAACCTGAGCCTTGCCTCCAGTTTGAAAGTGAACTTACTTCCCAGGAGTGTCATTCCCGCTGGCTCATCTTCCCATCAGGAGGAATGAGACAGTCATCTATATTCGAAAGACCAATTTATGGTCCTAAGTACAAGAAACTGTTTCTTGGCTCCAAGTAAGAGTTTTAAAAAGCTGCTTGACTCAAGGCTGCAGGTTGGCAGCTACATATGGCAGTGAAGGAAGTTTTCATGCATATGCTCTATGTGGCATTTGTTATTAGTTCATTTTTGATAACCTCTCTGCCATGCAGCTCAATGTTAGAACTGTTGTGACTGGCTTTCCTGGACGCACAACTTCTCTTGTTTGTTGTAGGTGGAATTTGACTCGGCTTTGTGAATTTTGCTCGTGGAAATGGATACCTTCCAAGCCCCTTTTAAGCTCCAGTTCTTAGATTTGTTCTCTCTCTCCCTGCTCCTCCACCCAGCTTCCTTTCTGTTTTCTACCAAGATACCAGCTTTTGGTACTAGCAACAAAAAAATGTGATGCTGTTTTCTTTAAAAGCAAGCTTTTTTGGGTTACTTTTCTCTTCAATGTGCTTGGTCCACCTTGCTCTAAGCTGGTAGTTTCCAAAGTAAAATAAAAACAAGGAAGTTTCTATAGTGATAGAACATACAGTACCTGTGAGATTCTTAACTGTGAGTGGGAGCATAAATTGATTGTTTAGCTACATAAAAATTGATTTTTTTTTTCTTTTTTAAATGATCTTTGTATAATTGCAGCAAGCTTGACATGTTCCTGGAGAACTGTGCCAGAAGACATATACCATCTTTCTCATACATTTCTGTGGGTTCTGAGACAAGATGTTTCACTCATATCTATATGTAACCCAAAGGGCCTTCCCTGTTCCCACAACGTTGCTGCATGCTATTTACTGGAGTACTCCATTCTGAGAATAATAAACAGTGGTGCATGTTACCATAACCAATATGTACAGATACTGGGTTTTTTTGGAGTGAAAAGCTAATTAGCAATTTCACTATGATTTAGGTGACCCATGTAAACAAAGCCATTTTTAAAATTGTCATAAAATTGGCTTTATCTTAAACTGAAATAGCTGCATAGTGCCAGAGCAATTCTTTAAGATTGCTACTGTGAAAATAGAGATAATGCAGTGTTGGGATGGTCAACATTTCACAGAGTGGAGCACTTAGCCAAAAGGTATAAATAATACTTGCTTGAGCTATCACCTGGAGCTGGCTTGAGAAAGAGATAATTTGCTCTCATTACCCATCCAGTTTCACTGGGAGCTGTACTGCCGGCACATTATGAGGACAGGACTGACTTGCTTCCTTCTTTGGGCTTCACCAGCTCATGTGGCTGGCTACCTCACGTGGGAGGACTGCTAGTGGGAGCAAGGCGCAGAGATCTGAGAGCTGGCACTGCCAGAAGAGTAGAGAAAGCCATATCCTTAAAAGCCGACATTTCTGCTAAATTTGATGGTTTAATGGGTGATTACTACGTTTATTTCCTTGGAAGCCTTCTGAAAACATTTTTAAGATCTGAGTAAACTTTATGGTGCTTTTGCATAGACTAGTTTGCCTTCTGAAACGAACCACCACTAGGACAAGCTACCTCAAGATGTTTTGTTGCTGAGGCTCGGGGGCATAAGGTGGCTTGGCGTGAAAAGCTTTTAGCAGAAGCAATGGCTGTTGGCTCTGAACATGGAGGGACTGCAGGAGGAGACTTTCAAATTTGCACTGTGGCATCCACCAGGGAGTAGTGCATGGGCCTTCCAGAAACAGCATTTGTCCCAAGGAGAGCGGCACTCCAAGGGGCAGCATGCCAGTCCCACTCTCAGACCTTAGGCAGGGTTTAATAGGATGGGCGGACAACTTGTGCGAAATTCATGACTGGATATCATCAAAGTGCCGTTGCACACAAATAGAAAAGCAAAATAAACCCAATATGCTACTTGTACATGCATATGCAGCAAACACCTGATTGCATTTTCATTTACAAAATCGTTTAGCCTTATTTGCCATGGGAAGCCTGGCTTCCTTCACTGTATTTCTTTGCAGAGAAGCCAGCCTCTGAATACCACAGTGACACAGTATGCATTCAGCAGGGCATTGGTCCCATCACATTAGGCTCTGTCACATCACATCAGTTGATGTGACTGACAGAACCCGACGTCTCATGTCACAGCAGGGCACATCGCCCAGCACTGCGAGTTGCAAAGACACACTTTCTAGCAAAGTAAAATAAAGATGAATTGAAATGATGTTGGATGGGGGAACACTCTTAAGGTCTTCCTGGTCAGAGCAATCTAATGGCAGGCTGTATTCCGGTTCGTTAATTTAGAATAAGATGAGTAAGATTTACTAATATGTTCTACGTAATTAGCTACTTCAGTGAGAAAGGATGGTTTTATTAAAATGCAAAAGGAGATGAAGAGGCAATAGGTCCCTCAATAAATACTTTGCATATATGTGTGTGTTTAAGCTTGGCAGGCATTAAGCTAGCTATATGTGTTTGTGTGCTTTATGTGGTTACATCCCCAAACACAGGTAGACAACTGGATAAAATGCCTATGGACACAAGGAAAAAAGCTAAAACCCCACATTGCATTTTACATTTTGGGGCCTCTGGACAACTCACCCTGCTGTATGTGCAAAAGCTGCCAGTACCATACTCAGGTGTACTGGGGGTGAAAGCACTGCCCTGTCCCCAGGCTGGGCAGCTTTTTTAAGCCACAGGCATCTTCTACCTTTTACTATCAGCCTGCAAGGTCCTCAGCAGGTCCTTGGGACAGCCTTTAATTTCCATTTGGCTTAGTGACAGACATACTTTCTTAACCCCACTGTTGCTCCTTTTTTTGTTGTTCTGACAGTTAAACAGCGCGCAGAGCTTTCTTTTCTGCTTGCTTAGTGGGCAATGGAGGAAGAGTGGATCGGCTTTACTGCCCTAACACGCTGTACTGCTGAAATCCTGAAAATCCTGAAATATAAATATATATAAGCAAGTAGTTATGTATTATGTAGAGTATATGTGTTACCTACTAATATACCAGTGATAAGTATATTTTAAAGAATGCCTACATATATCTGTACATACTAGCAATTAATACACATTAGCACCTCACGATTATCAGAGGCTTTGCAGTGCAATTATTCTTAGAGGCTTAGCAGTACAATTATTATTTAGTCTACAGACGGCATCCCACATTCTGCCTGGACACCTCACACCCTCTCTCACCCTACACTTATATGCATGCTGTCTGCTTTCTGACACGCTTCCCCCATGCCTCATGTTCATGCACCCTTTTCTCACAGTCCCTTCAGACCCATCCCTTCAACCACTCTCAAAGTATTTTCCCCTTGGCACTCCGGGATGTCTTCTGCTTCCCCCATTCGTTTATTGCTTACTATTGCAATCGCTGTCTAGGGAAATCAGGAGAGGACCCCCTACCCTGAGTCAAGCTGAATTTCCTCACTGCAAGCAGTGGAAGTGGCAGCTATCGTCATTAGGGTGGTCAGCCTACCTTGCACTGGGAAAGCCTTCTGGAGAGGACAGCCGGCCCCGCTGAGGTGGGCTTGGCACCCACCCCAGAGGAAATAACAGGCAGCGACTGCTCTTCTGGAAAGAGGAAAACAACCTAAACTTTGAAACTGATTATTTGAGCTCAGCCTTTTAAAACAAGAGTCACACCAAGCTCATGAGATGTCTGGTAAAGGAAGCTTCAGGAGTGTGAAAAGGTCACACGAAGGCGCTTTTCCCACCCCTGTTTGTAGGTCTTTAGAGCAGCTCAGCCTGTTGCCTTGATAACTGGTGACTAGTTGAAATCACTACGCATTTCGCTTTTTGTTTCATTAGAAACAGTGTTTTGTGAGTTTCCCTCCTTTATTTTCTATTTTGATGGCATTCAGGACTTTGTGTCACCCTTCCATCATTAAATGCTAATTTGCAGTGCATTAGCTGAGTAAACATTCATATAAAAGTAAATGCAAACTTGACTATATGTGACAGTTTTTAATTAAACACCCATTTATTCTGAGGCTAAACTGTGATGTTTATTTAGAGCTCTGCCACAGAAACATGGGGCTGCCTAAAGTGTAAAATATATAGTGTCCGGAAAAAGTCTTTGAGATGCTCTGAGTGTCTATTACCATTAGGGATTGAAACAAAGCTTTTCGTCTTACCTGAATACTCTTTCTCTGGTTTTGCTTTCTCGTGGCTGCTGGAGAAAAGCTATGTCTCTAATACTTTAATAATAGGAAAGTAAAGGTGGTTTCTGCAGCCAGATTCATACTGTTGAACTAAAACGTGCCAGGGAATATTCCTTAGCACTGGACCTTGAGCCTCTGTGCTGTTGAATTGTTAGCATGGGCTCCTCCCCTTTGGCTTGGACTTTGGACTTTGGGCTTTGGACTTGCTACCGCCACCAGCCAATACCACCTCAAGCAATTCCTAGGCATGTTTCAGGAGATTTTGGGGGGCACAGACCATTTCCAGTGGGCTGCCTGTATGCAGCTGTCCTGTTTTAGATGGTAAGAGACCTTAGGTATCACTTTAGGTAATACGGGACATTTTGTGCTAATTGGTGTCATTGCCAGAGCATGGTCCCCCATCTGCCCAAACTGCCTGTGCAGAGGCTGCCCCTGTTGGTACCTGAGCTGACTCCAAAGTTGCGTTGATGATTCAGCTGCTGTCACCGGCAGCAGTGGGAGCTGCCAGGCGCTCAGGGCTGTTGTCATCAGGCCAGACGTGCACGACTGTATTTAAGAAGCTGAGATTTGTAAAATGTTGATTTATGTGTATCTGGTTCCATAAAGATATATACAGGCGAATACAGAAGGCAGTTTTGAAATTCAGCAGTAGAAAACAGTTACGGAGCAGTGATTTGTGAAACGCTATAGAGCTGCACACTGAGAAGAGGAAATCACCACCCTAGCTCAGTCGCCCCAGTGTGTTAAACTGACAACTTTGGTAGTCAGCACTGACTGCGGTAGGTATCTGTTCGTAGTGCAATGGATAAAACAGCAGTTGTTTTAATTTGTATTGTTATGTATACCGGGATTTTCCAAGACAATCTAAGGGAATACATAACCCAATTCAATAAGATTTGGTGATTGTATCTCCCTTATGGTCCTTTGAAATCCACTTTTAGAATATTATTTGCTTTAGTATATAAATGCTCCAGAAAAACATTTATATTCAAAAGCTGCCTGGTTTCTTTTTAAAGCTATACTATTAACATTTCAGGACAAAACATTACGAAGTTGAAATTGCACTATACCTTCATGCATATGCATGATTGTTCAGTCGTTAACGATGTTCACCTACGATATTTCAAATGACAGTTATCTTTTTCCTAAATAGACATGAGTATGTGAAATTATGTAACAGTTAACTTTTTTCCTGATATATTCACCCCATTTTCATGTTGATATCAAGATTATAAGCTCCATCATGTTTTCTTTTTTTTTAATTCAGTATTTTAATGCAAGCCTTTTTGTTTCTAAAATATATATTCTAAGACTTCGGTGAAAATTACAGTCATATTTTCTGCATTTTCTTTTGTATGAACATAACTTTATTTAATCTGCCATAACTTCTTCAGGTATTATTTTTCTTTTTTTTTAGACATTTACATTACATTTTATACGTGCCTTTTTAGACATATTGCAGTGTAAAAGGCAACTGTAATTTAACTTACTTCCAGATAAATTGTTATAGGAGTAATACTTGTATTGCAAAGCCTAAGGATATATTTTCTGAAGATTTTATTTTTAAAAAATTATTAATTTATGCATAATTTGTTTTAAAATGGATATTTACAAGATGGAGGGGTTTTTGTAGAAAGTAGCCTTTTTTTCCTTGAATGATTTCAGTGTCAGAAAATTATATATTAAACAGTAAATGTAATTAGGAATTTGATTCCTTGAATTCATCAGATTCACCTGAATCTGATGTTTTCTGCTACATGTCAGGGTATTTTAAAAATTTCCTGGCATTTTCATCATTACTTATCAGAACTGAATAGTCCTCTTTTCTTACCTACTGGTAGATCATTTTCTATGTCATGGAATTCCTTCAGAAACAACCTTCTTTCAAAACTGCTTCCATCTTCTGATCATGAGAAAAAATGCCTTTTTTAAAATCCAAATTGACTAACAGTAAACCAACCGATCCCAGAAAAGATGAGGAAAAACCTACATACTTCTTGTTTGGTTGTTGCTGTAGATTTTTTTCAAGGTATCATGAACATCAGCACCACATTAGCTGACTTAAGATACCTATTTTTTAAGCCAAACTTCACCAGCACAGATTTAATATTCCTGATGTTCCTAAAACAATAACAAAAACATTCCAGGATTTGACTTTTCTAAGAAAGATCCAACTGGAAAAGGTCTTTAAGTGACAGAGGAAAGATTCAAAGATATTAAGGGACAGCTTTTTAAAAGTGAACTCCTAAAATGGGAGTTATGCACAGGAACTTTTAAAGCCCTACAAAGCTCTCTTGCTCTTTCTCTCTGAAACAAATATGGTTAATCTAGCTATCTGAAATAAATATCGTTAAACAGCTGTTCCTAAGTAATTTTTGTGCTAGTGGACGACAGAGAAATACTAAGCAGAAAGCAAATATTTAATCCCGTTTATTGATTTGCATCACAAAAAGAGTGAGATTAAGTTTGTTCTTGCTGTTCTAGCAGGACACTCTCTTCCCCATTACAATTAATTCGCCTAATAATCAGGCTAAAATTATTTTCTTACCCACAGTTACAGGTGAAGCACAAAAGCATGCTACGGTCTTGCAAGATGGAGGGAGGCTAGTGTTTCTTCATTATACTTTATAAACACACATCACCTAAATAAAAATGAACAATATGGTAAAGGATTTTTTCAGTATGTATTTGGGCTGAATGTATTACTCATGAATGAATTATGCAGCTCATTCCAAATATGTGCTGACAATATCTCTACACCACAAGAGCATTGATATTGCGAATGTCAGGCTTTCAAAAATCTTGAGTCAGGTCACAAAATACTAAAAGTGGATTAAAACCCAAGAAGTTAAAAAAAAAAAAAGCTTAAAATTTTATTTGCTTATCTTTTTGATTGTGGACCATGGACCCTTAAGGGCCACATTCTTATTTTTTTCTCTGCAGCTGCACGGCCAAGAAATGCACCATATTTAAATGAAAGCAGATATTATCTTTTAACCACTTGAAGCATCTCTAGAAGTGGTACAAACAAACCTAACCATGTCGCGAGCTTAAAATATCTAGCCCGGCTTTATCACCCTGCTGGTGATGATCAAACAGATTTTTTGCATCGGTGGCACCTGTGTGTGCATTTGCTTTGTGTGGGTTTATGGGAAGAGTGTTGACGGACTGCAATCACCAACATCTCCTGCACGTCAGGCGGGCACGCTTTGGCTGGGAAGGAAATCACTGCTGATGGAGAAAAATTTCTCTGGAAGAGAAATCGAATTCTGTTCAATTTAAACACACACAATGACCAAGAAGCTGGGACCGTGTGGTACGACTGCTGTGCGGCTGGTGGTGTTTCACCTGTGCCCGATCACTCCTGGTTAGGAAACTGTCTAGCACAACCAACGGCAGGTCAAAGGGACCGCAAAGCCAGCACACGCCAGCTCTCTGAGGTCTGACCTGCAGCGTGATCTCGTACCGAGCGGCATCTCTCACTGGAGTAGTCTCGCCCATACTATGGCATTCCTATACAAAGGGCAGCCTGAGCACGCTTTCTCTGATCACACCTCTGTGCCAACACCCTCCTGTTCCCATGCAGTTATACGTCGTTCTGCACACCCCATCCTGGTACCCAGGGCGTTTCTCACCGCCTACCTGACCACACAAAACAGAACATCCCCCATTAAGGAAAGGTATGCATTTTACAAGAGGCAGCTTTACTTTAAAAAACACCACATCTCTTCCCCTGGATGTTATGAACCAGGATGGGGAGCTGATGTCTGCGGAGGTGACACGGCAGGGTAAGACACTCACGAATTATGAGGGCAGATGTCAGTTCCAAGTGACATGTTTTCCATAACCTACTGCCTCTCTTTGTTTATCCATCAAATACAATCTATAAAGCAACTGCTCATGTATTTAGTCTTGGGTAGGGCATAGAAATGCAAGTCAGACCTCAAATTTAGTTTGTCATTTGCCTTCTCAAAAGGAGATGTGATTTATGTTTATAATAAAGTATTCGAAATGTCATTTAATAGGAAAACAAATGGCCGTTGGATTCCCATGAGCAAGGAGAGAGGACTGTGAAACTTTGAATTAAACGGTTTTATCTTATCACACTTTAAGTTACATATTTTTATTCTAATTGTAAAAATTATCTGCCTTGACATATCTTTTCCATTATTTTTGTTAAAGGGTATTCATCAGCGGTGTTAATGATGACACAAAATTTTAATATATGCATTAAACATTTAAGTTTTAATATGTTAACGTGACACAGGATGTGAATAATAACAATGTTTTATATATGAAGTGAAAACATATTTTATGTTGGAAATAGTTAGAATGCCTGGCAAGTGACTTATATCCATAACAATTTCATTTAAATATTGCTTTTGCACCCCATCTATCTTAGATGCAATTTTATAGTCCTTTTTAAAAATTCATTTCAGCATGACCTCTTTGAGGCTGCAACTTAGTGCCTCTAGCCTACATATTCAATTGCACTTGTACTTGTTCCTATTCAATTACCTTTCAAAGTGCAGAAACCAGCAAGTGCCCAGACCTGAACTGCATTTACCATTCTGGGACTCTTCAGGAATTACAACTTCTGTGTGGTTACACAGTAATAAGGGTAAAAGGCAAGAGGAAATCCATCAAATTGCTAAAATATGATGGTCTACCAGATTTGATTTAGATCTTCAGAATTTGGGACCTCTTGGAGCAGCCAGGTAGTTCCTAATATAAGATTACGTTCCCTTGAATATCAGAAGATTATGGTGCATATATACAACAGCTTTCCTTTTATTTCCTCTTATCATACCTTCTGTCTTGTGGCTTAACAATGAGTGTCCTGATAGCATTAGGGAAAGGAATATCTTTGAAAGGATACATCTTAAAAGGAAAGGAAATGTTTTGGTGTTTTAATGTGCCTAAATGGGACAGTAATTTACAAAATCTCTGCAAAATTTCCATCCTGTACTGGCTTATTATAAGAACAAGTTGTGCTGAGAGAACGAAAACTCTGCTCTTTGACCCTATACACAGCATAAATTCAAGCCTAGTTTTCATCCATGACAGTGTATACGCTTTAACAGACCTAAAGGTGCGCACTTTTAATCTGCTAAGGCTGCGATGTACATTTTAAAAAAAAAATAAATCAGAAAATAGGCATTGTATTGATACCAAGCACCTTTCTGAGCTGCAAACAGGCTCCCCTGTATGGTGCCTGTTCTCATGAGCTGGCTGAGAATTTATGGCTCATCACTGAGCACGTCTCTCACCGACAGTGGCAGACAGTGCCGTCCAGCAGGAGGCTGGCTCCACCCCACCACCTCCAGAAGATCTAAGAAGTTGAGGAAGCGGGTCAGGAACAACACCAGGGAAGGGCAACGGATACCTGCACATCCCGCCTGGAAAAATCCTTCCTGCAACAAGACTGAGATTTTTTTTCTCTACATGGAATTCCAGTTGAATGTGGTGGTGTGATACAACAAGCAACGGGGAGATACTAGAAAAATCATCCTTTCAGAAACGTAGCTTAAGAGCTAGTACTGAATATGCAAATATTAACATGCAGATGGGATACATTTTTATCTTTAGAAATACAAGCTATAATTTGCTTCTATTTTTATTTGTGTCTGGTATGTAATGTCAAGCATTTAAAATATTTATGGTCACGTTGGGCTCTAGTCCAGCCCTTTGATCTTTCCTATTTGTATCTTTTAAATGAAATTCCTTGTTAATGAGCTACAGTAAAAGTATTTTAAAAGATGGGTTTTCTTCTACATGTTATACATGTATACTTTTTTCCTAAGAGCAGAAATGGATAGGTCAAAATTTATGTTGAAGAAAAGGTTTATTCTACTTATTATTTTCTCTTTTTTTTTGTTGTTATCTCATTTTAAAAAAGGGTGCAAATAAGTTTACGAGGATCAGAAAGATTGTTCTGCCTCTGAAGACAATTCACCTACAGAGGCTCAGTCACTGATGGAAAATTGCAAAATGGAACTTCTTTTTTTCCTGTGGTGAATAATTTATGCTTGGGAATGGTTTCATCACCGAGCACTCTTCAAGTCATTAAACTGAACTGAAGAAAATGGGGTGAAGTCATCATCAGAGAAGGTCAATTTATGGAAATACTGTTATCTCTTTCACAGAATTATTAATACCTACTGACACCTCCATGTTCAGCGGGGCAAAGCCAATCATTAGCCTATAAGGTATAAGTAAGGTCTCAAACACATGCTCACAATGAGAACATCATTATTGTAAAAGTGATCTGAATGCAGCAGCTATGAGAAGGAGAAGACAGGGAGAAAGGAGGGAGAGGCAGCTCTTGATCTGAAAAAGCCACAGACATAAAACCTAATTTTTAGCAGGCTGCTAAAAATTCTCTTGCCATGGGTCTGCATGGTGCTGTTGTCACCCATTTGTAACTGCCTATCGGTATCTACATGGCAGATCGTTTTGATGTCTGAAGAACAGCCAGAAGATTTGTCTTTAATTTTAGGAAAAATTAACTTGGCTGAGTGTTAAAAGGAAAGGCTATTTGACTCCCTTTGAAATGTGTGTATTTGTAATATTTACAACATGTTACCTACTAATGTCTGTTTAAAGCATATTGTCACCTGGGAAAAGTTTTCTTCTTCAAGTCCTACTGTTGTCAAACCGAATGGCTTGCATGCAGACTACAGACATGTTAATCTTTGCAAAGCATCTGTCATGACATGAGGTTCAGATAAGGCTATTTCCTTAGCAGGATTTTTGGCATCAGCAATCACAAACAGTGCAAGTTAAAGAATTTGCTTAGCTGACAATGCTATTTCACTGCATGAGTTTAAGAGGATACAATGCTTCAGTGACAAGGTTATAAGTAGTCCCTTTAGAAAAACCTCTGAAAATTCCACATGCAAACAAATGCATATGACAGCATCCCACCTATGTATCAGAATATTTAAAATGAACATATAATTGACGGAGACATAATGGTGTATGTATTTAATAGGTATTTCCTGAGCCAGTCCCACTAACTTTGACTTGCAATTTTTACAAATCTGATGACAATCCAAGTGCACTTCTCTGTGATGAAACACAACAAATCTCGATCCTGAACAACACAGAATCTCCTCTTGTAATCAATACAAATCATGCCTGTTATTTCAAAGGCAGATGAACTGTCCCTTCATTTTCTGAGAAAGGTAAAAAGGGTTTATCCAGGCTTTTTTTTTTTTAAAATGGAGCCTTCCAAACTGGAACGCAAATCCCAAATGAGCTATCTGACATTGACATGATCAATAAGAGCTGCTGAATGCATTGAATCTTTTTTTTAAAAAAGTGAGTTACTTAAAAAAATAACGATGGATTTAGGATAATTTAAGAATATTATTTTCTAAGTGATTTACCAATAGCACCACAGAAATGTAGGAATGAAAGGCGTCTTTAAAAGTCAGCTAGTCAATCTCCCTGCTTTGAGAGAAGGTCAAATATCCTCAGACCATCTATCTGATCTTTGTCTAATCTGTTCATAGAAGCCTTCGATTATGAGGTTAAAGAAGCTCCCTAGGCAGCCTCTTCCAATCCTTAACAACCCTTGCAGCTGGAAAGTTTTTCTTTAATGTCTAATTTAATCTCATCTTATTTAATCTCATCTAACCTCTTTCTCTCTTTTGAAAAATTAAACCAGTGATTTCTCTCCTACTTTGGGTGAACAAGGAGAGTAACTGACGACCATTCTTTTTAACATCTTTTTACATATTAGAAGATAGGTACTGAATTGCTCCTCAGTCTTCTCTTTTCCAAACTAAACAAACCCTTTTCTTTCAACCTTCTGTCATGTTTTTAAATGTCTTCGCAGTGTTTCTGCTCTTGCCTGCGCTCTAGTTTGTCTGCATCTTTTCTTAAAGAGCCATGCCAGGCTGCGTATTTTAGCTGAAGCCCTATTACTGCTGCACAGGACAGAATAAAGACCTCCATCTATTACTTATAGCATGCCACTTAACAGACTCCAGAATGAGACTGGCCTTTTTACTCAGCATAGTGTTCAAACATATTAGATTTTTTTAATTCACCATTACTGCCAGATTTTTTTCTGCCATCTTACATTTTGAGTTGGTTTTCTTCCTCCCAAAGCATAGCTCTCCTTAGAATTCCATATTGTTAGTTTTGGATTATTTCAGTAACATTTTAGGATCGCTGTGAGTGCTAATCTTGTGCTCCCAAGTGCTTGGAATCCCTCCTAGAAAGATGCCATCTGCCAGTTTTATGTGTACTCCTTAATCCATTGTCCAAGTCAGTAATGTGACTATTCAGTAGACTGGACCCAAAACAAATTTGTTGTGTGAGTTTTATAGTAAGCTGCTAAAAATGACAAAGTTTAGGGTTTATTTTGATTGGAATCCTTCACTCACATCATTCATTCCAACCTAGCTCTACATATGAAGGCTTACATCCTTATGATGTAATTCTTGTGATTAAATCCCTTTACAAATGTCAGCATCCGTAAGTAGCTGTGTCAAAAACAACACGTCTTTCATAAATTGCATACAGAAACAATAGTGCCATTGCTTTTTCTTTTTACTTTTTCTTCTGTCCTTTCCAGGAGAGAAATGCTAACTACGTAAGTCCTTTGTCATGTTCTCTTTGCCCTGATTTATGACACACCTTTGCAGAGAGGCTTGGAAATAACTTTTGGTTTTACCACTGAAATTATAGCTCATGATCCATAATTTCCTATAGCATTTCAATAAGAACAGGTAAAACTGTCACTAGTAGAGTTTCTATATACTGTACAAAATGTTCTTTCCCTACATATAGCATACAGTAATTATACAAAATAGGAGTGTGGATGTATGCATAAGTATGACACTTGGTTTGCATTTGGGATTTGTGTTCAGAGAAATGCATAGGATTGCTGAATCACAAAGTAGATGAGTTTGGAGTGCCACCGCTTACTAATTTCGCTCACTAATTTACCCACATTGCCATCAGTAAAATTGTACAGGAATAATGCACCTAATTCGCTTAGGTGTTTTTGTAAATATTACTGACTGACTGTCTCTCTGGGTGCTCAAATGCCTTTTCATATCTGGCCCCTAATAAATAATGAAATGTAGATGTTGCCCTCAGCTTACCAGCTTTGCTTTAGCATTGCCTGCATCCTGCCTGTCAACTGGATTTAGCATATTTGCATAATTATGTTTCATCCATTCACTACCAGATTTTTTTAAACAAGAAAGGGAAAACCAAACCGAGCAAGGAAGCAGGGAACAGCCTATCTGCATGAAGCATTTAAATGCATCCTGCTAGGCATGTTTGAGCAGATCCTATTTATGCATTTAGTTTGGAAAAAAGTAAAACATTTAAGGTAATTAAAATAATTCTGAATTCAATTTTAAATCCTGCTGGCATTATTTAGTATTCTATGAGAACTGTTGTGCAAAGAAAAATAAAAAGGGAGGGTAAATAATCTTCTCCCAGTACAATGAAATAGTCCTGCTGCTATTGAAATGTATAACAAAACTTCTGGGGTCTTTTGGAAGAGCAGCAGATAACTTCAAGTGTTTGTGTATGCCTGATTTTTAAAAGAATCCACAGCAGTTCAGTAAGAGAGAATCCTCTTTAGCTGCCAAGTTGAAGGTGGCTGAGGCTGCAGACAATAAAAGTTTTGCTTTTGCTAATTTGGGGATCGGAAGCTCGGAACAAATCTTGACATCTTCTGCAGGACCAGAATTGCTTCTGTGACTGCAAACCGGGTAATCCCAATGCACAGTCAAGCAAGGGTTTAGTATAAGTTTGCAGGGACACACTCTGGAAACACACAAGAAAAAAAGAGCGTAGCTTTGCACAGATACAGGAGAAGGATTATGGAGGGTTAATCTAGCAGTGAGACAAACAGCATTCCCTCTTCAAGGGATCCAAAAGGAAAGAACAGAGGAGAGGAGAAAAATATAAAAGCAAGGGGGAAAAAATATGAAAAAAGTAAGATTTTTTTTTTTTCCTTCCAAAATCTTCAGGTCTAAAGCTAGTTAATTTACTCCCAGACCACAAAAGCAACAGCTATAACAGAAGCACAGAACATAGGCTGCATCTCAAGATCCTGTATTTCAGAAGAACACCTGGTCTGTCCTTCCACCTTTCTGATGGGAACAACTATACCTACATTAAGGCATCTTCCCAAGGCATTCTTAAAAATCTCCACTGACGGGTGAAATTCAACAGCTTCTCTTGGCAACGTATCCCAGTGTTTCATTACTTTTATCAGAAGAATTTTTTTTTCCCTGCAGTATAAACCTAAGTCTCTCTTACTTGAAATGACTTCTTCCTTTATCCTCAGTGGACACAAAAAGATGCTTATCACTCCTTTGTAAACAGCCAGACTGTCAGCATGTTCCCCCCTAGTTTTCTTTAGCTGTTGCTTTCAACCACCACCAGACTTTCAGTCTTTCCTTACAGCCCATGTGCTCTGGGTTTCTTGTCATCCTCGTTGCTGTCTCCTGGCCTCTCTCCAGCTGATCTGAATCTTTCCCTACCTATGAGGCTTGAGTAGGTTCCCATATCCTGTGGCACCTAGATGGAAAAGGAAAGATACGGCATTTCGCACATCTATTTAAACCTGAAAAATCCGAGTGATTTCTTTAAAGGTGGTAAGTACTGTCCTCACAGGGAGGTGATGTTATGTACTGTTTCATCAACATAAGGCATGCTTTTCTTCAACTGCTTGTTTGCTATATATCTGTCATTGTTTAACTAAGGATTTCAATAAGTATTGAAGAAGCGGCCCTGACATTTTCAGCAATGACAAGTTGGTTCAAAATCCAGCTACTCACCACTCTCCATATTAAGCACGGCAATGAATTAATACTTTTATGTGCACCAAATAAACCAGTGAGAAATAATGCTGAATATGAAACTGAGATGAAATCCCTTCAGAGGAGTTCAGATTTAGTGCTTTAGGATTTCTAGGACTGTCATGTCTGATTCTGAGCTGTTTCTAACACTAAGTATTAAAGCAAATTTATTTTCTGAAACATGATTGGGAAAAAATGGTTTTGTGGGATTTCATGGGCATTGTGTCTTTGTTAATCAACATGAAATACATTGCACTTACCAGTAAGAAATTAGAAATTAATTAATGCATATTTCTTTTTTTAATTGCCACTCTTGGAAGCTCAGTATGTTTGTGAAAGTCAAGAGCAGTTTTTTTCTGGCTCACACACATCACTACCCATTACCCAGAGCAAGCTGAGGCATGGAATAGGTGCAAAATAGGTTCAAATGAGGTTCATCACACATACTGGAGGTAAAGATTCTCCTACTATAAATTAGCTACTAATGTATTTGACAATACAGAGAGCTAAATGAATGTCTCATGTCTAACAAACAGCTGTATTTGCACTCCTACAGATAATCGGTGAGCACTCAACCACAATGAATAGATTGAATGAGGCTGATAGTTCTTTACCGTAAGACTAAGTCAGAGCGTATTAATGTAACACACGGTCATACATGTGCCCCCAAAATGCGGGACACATGTGCCAACCATCCAGCCATGCTGATCTTTGATACTCTGTCACCTTGCTCACAGCAGATTACTGCTGACAAGTTGTAAGTCCAGCTTGGCCGGATTCAGCTACAGGATCCAATCCTTTGTGATGCTGAATACCGCTCTAAGTGATACAGACTGCCGACTGCAAGTCAGCACTTCATGGAAAATGCTCAGGAAATTGCAGAAATAAGTCCAGGGGCTGCCAGTCCCTGAGAGGAACAGGGAAAGCAAGAAGTGACTCAGAATGGTCCCCAACTCTGTTTTCTGATTTCCTCCAGTTGCTCCTGTCATCAAAAAATACAACCAAAAGGATGCAAAAATCATAATTAATGGCCAAACTATGTGTGGGCCTCCTCCTGTGGTTCTAGGCATGAGGTTGTTGTGGCAAATTTAAGAAGAGGGCCTTTTTTGGGGTTGTTTTTTGTTTTTTGTTTTCTCTTTGTACGAACTGGACCCAATCTCTGCAGGCTCCAGGGTTCTATTGTTCAGTTTATTAGCCTTTCCCAAGAAATGTAGTTTTAACCATTGAGGAAAAAGAGGCAAATAGTTCCGCTTCTCTAGAGAAACCAACTACATAATGATTATGAAAAAAAATGTGAGGCCTGAAACGCTTTTCTTGTTTGACTCTTTTCCTTTTTACTGGCTAGGTCTACAGCTCTCAGGCTCACGTTCTGCAGGCAGGCATGCACCCACGCCACACAGCTGACTGTGCACTAAACTCTTGTGCACAGTTGGCAGAAGAGTTTATTTCCATCAGCTTGGCTTCTGGGACTCACTTTTCCATGCATGCAGAACAGTTAAGAGTCTCCAGTGCAAGACCAGTGTCCCAGTTGCTTTTTATGTGGATGTGGGAAGAGAGACAGTGCCAGGCTCCTGGGCTTCAGCCCAGTTGTCCCGCAAGACCAAAGTTTAAGCTCAGGAATTCAAATATGAAGCAATCAGAATCTTTCACATGTGGATGCAGGGTGTGTGAAGATTTTTGGGAAGTTCAAGAGCAGGTTAAATTGTCCATTTAGACAGCACATACGTTTTTTCAGTATAAAAGTAAAGTAGCTATCTTTTCTCTGCCAACCTACTGATAAACCAGTCTTGCTGTTGGTCTTTCACTTCTTCGCTGCATTTTGTCAACTGGAGGCAATTTGCATGGCTTTTTTCATGTCCAGGTAAGGTGAGCAAATGGCCCTTTAAGTTCTAAAAATCTAGGAATGAATGAGCAGGCAGCAGTAGCAATTGTAGCGGGGATTATTTTATTTACTTGTGAATCAGCTGTGTTATGAGATGGGAGTGGATGAAGAGAAGGGAAAATAACTTGTTTGCCATGATTGGCTGAATTCATTAAAAAAAGATATATTTTCTAAGGGATACCAATGGGGGAGGGATAGCAAAAATATTACATGGTTTAGATTGAGGGAATTTGGTCATGACAAGTATTGCCACAGGTCCACTCGTCTGAAAGGAATTTTTTTTGCAAATGCATGCTGCAGCTATAGTACGGACCAGGTCAGAAAGTCCATCTCTGAAGCATTTGTAGAGGGTGTGTTGCTTGGCCTGACATGGCAGGCTAGTTGCTATATAACTGGCTTGCCTGGCATCCTTTACGGAAGCAAGGTGTTTGATAATGCCAGGGCCTTCTGTGGACAAGTGGACTCTGTGCTCCCTTGGATGGGGAGTCCTTTGGTTACCTTTGTTCCCTGCTCACAGAAGGCACAAGGAGGAGAAGGAGCAGGAGAAAGGCACTCCCTGTGCAACGATCCAGCCTTGTGCAGCATAACTGAGTCTGTGGACAAGCTAACTCTTCATGTCTGCGGAAACAAATACTACAAGTACTAAACTGGGCTTTCTGAAACTCACTAGGCTTCATTTATTGCCTTTAATAATGACTATATGAGACACAAAACAGACTCAGACAATGGCTAGAAAAGCAATGATCAGTATTGCCATTTTGCATTACCTGTGTATAAAAAGCAGCCAGGGTGAATTAGAGATGGACTGGACAGTAATATGGGAAATAATGGAATGTCATTATATAAATCACTAGCAATGCCTGATCTCAGCTGCTGTATATGGTCATATACTTCAAAAGGATATTGCAGGATTAAAGAATATTTAAAGAAAGAGGATCATGATGACAGGTCCCAGGTAACTCAAACATCTAACAAGGAAATAAACTTTTCCCTTTAAAATTAGACTAGGGAACATAGTGTATATTTATAAGACTATAGAGAAAGGTTGGGAGGAGTTAGACGGAGTGTCTCATAGTGCAAAGAGAAGGGAGCCCCTGGTTGAACTGCAAGATAACAAATGCACCTCAGATTGAAATGTGCCTAAGCAATGAGGCCCAGAAGACATGGAATTTGAAGAGGAAATTTCTCTGAACAGTAATAAGAATATGCAAAACTATTGCACTTTTCTTCTGAAAGACAGATTAAACCACAAAAAGCTGGGCGTGAACATTTAATTCTTCTAACTTAGAGACCAAGATGCGAACTACTTCCATGCCAGAGTGCCAGAGAGCAGGTGCTACAGTAGTTGAGCTGCGGGTCTGATGTTGCCTGGCACTTCATCTGTTTCCAAAAAACACTGTCACTGAGGAGAGAGATTTAGTCTTGCATCAGAATGTGGTTGCCAGCACCAAGGAATGGAAGGGAAACTGGCTGGCAGCAGTGTCAGAGACTGATGAGGCCACTGAACAGTCAGCAGTGGCACCGGCTCAGGATGTGGAATCACAACCATCAGGAACCTCCAAAAAATCAGCCAGGTTTTGTTTTCTGCAAAATCTGGAGAGTCTAGTGGCCTTTCAAGCTGAGGCTCTGATTCTGGAAAGAACTGTACAATGTGGCTGCCTGTGATGGCAGGAACATAATGATTTCCAGACTCCTGGATGCAGCCATTTCCATTTGTTCCTGCATTCACATGCCCACACATAATAGTTTGTTCCTGACTGCTACAGCTCCAAACAAAGCCCAATTTAAGATTAAAGCATGATGTCGAAGCTGCCCAACTCCTCTGAAAAGGCAATCATTGAAAGGCCGCTGTTATTTCAATGCTAATGGAGCATAAGGATTCGAGTACAAACCATTGTTTTGGGTATGGTTACTTACAAATATATAGTAAGACATCATGTCTTAAAACTCAAAGCTTTTGTTTAAGTAGAACAGACAAGCTAGGGTAGGAGGGAAAACTGATGCAGAGACCACAATTACATACTGGGGCGGTGGCTGAGACAAAAATACACCTGTCTCGACATTCAGTCCAATCCCCCTGCACTGGGCTGCATACCAACTATTCATAGCAAGTCCAATTTTAGCCAAAAAAAGGCTGTGAAAGGACTCTCTTCTGCGTGTGCTAGTGGAATATTACTACAAACAGCATTTACAAAAATGAAACAAAAAACCATGTTTTGAGCTACTGTAGTTGATTTTTTTCAGGGTCAGAGAAAAAGAACTCCCCGTGCTGATTGCTAAAAAGGAGGGCATATACCCCCTAATACCTTTAAATCTTATTTCTTGTTAAAAGGAGCTCTTACTATTTTTGTTTCTAATCTAGGCCAAGTTCTGAAATCCTTGTAAAAACCAAGGGCTTAATAATGAAACAAAAAATAACTGGTAGCTTTATTTTTATATCAAAAGGAGATAAGGATTAAAAATACTAATGTGTCCAACGGAGGATATTCCAGTTTGCTTCCCCATGGAAAAAGAGAGTTTGTAAAGATTAGGAACCAGACTGTATTGCTTGGCACATGAGGACCTATGACCTTGACCACGGTCATGACATGCTGGCTGAGCTCCAGCTGTCCTCAGAGGGTGCCTGGCTTCAGCAGAACTTGCAGAATAGGACTGGTCATTGACACAATTTAACCAGTCACTTCTTATTAGCAATTGTTTTTCATTAGAACCATATAAAAACACGAAGACATGCTTTCATCACTATGTCCTGAATTTACATGCTATCTATACATCTGTTTTTTCCCCAGGTTATTTCTCCCATTGCTACCACTTTTACACTAAAGAAGCTCCAGCTATGACCGAAATTTTGTAGGCTTCATCTTTTTTTTTTCTTTTTTTTTCTCTTTTCTTTTTTTTTTCTTATAAGTATGCTTTCAGTTCTGCATGAACCTCGCCTAAGATACTGGGTACTCGGCAGACAAGAGTTTTTGCATTTTGAAAATTATTGGTCATTCCCATTGAGATGTCATGTGGAGTCCTGGAGGAATTACACATGGGAACTTCTGGTTGCTCATGTTTTCCAGGAAAGCAGAAATTCACTCAGGTATCTCACAGTTCACTATTAGCCCACAGCCTGTAGGACCCTAGCATCCATATCAGCAATGACTATCCCTCCCTGGCTTTCCTTGTACCCTGAGATGAAAGTGTTCCCCTTCCCTAAGCTGGTTGCTGATTCTTGTAGGAGCAGACGCGGTTCCATTAAAATGCACGTCTCTGTGCAATGATGTATCACACCAGCTGATATTAATGTGCGGCAAGCTAAAGATCTTTCAACCTCACAGTAAATCTATGCGGTCCTGAGACTGCATGCTTGGCTCAAGCTGTAGACCATGGAAAGTCCATACTTCCATAACCATACTTCCATCTCCAAGCTGAAAAAGGCTGGCTTTTGGGAGAAAAGAGGAGAGATGGAGGATGAAGAGAAGACAGGAGGGGGATGGGAAGAATCTTAGGGTTCATCCATCCAACTCCTCCGAATCATGAATGACAAGCAAGTTTGGGTGATACTAGCTGCCCAATATCATTTAAGAGGTACCTTTATTTGCTCTGACAAAAACACATCGCATTCAAAATCCTTCCAGATCTCTATAAATAAATTCCAGAAGCTGTTAAATTAGAACCATTCAAGGCAGGTCTTTGTTATATCCTGATTTTTCTGTAAAATACGCAAATTAAATGATTCTATTAGGAAATTGTAAAGAAAGCATACTTACTGGCAAAATCACTAATGCATTAAAAAAAAAAGGTTGGAATCTGTATCTGTGGTGATCACTTGGCATTTTGGGACTTAATACCATACTGAATTATTTCAGCATCTCAGAAAGCCCATTCAGTGTGTCCTTGAAGGGATATTCATAGATACCTCATGCAAGGTATCTTGAGACACATACGCACATGCCTCACTGCTACATTTCATTCATAAAAATGAAGGTGGCACTTTATTAAAAAGTATTAACGATATGTTAGCCTTCACTGCATCCCTTATATTTATTCCCCATCGTTAAAAACTGTGAAATGGTAAAATGGCTTTGCAAATCTATTATTTCTCCTCAATATCATAACTTCCGTGCCTATTATCAGTTTCAGAAGCAGAGCTAGGCTGAAGAAAAGAAAGGCATTTTCTAATGGTCAAGGGTCAATGGCCCATTTGAGAGAAAACCTCAGACAACAGACATCCGTTCCAGTGCATAACATTCCCTATAGTCTTTCTACCTTTTCTGGCCTTGAACCAAGCTTAACCACTACTGTTTGCATATTTAGTTTGCTCTAGTTTACCTGCTGCTACTTGCATCCCTAATGTTGATAACTATTTCTGAGTATCTTTATTCTGCTCGTCTGTCTTCTAAGAGATGATGCCAGATATATCAACTCTATTAATGGCATATTGGCTCATCTCTTGCCTGCGTATGTCCCTCATCTTCTGTGCTCATGCATCAGTCCTACTGGGTGTCAACAGAATTGGCCAGAGATGAATACTTCCATGCATATCTCCCGTTTCTTACTGCTGGCATTTTATTACCGTCCATGGAGCCACTGCAGAGCCTCCATTGTTGCTGCATTTTCATACCCTGAGGTTGTGATAACATTATGGTACAGAGCATGTGCTAAGGAAAATGCAAAACAACTACCAAAAGAGTTTGCTTCCAATGGGGCCTGGAACAGCCTCTCATTAGAGCTGGGCTGCCTGCAGTGACATGATGCCAGGCCCTCTGCCCTACCACATATACTAGTACCTGAATATTGTTATAATCCTCGGTGGAGAATAAAGTGAGGGTCTGATCTGGTCCAGAAGGAAGGTTTTAATACCACGGGGTCTCCAGGAGTGATTGGAATTACTGCTTATGCACGTGACCAACGCCAGGAAGAAAGTTTGTTCCCTTTTGACTCTTGCTAGCACTTTTATATTTACCTGCAAGAGACCATCTGGGCCCAAAAGCTTTAATCCAGCACCAGAAGAGACCATTGATGCAATGCACTTCAGATTTGAGATGTGCTCCCATTTAGACTTCAGTGAATATCATCTTTACGTTTGCCACATTGATCTGTCATGTCATCTAGCCATCCTGGCATGATGTGTTTCTTGGTCTGATCTTCTACACCAGGAAGAATAATATTTGGCAGACAGATACTTTTCCTCTACTAGGCAAGAAAAAAGATCAAAATGCTACATGCCATTGGCCTCTGCTGTCCTCAGACTGTAGCAGTGGCGCCCAAAAGCAGCTTGTCTTATATCAGCTATTTGCTCACATGCAGTAGAGCCAGCTCCTCTGAGAAGCACAGGGGTTTTTCCCCTGCTGCCATCAGGAGAATTGGTCTGGCCTTCTGCAACCTTCTCAAGTGCGCTTGGAAGAGAGGGATGCTCGAAGCAATCTTCCACTGGGTGGCTTGAGGGGAGAGTTTGTGGATACTGGGAGAGTGGAAGGTGGAGCTGGCAAACCTCTGAAGAATGGGTTTCCAAGCTCTGCTCATCTGCAAGCTGTTTTCACTAGCATATCTTCTAATGCTGAGTCATAAGAAATGTCCCTGACAAGGCTGTAATTCCAAATAGTTTTGCACACCCTCCTTCATTCATGCAGATGATGGAAAGGAAAAGACAAGGGCTGTGTTAATTAGTCTCATTTCTGAAATGGCCTTTAGATATGGTTGGAAGATGTAGAGCAGCAGAGCAAATGCAGGCCTTCTGTGATAGTGCATTAATTTTGGTGGATTAAGATAAGATTTCCAGTAGAAACAGAAAAAAATCTGGCCATCTGTATTCACTCTGGTTTCCCTGATCAGTGGCTTATTTTAATTAAGTTTTATTGAGTTTTACATAGAATGTTATACAATGCAGATATTTATGATGCAATAAACTACAAGATGGGAGACACAAAAAAGTTAATGAAATCGGTCTCCACTGCTTAAAGATTCCTCCCATATCCAGACACAGTGCATCAGGATGATAACATTGAAAGAATCAGAACTACATATGTTTCTGGACTTACAATTTTATGAAGTTTGGTGATAGTCAGCTTTTAAGTTGCAAGTTTTGTAGATTAAGGGGAAGGTTAGTTTGACCCTGGCCTAGATCTAGTATCGGACAAAAATCAGATATGGCTCAGATTCATCCAAACGTTTTACAACTTCAAGTTTTGGTCCATCCGTTGCAGAAACAACCTAATATTTATTCTTGAAGTGGCATTAGGAAAAGGTCCTACTTTTTAGGAAAAGGTCCCACTTTCCTACTTTAGGAAAAGGTCCCACTGGATACAAAGTATCCAGTGGAAAACTTGTAGGTCTAAACATCACAATCAAATTTGGAAAGGTAAGATATTACTTTAAACAGATACACTTCCTTGTGATTTACCGTCTCACTGTTTACCAGCAGTACTTTCTCAAATCTGCAGTGCATTTGCTATGTACATACATAGCATAAATACATGTTAAGATAATTGAAAAACAACTATGCAATAACATATTACTTGCATTATTGGCTTGTTTGTATACCTACTTAATGAGGCTAGCTAGTTAGCTGCTTTAAAAAACAACACACAGAACAACTACTTGTTCAAGAGACAGCAATATGTATTAGGAAACCCTGTATTCCCTGTTATACTAAGGGTGACTCTTCTGGTTTCCTGCCTCCCCAGAGAAAGGAAGACTTTGTCTCCTAGTAAAGGCAATGGCAAAACGCCCACTAGGATGATTATGATTTACATTAAGTCCTAAACGCCAGGTGAGGCTCTTCAATCCCTTTTTGCAAATTTTGGCCAGTGTTGCCAGGCGCTGGCATACCTGGCTGTGGGATTCTGATATGTTTTTGACATTCATGCTCTCTGCATTTTGCTTTGATTTACGGAAACTTAACTAAACCAGTCACAGTCTGCTAAGAACTGCAAGTTTCTGGTTAAAATATGCATCTCATGACATGTGAACACTTTCCCCTGAAAATGCTTTGATTTGCTTGAATTTACTTAAGTGTCATCAACAGGTCTGCAAACCTGGTTAAAATTCAGGGAAGGTAATGAAAACTTCATCATAACACCAACTGTCACGCAAGCTGAGACAGCCTTTGGGCCACATAATCAAAGGATCCTTAACCTGACCTCTGTCTCTCCTGCTCATGCACATATGTTGTAATGCCTCATGCTAGTGTGGGAAAGCCAAAAAGGCATTATTCTTTGAATAGGAAAGACTTTACCTGAAAAATCTCCTCCTAGTTAATGGGCTTTGTACTTCGATCTGCTATCAATTGGAGTTGCAGAGAGAGAGACGCATACTTGAACATGACTGTCATCATGGGCAGGCCTTAGTGGAGGTGCTTGAAGGGAAATTAGTTGTTTGTGGCAGCTCTGCAGCCCAACGCTGACCAGCTAAACCAGCTGGGCAGTCTCCCTGGGCTCCCTCTGTGGTCTGAGGGTCAGTGGCAGAGGGTGGCTCTTCTCCACAGAAGAGCAGAAGGCAAATTTTGGCGTTAGTATTGCACCCTCTTTTTCACCTCTCCACTGACCACAGAGGGTGCCGGGGGCAGCTGGACCCTCATGACGGGTGAAATGCCCACATTTGGGGTGTAGGAATAACCAAGTACAGTATGTGCGAAAACTGTGTCCTGGAAACTGGATGGCGCCTTTCAGAACATGTCTTATTTCACAGCTAGGTCCGTAGCAAGTGTTTTTACTTAAAGAGTAGTTTTGAAGATACCCACAGCTACACTTTGCTTACGGAGGTTTAATGATTACGTTGAACGACTGCGTGCTTGGCATTTCTACAGATTTGAAGCCTAGATAGGTTGGTTCACAGGTTCCTAAAGATCTTAAAAGCATCTTTCCATGGGAAGTAACCCGCTCAAGGCCACGGCAGCCGTGCCGTGTACAAAACGCCGGGTGCTGGGTTGCACTCACTTCTTTTCAGGACAATAGAGCTGTTTTCCTTCTTTTCATGCTGCAAACCAGATTCAGCCTGGTTGCATTAAATTCTTATGTTAATGTTCCATTAATTAGCTTTCCTTTCTTTATATTTGGTCTTCATTGTTCTGCTTTTACTTTGTTTCACTCCCTGCATAATTAAAATGTTTAACATTGTTCCTTCCTGTGGTCAGGACACATTCGCTTACGTCCATGTCGCTCCCAACCCGGGCAGAGACCAAATGGAAGCAATTAAAACCAGGAACCATGTTGTCCCCCCTACCCACCCCCCCTGCCGCCCAGCCCCTAACGCGGCGGCGACGGTGCTTTTGGAAAATCCTTCGACCTTTGCCATTTCTCACGCCGGCGCCTGCTCCCGCTCCCGGCCTGGCCCCGCAGGCAGGCCCAGCGCAGGCCGACAGCGCCGGCGGCAGCGTCGCGTCCTCCCGAGGCTCGGGCACGGCTCGCCCGCTAGTCGCAGGAGGGCTCGAGGTCTTTCTGCTGAAATAAGGGCGTTATTATTATTATTATTATTATTTAAATTTGTGTATATGCATACGTACGTGTGTGTGAGGCATTCATGCATCTATCCTCACACGCGCACCCGACCCCCGCTCGGGGGGGGCGCTGCCGCCGCCTCCCGGTAGGTGGCGCCTCAACACCGCCCACCTGCGCGGGGCCGGCGGCGGAGGCGGCGCGGCCCGGCCTGGGCCAGGCAGGCCCGCGGCGGCGGGCAGGGCCGGCGGGGAGCGCGGCTAACCGCGGCCCCGGCCCTGCGCCTTCGTTTTCTGGCGCTGCGGCTTCATTAGCTGTTGTTCGTTTTGCGCTTGTATCCTGCTGGCGGGGGAGGGGAGAGGAGGCCGCCGGCCGGGTCACACAAAAGGCCTGTCGGCATGGCTGTCGTGTTGTGCTCGCCTTCCGCGGGCCCTCTGCAACGGGTGTGCTTGGAAAAAAAAAATAAAAGGGATGAGCAAAGCTGCTGGTTGCTTCTCTTTCGAAGAGAGGAGCGATCTCTCCTCTTCTGAAGAGAGGAGCGAGGGTGATCTCTTCTGAAGAGAGGAGCGGCAGGACGGCCTGCGAAAGGCCGATGCTAAGTCACCGGTGCCACAGGCCGGCCCGCCCTGCCTTCTGCCTTAACGGCGTCTGGTTTACAGAAAAGCTATAAAAAGCGTGAATTAAAAATACCTTATTTTTCTGTCAGCGGGGCCTGACAGAGTCCACCTGGCTGTAGGCACTGGTCACAGCTTCACTCGGTGTGTGAGCATTAGGGGTGCCTGTGCAACAAGGGTGTGCTTTCACATCGGTTGGGTTTATATGCCAGTTGAGCTACACTGGCATAAAACTGGTTTAATGGAAAGGTGAATGGGTCCCTTTTAGGAATGAAAAGGTGCAGTGTCAGAGAAGAGGTTTCTGGGCTATGGGTCCCCACCTGAAGTGGGGAAGAGTTAGGCGCTATGTTTAGTTAACATGAGGCTAGCTGCCTCTCCTCCGAGCTCCCATCTCAGCTTCCAACTCACTCGTCCCATGCCCTGCAGTACCTAACTTGCAAACATGCTATATCCACCCCTGTGTGTGTAAGCTGGGGCTGCAGTTTCTGCTCACGAAGCCAGAACCTCAACTCTCTCTTACTGTTTTGTTCCATATCTGTAAAAGGGAGCTATGGATATTTTGCCTTCCCCAAAAGCAAACCCATTAAACAGTGTGGGACAGCCTTCTACTGTGGTGATGGGAAAAGTAAGGGAGAGAAATGATAGATTTAAAAAAGCTCATTTTCTGCTTTGGGTGTGTTTGTTTTTTGTTAAACACAGAAGTTCATTAAAACAAACCGATAAAATCAAGAAATTTATTTAGGGGTTTCTTTGTTAGTCCATATCACTTTATAAAGTATCTGCACAGTGAGGTAGTCTACTGCAAAAAGTGTGAGAGATTTAAATACCGAATATCCATGTTTGGGAAGCGGGCAGGAAGGCTGTGAAAACAGTCAAAGTGCTTTGCTGCCTTTGTTGTTTCTTCGTGGGTTCTTTTTTTGTAGGGTTGGTTTTTTTTTTTTTAAGTCACATTGGACAGAGTCACTATGGACTTTAAAGAACTGACAGCTCAGTGTCAAAAAACACTATTTCAGTTCACCTCTCCTTCTCAAAAATCCTCTCCTGCAAGCAATACCAAACAGTGATCCCAAAATGGTGGGGTATTTCTGGAAAGAGAAAAATGTTTCTGTTCTGACATCCATGCTTCTGCTTTTGTATGTTTTTAACATAAGTAGCTAGAATGTTGGGAGGGGAGGGTGGTGGTATCGCATCTTTGTTATTAGAATATTGACATCTCCTGCTTCATTGATTTTTTATTACAGTCCCGAGGTTAGAAATAATGATTGTCAGTGACAGCTTCTTTGCTGCTTGCTTTAGCTTCAAGTGATAATTTCAGGCGTATTTTATTTTACTTTATTTTTCCCCATCCATACAGACTCCCTGCCTTTCCGTCTTATATTTAACAGGAATAAGCGGTTTGTAAAAAGCTGCCTCTGAAAAATTTGGGGCTGCAACACGCCAGCATGAAAGACAGCACCAAGCCAAGCTGCCTTTGTCACCGCTACTGCTGCTGTCTTGGCATCTGTCGATGAAAAGCCGCTCCAATCTGGGGATCCCTGCCGGGGTGAGATATGGCCACGTCTCCAGCAACGGACCAGGCGACACCAGTGCCAGAATGCTGCGACCATCTGATGCAAGTCGCTCCTAATGAAAGTCCAGCATGGGGCTAAATGAGTTTCCTCCACTGCTGGGTGAGGGGCTAATGATAAAAGCACTCCCTGGGCTCGCCGCTGCTGTCGGTAGCTTTGTCAGGGCATATGGCAGTTGGCTAACTGCAGCTCTTGCGAGGTTTCCTCTCACCGCGTTACCTCTGGAGTTGGCTGGAGGGCTCGGCAGAGAGTGTTCTGCCCGGTGCCCAAGGGGTGTGCAGGCGTGTGGGTGCGTGGGTGCTTGCTGTGGAGCGCGGCGAAAGGGCGGGGAGTTGCAGGGCGGCATTATTTTGGCACCTGGCGACTGTTGTTACTGCTGCTGGAGAAGAACAGCTCACATGAAAATCTGTACTGGTTTGCGGTAGAAAAGGCTAAAGATGTGCTAGTTAGCAAGGTTAGCTGCACTCTCTCGAACGCAGACACGCTTTGCTGCCCCGAATGTGTGGGCTGAGGCATTCTGCATTTCCAGTCACAGCATTCACAGTTTTATTAATGTAAAATAATAATAATAATGATAATAATTAATAATAATAATAATTATTATTATTTTAATGAATACGACAGTTGTGGCCAGGAAGTTTCTAGGCAGCCTACGAAATATAATTTAAAATAATGAGAGAAAGAAGGTAGATTCTATCTTTCAGTAGTAGACCTTTCATTAGAGAAACCAGTGAGAAATAGGGTGGAGAGAGGTAGATTAAAAAAACCCAAAAGGCAAATGCATACATACACGCAAACACACACACACACACACACACACACACGCACACACAGGTCCTGCATGGAAAAAAGGTTCTGAGAAAAAAAAAAAACAACAAACCACTGTAAGGATAGGTGCTTGCTCGCTTGCTTTTATTCTTACAGCAGTTTCTTCCACCTCAACTTTTTGTAGTTGACGTTAAATGTGAGACCTGTAATTTTTTTCTTTTTTTAGCCATAGCAGCAGCAGCATGTTCTCTGCACCTGTTGGTTTTATGATTTGCTTCTCACAACAATTCATTTGCTGTTGAGACATGATCTGAATGACAGGCACTGCTGAATCAGCTTGTAAATAGAAATGGAGGTGGGTTCAATGCATTTTCAAAAATAACCTCCTTCTTCATGCCTTGTGTGTGACTTGCCCCTTTCCAGGCATGCTTTATCCCTCTTCATCTCTTGCCATTCGATTTCTCAGTTCTGTTTTAATACTCTTTTTATCTCTCACCATTATTTCCACATTCTTGTCTTGTTCTCTTCTCACTTCGTTCCCCTGGGTTCCCTCCTCAACATGATCTCAACAGCTTAGATAACAGCAGAGGCATTCATAAGTGAAATGTTTAGTTAAAGCATAGTAACCCTGCCCTTGAGATGCATTCAGGGCAGGTCAAAACCATATAAGACTTTTTTTAGAGACCTTCAATTACAGGACTTGCTTGTGAGTGGTCTAGTGCGAGTGTGAACAACAGAGAGACTGCTTTAAAGCTTGGGCAGCACAGTCACTGCTCTTGGCTGACCACACTAATTCCACGGTGCCCTGGGAATAATAATTCCCCAGTACTGAGTTGGGCTGGCTTCTTGACTATAAGGACACAAAGCAGCTCAATGGAAGGCTATCATCTGTAACATTGTACTTACAACAAAAAAAAAAAACCCTCAACAAAAAAACCCACAGCCTTACTGTTGCAATCACTGTCCGTTTTCTGTAACTTACAAGCTCTTCTCAGTAGAGTCCTGAGTCAGGATTTTAGCATGCTTTTGGGATCTGTCAAGGAAATATATATTTGTAGTTTATGCTCATATGGAACACTCTGTGGATCTCAAAGCACTTAAAGCCTGCTTATCATGTAGACTCTTAACACCCCCGGGAGGGTAGATTATTTCAGAGATTGGGCAATTTAGGCACTGGGGCTGTGGTCTTTAGAAAATTTGTTACTGCTAAGATCCCTTCCAAGATCTGTGCCTAAATGCTTGAGGCACTATTGGAAAAGGGGTTTACGTGCCTTAGCAGATTTGCCCTGATTCATAAGGTTCTCCCTGGCATTACTGTCAATCTTGAAAGCCAGCGGGAGTTCTGGATAGGTCAGGGTGGTCACATGAAAGTCCATTTAATAATATCAGATTGAAGCAAAGTACAGATGGAAGCCTGCTGCATTTTTCTGGCACATGTTGCAAGTCGTTCCAATTACCATTTAAAAATAACCTACATCTTTGGATTAAACCAACACATACATTAGCAAGTGCTTCATGTGAGCTTCAAGTAATTTTTTTGGTGGTATAATTTAAATGAATCCACTTTTTAAGGGAATTTGCTGTCATTTGAAGTACATTGTTGTGAATCACATGGCAGGGAAGCTCCATCAAGTACAGAAAGCTTTATGTCCCATTTGGCTTATTGCTGTGATAACGTATTAAAGAAATACACTTTTCAAATGAACTGAAATAAAATGGAATTTCCTGTGAAACAAAAACATTTTCCCGGTAAATATTTTTAATTTGCTGTTGATAGATCTGCATATATCTAGTACAAACTGAAGATACGTTTTGAGTGGCATTCAGTGCCTCTTAGAAGCTATGGGAGAAGCAACTGAGGGGCTATGTGCCCTGTGAGATATTCTCAGAGAAGTCAGGCCCCAACAAGTCCCCACCGCTATGAGGGCAACGCTGACCACTACTGAAAGGTGTGCAAGCCCAGCTGAGGTTCTGGGGATTGCCAGGGTGTCTGTTACAAGCTCCTCTCAGTATAGTCCTGCGTTCGCTGTGCTTTATCACGTAGCGCCGCCTCACAGAATGGTTCAGGTGTCTTGGTGCAGGCTGCATCCAGTTAAGAAAGAGGTTACGGTCTGTCTCCAGCTCCTGCTCAGAAAAGACTTCTTGTAGGCAGCTTTAGCCGTCTCACAAAGCACACTGCTTACACAAACTGTGTATTTTAAAGTTGCTTGCAGAAAGGGGAGGGAAATTTTTCAAGTAAGCGTGGCCTGTTAGAGCAAGTTTATATGAAGACTAGGGGACAATTAACTTCTTGACAGCTGCTTTTTCTCGATGTGCCCTACATAAACAAACTAAACTAGATGAATGCAAAAAAATGAAAGTGATCGTTAGTGAACATATTAAAAGTGCCCTAAAGGGTGCTGTGAAGTTTCTCCCATTCACCTAAAATCTCAGGTTTCTCTATGGAAAATGCTGCCCAAAATATCTTTTACCTTCTCCCATTCAAAAAAGTTTCAAGGGGAATTTTCAATACAGAAAAAAAAATCATTTCAAATGTACTTGGAAGAGAAATTTTTGTCCTAAGTCACTTTGACTCTAAACATTCCTTAATGTATGAAATGTCAGCTTTTTTCTTCTCTCCACCTTTGTCATTTTTTCACTGTTTTCTCAGTGTTTCAGGATATGTGGTGGCATATTCACACTATTTCACTTTTCCTTTCTCTCTTTCAAAGTCAAGGAAGATTTGAAAATTGAATGGAGGAACACATAAAAGGAAGAGGGGAGGGAGAGAAGTGAAAATAAAAGTAACAGAAATATAGCCAGGGCTTATCCATTTTATTGCTAACCTGGCAAAGATAAGAGGAAGGAGGGGGGGGGAATCTGATTTAATATATTAATATTGTTCTTTTAAATCCATAAGTGAACATTTCAGTCAGAAAACAGAAATTTAATCTGATTTCAAAATTTCCAGTCTAAAGTATTTGGAAAAAAAATCTCAAACTAATTTTATTTCAGAAGCTGTTTTCAATGGAATGACATTTTACATGTGAAAAATGCCATTTGGTTCGACTTACGACTTGGCCTGCATTATTCCAAAGGCTCCAAGGGAGCTGTGGAGCCATCATTTGTGGTCTGTGTTAGTGTGGCTCTTGGACACTTCAGTAATGGCCACGTTTTCACTATCCACTGGCACTTTATATTCCTGAGAGGAAGACTGGCTTGTCTATAAGAAAGTGTAGCCTTTTAAACAAGAGCGTAAAAAATCAGTTTGTTTGAAGTAAAATGATTGATGGAAATAGAAATCCCAGTACTTTATATGGAATAATGCTTCACTGAAAATGTTTTTATCTGTGTGGAAAGGGGAAGGAGTAAAAAGCTAGACTATGGATGAAAAGTGTGAAATTTTACAACTTTGTCTTGTGCCCCAGTATGTTACTAGCCACAGGAATGGGTTGGAAGAGCTCCTTACTCCACTGCTTATGCTGTTTCCTGTGGCCTCAGTAAATCATTTAACCTTTGTCCCTAAGTTTCCTTATCCAACAAATGGGAATTTTAATACTTAATTTTCTGCCTCAGAGGAGTGTTGTGAAATTTAACTAGTTAATGTCTGTAAAATGCTTTGAAGCCTCATGAAATCACCAGTTTATTTTTTTGAAAGAGGAATATGACAAATCCAGGGTGGAAATATATAAATAATATAAATATATAAAACAAGCTTTTCTTTTTTTTATTCCAGAAACAAGAGCGAACAAGTTGAATGTGAAATCAGTGCTGCTGTAGAGTATAAAGGACCAATGACTGAATAAATCTGCTTTGGAACACACCCTGGTAATTCACAATTCTATCAAACAATCTTCCATCTCCCCATTTTGAATTACTGGCATTTATGACGACTCCACCATGTGTTTTTCCTTCCGATTTTAACTCCCCTTTTAAAAACACAAGTTTGTGTCTGCCCAGACAAGTAGGAACATTCTCAGCATGGGATATGCAATGAATTAATTGTTTGGTGGGGTTTTTTTCCATGAAAAGCTTTGCCATCCTAGTAATATCTTCTATAGTTTTCTTCCAGTGTGCTGTCAGCCGTACACTTATCAGGTGTCATTTCTTTTTATTCAATAATTATGCCATTTTCAGCAGTGCTGGATGAATGCTTCAGAAAGCTGTCTACAAATACTCATTCCAGCTCTTAAATAAACTAATTTCAACTCTGTTCATACATATTTCATGCACACTTTATCTGATCATTCTAGTGAATGATTTATTGGCAGGAATGTTTGCCCAAATGAAAGATTTTAAGGTTCAGATAATTTGCAAATAAAGTGAAATCTGCATTTCTAATAATAAAAATCTGTACTGTAAACCATAACTAAACTCAGGATCAACCTGTTACTGTACAGAAACATGAACTATGGGCCAAAGTCCAGCAAAATCCATTCTAAGTTCATTTGCAATCAACTAATCTTGAGCAAATGGCAGGCTAAGAATGATTTCTAAAACATCAGAATATTTCCAACAGGTAGTATATGAAAGAAAAACAACATCCCAGTAGTTAATTCACACACAGAGTTGCAATTCATAGAATAAATCACCTGCAAATTGTTTGGCCATTTATTGTATTTGTCGTATTTAAATACTGAATTTGGTACAACAAAATTCATGCTGTTTATCTCAGCAATACAGCAGAACAACCCATTGACAATGCACTGTTATCAATAAGGTACCATTTGGAGAAAAGTTGATTTACCCACTGGATAGAACATGACTATAAAAACTAGAGTTACCCGTAACATATTCCAGTTGAATAACTTATATTTTTCTCAACATTTAGTTTCAAAGTGGTCATACCCAACTGATGCATGACTTATTTAGCTGAATTATTATTGATTAAAATGGGCAAAGAGATATGATAACCGTACTGATGAGTGCTACTGCAGGGTGACATTTAAACTGTCAGCAGTGCTGAGAATCAACAAAATATTTCTATGCTTCCGTCTAAGAAGCATTCATATGTGCAGACTAGTTTGGAAAAGTCGCAAGTGCTTTGAGGACCAGCAGTCTTATATTTACAAAATGCAGATAAGAGTATTTTGTGACATTATTTGTAATTTTCATATTTCAGAGTAAAATGAATAATCTCCAAGGCAAACAACCAACTTTCTCCCCTTAAAGAACAAAATGTGAGCCCATTGAGCAAGCAGGCCAAACAGCACAACTTTCTGTAATAGTTTGTGTTTCCCCGTATCAGTTTACATTCGGACTCCTACAAAGTGGTACATTTGCAAAGGTCCAAGAAACATTAGCCTTTATAATCTGTCTTCTTTGATAGGAAATTAATCTGTCATTATCATTCCTTTCTCTCCAGTTCTCTCTCTCCTTTTGCACTTTAGAAAGTAAGTCATGGCTCTACACTATGTGACAGCTTTATCATATGGGGATTTGGCCAAGCCAAGAAGCCTGTATCTGCAAAGAGAATACAAGTAGTTGAACGGTTCTGTTGCCATTGGTGGGATTACTCCTTCTGAAAGTCACATCATTGCCTTGCAATAAGGAGGGCAAGGGACAATCAACAAGAAATGTTCAGCGGTGACCGGTGTGCTGAGGAAGGAAAAGAGACATTTAATTATTTAACTGAGAGTTAGGCACCTAATGCTGCACCATGAGGAGTTTCACAGCCTTAAAATGCTCTCCAGCATTCATGGCTTTAGCTAGTCCTGTATTACAAGACAGTGGAGGAAAGGTGGCAATTCCGTATTACTAAAAAGCAGTGTGATTACTGTGGTCCTTAAGGGTGGGTTGATGCAGTAAATCACTCCGTGCAGGTTGAAATTATTTCAGTTGGAGGGGTAAAAGGAGCAATGTCCTACAGCTACTGGGGAGAATTAATCAACTCCTCCCCTTCCCCCTCTCACCTCCCCCCCTCCTTCTATGTTGTGAAGGGCTGGGTAAGTGTACTTATGCACCGCAGGCAAAATGGGAGATAATTGCCTGGTTTGTGGATCGCAACAAGGTTTAGGTACGAGGAAATGACATGCTGGAGACCAGTTGCCTGAACAGCCAGGGATCTCTGTTAGACAAGCAGGATATTTCAGCCCTTTACAGGCTTGCAAGTTTGACCAGGAGATACATTTGTTCCTAAATTTGGGCCTTGGTGGCTGTTGCTTTTAGTTCCTACCTGATTTTATTATTTCTCCTTTTTAAAAGTAAGGAGTGGTTTTATACATAAACTATAAGGTTTATATGAGGTTCATCAGGATTCATTTTTGCGGCAGTTGAAGGTGAAGAGGGAGTGATAGTCACCAGGGATAACCTAGTGGGGGAAAAGCCAGAAGTGGAGAGATGCAGGATGCCCTGGGATGTGAATCACAGCAGGCAGATAAAACCCCTGTTCTGAATCACCTTCTGAAGAAGCTATCTTTTCCCACTGAATTGGGGCATGCTGGAGGTGATCAGTTATGCTGAGGCTTAAGTTAATCTTTCTGCATACCCCCCTTCACTAGTCTCATGGAGAACTGGCCCTTTGGTTTGTGGCATCCTAGCAAATGCATGGTAAGAGTGCTGTGTGGAGTCTGACTGTCTTAAATTCTGAAACATTTGGTTATTTCATTTCCTCCCAGAAAGAAACAAACAAACAACATTTACTTCTTTCCTAGACCATCACTGCTGAGTCTGCTTAGCTCCTTCACAATTACTTGCAGCTGGAGCCATTAAAAAAAAATAAAACACCCTCTCTCTTTTAGATCATACACAAGATGAGGGCAGACAAATTACTCTGACTACAGTGGGCTGCAGCTACATTAATTTCATCCAATGCTATCTTCATTTCCTTCCTTTCCCACTTAGTTACGTAATGTGAAAATTGGCCTATTTTGGTATTATTATGATGATTTTGAGCTTCTCATTCTTCTCTCACATAGTGTTGGCTGCCTAAGATGACCTCAGAAACAATCTGGTTAAAGAAAAACCAAAAGAGTTAGCAGAAGGAAATGCAACCTTTCGGGGGAGAGTACCAGTGTAGCTCTGAATGCTTTCTGGGGCTATTCTGGGAACATGGGACACTCCCACTTATTCTCATTAACTTCTGGTTAATGTAAAGAATGAAAGTACTTAAAAAAAAAAAAAAAAGATGAGTTCTATTTCCAGTGAATTGCTTTGTGTATGAGAAGCCAGCGTATGGTACAAACAGGGACAGAAAAAAATCTCTTTGGTATTTATTTCTAAAAAAAGAATAAACAAGGCAAATTGCTATTCAGGCCGTAGCTTGGGTTGTATGCCCATCTGTTCATAAGGGTTTTGAAGTGGTAAGAGCTAAGCTGGTGGCTGAGCCAGTTCAAGGCTTCTCAGTAGAGTAGGCAGAAAATTAGTTTTATTGATCCAGAAGTGAGGGGTAGGAACAATCACTGTGTCTGTAAGAAAGGAAGACCTGGACCTGGGCAAGAGAAGCAGCTGGATGGATCAGATCACGGTGCCCCTCCATATATTTGGCTGCTGCTTCTCAGTGGGCAGCTGTGTCTTCACAGAGGCACAGGTGAAAATAGGCAGTGAGGCCTGTGTCATTTTGCTGTCTATAGCAGCCTGATACCCTATGAAACTGCCTTTGGCTATGTCTAGAGCATGTCTTCCTTCTTGACTGAACAGATTTTTGTAGCCCAATTAAGTGCTATATTTGTGGTATTTACTGCAACAGGCCAATATTTGGGTTGCAACAGTATTGCCTGTGATATGGGAGGGCTAAGTTCACATCATGGTTCTGCCAACCACAGACTGCACTAAAGTGGGAAAAAAACCGCCTCAAACCCAACCCTAAACTTACCTTGCATTCTGTGGAGCCTCAAATCTTGGTATACATTATTACACACCAAAACCTTAACCTTGAATGTCTTTCCCACTTCAGTTAAAATTGTTTAAAAAAATATTGGTTGTGTTTACCTACAGTATCACAGCCACATTTCCATCAATGTGTGTGATCATGTTAACCTAAAGGACACACAGGGAAGGCATGTATGAGGCATCCAGGCTGTGGAAGAGCAATACACAGTGAAACTCCAAAAGAAAACAAGCAGTTCTTTCTTCCAATGTGGTCTGTGTTGAGTCTGCTATTACTATTATGAAAGATAATGTATGTTTGTATTATGGCAACATGTAAGAGTCTCAGTGAAACTGTATCTTGGCCCTGCAGAGTGAGCTTTTAATATATATATGTTCTATTCAAGTTTTCCCCCAAATCTACAAGACAGCAGAGTCAGGACTTGAGCTAGGATTAGGGGAATCTGGATCCTGCATGAAAAACTGAGGATAAAAGACATCCTGACAGCTGTAGTTGATGAAGAGATCATTTTGTCCATGTTCTTCCATTTGGCCAGAGGATCAGGTCTATCTGAACCATTGCTGAACAGACTTGTTTAGTCTGTTTCAAAGTGATACTTCCGTCTTTCTGACCTATCTATCTGCACGATACTAAGAACTGAACTACTTGAATAAAGAAGTGAAATTACCTGATGAAAAACAAATAGCATACATATTTCATGGACTGACATTTATCCACAGTATAACACTTATTTGCATTACTCCAAGTCTACGCTGTTCCCTCAGTTTGGACTTCAGATACTCTTACCACTACTGCTTATAAAAGACACTGGCAGGCACTATCAACAGTTTTACATACCTTTTAATTAAAAAAAAAAAATGAACTAAATAACACTACTACACTGTAACATACATAAGGAGTAAGGAACTGAGAATATGAAAGATGTAAAGTATCAAGTAAGTTGTTCCCTCTTGTCAGAGTCAGTAGTCTGGACATTATATTGGCAAATAACACTCATGATGAATTGCACAGCTCAATCTGCAGCTCATACATGTATATTGGAAAACTGAAGAGAATTAATGTGAGCAATTTTTTAATATTAAATAGAAAATGAGATATCTGTTTTGCCAACAGAATATTACGTCAAATTGTTTTCTTTATTGCATTTTTCTTCTGAATATGATTACTATTTTCCATTTTCTTTAAGAATGCACGATCCTATTGTTTCTCCATACTAACTATTTGGGCTTTCCTTTGATCTAGAGCAATTTCATTTAATTTAACAGAACAGGAGTTGAGTTCTCAAGCATTTTATCATTTCCTTTGTGATGAAATCTGATCCAAAGACTTCTGTAGAAAAATGCACTGTTATTGACATGAATGTGCATTGTGTCAGGCCTTCACATTTCAGACATTTTTTATATGTCCTGACAATAGTTCTTGAACTGTGTAGACAGTACTGATGGATTATCCATTCTTCAGCATTTCCAAATGGAAACAAAAAAGTTGGTCAGAGAAAAAATCTTGGTCCCACTGTAGTCAAGGGATGTTCATTACAAATATTTTCAAATGCTTTTTTTTTGAACTATAATTCAAATATATAGACTTACTAGACTTCGTTATAACATAAAAATTAATTCCTTTCTGACTGGAACTACCAGTGGTTGTCTAGGGATCAGTGAACCTGGTCTGATTACATTGAGTATAGGGTAGCCTCAGTCCAAAGCATAGTTGTATTATATATGATGAAACGGGATTATTAGGTAGGATCATTCCACATTCTGGTATCACAGGAAGTCAGCTAGGAGGAGTGCACACGAGTTCCTTCAGTTGTCGCATACAAGCGAAAGGTTAGTGAAGGCCAAAGATAAATAGAATTACAAACATCTGCCAAACATGTACTGGTGAGACCTAGAAGGGGCACAAGGGATCAAGGGATGTGAGACTAGTGCCAACTGTATGTTTGCTTAACTGATTTTAAAGCATTTGATTAGGAAGAAAAAAGTTTTGACTTGAAGATGGGATGTCTACCGTGTTTAGTGGACACATTACATGCTTACTTGACATGTTAATGTGAAAAAAAAATTGTAAAAGTGATTTGTACTCCAGAAAGGGATAAGGTATCAGGTTTGCTCTTGCTTTATCTCTTCAGTATACTAACACCCATGACCATGAGGAGATACTAGAAAGTGAAATTAAAACAGACATTAGGTTTATTAATAATTTAAGGAAATGTACTGATTGCCCCATTCACAGAGGAATTACAAGCTTGGAGCAGGGGGCTGTATCTCTGACAGGGACAGAACAACACAAAGGGTTCTAGCAGGAGTGAAATCTTCAATAAGTGAAGAGCTCATTTATGTATATAGTTTTAGTCAAGATAATTCACATGAATGGGATTTTCAGAAAAAACTACACATGATGAAGTCAGATCTGGGAAATTCGTTATGAATCAAGTCTCAGTATGAACTGAAGGCTCAGCTTGAATGCAAATAAGGAAAAAACCCCCACTTTTCTGAAGGAAATTGTGTGGAGAATAGCCATTTACAAAGGTAAGAGCAGAATCTGGGAGAGAACCTGTAGACCTTCAAAGTTCCCTCTTCACAGCAGCAAGTAAGAGCCACAGTGGTCCTCAGTTGTGTTAATTCCTCTGTGTCCCTTGCCTAGTTCACACATATTTGCTCTTTTTACTTTCATACATACTCAATGACTGTCTTCTGTGGGACTGTCATTTTAACTACATGCTCCGTATTTTAGGGTCTCTTGTCATACCAATTTTTCCAATATTCAGTCAATCAGGTAACAAGATTAGTAAGAGACAACTGGAAGAGATTTGGTTTATCATGCCACTAACTCTCACATTGACAATGATTGATGATAATGATGTATATATGCGCACAAATACTCTGTGATTTAAAGGAGAAAAAAGCTGGTAAAATCCTAAACAAAATCTAGAAAGAAACATATGAATGAAAATTTTGAATTCTCTGAAAAAATCCGTAGCCAGAAATCATGGTTTGATGCAAGAGAAGAAGGAAAAACTGTACTAATCTAAGTTTGTCATTACAAATAAGGCAAACATATGTTAGAATAAAGGACAAATAGATATTGGATGATCTAAAATAGAAGTCACAAAAATAGAAGCTTGATGGCTAAAAACATCAGGAAAAAAAAGCATGTCTGGCGATGTTGAGAAGGTTTCTCCCATCAAACTGGCTCCCAAAACACAGTAGATGGGAGGTGGCACTATTATTCAGGGTGCAAAAAGGACAGAAGTGTTCAATAAATGTTTCTGTCCGTGCATTTGGAAATAAGGGGAATGCTCTCCTTCTGTTTGATGAAGATGATGAGGTATATTACCAGCCTTCTTCATTGCTAATGGAATAGCAAAAACAGCTCCTAGAAAATAAGCACCTTTTAAATTTGGGGGAGAAAGAATGATTTCACTGCTCAGTTTTGAGGTTTGATTGATGGGATGTTCTGTAAATGTAATGGACTTTTGCAAGACCTTTGAATCAGTTGTGCATAATATTCTGATTACAGAGTCAATGCTATGCAACATCAATAAAGAACATGTTAAATGGATTAAAAATTGGCCAAATGACAGCTCTCAAAATCAGTCGTCAGTGGTCAATGGTCAATGCTGAGTTGCTGTTGAGTAGTTGTGTCCTAGTGATGGGAGTTTACCATAAGGATCGATTCCGGGCCAGTATTGTTCAGCATTTTCAGTGCTGGGAATCAGTGATTGGGAAATAATGAATTGCAGCTGTAGAAGGTTCTAGGTGACAGAGGCAGCGTGGAGGCAGGCACACAAAGTGATCTGGGTCAATGTAGCTGAGCTTATTCAAATGAACTGTTTTGAATATAGCTAATTCGTCTTATCTAAGAAGAAAATTAGAGCTCATGACAAGACAAGGGTGAGAGTAGGGGTAGCCCATAGTCTGGAAACAATGCAGCTGAAATAGAGCACATGAGACAAATAGCTCTCAGAAAACTACCAGAACAACTGAAAGGCAGAAGGAACTCCTGCCATCCTTGTGTACGTGAAGGGAACAGTGACCGTGAATGGGAAAGTGATCTCACGTTTACATATGGCCTTGGCAAATGGGTGTAGAGACACCCAGAGTTCTCGTGGACATGCTTTTTTATTAAAAAAAAAAGGATGCTGAAATATTGGAAAAAGTGCAGAAATAACCACAAAAGTTATCTGAGAGCAGAAGTGAGGGAACTAGTGAGAACAGTCTCTTTAGCTGATCAGAACGATGGGATGTGATTTTATCACAGCTGTTTGAGAAATGTTTGGTACTAAAAGACCAAACATTAAGAGGGGAAAATTATAATAATTAAGGGGGGAAGAAAGCATAACTGTGGCCAAAGGCTGAAGCTAGACCCATTCAGATAGAAAATAGGGTGCACATCTTTAACAGTAGTGGTGGGGAGGCATAAATTGCCACAACAAAGCACCATTGTGGGGGATCTTCAAATCAAGACCTTATGTCTTTTTTGAAGATGTACTTTAATTAAACACAAGTAATCGATCTTGATACAGGGTAATGCATGTGGATTGCAAGGGCCTAGGATGTGTAAGAAATGAGGCTGAAATTTCTAGCAGCCTGTCTGACTTTGCACTAACTTAAGGTCTCCAAAATTTCAGCTCTTGTGAACTTCCTATGAATTTGTGTTCTGATTTGGTTCCATTCTTATTTTATGCAAAGCAGTTAGCTCACACCTTTAAACAAAAAAAAAACATGATCAGTAAGAGCCTCTTAAAAACGTAAGCTGAGAAGGGAAATGACTGGATCATTAGCCACTGGTTACCCCTTACTTTTAAAAGACACTCTACTTCTCCCCATCCCATGTGCCACACAAACGCTAAGACAACTGTCTCAAAACTCAAGTCAGGGAAGTTTCTGGCAGAAATCCTGGATCTACCGAAGTCAGGGTTTGGTGAAAACCTGCCTTCTGAAGTGATCAGCAGTATAACTATGTACTTAATTCTCTTTTTTTTGGCCTAACTTCATGTTGCCATTTCTATCTTCTGCTCCTACTTTTTTTATTCCTCCTGGTCCCTTTTTTTATGTTTGATGTGTTAAGTTCTCCATGCAAGGCATTTTTTTCTTGGCATAACTAGATCCCATTGTAACGAAGAAGAGTTTCCTAATGCTCATAGTATTACCTAGCCCCCTAATAGTACTGAAGCATGGAAAATTTCAGATGTGTTTGTGGCATGTAGCTGATTTGGTGATATTATCTAATGTGATATTATTACAGAGCCTACAGACTATGATTGCCTGTCTCTACATGCTGATAGTGATGAAGCAGTGAACAAAAGCTTTCTAAGTGAGGGAGGAGACATGGTACAATCTGAAATTGTTAACCATACAATATAACAAAGAGTAAGAGTTCCAAGTTTGAAAACAGAATATGATATTACAGTTTGAAAGGAAGATAACGAAGTGTGGAATTGTCTACGATAGAATTAATTTTTTTTAAAAGCTTGCCTAATTTAACCCCATAATGCCATACATGAGCATATCATTGCACAGTATCCTTTCTAAAAAAAGCAGTTATTGCTGAAGACAGATGAACTGTGGAGCAGTTAACATGAAGAAAGCCCCTCTTCATTCACATGTAAAAGTGTAGAATTGGGTCAGAATTTGGGATGAAATTATATCTATCAAAGGTGGAGTGCTGGCAGTGCTTTCACTATTTGCACTATTACTGGATACAGGTCAAATTTAGGAAAGGGATTTTGCTGAAAAAATAATTACCTCAGTTCTAATTAGAAGACCTTTTTTTTCAAGTGTAGTTCCAGCATTGCTATCTCATAGTGGTGAAAGGAAAAGCCCTTATTCCTCGACATTAGCTCTCTTTATTATGAAATCACCTACTGATACTGTCTTCCTGTATACTTTGGGTTGATGATAAAATGCCACTAAGCAAAGGAGTTCTGTATGCAGCTCCTTGATATTCCAGTTAACAGAATAACCCAGGCTTGGTCTCCATTTTGTGTAAATAGTCCTTTGACGTGTACAACACTTAATGGAAGGTGAAAGAGTCCAGTGGTTCGGAAGGGTGTATTTTGCGTGTGCAGGAAGAGACCACAGCTGAGATGAATCACTGTATCCTTATTTACATGGTTTCCCTTGTTACTGCCTCCTTTAGTGCTGTTTTAGTCACATTTTGAGCCAACAGGAGGTGGGGAGGCGTGTGCTGCGGGAACCACTGTGCTGATAGACCTCGAGCTGCTCCAGGGAGTTACTGTCAGGACCTGGGGGAACCAGGATAAGCCCTGTGATGGATCTAATTCTCCCTGTTCCACACTTCCTCTCGTTTCTTTAGATTATGCTTTGATGCCGTTAAGGTGTGCCTATGGATATATAATATGCTTTGCATAGGCGGGTGTGGTGTCATTTCCTCTGCCCAGCTTTGCTAATGCAAATTGACAATGTACAAAATCCTTATTCCAGTCCTCTAAGAACCTCATTAGAAAAGAAACTGGAAACATATCTCCTTGAACAGAGGGTCCATGAGGCTGATGCAAGCCCAGAAGTGGAGATACTATAGTGGCATTTTTTAAGTTTCCAGAAATGACCACTCGCCTGAGTAGTGCAGTCATAAGTAAGCAAACACAGGGAAATTTAATTCAGCTGTTTCTAAGATGGGTAGAAGAGTGATTATTCCCCTGTTGTCCACTTTGGAAGAACAAATGGGTGAGTTTTTCCATTTCCTTGTTTACCACTATACCACTGAGCAGCACGGTGTCCAGCTACATGAGCTGAATGGCCAACTAGAAATTTTATTCTAATCCAACATACTTTGGAAGCAAAAAAGCCGACTACAAAACCAAAGCAGTATAGATTATTTACCTGGGAAAATTATTGTGCTCAGTCCTTAAAGATAAATCTAATTTAGAAATCTAACTTTTTTAGAAGTTTTAACTTAAAAGCAGCTATTCAATATGGTTAGGATATGGGAAAGGATAGTACAGAAGATGAAGGTGAGAAAAGAGTTACAAAAGCCTTTCCCTTTAGGTGAGCTCTAGGAAATTGCTTATATTCAACAAGAAGCTGCCAACAATGTTAGTACTCAGCAACTTTCCCTCTTGCGAGAATTGCAGTAGATCCACTGATAATAGCATTTATGCTTGAGCACGCAGCACTGACTTAAGGTTAGTGCTTATGAATATATTAACGTTCCTTTCAAATTGTAAGGAACACAAGGACTTTAAAAATAAAACTAAGTGTATTTAAAAGTCTACTGTTCTTTTTATATGTTAGGTTATTTTGTTATTTGGGGATTTTCCTCTGCTGGATTTACACTGTAGCACAGTTAATCAACAGGCTGCACACAAAATGGCTGTTGCATGGAAAAACCCATGAGTCGGGTGCCACTGAGCACTCCTTGCAGTTGTGGTCTTCCGTTGCATGCCCAAGTCTAGAAACTAAACTGAGGACTAAACTGAAAAACCGAACTGCTGAACAAAGAAAAGAATGAGCTGGCCTTTTTTTTCTTTTTTAAGTTTTGTTTTAAAAAGAAGGGTTGAAGCTGCTCTTTCTCCTTTATAACATGTGGAAGTTGAATCATAAAGGTCTGCCTTGCAGGGCATCCAAACGCCAATGGTTTCAGCCTCAAAGTTTGGCTCTAAACCCGAAACTATTTTTGAGGTGGAGGCATAATACCTCTCATCTTCCCAGGGAAACAGGTTTATTTTCTTCATCAAAAACCAAATGTGCTTTTTCAGACAGGTAATTTCATGACATTATCAAACTGTAAATAAATGAAATCAATCATGGAGCAACTTTGGAAACCCATACTGTATATTTAATTTCTTCTAAGTGCCTTTTTAAGGCTTTCTGATCTTCTTCCAGTCTATAGAAATTATTTTGGGGCAGGGAGACTCAGCGTTTTTCTGTACATGTCTCACCAGGACAGGAGGACTGAACATGATTTGTTCACCTACACGCTCCTGTGATGTAGAGAGAATTGACCACTCTGTGATTGTGTTAAATGAAGTTGCGAGGCTAAAGCACAAAATTCTGTGCCTTTGCTGATACATCAGTGGTATGAAGAGAATGATACTGCTTTTCTCGTGCTTTGTTTCGCCTCTTTACATTACAAGGTCTCCGAGGTATGGGTTGACGCTGATTATGGACGTATACATCACAGTGTGCACTGGAGCCCAGTCACAAGCAGCACTTCTAAGAGTTGTTATGGAACAAATAATAACTAGTATTGATGAAGAAATATGGACTTCTAAGAAGTGAAGGAAAATACTACCTCTTCTGCTGTGAAGTACAAATTAAAAGAGCTTATGTGCTCTTTGCTTTTCTCCCTATGGGTGTTGTGTATTCTCACGGCCTTCACTAACCATTTCAGAGCAGGACAGCTGACCTTCAAAAGTAAATACGATTAAAGCTGAACAAATCAGGTAATTACAATAAAAACATGACTTGACAAGCAGCCTCTGGACAGAATTACAGTTCTATACGCAGCCTTCACATTCAATTAGAATGATTGGAAATGGTAAAAATATTTATTTTACTTTTACTTCATATTTGTGGGACACTGTGTTTCTAAGCTATATTAGAGGTCTTTAGAAAAGAAAAAATAGTTCAACTTACATACTGAGTTCTTGCATCCATCACTGGAACGGATGTTAGCAAGGTGTTAGCAGAGGTACTTGGACCCTCTTCTCCACCCAAGTCCCTTGTCACACAGGACTTCCCTCCCTATAGCGTGGCCCTCTTTCCTCTCCCGATCTCCTTCCTCAAGCTGTTGGCAGCTCACAATTGACGTGTCTGCAGAGCCATGTAGAGGGAAGGGGCATGTGTCTGTCTCCAGCCTCTCCCTTCTCCTTTTCTCACTGGGGAGAAGTGCAGGTAGAAGCCTCCCAGCTCTAAGAGAACGCATAGATACATAATGTGAATGGTGAGAACCAGAGATGGCAAAACATTAAGTCCAGAAAAAGAGTAGGACGCAAGACTAATGCTGAGTGTTGCTCTCGTATTAGCACACAGTAATATTGGCATCAGCACTTAGAATCAAGAAAGACACTTCACTGTCACCTGTTATTACTGCATTGCCCCAGCTGCCAGGTGTTCCCAAACCAAGGACGAGATGCAAGGTCCAGACAAAAATGCTAAGCAGAGAAACAGGTGATCCATGATGACATATTGCAGCTCTATGCATTAATGTCTTGGATGACTTCAATGCTTTTAAAGATCAGGCCTGTGATATTCCCTGTTATGAAAAAAGTCAGTGGTGTTTAACCCTCTGAGTATCCCTTTACTTTGGAATTCTTCTCCCATGTTGACAACATTCAACATTTCACTGTGTAGAAGAAAACTGAAATATACAACTAAGTAAGAGAAGGAGAAAATACGCTGAAAGCCCTGTGGGATCTTGCACTACTGCGGTGTGTGCAGTAGTGCACATGGTGATGTCCCCCAGGGACAGGCCCTGGCTCCAGCAGGAGCAGATTGGTAGGGGATGAAGCAGAGGAGGAAGATCTTTTCCCCACACAGTGCACTGCAATCTCACTGCCCAAGGGCTCGGAGCAGAGCGATGCTTAATGGCATCATGATACGTTGCTTTCTGGTGAAATGCTCAAATGGAAGCACCCTCACTGTGGAGACAGGGCATTGAAATCCAGACTGTGCCACTGGAAACCTGCAGGTCAACCCTGAAACACAAGGTCAGAGAGGAGAACCAGCACTCCCTGGATCTGCAGGACATCAATAAATTCCCATGACCACTGTAGATCTTAAAGCACCTTAAAATATTGGGGGAAATTCCAATGGAAACAACTTCTAAAAGCCCTTCAATCCCACTGAAACCAATTTGAGCAACACCCTGTAAAGCACAGAATACTCAGGCCTACAATCAAGAGAGCACCATAATCTAGTTAAAAAGATTAGATAGGTGAGCTGGTCTGGTGAAATCCCTGGTGCTACTTCCATGCATAAGAGTTTAGCAGGACCAGGCATATGGTGGAACCAAGTCCCAAACAGGCAGGAGATCTGGGATGGTTTGGAGGAGTCTGGCAGAAGGACCCTCTTGTGCAGACGTGCTTGGAGTCCAAGTCACAGAGAAGCATCTGCAAGGCTGTATTTATTAGCAGCATTACTGTAGTGCCTTGGAGGTTAAGTGCCATTCTGTCCTGGACTATGAGCCATGGCGCAAAGGTGCCTGAGCTAGTGGAGACCCAAGCTGGCACATCCGTGTGGCACAGCTCCATGCTATATGGCTCCACCAATGTGGATTCCAAAGCAGTGTGGTGACACTGGCATGGCACAGCACCGAGCTTGTCGAGGCTGGTGCTTTTTTTTCAGTGGTGCAAGCACAGCACGATGCTGCTGTAGCTGGGCTGCCTCTGCTCCCAGCAGGAGCTCAGGTGCTGCTGGCCTGAGCATCTCTGCACAGTGTAAAAACATCTAGTCACAAACCAGAACCCCGCTGTGCAAAGTACTTGACAAACACAGCACCGAAAGATACCTTGCCCCAAGGAGTTTACTATCTAAATAAAATGGAACTAGTGTAGAGTGCACATTGCTCAGTGTATAAAGCAGTGCTTGTCACTTTTTCTGCCAGCAATGTGCCAGAAGTCAAGCTATTAAATTGCAGTTAGCAGATAGGCTAGGTACTCCCGTTGCTTTTGCAGAGTACCACGCAGATACCGGGGCTCTTCATCATACACCTGACTCCATCAAAAATCCATAGTTATATCCTAAAGAGTGATATAATATCTCCAAGCTCGATGAGTTATATGCCCCTCATTAATATACCCTTTATTTTCAGGGAGCTCCCATCTTGTGAAAGGGTGAAGATTACTTGAGGTTTTAATAAATGAACCGCTGCAAAGGAACATGTTGCCTTCCTCCTCCTAAAAAGACGCTATTTATATCAATAATCCCATTGCGGGTGTTACTCCAAGCCTCAGAACAGAACAGTGACAAGTTAACCAACCACTTTTGTAATAACATTTACTGCCCTTTATGAAGTTAACAAATCTATTTTTCAAATTTCAGTCATTTAAAATACAAAGGGAAAAGCCATTTTTTCATATGATAAAATGTAGCTGCTGCTGGAATCAAAGAGTCAACCACATTTTTTTCATTAATTTGATTATTCTGAAATGATTGATAAGATTAATTAAAATTGGCTTGATTCAGAGATCTTCAGAGGACCCATCTACACAACTCTTGCAATTTCCACTTGAATAAAAATGGAACAGCATCTATAGGGAAACAGATATACCCAGCATGCCTCTTTTCCTCTCTAACTGTATGATAGTTATTATGCCTATTATTCTCCTTGTGAAGCTGCAGTCCATCCAGAATATTTTGAGATTTTTTTTAGTAGGGTGTAGAAGGAAAAAAAACCTGTGAGAGAAAGAAGGAAAGAAAGAAAAGACAGAAAGAAAAAGGAAAGAAATAGAAAAAGAAAGAAAGAAAAAGAAATAAAAAGAGAGAAAGAAAAAGAGAAAGAGAGAGAAGGGGGGAAGAGAGAGAGAAGGAAAGAAAGAAAGAAAGAAAGAAAGGGGAAAAAATGAAAATTAATTTTAATTTCAAAAAATTAAAAAAGCTCATCAAGTCTGCATTAAATCATTTGGGGAACAGGTAATTTCACCTCCTTGAACATAATGCCTTAAAGACTTCCTTTAAAGCTGTGAATAAGCAGTAATTCTTCACCCCTTTCCCCCTCCCTTTCCTGGGCTGTGATCTGGAGTTAAGTGTACCTAATAAACCAATAGTATTTGCATGAATAAAATCAAGCTTGTATTACCAGATCAGGGCTAAAGTCTTCAATATTGTTCACATAAAATGTCATGTTTAAGGAGGGCTTAACCCACTCTCTGGGGCCACAGATGTTCTTCTTGAGTAAATCTAGGAAAACCTGTTAGCAGGAATTTATTTTCCCATTTCATGACATGCCCTACTGTTGACTACTCTTCAGTGTAACTGTCCTGCTTCTATAAATAAAATAACCTGCGGAAGGGCACGGGCGACACAGAGTTCCCACCACTGCCCTCCCTTAGAGTTTTTTCTGAAATGTGTGCTCCCCAAGATGATTCTTTTGTAACATCTCAGTAGAATTGGACTATTCAGACAAATTTCAGTGATCATCGAGACAACATAATCAAATAAACACATTGCTATGCCCCGTCACTGTTATGATAGGTAAGGCCATAATCCAGCCAAATTTTAAGTATGTGCCTAATTAAAAAAAAAAACAAACAAAATTCAGTTGACTGCTATTCAGTAAATGGGCTTCAGTGGGCTTTGATATTAAACACGCATGTAGGTGTTTTACTAAATTGGGTCCCATAAATGAACACTATATTTAATAGGTATCACAGGGGAAACGTAACTCTGTTTAAAGAAGTAAAAAGAAACAAACTACCACTTCAGGTGGCTGAAGTAACACTATTGATTAAATAAAACAGCTCTTGGTCTATCTAACATTGGTAGTGCCAGTCATTAACCAAAGGCAGCGGAAACCTGTTCCTTGTCCAAAGTCAATGGGAAGTTTTGGCATTTACGTTACTAGGCCCAGAATTTTTCTCAAGACTTTTTTTCAGCTACTCACGTGCTTAGAGTAATGCACGTGCATAACAGCTGTACTTTACGCTACCACAGCATTACAGTTTAGTCAGAGTGCACATTAAATTTCTGTTTGCAGTACTGGGCAAGGATTTCCATATCTGCATGAGTCTACTTTCTGTAAGCTCATGTACAATGTAGGCCAACATTTGCATGTGAAAAGTCATCAAAAATCAGGAGGAAAAGTGCCTACCTCAGTCATTTTTAAATAACTCAGGCCATTAATTGGTAACCTTTGTTTCTCCTACTTGTACAGCCATAAATTAGTTTTATGGATTAAGTATATTTGAACTTTTAAAAATGCTTTTATAGCTTAGAAAGCAAAACACTGTATTTGCAATCACACTTCAAAAGCAGTGGAGAAAAGATGTGTGTGTGGGGAACTGATTAGGACTCTAATTTCTTGCATCTTGATTACAATTTGTTACTGGAAAAATCAGGGTAGTTAGTAATTGCAGCACCAGCTCAACGGTTCATGGAAGAACATACCAGAATTAGTAAAATCAGTTTTCACAACAAAAAAAATGCAGCGTGTCATTTGTTTATAAAGGAAAGCTTTAAGAAAGCAACAGCCATCAGCCAGCTGTATGGCGCATACCAGTTAAAACAGAGAATACGAGAAACCGCTGGTGTTATGATAAAATTGTAACTTCCTCAAGTGCCACTTATGATTTCATTGCCACATTGCTCCTTACTTACGGAGCCCCAACATGATCTTTTAAGCACTGGAGTAATCGCAGGTTGTCTTCCACTTTCCTGACAGGTGTGGTGTTAACTGATGCAAAACGCATCCGCCGCGCTTGGGGCTTAGAACCAGAAGGTCTGGCCTTTGTGAGAGTGTCATGCTGGTGGAGATGGACTGGTATGCTGCATGGCTGAGGTTTTCCAGGAGCAGGCTGTGGTTTAAAAGGCCTTGATTTCTGGTTTCCAGAAGGGACCAGAAGTGAAGAGGTGGATTCTCAGGCAGTAGTTGCTCAGCGCGTAAAACGGTTTCATATGGTACAATTCAGTCTTGTGCCATCGGGCTCTGCTGGCTTTGGAACATCTCCGAACATCCTAATCATTCACACAATATTGGTATGAAGCAAAACGGTATCACAGTAGCAAGGGAACTGTACACATCATCTGAGTTGCTGCTAGTGCTTGCTGCAGAAGTCCTCTGGAGGAAGGTCTCACTACTCCTGAAGAAAAGCATTCCTGAATTCCCTACCCCCTTACCCAAATCACACGATTGAAAGCCAACCAGCCAACGAACCCTGGAGTTCCCTTCACTTGCCTTGTGCTTTACAGCCTTCTGTTCCCGTTTCCAACTTGTCTTTTAAACCATGATAAGGAAATGTGTTAAAAGAATAAACCATGAAACCATGTATGTTTCGCATAATCGCATGACTCCAGGAGATGGAGCTTTAACAATACAATTTCCAGATGCATCTTTAGTAACTGCTGTCTGTCTCACTACCCTTGGTTTGAAACAGGCAGTAGCTTTGTTCCTGGACTCTCTTCTACCAGGGGAGACAAAAGTTACGTTTTTTACAGCTGTGAACAGTTAGAGAGCTTCCCAGACCGAGCAGCGCCATGTGGGCAGAACTGAAGATATTTCCCTAGCCATGACTGCCTTGCAGAGCAGTTTCACAGGCCTGTTTTTCCCTCCCCAGCATGGATCTCCTGCCCTGAATTAGAGCTCAAGAAATTCCAGAGGACATCTAAATATCTGCTTCTGTTCCACACTGGAGAGAAATCAGATGGAGAAACTCCTTGGTGGTGTCAACATTAGGGAAACAAGGGGCCTAACAACTGTCCCTGGGCAAACACGTTTAAGTCCATAGTGGTGGGTCTCACCATATTGGACAAGCATGCTCTTCTACTTCTCTTGACCAGAGCATGTTTCAGTACTTTTTCAGTTTGGGCTCTTTGGTCCCGGTCTTTCGGCACATACAAGGGAAAGTGAGGAAGTGGGATCAGTGCTGCTCTCTCACTGTAACCCAGTTGCTTAAGTTGTTTATCATTTTTCGCCAGCTCTGTGAAGGCTCTGGTTTATAGTTCACCTCTTCATAGATGTTGTGAAGCGTGTAACACAACAGCTTCTCAAAGAACTTTTACGCCATTAGCCCAGACTTTAGGGGAAAACATAAATGGAGCCAAAGGAAATACTGAAGTAAGCATATGCACTCACTTACCTGAGTTTACTCCCCGTTCTTGAGCATTCATCTGAATCTTTTAAGGCTTTCAGGATCTTGCCTTTCCCCTGGCATATAGACCTGTATGGATTTCCCTTAACCACCTGGCATCCCATCCTACTCCTGCAGCCACTGAGGTAGCTGAGCACTTCTCCCTCTCCATAAATGAGATGACAGGAGACCTTTTCCTTCGTAATCGCCAGATTCTTTGTCAGATAATCGGTTACTTAGTTACCAGCTCATGAGAGGAGGTGATTTTTCTGGGTGGCAGCCAGTTCCTCACCTACGAGTAAGTTTGTGTGAAGAGATGATAATAGAGGATCAACAACATTCTACTGTTATCTCTGTCTTCATCGTGTGGAATTCCAGTCCAAGAAGGAGGTAGAAAGGATAGCTGTCCAACCCATTCCTAATGGATAGTTTGATTAAAAAAAAATCTGTGTTTCTCAAATATATATGCAAAGATTCACTGCCTCAAAGAGGAAATTATTATTTGTACAGCGAGGGACTCTCCCAGCTGTTGTAGAGATCCTATTCATACACCTCTAGGTTGATTAGTTTGTGCAGATGAACATTTTTACCTGATTGGACATGTTTGTATCTTGATGCAGCATAAGGCTGATAGAGTTTTTCATCAGTCAAACTGAATCAATCCATCAATCAAATATTGGTGCATGGCTAGCAAGTGAAATCTATCCGTAGTCTATCAGTCCTTCATTCCTCCCTATCTTCAAAGTTACCTACTCCTACAGACCAATTAATCCAGAGGCTGACAGTGGTACTCTTGCTTTGATTTCTTTGTGACAGAGTATCCAAAAATATTTCTTGGCTTGTTCTAGCACTTACTTTCCTCTGCTTAGTGGTTCAGCAGCAAACATGCACACTATTGCTAATTAATATGTTTGAAATTCTATCCTGGCCCACAGCACTAAAAAAAAAATCTCAGAAGTCTTTGACTGCAGTAGCTATTAATCAGCCCTAAGCCTTTGCATTTGTCCTAATTCAAAGCATTTGTTTCACAACATATTTTCTGCATACCACACCAGTGTTGATCAACGTAGGTTTCAAAATTCTTGTTTATTTTATTTTACAGCATGTCAGTCTGGGAAGTTAGACAAAAAAGCAAAAAAAGAAAAAAAAGGCTGTTTATTTGTCTCATGCTGGGGAATTTCAGACTCCAGCAGGGTTCAATGGAGTGTGTGTCACCATCACGGAGCGTGCTAAGGAGGCATACTGAGTGGGAGCTGGTGATGAGAGAGAAGGGACAGAAGAAGTCTGCATTTGGCAGCTGAGAAGACACAAAGGAAAACAAACAATACTCTTTGCAGAGAAACCTCTTTCATGCTGTACAATGGATGCGTGTTATTATTGGCCTGCATTGTCCGTTCTGCTGCATAAAGGGAAGTAGCCTCTTTCCACAAAACTCAACCCTACCACACACAGAAGGTGTCAGCTCCGCAGCAGCTCTGCTCTGTGGCCTCTGAAGACCTCAGGGAAGACACTGGGACTGTCTCTAAACTGAGAGACTGCCTGGGATATGGGGAGGAGCAGTGTAATATATCGTTCTCATCCAGCTCTGTAGTACTTCCCTGAGAAAAACGAATAAAACAACCCATTATGCAGATACAGACATCCCAGGGCTCCTGATGTGCTAAGGGTGGATCTAGGCAGCCTCTTTCTAAAATTTTGCAACCAAAGTAGAGGGAAATTTGAGATGCTTTCCTTGCCTCAGATCTCTCCCACACACATTGACTCTCTGGATAGAGGCTAAAACATTGCTGTGAGCAATGACTTATCCCTGCCTTTTCGAAAAGACTTCTCCATAAGGATAATTTTTGCCCCTGCAAGGAAGTGGTTGTAATCAAATGGCAGGTATTTTTAAAGTATGCAGGCATACTGACATGTTCTGCAGGGTCTGCTAGCTCTAGCCCTCATTGTACAATAATACTGCATTGTTCCTGCCAAAGGAGAGTATATTTTTAAGGAAAAAGTACCTGTCTATTTCCAGGAAAGTGCAACTGTGAGAGAAACACAGCTTCGCTGCAGCTGAGGTTGCTCTGCCTATTCTTTGAATGAGATACTTGAAGAAGACAGAAAAAAAAAATCAGAACTTTATTTGACTAAAAAATAGAAGCTTCTAAAAACAGATACGCTAAATAGATAACAGATTAAAAAAAAATGGAAAAGCTTTAAATCCAGCTCTGGTCTTGCCCACTCTGTCCTTGCAATTTCCATGTTTGGGCTGCAGTGACTCACTGTCCAGCAGCTCAACCTGCCCCATCTCCTGGGAGAGCCTTCCCGGCACCTCTGAGGCAGCCGGCTCCCTCTGCCCTGCGGCTCTCCTGCTCCCCTGAGCAGGCAAGGCAGCTCGATCTGGAAAGGAGCCCTTTCCCCCACCCACCCAGAGCCCATCTGCCCTCTTCTTGCAAGAATATATAGCTTAGTACAGATAAATCAAACAGATACTCCCCTACACAGCAACATGATAGTGCCAGCCTTCCAAAGAGTGCTTTTACCTCACCTTGGCTATGCAAAAGTTTTCTGACTTAAACGGCAGGAGATGTTACTTATTTGGCTGATTTCTCCTCCTTCCCTCCTGCGGGAGCACTCAAGGACAGAGGACTTATCGGAGACTGGGACAAAACAGTCTTATCTGTAGCATATCACTGCTTAGAGCAAATATTGTTTCTAGCTTCTGATTCCCTTTTTCCCTGAGGTAAGTTTAACTCTCATTTAGTTTAGGCGTGTAGTTTGCCTTTGCTTTTTTCCTTCCCTGAAGGTGCCCAAAAGTGAAAAATAATGCTGTGTCCCTGCTCCCTTTTGGTGTAGAAAGTTCTCTGCACTTTTATCCCAAAAGAAGAAGAGGAATGAAAAACTAGTTGATTTTTTTGTAGGATTTGTGATTTCTCTGTGTTGTGCTGGAAGACTCAACCCCTTTTTGAGAGGGGATATCATAACAAGGGATATCATAACAAGAAAAAGCTGAACTTCCTCAGGCTCAAGATACACTTGCAATGTGACAGTGTCTAAACTTGCTGCCATTTTTTCCATACAAAAACATCCATCTGGAGTTTGAATGCACCTTACACATCTACTTAAACACCTGATTCACTGATATTTTCATCTTGAACCTTTCCATGTCCCTTGCAAGAGAATGAGGAGTTTTATGCCTCTGCATCTGTTCTCATTATGTCACAATTCCAGTAAGTTACGCTTTGGAAAAGTCTACCAGTCAAATAGGATATTAGACCCTCATTTCTCACATGTACAGTAAAAAAAAAAGGGGGGGGGGAAGGAAGGGAAATTGTGAATGGGAAAAGAAAGGGAAAGGAAAAATGAAAATATATTTGAGCTTGTGTTTCCCCATGATAAGGTTGTAAGATTTGGGGCAGGAGTTATTTTTTTAAAGAGATCATTTGGGACAGAGAAGAAGGGAGGGGAAGGGGAAGGGAGATCTATATTGTTTTTATTTTTCTGTTCATCTTCAGGATTAGTGTTACTCAATCTATAGGTGCAACGTGTTGACCCACACCCAGAATTAATACGTGACCCTACTAATAATCAGTAGTTAATTCTTGCACAGAATATTTTTCCCCATAGCAGTAGATCGCACAACAAATTGCAAAGTTTGGTAAACAAGTCTCTTACCTTAGTTATAGATAAGGGAGATTTTGTTGGTAAAGCAGCAAATGTAGTCTGGATTTCCTAATTCTCCAGGTCAGTGTGTGTACCTCTAGACCATTAAGCACTGCAAAAATCAATGAACTACATAATGTAATTGGCAGTGGGACTGTCTTACAGCTTGTCCTTGACAGATGTTTGTATTGACAGCAAACAGCCCAAAAGACAAAGCCTGCACCATGAGAATTCCACAAAATCACTTAAAAAACCAAAAAGAGTAACAATCCTCAGGGCTCCAAACCTTCCAAATTAAGGAATTAAAATCCCTATAAAATGTCTAACCCCGGAGGCTTTTTACTGGAGAATTATCACTGGTAAATATATAGATTATTTAATTAATCCACTTGGTTTTAAGTTGTCTGCTCGTTTATTTTCCTTCTGTGCCTTACTTTGGTGGTTTGAGCCCCCTGGCACCTTCAGAAATTGCTGAGAGGTGTCTGGTAGGAAGGATCAGAAGTTCACAGGCACAGGTGGATATGGTGTGAGGGACCTCATCCCGATGTCTCAGTCCCATCTCCACTCAACACTTACCCCTTGGATGCAGCCCTAAGTTCAAAGGTACACCCAAAGTGGCACCCCAATGGTACAGTCTTGCCAGCTTTGCTTTTAATGAGATCAGGGTTTCACTAGGCTCTGGAGTCTGTGATTCAAATGCTCTCCTCACTGTTCAGTTAATGGGATCAGAGCAGCTCCATCTGTAATGTGCGGGTTGTCTCCTGGGTAATCTGCCTCAAGGAGATGGATTGAGAAGCTTACACCTTTAAATATGATGCAGTCAAGGAGAATTATAATTATTGCATGTATTAACACTGTGTACAAGGCCCAAATTACATGGCATAGAAAATATGAAATAAAATGGAATATTGCAATAGCCAATAGTCAGAAAAAAACCCCTCATTGATAGAGCATTATCCGTGCTATTGGAAAACTTTGCTGTGGAGAAAAGAAACAGAAGATGCATTCTCCCTGAAACTACTGGAAGTTCTCTAGGGCTGTGAGGCAGATCATCGTACTTAGCTTGTATGTGGGAGTTGGAAAGAACTCTGTCAGCCTTATCCTGTCATTTCTTCTTCCTCAGGATCAGTCTTTTTCCTTACTTTAAGATCAGAGAACGACTTTTGCCTCTTTCTCTGGCCAGCCTGGTTCATTCATCTAGGCACAATGTTTAGTTAAAATACTTGTTTTCTCAGAGGAGTTGTTTCCAAAAGGTGTCCACTCATTCTCTGCACTGGTAGAGTAAGGAAGAGGTTGACTGGATTTTGGGAAGAGCTAATATCTTTGAAGTTGAACTATAGGATCTGGGTGCCCAGGTTACTTTTCTGTTACTGGTAATTACGCATATAAATCCCTAAGCTTTTGAAACTCGTAGCCTAAAGGCTTGACGTGTCGGTCTTAGCCTGAAGGAATGTAGGTGTCATCAGTTACAAATAGAGTTGTTGGCATTTAGCTATCAAACTATTTGATTTGCATGTATAAAGATTGTTTTAACCTCCAAATATTAGATCTCTTGGTGTTGCCTGGATTGAATACTGAGCACAAAACTGCACATACAAGATTAGGCTCCGATACCTTAAAGAGCCCTCAGGAAATAGAGCCTTTGCCTACATAGACAACTTGAAGTCAAAGGCATTGAAAGCTGAAGAGAAATATATTTTAAAATATGTTCTAAGCCCTATTTATTTGGCCCAATAAATGCTGTTATCTGACATATTAACTCTATTAGAAGTGGGCACTAATTGTAGCTGTTTCCATATTTGCTTCTTTCACTGTCTAAATTCAGCATCATATAAGAGACTGTCTGAGTCCTCGTCAAAGAGATTTTCTTCCCATTATGTGCAGTTTAAGAGCCATTCTAATTTCCACAGTAACAGAAGCTCCCACTGTCCATACATTTTTCTGACTAATTCATTCTTCTGTATGAGTTAAAATGTAGTAGCTGAAACTTGTATTTCTCTGCTTCAGAAATCTGCTCCAAAGAACAGAAACAGCGTGTTGTATTGCAGGTATGAGTAAGGCATTTTCACTGCTTTTGTTGAGGGGTTTCTTCATTCCGTATCGAACAATATTTTTTAACCTGATTCCCACCTCATACAGTACAAATGCCAAAGTCACAGTAATAAGTACCTGAAATTACCTAAACTCTTTCCAGTTATTGTAGTTTCAGATGTTTTACTGAGGATCACAAACAAGCACATTAGGGACCAGCTTCAGAACAGACTCGGGTTTGTAGTGAACCTGAGCATGCTGTGCAGTTTCATTAACGTCGGGGGGACAAGAGTAGAACACATCAAGTGTGGATGAAAGTCTTATCAGTAATGCATCTGGTTTTGAAAGTGACATACTCCATGTTTGTGAAAGGAGAAAACAAGGTCTCACAACTGCAGCTTCCAGATGCAGACTTGTACAAAGTTTTAAAAGCCTGCGGGAGGTTGCATGCTGAGTTAAAGAACTTGATATGGAAGTAATTAGGTAGCAGACAATAAGCGAGATAGAGAAAATAGTGGAATAAGAGCTTTTAAGAAAGGCAAATGACTGCTCAAACCTCTCCTCCCCTTACCATTCCTGACCTCCCTTAAGTTAAGGCAGGCACGATGAAAGATCTACACACTTTCTTCTTCTAATAATTTCCTCAGTAATCAAGGAGCGGAAGTTGTTAAGTGTAGTATGATCAGTTGGAAGAGATTTGCTCCAGCATTTGGTTCTCGTGCCAAGAACATAAAACTGTCTAATAGGAAGCCCTTCATATATGAGCAGGGAATAGAGCTGAAGTAGCAATCAGGAGCTGATTGAGGCTATCTGACCACACCGACCAGCTGTCCAAGCAGGAATTTCAGCAAGTGGCTGCTGAGCTGTTTTAGGCTAGTCCATGCATCAGATCCCACGGGCTCTGATAGTAGTTCTATTCTTTGGGCAAAATCCTGCAACTACTTGCAAGGCTGTACAAGGGCGAGTGCAAGTAGGTTTGGATGTAGAATAGACAACAAAAAAAAATTAATGTCCCGACAAAAAAAAAGGTGAAATTTTGGTAAGACCTGTACACTAGGAAATGGAATGGGAGATAACTTGGTGGGACAGAAAACTGAGGAAATGTGATCTTTGCTGCTCATTCTACCATCTTCTTCTACCTCCCACCACGAGTAAGGAGCATTTGGGTGGATAAGTGGATCCTTTGGCTTGGTTTAATGCCAGCAATGAGAACATTTGTGAAGCAAAGCCAAGCATGCTGGCAGACATCCATTGATCATCCCTTCCTTCATTAAAGTCCTCTCACCTTGTGAGAATAAATTGATTACGCTACCATAGGACACGCTTCCTCCAGCACTTCAAAGCCTGCAGAGGTGGAAGCTGGATTTGGGCCATAGTGCCTGGAGCCTTCAAGAGTTAATTAAACATAATAGTAACCTATATATGTACAGGTCCCTTTTTGATGACAGCAACAGAATAGAGGTTAACCCCACTTTTCAGGTTCTCCCTCAGGATTTGTTTGAACTTTGCTCTTGTTCCACCTCTAGATCAGGCATGAACTGAGCTGTGCAAGTCAGAGAGAAATGTGTGCTGAATCTCCAGCTACAGACATTGACTGCAGGGATGGAAAGACTGAGTGATTTGCCGAAGGTTATACATGAAAACTGTGGCAAGGTACAGTTTTATTATTTCATCCTTTTCTTTTCTCACAAATTCCCTGCCACTCTCCCTCTTCTATGATGAATCATGAGAATACCAATGCATAAATAAGTATAAATGACATGTAGGCACTGGCTGAAATTCTGCAAAGCACCTTACTGCTGGTGAGGTGGCAAAGAATGAGGAACAGAAATCTTTCAGATTTACCAGTCCTAATGCAAACAGCATTTATTTAAGCTTCCACATAAAGATCAACTAAGCAGCTTTAAAGACATCACTAAGACCTTCAAGCTGCATAACGCTGATGAAAAATTGACTCGGAATCGACACGCTGCACTGTACTTACTAGCCCTGACAAGGTGGATAAAAACAGCAAGGAAACAATGGTGATGTCAATCAAAGGCTGGGTGAGCCAAAGAATTTTGCAAATACACCCACGTGGAATGAGTCAGAGATGGAGTGGAGAGTTTGAGAAACCCAAGGCAAGCAAAATCTCTTTAAAAGAAGTTTCACTGTGTGCTCAGAAGCCTTAGAGAAGTTGAATTTAAATCAACAGAGAAATGTTTTTAAAAAGAGGGGGGAAAAGAGTCTTGAAGTTGTTTCAGTCCATTGGCATGGTGACAGGTCCTTTATGATTTTTTTCCCCAAAAGGTTTCCAAATAAAATGCTAGATGTGATAAATAAAACCAGATCTTTAGGCAGTATAAATTTCCCAGCTGAAGTTTTGGCAAAGAGAAACCTGATCCCTATGTCTTCATGTGAGGATGTGATCAGCACTCTGCAGGACAGATCTGGTACAAAATACTGACGTCTTCTATCAGTAAACAGAGACAAGGTCAAGTTCAGCAGCTGTTCAACAGAGCATGGTGTGCCATTATACGGTAGCTTAGAATAGGAAATAAAACAGCATTTTACAGCCAATTGGAAATTTGGAAGACATTTTGGGAGGTAGACACTCATGAAGTTATTTGAATGTTTTCCAGAAACAGCAGAATAAAACAAACAAACAAACAAACAAACACAAGTGAGTATCGTAGCTCTCTAAACATGTCAAGCAACCAAAAATGTCCTAAGGTTTATAAAGGCAGTATTTTTAGATGTAGTATTTTAAGACTCATACACACACCAATGACAAGTCCTTTAATGTTTGTGTTTACTTTGGAGAAATACCAAATAATCGAGTTCTGTAAAATCTCTAGTTCTGAAATTCAACTAGGTGTCTTTTGCAACATCTGAAGAGCTAGTCCCTTATAAAAATACTTAGCTTCTTGCTGACACAAGTAAAGATGTCAAGGATTTAAAATTTCAGGAGTAATGTTTTGTTTTTATGCTCACAGGATTGCATCCACGAGTTTGATCATCTTGATCCATAGGGCATAGAGGCCCTGCAATTGCATCCACAGTAGTCAAAGGAGGTATTTTCCTAATTTCATTAAGCTTGGGACCAAGTTCCTTGGCAACATCATGCAAATGGCTTTTTTGTTTTTTCCAACAGGACAGGTATGCAAATATGGTGTAACACGCAGGAGCTCCAAATGCCAGCTCGTGTCACAATAAACATCTTTCCCAAGGTGAGGAAAGAGGTTTATTTCACAAAGCTTTTACCTGCTCTCTGATTTTTTCCCCGAGTCAGGCCTTTTCCCCACAGACACTTATTTTAGCAGCCGGTTTTGCAGCATGTGAAGTTTACACAATGCAGTCAGGTGTCCTGAAAAAAAGGCCCCCATAATAACCAATCTCTTTTTCCATTTCAGAATTGATACTTCTTGATAATGGGCTCCCAGCCTTTTCCGTAATTTTCTTCTTTGCTCCAAACAGCAAGAGTTAGAGAAATGTGAGAAGTGCGGAAGACCTGTGGGCTGAAATCCAAAGGGCCTGAGAAGTTTATTACCTTTGATAAGTGATCTTACGGCAGAAGGTCCTCTATTCTCCTACCAAATCTGCATCTCGGTGACCGCTTGTGGATTTGGGTCTGAAGCTGGAAAACAGAACACCTGTTAAGGGGACAGCTAAGAGGAATTTTTTTTTTTTTCCTGCTAGACATTCATCATCTTTTTCCTATATTTCTTTGTTGTTTCAGTCTTCTGCAACTGTTGAGTAAGGAAGAGGAAAAGCTGTTATTGTTGTATTAAAAAGTCAGTGTTCTGTGCCACTCCTTTCCTGTTTTTTAACTGAAAAGCCAGCCAAAACTCAGATACTATCTGTGGGTAGGAAGCATCTGAACTGAAAATGCCATGGTCTCCAATGGTTACGTGGAAAAACAAATATTCTGGTATACATGCACCCTAATAATTAGCACTTTTAGAGACAGCAAGTACTCACTTGCAGTGGAAGACCCATACTAATATTATATATGTAGTCATACACCATATTCTTGAGGCTACTTTATAAGACAAAACAGTAAGAATTTTAAATTAAGACTGCAAAAGTACTAATATTTTCCCTTTTAACTTCTGGAATGAATGTTCAACAATGTTTAATTTTCTTTATGCTAAGATTTGGCCATATGAAATGATTCTATCCTTCCTCTACCAAAATCATAAACCACTGGGGAAAGCATAACTGCTATTACATGATGATTTTGGAAGATGAGTTAAGTACCAAACCGTAGTTTAAGGACAGGTATATAGGCCTTATGAACTGATTATGTCAGGACAGCTTTACTGTTTATTGTCACAGGCTTTTGGCTTCACTGAAAGCTTTGGTTGAAGGTGGAAGCTTCATTTTGGCCCAGGGATGACCTCTGAAAGATGCAGCAGTCTCACAGCAGAAGAATGAGTTATCTGCAGTGCTAATGTAAATACCACAAGACTGTGACATGCCAATATAATACTCTGGTGGAGATACTCGGGGAATACATCTGCCACACTTGTGACGTGTTAGTTGATGGAGCTTTTGCTGGTGGGAAGTGTCTGTGTAGCTCTTCGTGGGAAAAGTCTTACTGTTTATCTAACTATGGAAGATCGAGGTATTACTTTATTCCGTAAGACTGATACCATAATTTAAATGGTGACTGTTGAAGGATTGCTGGGCGAAATCTGACCAACGCTTAGCAGCGTTCAACAGTTAGCAGTGTTCAGTGTTCAAATAAAAGTAATTGCACATGTTTTAGGCTATAATATGCAAGGATACAGGCTAAATCTGACTGCTTTCTTTTGACAAATTTGCTGTTCAGAATAGTAAACTGTCAGCAGGATCAGGCCCTTAGGTATTACAAAGCAAATGCCTACATATAATCTGACTAATGTATGTATTTGGTAAGCAATTACTATCGTTTGTCCTCTGACAGGGCTTTCTGAAACATTACAGAGAAATGAAGAATACTTTTAATTTGTACTGTATTAAATTATAATTGTATTAATTATTAAATAAAGATTATTACTAAAAGTTAATGAAAGAAACTATCATTATTATATCTGCCACAAATAAAAAATCTACCTATTGTATTGTAGAGATGATGCCATCCATTAATTCGTTTATAGACCCTGAAACCTAAGGGAGTGTCAAAAATTTCCAGGATTTCCCTAAATCCATCTTGCTAGAACATAAATGAGATTTCTGATGCAGTTGAAAGATATGTGCTGCATATTAGATTGAATGCTTCTCCCTTTATCATGCTCATGTAATCTCTCCCTCTTTCCAATCGCTGGATGTTTAAAATTAATAAAAATAAATTACTGGTTCACATCATACACATCTTGGGGATTAGCCCTTGAAAATTCTCAAGGCATGAGAATTTGCCTGGTTTTACATTTTGGAGGATAGAAGCAAACTGACTGATTAGAAGTTAAACTCTAATGTTGCTTCTTAGTCTGGCATAACTGAGGTTTGTCCAGTTTCGCAGGTGCAGAGGAAATGTATGGGTAAAATTATTCTGGAACTGCATATATGTTATGTATATTCCTTACTTTCCTAAAATAGTATTTTATTCCAGGAAAATTTCAATGGATTTATTTTTGGTTACTATTCAAGGTGACTCAAAACAAAACAACCTTGGTCTTTGTTACTTTGTTACACTGTGCATCATTTTGAAACTTGCCCATTTTATGGGAAGCCACTGCTTGGTTGCAAATTTGGCTGGACTCAGGGAAAGAGATATTTTGAACTTCTCCATATTTTGAAAGAGAAAACATGTTGTTTGCTCTTTGAGTATGTGTGTGGGGAGTTGTTTTTTTCTTTGTCACCCTCCTTCCCAACGTGCAGTATCTGTGCTATTCTGTGCTATGTAGTACCTTTACTATCTATCGCTGGAAAAGAACCTGAGTACATTGGGCAGGAGATGCACCAGCTGCGTTGTCCACAAAGGAAAAATCTGAGGGCATGGAGCCCTCAAGCGTAGATCTACCGTGCAGAGAGGGAAAAGAAGCCATTTGCTGAAACCCACTGGCCTCTATTGCTAAGCTCTACAGTAGTTTTCTTCCACTGGAGGATGGGAGTTTTTTTAATGTGGGCATACCTGCAAAGCTATGCATCGCTGCCCACAAAACCAGCACGGCCACAGTATCGGCAAGTGCTGACTCAGGAGCCCCCACCAAACTGGGGGAGAAATCCACTGATCTCATCTTTGCTGATCTTTCTTTCTGCCAGTTGCTTCTGCTCGTGCTTTGTGCAGGCCCCAGGGAATTCACCCTTACTAAAAAATTTCAGAAATGTGCATGTAGGACACGCAGCTTTACAATTTCGATGTATTCAGAAAGCCATGCAAATACTATATGAGTACGTGAGGTACTAGTCAGGGAGACAGTTTCAGTTAAAATAGCTGACATACTTATCTGGAAAGACAGATGAACTACGCTGGGGTGAAAAGTATAATCGTGCTTTTAATATTGATGAATGGTATATGGCTATACAGCTCTTTAAGGACAGGACAATACAGAGCCAGGTATGTTCAGAAAAGTTGGATGTCACTGGACAAACACAGGAATGTGTTCCCAGAAGCAATGCTTCTCAGGACATTATTTTCTTATAGGGATAACGTCCTTGATCTTGAATGACTGCAGGTTTTAAGTGAATACAGGGTAACAGTATGTCAGTACTTTCCACTGAAGTCATTTGACATGACAACTTTAAAATACACAAAACATATTCCACTGATAAAGAGACGCATAAACTACTGGAGCCCAGAAATAAATACCTGGTAAATAAATATCTCGTAGCACTATATGTGAATCATATATATGCACACACACAGACATACACACATGTATATATATGTAACACTATACACAAATGCATATAGAAAAATAAATATATAAGCATATGCATATGTATATGCATATTTACATAATATTCCTACAGATTGTTGACAAGAACAAACTATTCAGAGGGCAGCAGGTTTACTTATAAAACATTTTATTGCTGCATTTTACTTGTTCTTTTTTTACCGTTCTGCCTGTCTCCTTGAAATTTTCCTTCATATTGTGGTAAAAGACAATCTCACGTTTCTTAGCTGCTGATTGGAAAATCTAGTAATATGCAGCACTGTTCCGTTTCAAAGCGTACACAATCTGATCTTGTAAGTCATCCTGGTGGGAGCTGCAGGTGCTGAGCTCCTCTGGAAATGCAGACCTAGTGTAAAGAAGCCTAAGTAGAGGTAGCTCTATCTTCAGGTTTTGATATGGTATCTGACACCTGGCTATCAGATCTTGGACATCTGTTTGACAGTTATGACTTGTAATTATTATGATAAATCCTTAAACAAACAGATCATAGTAGACAGTGGAAAACACACTAGAACAAAGTAGAACCTGGTCTGTTGCTAGGGCTGATATGTGTAAGGAATCAACAAACAATAATAGCTTTTTTTTTTAATAAACCAGCAATTTGTTCTACGGTTCTACCTACTGAAAGCATACAGTACAATGCATTTAGCACTGCCAGTTTAAACTGTGAATTATTTGGTAGAATTACATCTTCATAAGCAAAAAGATATTATTGCTTTTACTATGATGTATTTGTGGCACATACGTGCAAAATGAAGAGCCTAAAGTAATACTCCTAACACCCTATTCAGACACTCAGACGTAAGCAGACTGAAATCAAAGCGTCAATTGCTCTCCTTTAATTCAATAGGATTTGTGGGGGTACGACACGTTAAGAGTATAAGGCCATTTTTACTTTGATTCCTTAATAAATGGACTTAGGATCCTAACTGGAAAGCTGTAACTTATATACATAGCAAGGGGGTTAAGGTGGCACAGGGTTAAGGTGGGAAGGCATCGTAAGTCTCTTTGCTCCGTTTCAACCTTCTGATATTTGACGCCATTCACCAGAGGTCTCCTAAGTGTAAAAAGTTTGTCTCCTCTTGTTAAATTGCCACCTGCTCAGGGAAAAGCTAATCCATTAAGGTCAAGCAGTTCTGAGAAGGTGCTGCAGTGCCTGGGGCAGCCTCTTGAGTTTCACTTCTAGCAGCTGCAGGAAGATGAAGTCGGGATGGTCCTTGTTACCGAAATTAGACAGACCAGGAAGTCAACAGAGCTCGCCTTTCATCTGATCTGGCTTTGAGATGGGAAAGGTTGGGGAGGGGGGCAGAGAAGAGGGTGAATTCCTCTTCTAATTACTTTACGGGTCAGCTCTCCAGACTTTATGTCATTGTCAGACATGCATAATCTTTTTTATTTTTAAATGAGAGAAAAGGAAAAAAATCTCATGAACTACTGAAGATTTTAGGGTTTACTATCATTTAGTTCTCATTACCGTGACTTTCACAGGGATTATTATATTTTCCTTTGGGAGTGAGCAGCCAACAGAGCTAAGACAGGGGAAGAGCCATGCTGTCTGCATGAACTTCTTGTCTCCTTTACATATGGGAACCTTTGCCTTCTGTGTTCATTACTTGGCTCCTTTCCTCTGAAGTGGATCTGAGGCTTATGAAAGGTGCTGGACTGACAGTACAGGCTGGAGCCCTCTGTTTTTCACACTTGAACTGCTGGGATAGCAGCCCTATGAGACTGTCTCCTCCCTACAGACCTGAAGGGACAGCCACCCACAGTGAAGAAGAGTCAGATGCCACCTCGGTGGCAAAGGCTTCCCGGTTCCCCTCCCCTCTCTGCAGCCTGTGCCAAGCCCACCCTGCAGGGACTGCAGCAGCCCTCTAGTGCATCACCTTGCAGAACTCCCTGACCCGCGGACTGCGACTTCGGAAAAGAGAGTGAAAAAATTGAATGATGGAAGATCATTCAGGAGCAATGCATGGGTGTGCTCAGCACGAGCTGTAACTCGTAGCAGCCCTTCGGATGTGCCACAGCAAATGAATGAACCAGACTGAATCTTGTTTTGTCTCACTGAGAGCCAATATTGTCTGGGATCAGCTGGTGCAAAAGCAGACTTTTCAACACCTTTTTTGGGTAACACAGGCTGTGATTATATGAATTCCATAGGTGCAGGCAGCCTTATGGCTTCAGTCCCCGCTTCTCACACACCCACTTGGAGTCCTATTTTCACAGGGTTTTTAAGAGCCGCTTTAGAGAGCTGTGATAATCCGGGGGATTAGTGAGAGCCAGAGGGGAGCCAGACACATGATGCCCCACAACTGAGACATGCAGATGCTTTGCTTTGATGTGATAAGGCGCAATGAAGCCTTTTAAAACTGAGATGAGGGAGTGTTTTGTAGAGCACTGCAGCATCCTAACTCTACCAGGCCCATCAGGAGCTGAGATGCTGTGAAGGCAGCCGGTCAGCTACTTGATTCAATTAATTTTTCGCCCCCTTGATTCTGCTCAGCCAAAGCTCTCTCCTTCACCTTCCCCCACCCTTCTGCTCTCCCAGTTGATGGGGAAACAGTGTATTTTACAGCTGGTGTCCTAAGTGAGATGGAAAGATACCCTCCTCCAGAGTCAGCTGTGTCTGCGTTATAGGTAGCCAGAAGGAGCCTTTTGACTGGATGAAGATAGACGTGTTCTAAAATCTTCTTTCTTCCTCTGACTTGCAGCAGGCCTTTGAGTCTCCCAGAGCTAATGGATTATTTCGAAACTTTTCTCTCTTCTTCTAAGCTAGGCAAGATACCCAAGTGCCTGCCTTTCCCTCTGTAAATTCTCAGCATGGTTCCCCACCAGAGACAAATGCATGTATCTACATTTCTTTTTGCATAACCGACTGTTTCTCCAAATATATACAGAAAATGTCCAACTTGCATGCAGATGCAAATAGGTACATATTTAATCATAGATCTGTATTTCTCTGTATATATATATATATATATATACATACAACTTATTGGGGGATCAGGATGTTCACTTAGCAATTTTCATTCATGCAAGAAATCTATATGCACAGAGTTGGTGTCAGTTTTGGCATTAGGCTCTAACGAGGATTACATTGTGCTGAGCGTTTTATAGAGATTAGAGGAAAAACAACTCCTATGCCGAAGTATTTACAACCTACATAGCACAAAATAGAAAGAGTTCATAAGGTGATAGAAGAAAACTTTTTTTCTAGTTAGAGGATGCATTTTTCTAAGACTATGTTGAAAATTCTTTTCTTACCTGGTGTTAAGAAAGCACAAATATTTAGTAGTACCTAAATTTTTAAGTCAATAGTTCATAAATTCACCAGCAACTCTCAGAATTGTGTTTGGATCTCCAAGGATGCTCATCATCGGGACTGTTTGAAAATATGACTTGCTGATTACAATGAGTCTGCAGACTACAGATCACAAAGTGTGCTTTAAGGTGTCACCAAGATGTGTCCTCAAGCCCTGCAGATTGAGTTTTTAACTAGAAAATACTAATTTAATTGAAATATCTGTAAAATACCGTCACAGACCCACATCCTGAAGCCAGATGTCTTTGCTTAGATCTTAGAATCTATACAGACTGAATTCTGGACGAAGTTATTGAAAACTAACCCTCAGGCTCATAACGACGGTATGGGACTAGAATGCTTGCAGAAGTCATCACATACTACCAAACCTCAGAGTGATTGGTAGGATAGGGAGAGACACTACTGTCTCCTTCTTTGTGGTACTTTTGCACTGCTTTCTCCTTTTTTCTTTAACACTCCATACTTCTTTTATTTCTCACATCTCAGGTGAGAGTCCTAATTGGCAAGGTAGAGACTACTGTGGAGTCACTGCTTCTGTATGTGGGTGGGTGGGTGTGAAAAATTCCTGAAGGTTTTGGTTTCATTCTGCATTGGAATGAAAACAGATCGTGAAACCTCAAAATTTGTCATTAAATAGAATTTGTTGTTTTTCGGCCAGCCTAACTTTTCTCCACCATCTGCTTGGCAAACCATCTTGTCTTTGGGATGCAGTTGGAAGAGGCCTATTATGATTAGTATAAATGCTGCTGGAAAATAAACTCTTTATTGGAATTTTTATGTTATTCCATCAGACAAGGAAACTCTTGCTAATTGTATCCTATCCCTCCACTGCCATTTTCAGTTAAGAAAAAATGTAAGCAGTACACAGTTGGGATTTTGTCATTGTGATTAAACACATAGTTATTTAAATGCAATTTAGAGCAGATACATTATTCAGTATACCGCTAGGTATACTTCTTTCCTTGGCACAAATGTTTGCCTCTTGTTATCTGGCACAGTCCTAAAATGCATATTTAGTCAAAAATGCTCTAAAAGAGCATCCAGTCAGGACTGGGCACAATCTGAATATTTTAAAAATAATGACAGCAAACCACCAAACAAACCAGAAGCATTGTTGGAATAGATCAATAATTGTAAAGAAACTGTTCCTGACATGAGCCAAGGTCTGTAAAAATGATGTTTCGTAATAGTCTCACATCAGCAAATCTCTTCAAGATGCTCTTTTTAATCTGCAATGTCTTGGTTTCAAAATCCCTGCAGAATAAGTGATTATCTCTTTCATTTTAATGTTCCAAAGGTACCACATATTCTTTCAAAAGTCGCTTGACAAAGAGAACAGAAGATGTTACCCCCCTTGCCAAGTGGAAAGCTTTAAAAAGCCCTTATTATTATTCTGCAAAATGCAAACAAAGCTCAGGAGGGGTCCCTGTTAGGAAGCGATTTGCATCTCTTGGAATGATTTAAAACTGACGAAGACGACAACTTGAGTGACTTCTTACCCTCTGTGGACCTCGAAGGCTCTGGCAGAAAAGGAAGTTAAATATTGCAATTATTTTGCTATTGAAAGACACAAAAACTGATCTGATGTTTAGGCCTTCTGTCCCTGCTGCTGGGCCTTTGGCACTTTATCATCTGTGACCTTGACTCAGGGACTCACTGATCTCCATTTTATCAACAGCCAGTGGCTGCACAGTCTCTTGCTGATATGGCTGCACATGGTACTTCTTAAAAAATGGCACTGTCTTGCTTGAGAAATTCGCTCCTTTTACAGACTGTTTTATCTACTGGCAACATTAAGATTTTTTTTACAACAAAGTCCACATAGCCCTAGGAGAGCAAGCGGGATTCGGTGACTACTCCCAGTCAACAGAATCATTTACTAAATTTTATTTCTAGAGAAATTCTACACGTTCATTATGTTCCAGTTATACGTCCACTGCAATTCAGCAACTATGTCAAAAGCCCAAGGCGTGCCTGCTTATAACCAATGGCATTATCTGAGTAAAGTTACACAGGTTTTACAGCAGGGCAGTCATTAAAGATACAGAGACTATTTCAAGCAGAAAGAACCTAGCCTGACTTACCGATGGAGTCTGCTATGCTGACATCTAACAAAATATTATTGAAAGTGTAAGCTGATAATTCTCATTATGGATGCCACTGTCACATAACAAATATGGGGAAACGGAATGCAATTGTTCAAAGCTGCTCCTTGGGGATCAGTGGTGTCATTGAATGTTTTTATTCAAGTATCATGTGGGGTTTTTTTCAAAAACAAATGTGGATAAGTAACTTCTAAAGTCTGTAGATAGAATATACTTTATAATGCACATAATTATAGGATCTTCTCATCCTACAATTCATACGAAGTCTTTGAAGGCCTTTTATTCTCTGTCCCTAATTAAGGTAACGTATCATACATTCTGCTCATGATAGTGTACAGGATCCTCATTGTAAATTGAGCTAGAGAGGTCTTTTAAATCAACTTACATGTTTGAGAAAAAACACTGTCTTCATAAAGGGAGAAATTATTATCATATTGCAAAGGGTCGTCATTTCAGATATAGCCAAGATGATCCTAGCTGTTATGTATACTAGAAATAGAGTTGCATGAGAGGCAAAGATGGAAAAGAGAAGACCAAACTTAAGGTTCATTAGGCCTGAATTTAAAGAAGCAGCAAGCCTGTATATAAATTCATTCCCGTTTGGGAAAAGTAGATAAATAAGTGTTTGTGGTCAATTGACTCTGGGGAGTTTAGCATGTGTTAAGATATTCAAAAGAACGGAAGACTTTCCTGAACTGGAGAAACAGTAAATCAAAGGCAAATGACAACAAATAATGCATTTGAAGATTTGTTTTCTTTATAGAAGACCAATGTACCAAATACTAAAACCATAATTTTAGATAAAATGTACTGTATGCCAAAAATAAGAGAATATCTTTTATACAGAAACACATCAGAAATGCTAGATAAATATGTGGAGGATCAACAAATGCATTAGATCTGATTCAGTAATATGTGGAGATACAAAGTGATAATCCAGATGCCTTAGCAGGAGTTACTGGCACTACCAAATATTTGTTGTATAACACAAGTTGACTGAAATGAACCAAAATTTCTAACATATGATGCTCGTCTAGGAGATGGGAGTTTGCCTGTGCAGTCTGTGAAGTCAACACAAGCTTCACCATTGACTTCAGTAGGAGCAGAAAAAGGCCAGTAAGGACAGAGAAGAAACAAAATGAGAGCTTAACCAGTCACACAAATGCCAGAGAAACTACCCATCTAAATTATCACACAAATGACATAGCTTCAAAAGAACCCCAAACCTCAGTTTGCTTTCCTGGATGCAGTTACTGTCATGATGTATAGAGCCACAGGTTGTGGTGAACTAATAGCACACTTACTAAAGAAAGTGTGGCCGTGCCAGCCATCGGACACGCTGTGTTCCAGTTTTGTTTCCTTTGGGCCCACCACACCCAGCCTGCATCTCTGTCCGTCAGCCACAGACAATGCACATCTGGGCTATATGACACAATAAGCATCTGTGGCGAAATCATAGCCCATTGAAGTCAGCATTGAGGCTGCCATTGACTACCACAGGGGCCATATTTCATTCAGTCACAGTTGTCTACACAAAATGGAATAGCTTTTTAGGCTGCCTTCTTCACCCTTCCACTTTCTGTCTTCTACAGCAGTGCATTTTGGGGTAAACTGGGACTAGCGGGAGCCAGTGAAGTATTTTCCAGCACACCCTTTTTGGTGGAGTTGCCTTCTTCTGGCAGCTGTGTCCAGAGGTGCAGAAGAAAACCCTATTCCAACCAGGAACTTCATATAGCTGTGGTTAACAGCCAAAGTTAGGGAGTCCATAATAGGTAGGCTGACAGTGCTTGCAAAGGAATGAGATGTTACTGCTTCCCCTTACTTGAAATTGAAATGTTATTTTAGCAAGGTAATAAAGGTCAGTTTTCTTGCAATCTGGAAGACAATTCTCAATTAATCTGCGCTTTGGGGGAATGCTAAATAAAAGCTGACCGGCATATAGCACAGGGGCATTCTGAGCTTGCTGGAGCTTCTAGATACTACAGCAAATCAAATTAGTAAATAATAATCATAGCAACCAGTGGTGCCTCTTAAAAGATCGAATATTCAGAAAAGCAAAGAAGAAAGGAATTCTTGAAAAACTGAAGTTGATGTCTACAGCGTCAGATAAGAAGAAGTAACACAGGGAAAATTCAACCTGCAGAGTTATACATTAACTTGTCAGATGGACCAGGATGTTGCTTTCAGCTGCACTGAGAAGCTCAAAATCTTTTGGATTACATATCTAGAAAGTTGGTGGCAAGCCATGATTGGGTAATTGAGAATACAAGCAGTCTCTTCTTGGCAGCAAGAATACAATAGTGCCTCTGCTACTACACTCGTTTTTTCTCCTTATGCTAGGCTTCTTGCTCATATCTGATTGATGCTGAAAGAGTAAGGATGTGCACTAAGATCAGAAAGCTGCATGCAGGAGCAAGAATATTTCTTTTGCAGTGGAACGGCACTGCGTTTAATAAATGTCCTCAGCCCTAGTTAATTCGAATGGATTTTGTAAGGAAGCCCAGTTGTTTAATCTTCTCTCCTCCCATAGTTAATAATATTCTAATTATAATAATATTTATTTCTTTGCATTTACATAACATCTTCAAAGCATTCTCTAACTCTGAATCATATTGCTTACAAGTTAAGTTATAGAACTAGCCAGGATTTCCCTGCTAATTTTTTGAAAGGAAAACAGTTTTTTAAAGTCCTAATTTTATGATGTGGAGAGGTATAGTTCCTATTAACTCATATTTTAATCTAAATATCTGGGGGATTCGGTCTGACAAAGTAACCTGGTTCCTTTGGAAAAGACAAGGACCAAAACGTGTCCATCTGTGGCATTCAAACAGCTCAGATGAATATTGAACAAGGCCAGAAAGGAATATGTAGATTTGGTTCAACAAATTGAAATAGAATATTTAGTTGATTATTATTAAAAACTCTTTTGAGAATTTTGTAAAAAACAAACAAACAAACAAAAGAATAGCACGGAGAGGCATTTTGATATTGTAATTCAGAACACATAAATTTTGAAGTAATGGAATTTCCTTCAAGATAAATGTCCAAGTTTTCATCAGCTCTGTTAAGTCCAAAACTGTGACAGAGCGTTGTGCCATTTCCCTCTCCTCTAACCAGTTGCTGTGTGAACCATGGTCTCAAAAAGCAAATGAGGAAATCACTGTCTCCAGATACATCCAGCTGAAGAATGAGCACAGGGAATGGTGTTCTTAAATAGGAAAAGGCCAGTGCCGGGATCTGTGTCCCCAAACTTCAGCTGCATATAAGTACCTTGCCTGCATGGGAACACGAGGCTATTCACTCATCCTTGGTTGCCAGTGGGCAGAGAGGGAGAAGACAGTTTACTGTCTGTGCACAAGATGCGTGACTAACACAGGCAGGTTGAAATCTCCCCAAAGGTGTCTGTTTCACTCCACTGAGTGCTGAAGAAGCTCTTTTTGTTAGGTCAGAGCTCTGAGGTGGCTCCAGGTAGACAAGATTAATGCCTCGTGGCTGAGGAAAAGTGCCTAATACAGCTTTACTGTTAAAGAAACTTCTGTATTGACCCAGAGAACAAAGTCTCCTTTCTTTCAAATTTGCGCTACTTTTGACCTCCGCACAGAAAGCCATGACTTCTCACCTTCTGATGGCCTCTCTGAGAGGCAGACGAGCTTGGGTTTGGTCCATAGATGATATTAAACAATTACATTCAACAATAAACCCGATAATCTGCCAAGAAAATAAGCACTACTGCATTTAACTTTACAGGAGATGATTACTTCTGGACTATGTATATTAATGAGTTTTGAATGAGTGACGTTTAATAAAATATTCACTATCTCTTCAACTTTCTTTCATTTCTTTTCTTGCTGGAGCCCTTTCATATTTGAAAATTAATTATGCACACCATATTTAACCAGGATGAAAATGAGACTTACATGGAACCTTTCCAGCTCTTCATTACATATTTAATTGTTAAAATAATCAAGCTATCCATCACGCATTCTGCCACCCAGTCGTCTGTCACCTTGGAACCAGTCAGAGACATCATAGATGAAGTCTAGAAACAAAAATGTCACATCTCTCTTGCTGAACAATTTTGCCAGTGAGAGGAATGTTCTCGGCACAGCACATCTGTATCATACTTGCAAGAATAACAAACAGCAGCATCTTCATGGCATCTTCTATGCGTTGGGTTTCCTCCCATTGAGCACTAAAAACTATGGCCATATTATGGGAAAGTTCTTTAGCACAGAATAAATTCAAGCTCCTGTGTCCTCTATTGATTTTAGCGCCAGGCCAAGAGCACTGTACAAAGTACACAGTGATCTGGCCAGCATTTAATGATAGTTACATGTTACGTGAAGCTTTTCATCAAAATATTGTCCATGCACTTTACTAAAATGCTAGGTAACATAGTCCTTGTTTTATGGATAGGGAAACAGAACAGTATCATGCTATAGCAGTGATCCATCAAACATAACAAGGCACTTTGTGGACCTGAGTCCTATGTCCCAGAAAACCACAAAGCAAACATAGGAAGAGGGATGAAACCTCCATCTTCTGAGTTTGACCACAGTGCTCTTTCCACTGAGCTTTCCACATACCAAGGGCTGCATGAAGGCTGCTGGGATGTTTCATTTAAATCTGGGGTTCACTACAGCAGGATCAGAAGCCCATATGATGCCATGACTGCATAATATTTGAAAGATGTAAAGTACGAAGAGTTCAACCCTGTGGATTTTGGATGGGCCCCTGGATTTTTAGAAAGTAGAGGAGTAAGGTATGAAGAGGGTGGAATATTAATTTCAACAAAGTTGGTTTACCTACACGGGTGCCATTCCCCAGCTATCTGACATGCCAAGTGTTCATAATATCATCAGGAAAACAATATTGCACACTGCAGTGAGAACATTTTTCAAGCATAGGTATATTTCAGTAGTCATAAGAATACAACCCATTTTCAGTTCACAAAGGAACGTGAACAGGGTGCAAGTTTTAACTTTTCATATTTTACTGAAAGCACCATAGTCTTCTACGCTAGAGATAGAAGGATCATAAAGAATATATAATTCTTACGCCCCATCCCACAGTCGGAGGTTAGATGTTCAAAGGCATTTTGGTGGGAACAGAGTACCCCAGTTAGTTTATTTATGCCCAGTCTCATTATGTGTTTCTCTAGAAATGAAGTATGATTTCAATTTAATATCCAATTTTACATAACCAAGAGTGGGCTTAAAACTAGATAGGTCTAACAGGGCTCAGCAATACTTAGCTTGAAATGACTGCTGTCTAATGCTTTAAGTGTCCCTGGCATTAATTGTACATTGCCCTGTGGTCTAAAGGGAAGGCAAGCTTTCTCTTCTTTCATGCACAAAGGTAGAACAAATACTGTTAAAGTCTAACTCAAGAGCTTTCTAGAGAGTATTAAATAAATCTCAGCTGAGGCAGGCTGTGATGTGTTGTGAAGGTCAAAGCTGATAGGAACAATGAACTAGCTACTTGCATAGAAAAAATGCATTTGGATAAAGAAGTTGTGCCTATCAAATAGGGATATGAGCTGGGGGAAAAAAAAGAAAAAAAAACCCACAGAAAATGCAAGAATCACAAAACAAAAGTCACCAACACCAGCCATAGCTTGAAAAGTATCAAGGACAGAACCAGTGAAATGAATGATCTATCTTATAAATTAGACTTCAACTAGCGTAAAAGCAGCCAAAGTGAGAGCCCAATTGTTTTTGTAGCCTGTCGGAAATAATTTCAAACCTGACAGGATACCACGGCTCGTAGTGTGATCTCACAGATTTCAGTGGTCATGCTGAGAGATAAGCAGAGAAGCACAGTAAAAACTCTGATAGCAAAAGCACTGCTGCCAGCTTTGCTGTACTAAGAAATTATCATTCACTCCAAATAGCAGATCGGGTGAGCGCTGAATGACTTCCCTTTCCTCCTCTCCCCTCCTCCTCTGCCTGCCTCCCCGCTACCACCCTCTTTCTTCTCCTTTCCCCTCCCTGGGAGGACATGAAATGTTGTGTTTTATGGTATCAAAACCAGCTGATATATCCAGGAACAGCAAACATCAAAAGAAATTACACCATCATCAAACTATCTTATAATATCAGTAGTGTCCTAAATTAAAGCAAGATGATGGCCCCAGCAGACAGCAAACAACCATACACAGATACTAATAACGCTGCAAGTAGGTTCTAGTGCCCCACCAGAGGAGAAGGTGCTATGCACTCGCTCTATAATTATGTCGGGAATCAACTGACGAAGCCATTTCTTCAGTTACAGCTGGCGACGAGCAAAGATATTAACTTCATGTGCATGCCTGAGACAGGGTGCCCATCGCCCACTCCTCGGCTCCCCAGCTGCTTGGCTCCAGAGGGCTCTGCCAACCCGCCTTAGAAAAGGGACGGCTGCGCTCGGAGGGGAGAAGGGCAGGTCTCGGTGCCCCTGCAAGACCGTACAACTGCTGCCTGGACCAATGTGCAGCGGTGAGCACCGAGGGGAGCCCATGGGAAGGAGTGGCACCTCTGCCGCTGTAGAGACCCTGGAGCTTCCTCAAGCAGTGCAGCAAGAGGGACTGAAACAGCCCTGGTGTGGATGAAGAGATGGTGGCAGAGGCAGGTGGTTTGGAGCCTGGGACCCTTGGGTGGGGGATGCTGTTGACTGCTTAACCCTCAGACTTCCACCCTGATAAAGCCACCTCTGGCTATTGCCCTTTTTTGGAAGCTGCAGTGTTGGCCTGCAGAACGGGAATGCTTTTGTTTTATGGGTCAGGGAAGATTTATTTCCTCCGACTTATAAACTCATATACTTGGACTAGTATCATTACTATTTGCATTTGTGGGGTACTACGAGGCCCTGTCCAAAACAGAATCGCTGGAGATTAGTATTTTCCTGGCAGAAACACCCATTCATTCCGCTAAAGGTACAGTTTGAATCCATTTAAAGTACGTGCACAATCTTTAAGCTGGTGGGGAGGAAAGAAAGTCCTACGAGAAAAACACTAAGCAGGGATTGCAGGGAACTGATTTCAGTTCTTAGTGTTGCCACGATTTCGACTGTCAACAAATGACTTCATTAGCTGGTACTCACTATCTCAATTGGAAAACAGATATATTTTCTTTGTTCAACATATCTAATTCTACAGTAGCTGTTCAGGACAATAGTCATTTAACAAATGCTTGTATTTCTGCAGTCTATCACAATTTGAGTCCAATATCAATTTGGCTGTCTAGCTAGTGTGATGTAAATAACAACAACTGTGCTAGTGGGGCTCATGTGCAACTAGAAGACGGGGTACCATTCCATTTAGCTTTTTCTCAGTAAAGATGCTGAGCTGAAGCTTTCTTGCTTCACCCCAGGACCCCAGCACTATCCCCTCAGTTCAGTATCCGTCGATTTAGGAATCTAATCCAGGCTAAATGCCCCCACCTTTTTTTTTTTTCCCAGATCCCGCAAACATTTGTACTAACACAGCTAAAGGGCTGGAAGATGAAGAGCAGGAAGGAGGGAGTAATTTTCCTTCCAAAATTTTACCTTGCTGCTGAAGAAAAGTACTTGGCAATGTAGCCCTGTAGACAGGCAAAGGCAGTACCATCTCCATTTTACAGTCAGGGAATGAAATCACAGAAGTATTAATTGGTTTGCCCCAGGTCACACAGGAAGTCTGTGGCAGGGCCAGAAATTTGACATAGATCTCCCATGTCTCAGATCAGAGCTTTAATCATGAAATAATCACCAGAAGGTTGAATACTTAGGTTAACTGTAGAAGAGTAAGGGTTTTTTTGCTACGGTATATAAAGAGAGAAATGGCAGCAATGCATTTCTAGTTCCTGGAAATATTTTAAGTACATTTATATTCTGAGAATTGACTGGGAAAAATGACACTGTGGGGTTCTTTCTTTGCTTATTCCCTCTCAGTTACTTTCATATGAAATTTGCTCAATTCACAGTTCACAGGAAGGTGTTTCCTCAATGCCAGCACAATGCAAACTCAATCGAGGACTGAAAAATCATGCCGTATTCTTTGACTCATGCATCAGCAGTAGCCAGAAAGCGTTTTCAAAAATATTCCAGAAATCAAAGTTCCAGGAAAAAAGGCACAAAACATGAGATTTGTTTTGATTTCACCTGCTCCTGCTGGTGGCAGAACACTGTCCAAAATCTGGAGGCCTAATTTCTTCCAAACTTACTCTGAAATTAAAGAGCAAATTCTTCCAGTTCAGTCCAAGCTATCTGATTTCCAAGATGGAGTTACCTTCTATAATACATAAATATTAATACTGGTAATAGAACAATAATGTTCCTTCCCACTTGGTTTTAAGTAATTATTTAATTTTATTAATCCCAATAGAGCAAGAAAGATTTCACTGGCCCATTTCACTTTCTCTTTATGTGATGGATCCTCCTGATCGCTAACTTTCACTAACTTGCAGTCTGCTGTCCTACAGGTGCCAGACAGGCCAGGGTGCATCTCTGCTCAAGCGCAGGCTCGGGGTGGAGGGTGAGGCTGGAGGACACCTTTCTCCACAAACACAGTTGCAGTAGGTAACTCTCTCCCTAGCATCCGCCGGCATTCACATCACTCAGCCCACAGTCCCATGCCTGCTGGAGCAACAGGCTTTTTCCCCTAACGGAGGAGGCAGAGGGGTGCGATGCTGCTCGGAACAGGGCTTCTGGCAGTGAAATGTTTGGTCAAGCCCAGGTTTAGCTGAGCCAGCACTGGTAAGCCTCCGGTCCCATCAGGAAAGAAAATGATCATGTGGGGTACAGCCCGCTCCCTTTTTCAGATTTTAAAAGAAACGCCCAGTATTTTGTCCCTTAGACCCAAACTGGCCCAAAATTTCATCCCTCTGAGTCCAGCCACTTACTGTGTTCTTTGTTTTCTTCTCCAAATACTTATAGATTTCTTTGTTGCTCTGCTCTCTATTCCAAGTAATGAAGACAAAAATGAGTGCAGGTCTCAAGCTACTGACTGGGAGTGTCAATGGCATGGGATTTTTTGGGAGTCTCCAAAGACAAACTTTCTTGTCAGCATTTACGTCCAAGACAAAGCTGAGATTTTAGTTTATGGCACGCTTTGCGGTCTTGTGTTTGAACAGGCAGCACAGCGGGACAAATCCTTCCTTATCTCTAGGAGCTATGTACTGCTTACATCCCACATAAGCCCCACCTTGAAAGGCTCCATATCTGGCTGGAATTCATCACAGGGGAGTGTTTATACTATAATGCTATTGCCTCCTTATTACTACATGACTTTCCCCTCCCCCTCCCCATTTTGAAAGAGTTCTCAAGTTGCGTTTGCGAAATAAATACTAAGAAAGCATGATGACAACAAAGTCAAAAGGTTAGTAAGGTATAATAAAATTTAAAAACTGTAATAATACAGTAGGAGTACTGCAGTCATTTAGTATCTTTCAACAGAGATCGTAGAAGAAAGCATTAATTAAGCTTCAATCATTTAACCTCTGAGGTAGGTAATATTACTATACTCACTTCACTAATGAGTAAACAGAGGCCTTGGCATGTTACAAGCCTTGTCTAAAGTTACCCAACAAGTCAGAAAAAAGGGAAGAGAATTAATGAAATTAACAGCAGCAGTAAATATTTCTAGTATGACACCATGCAAATTCTCTTTCCCACTTCCAGCAGCTAGCATCACTGTATTTCCCAAATTATGGTCTTTTTATACATATAACCCATGGGTTAACCATCTTCCTGCCACGATTTCGGAGAAGCTCAGGTTGCACTTGTGTGTAAGGGCCTTTATTCCAGGTTTCCCCTTTCCTTCGCTTGCCCCGCTGACTCCCTTCTTCCCACTCTGCTTTATCTTCCTCAGTACCCTCCTTGCTTCTGAGCGGGCAGCCAAGGCTGCAGGTATCAGAGAAGTCTTTTTCAAGTGAGGGTACCATTGTGGAGGTGCAGGTTTCCAAAGGGTTTATTTAATGCCTGAAAATATGGCAACAGATTGTCGACTGCCTTTTAGCAAGTTCATAACTGCAGCAGCATCTATGGCAAGGAAGCTGCTATATGCATTGTACGTGCTCAGTCTACACAGTCACCTCCTGGGATCAAGTCAAACTCAGGGAAGTCTCCCCCAGGAGAAGACAAACAAGTGTTGGTTTCCAAATAGACCAACTTCATGTAAAATTTCCTCAGTCCCTTCCTGGAGAAAACTGAAGAAATAGGGCTTCACACACATAAGGAAAATCAGGATGGACAACTACGCAGAGGAAAGAAAAACAACCATCTTATCTTTACAGACTGGACTTTTGGGGATCAAATGTAAATGAGTTGGACCTTAAGTCTCAGACCTCAAGTGGCTCCAGCCAGCCGTGGGATAATGGAGGGGGGAGACAAGCTTTCACCCCAATGCTGACTTATTTGTATCTGTGGGCAAGCTGCTGCACTATTATGCTTGCAGCACAGATAATGCTTCTTACCTGGGAATGACATGGAGATGCAAAATCAGTTAGCCTTGCACGTCTTACAGAACTCTACAAAATATAAATGCTAGCAGTAATATTAAAGGAGGTAGGTAACGAACCAAAACTGATCAAGGATCTGGCCCACAGTTATTTTAAACCTTCGTTTTTGCTTAATGTCTGCCCTAACTGGTGATGTTTCCTTTCCTCCTCATTTTGATTCAATAGCCATGACTGAAGTCCGCAGCTCCCCCTCTCTCCCATTTATTCCAAGGCATAATGTAGTAATTATACTTACATTTTTAAAGGCAGACATTTCTCCATAGGCCCTATCAACCTGTGGCCTCATGATTATAATTACTTGATCTACAGCCTGCTAATTTTTTGTCTTCCATAGGAATAAAATAGCACAGGAATAGGACACAGGGAAATGCAGAGAAGGTGCAGACACATACCAGCTAACGTTTCTCTAATGACTACCGTAGAAGACAGGAAATATGAATATCAGGGGCATCAGAAAACGCATGATTTTACTTTTATTTTTCCTCATTTCCTATTTCTCAACATGTCAACAGATTCAGTGAAATGGATTCAATTTTTAGGTGGCTTCCTGGGTTATAAGCAACAAGAAAACCATCCAAGTAGGTTTCTGTTTATTACTTTTCCAATTAGATTTGCATGGCATTGATGCTTGCTCTCAGGAGTCTATTTGCAATATTGGGAAAGGGTGTGAGTGAAATGAGGCCAAGTCCACGACAAGCTTCTACTTAGCCTAGTTTTCCCTCAGTTGCTTATGACATTTCTGTTTTTCCAGCCTGTAAACGAGATGAAAACCAGGAAAAGCAAGACTTGGTAATAACAGTGCTTACTCTGGCTGGAAAAAACTGGTCCAAAACAGCAAGGCTGGCTTTGATTACATCTAGTAATCAAGCTGTGTTCAGAATTACTTGACTTAATGTCTCAGGAAATGTTAATCTGCACATGGAAATCTTGGTTCTAGAGACTGTGTGATCCACTGACATTGGGTAAAAAGTTAAAGTACTTCATGCTTCCTTTTCTTTTTTTCTATCCTAGTCTCATGTTCAGGGAGGGCTAACAGAGATAATGGAAAAGCTGGTTAGTAAATAAGCATTTTTATCTTCTAGGTCAGTATGGTAACAGCACTAAACAAACAAAAAACCCACATACCGAGTCAAAGAAGCTGGGTGTAGCTTACGCAGGAGGGGTTTTTTGCACTGGATTTAAAGTACACTAACCTGACAGCATATATTTTAGGATACTTCAGAGTTCAGTGAACTAGAAAAATACTTTCCTTGCTGAGGATAACATGATGTAGTAGAAGTACTACAATAACAAGGGTGGGTCATGATGGTGACTGTTTAGGGTAAACTGTAAGTTTTCAAGTACTATTTCCTCAGCATCTCCTAAAGAAAGACATACACTAGATTTCAGGACTGTTAACTATGCCACAGTGAATTACACAATTGCACATTGCATTAAACAATAAAATAAACTGTATAGTCCTGAAGCGGTTTGATTGGGAGTGAGAGGTGTGGGGAGACTAAAGAAGCTCATGGGATGTGTTTTGTCTTGTTTATGTGACAGGGAAGTACTGAGGTACTGCACAAAGTCTCCCAGTCCCCATCAAGAGTTTGACTGCATTTGGCTAATTTATTTTCATTTGGTTATCAAATACCAGTTTCTTCTTGGGCTCTATGAATACCACCTTTCCTCCCTATAACTGTCCAACTGCTTCCCATTGCTGTCAGTTAGACACACAAAGAGCTTGTGGGGCGGGAAGGGGAAAGAAGTTTGGGGAAAATCCATACTCATTATGCAAGATAAATGAAGAAGTGCTTAAGACTATACTTAGGTTTAACAGAACAACAAAAGAATAGGTAAAATCTGGCTATCTGGAGAATGATCCAACTAAATTCTCAATGATTATTTTGACAGGTGCTTGGGCACCCATTTTCAAGTATTTCAGAAACTTGGATGTTATTTCATCTTGTTGTCAGTGAAGCTTAAAATGTTTCTATAGATCAGAATGATTTTCAAAATTTGACATAGGTATGGATTTTCTACTGAGAATGCTGGATTATATTCAGCTGTCAATACATCCTAGGACTGCATTTGCCTTTTCCACAGGATCAGCCTGATGGGTCTCAGCCATCAATGTGATTGACGAATTATACACCCAATTCTTTCCCTTCTGTGTTGTTTCTAGATGATGAGTTCTAACAAAAAGCATCTGAAATTGTTATTACTTCCTGAGTGAATGACCAAGCACTTTGTGCTGCTGCTCATCTCTTGTGTATCATTCTCTCTCCATTGCTTAAGGCTCCCGTTCTGCCTCTTTGGCATGTAGGCTATTTCTTCTCAGCCTTGACAAGGTTTCCCAATGTTAGGGAAACCTCAACAAATTTCATTAGCACTCTCCTGCTTTTTATGACATGGTCAATCATGAAAGTATTAAGTAAAACCTGTCCTAAGACTGAGCTTGCAAGAACCTGTGACTGCAATATCTATCCTTTCAGCACAAAGTACTGTCATATTCCCTTTAACCTGTTCTGCCCCACCTCAAAGTTCTTGACCAAGTACCTCAGTAATTTTCCATCAGTGTGATATCGGTGCTTCATGAAACTCCAGACAGACAAAATCTCCTGCACTTTGTTTGTCTAAGAAAATCTTACCAAAGAGTAATATCAGTTTAGTGTGACAACCATCTGCATTGATGAATCTGTGGTGCGTTTTTCTCCCCTTTTCCATTTGCTTCTACACTTTATTATTCTTTTCTCCAACAACAGATTCCAGAGACTTGCACGATCCAAAGTAAAAGTACTAGACCTGTTGTTACCCAGATTCCTGTTTTAAAACCTTTCTTGAACAAAAGTAACAAATCATGACCCACTAGTTTTTAAAATGAAGATTATAAGGAAACCATTTAATGTAAACAATATTTTCCAGTTAATAGTTCCAGAAATAAGCAGCATGGAAAAGTTTCCCACAGCTGTCAATAGCTGTTAATAAAATTTTACTTAATTATCAGAGCATGTGATAACTTAAACTGAACCAAATCATACTATTCCTGGAAGAACCTCCCCCATATGTGTTGTAGGTGAACAGCATTGTCAGACACAGAGTAAGTTTGGCAAGAGCAAAGATGTGGTGATGCTTAAATGTAAAAAGCAAATAAAAGGAAGATTCCTGACCGGGGCCTCCCAAAATCCTTTGTTCTTTATGGCCAGCAATTTAAAAATAAATAAACAAACAAAACAGCCCATTTCAGGGCTAAGCCACGCATGAAGCTTGGTCCCCACACACTTCTACCTTGAAAATATCACTGCGTTATTTGCTGTTTGCAAAATGCTGACTAGCACAGCTACCTCGGAGTGACTAATATATCACCGTAATCAAGGACAGCTGGTTTTCTTGTGGAGTTACCAAATTCTCTTCAGGAGCCCCAGCTTCTAATTATCTCTAACTAGGAGCAGCCTTCACCTTGCCTTCCCTCCCCAGCAATACAAGAGACTGTCGTGCAGCACCACCAGCCTCCGACTCTTGTTCCCACACAATGAGATGCAATGTATTAAACATACAATGCATGTTCTAATAAGTGGAGCCAACGAGAGCTAAAGAGCTTGCAGCTGCTGGTACCACCTGTGTCCCTCAGCTTCCAGCCAGAACAATCTCCTCTCTGCAGTCCCTAGTTGTGGCGAGAGATAAAAGAGGCAGAAAGTGAGAGTGACATGTCTGGCTCGTGTCCTGCTCTCGTCATGAAGGAGCCAGTTGATCTGGAAAGCTTCCTTGCTCCCTCTGCAAATGTGGATGATTGCACCTCTTTCCCCCACAAGCACGCAAACGTGAGGTGGCCAAGTGTGAATTTCCCACTTATTCCTCTGTGGAGTGTGGCCCACATGCTCGTTGTCATAGTTCACCTAAGCGCAGTTTCATCAGTTACCGTTGTTGGCTCTCTTGAGTCATAAGGATTGCTGTGGGAGGGTAAACTTGGGCTGAGCAGGGAACAGACCTGGTGGGTAAACGTGGTTTTGGCAGATCGAATGGAAATCTATCCTGAGGTCCATTTTATTTTAAGAGACATTTTTATAAAGGCTTTTGACAGAGAGATGGGGTATTTTTTTTTACCCTCTTCTTTTTTTTTTTTTTAATATGCTGTTTCTTTTTCCCTTGCCTGACCCAGTGGTGATATGGACGCCTTTCAAAGTTCGGAATTATCTGTTGGCTACGTCACTGCCTCAGGACAACTGGCGCCCATTCAGGGATCAGAAAGACCATCAGTTGTTTGGATCTTTTTCCTTTCACATGGAGTTTTGTTTTGCTTTTTCCTTTTCCATGTATTTCATTTCTGAGTCGGCTGTTTTGAATCAATGCCCATCTTGGGCCAGATTGTGCCATTAAAGTACTGGCCAGTATTGTAGCCTGGATGAAAAGCAAGGTTGGCACAAATAGGCAGTCACATAGATTATCACTAGATTATTACCAATATTAGTTACCAACAATGAGAACTGAAGCTGTTCCTTACATAATTTCTGCTGCATCCTCAAGCTAGACTCTCCTTTCTGCAAAACGCTTTCCCCAGTTTCTCCACTCGTTTTATTACTTAGCTGACATCCCAAGCATGAGTGCTGGAGAAAATTCCCTCAGTCATGTTGCAAGGCCAACACCTGTATTCTTATAGTCTTACCCTTTTTTACTTCTTAAATCCAAGGTTTTTATACCTTCCTTTCCCTTGCATCGTGTCAGAATGTTACTGCTAGTCTGATAAAGACAGGATGTAATGGGCACAACATAACATTTCTCCTTCTGGTCCAACATGGAACTGGCGCCTTCTGCTTCAATTTAAGGTAAACTAGTGATCCAAGTTACAAAGATAGTTGAGCTTTGTGGCGTAAAGCCTGGGCTTTTAGAGCTATCACAAAGCTCTGGTTATAACACTGTGGACTTCCTGTAGATGTACCTTCTCTTCCACCTAGAAATACCGTTCACAAACATTTTGAGGATTTCTTGTGCTCGCCCAGTATTTTTGAATCCACCACAGCATTGGCAGGAAGGTTTTTCCCAGAATTTTCTCCTCTATCTAGGACCACTCTCTGAATTAAAATGTATTTCTCCCACAATTTAGAAGGAAAACAATTGGATGTGGGGCTGTGATGCCTGTTCCAGTCATTACAGCAGTTGTCCTATTACTACTTTATAGGGAGTATTCATAATACCCAAATCAATTTATCTAGTACAAGCGATAAGAGTAGATGAGGAGACTTTCTTTGCTTCTCTGAATTGCCCTACAGTGGAGCTCTCCCTCCTTACTGACTAGATAAAGAGCCTGGGACTCCTCACCACCTAATTTAGTAGGTGACTGAAGTTGGTGGTATGAATACCCCGCTGTGCCTCTGCCTTTTTACTGTGCTGTGTAATTTGTTTCATATTTATTGTTACATGCTTTGATCTCCTTTGTAAAATACTCAGTAAAACCTTAGATGCTGTGAGAAAAGATTCTTGCATTCATCGGCCTGATTGATTATAACTGGTCTTGGAACAGAGGGAGCACAAGGGGTAGTACAGTGAACACTTCAGGGGAAAAATAATTTTATATTCCTGTTAGTAAATATATCAAGCAGAAAGTAACTGTCGTGGTTTAACCCCAGCCCGCAACTAAGCCCCACACAGCCGCTCGCTCACTCCCCCCCAGCAGGACGGGGAAGAGAATCGGAAGGGTAAATTGAGAAAACTTGTGGGCTGAGATAAAGACAGTTTAACAGGTAAAGCAAAAGCCGCGCGCACAAGCAAAGCAAAACAAGGAATTCATTCACTGCGTCCCACTGGCAGGCAGGTGTTCAGCCATCTCCAGGAAAGCAGGGTTCCACCACATGTAATGGTTACTTGGGAAGACAAACGCCATCACTCCGAACGTCCCACCCTTCCTTCTTCTTCCCCCAGCTTTATATGCTGAGTGTGACGTCCTATGGTATGGGATATCCCTGTGGTCAGTTGGGGTCAGCTGTCCCGGCTGTGTCCCCTCCCAAATTCTTGTGCACCCCCAGCCTCCTCGCTGGTGGGGTGGGGTGAGGAGCAGAAAAGGCCTTGACTCTGTGTAAGCACTGCTCAGCAGTAACTAACACATCCCTGTGTTATCAACGCTGTTTCCAGCACAAATCCAAAACATAGCCCCATACTAGCTACTATAAAGAAAATTAACTCTACCCCAGCCAAAACCAGCACAGTGACCATGTTAAACAAACAGCCTGCTCTATTTCTATACCATTAGTTCTGCTAGTAAAGAGGGAGTAAAAAAGTTGACCCTCCACCTTCCCATGTTGTCCCATGGCAGCTCCCAGCATTTGATTTTGTATTTGCACTGTAGCTCATTCCTTTCAAACATTGCAGAACTGGCATTAGACCAATTTCTTTTCTCTTGCACTGCTTCTTGTTTATCCTGTGTATGCATGGATGTGCCAGTCCTATAATGTGACAGATGCTTTCCTGGAGCAAACAAAAATTGAACAGTGTTGCCCTGTACCTTCCAGGAATGAACCATAAGACAGCCCAGACTTTTCCAAATGTTGCTGAGATATTACTTCTCTTTCTTATCTTTTTTTTTTTTTTTTTTTTTTTTCTAGGCATTGGACACATACAGTTAACAGCATGTTGCAACTGATACTGTAAGTCTACCAGAAAGTGTTTATTTTCTTTAGGAACAATTGGGTCTTCATTTTAATTGTGTCCCTCCACTCCTTTTACAAACATACTATTTATACAAGCCATTAACGGAGCCAGATATCCATTCACATTTCTGTACAAACACGGTTTGCATGTTCAAATTCAGATGTGTTTATGAGCGCATGAAAGAGAAAATATTAATGTACAAAGTTGGGTGTAACTCAACAAACCACATTACTGCTCCTTTGAAAATGTAACGCAGTATTAAAAATGCTGTTGACATGTTAAATTAAGAAATGTTTAAAAGTATTTAACATTTCAAATATATCTTTATTCTCCCTACTTAGCATATGAAATTATAGATTCAAAACTTAAATTAAAGGTGTTCACATTGCCATCTCCTATGAAACATGTTTGGAGGGTTTAGTATAGTGGTTCTTACAGTGGGCTGCATGAAAATTATTTTTCAATAGCTCTGTTGTATGGAGCTTGGCAATAATTGTCATTAGTTACTCACTAGGCGGTGTTCGGGCAGAATGTTAACATTGTTTTCAAACTGCGCTAGTTTAATCATTTTTCATTGTAATAATGTTAACATTGACATTCTATGGAACTGATGCCTTGATGGTTTAGTTATAAAAGATTCAGATCTTTTCTTTTTCTGTGGGAACGTGCTCTCTTTCCCTGCTTCCAGATTTTCTTCTAATCATTAGTGTATGTGCTGTAATGGCCAAGTTAATGAGGTCTCATTTTAACTTCTTATGCTTCAGCTGGTCCTTTTGCACAGGAAGGAAGGACCTGGAGAGCTCCTGTTCTATGAAAGCTTAAATCATGGATCCAGGTAACTGTGCCTCACAGCCACAACTGGGTAGCGGTAGGTGCGCGGAGCAACACTTTGCCCCACGTGCTGGTGACCACGCTTGTAGCGCGTTGAAACGACCCATCATTACTGCTTGTCAGCTGGCATTTTCCTGTCCTCTTCACAAGGACTCTTCTAGCAGAGGACAAACAGAGAGAACCTTTTGCACGAGATGGTCTGCTCTCCACCGAAGTCAGCTGCAGAAACGCAACCATCAAGCCGATTTTAATCTTACGTTTTACATATAGGGTATATGGCAAACAGAGGTGGAGAAACAAATGTTTCAAAGCACCTCAGTAATTTAGGAGTGTGGGCCCTGCTGATTTGCCAAGTGTGCAAAACCTACTACTAAACTTAAGAAACCTGGATCATGGCAAAGATTTTCCTCATGGATATTATTTTTGTAAGTTGCCTTGAGTAAGCGCAAACAGCATGATGCAAAACTGTATAATTTTCTCATACAAACAGAAGATTCTCATTCTGCCAAAGATTCATAACATATGAATCTTTCAGTTACTCTTGCCAGCTTCTTATATTGATTTCAGTATGGCATTAATCAATTTGTGTGTATATTTCACTCGGAGTTGAGAAAGTTGGACTGATTTTTGTATTTTATTTTTAAACACATAAGTATATTCATTTTCAGACTGGATTTGCAACAAGATCTAAAGACACAAAAACCAGAAAATACTGCTGAAAAGTGTAAGTTTTGTGTAGTTAGAGCTAGATACAGGTATGTGTGAGTAAGCAGTTATCACTTATTTAACGCTACTGTGCTATCTTCTGAAGATAAAAGGACAGACAGGCAGAGCAGCATTTTCACGTCATTACCAAAGCTACCTTACAGCAAAAGCGTTCAGTAATTGTAGTGCACACTGAGATACCTGTAATTTCTTCCCAGTCTTTTTACAGTAGTTATTTTGATAGTATAATGACATAACCAGAAACAAAGATTTGTTGTGTTGGAATTCTCATTTGTAGTAGCTGTTTTCTGTTGAACTGACCTTGTGATTTTAAAAAATGCATTTTCTTAGTCATATGCAAGACACCTGCAAAGCAGACAGTAAAGTTCAGTCTTAATATGGGGAAATATACATGGAGGAAAAAAAAATGAGGAGAAAGAAGCACACAAAGAGAATTATATGGATGCTGGGCCTGATTCACTGCAGTAGCATTCCAGTGAAGGAAGTTAAGCCAGCATAATATTGGAAGAGATTCACAATGGTAAATCAGGACTTCTTTTGGCATGCTCATGTGCAAAAGGGAAATTTGCTCACTGGATTCTCTTCTCACTTTCACAACATAAATCAGCAGTAATTCCACTGAAATCAATGGATATAAGCCAGGTTAGAATGAAGGGGAGATGAGAATCAGATTCGCAAAGCGCAGTTTGCTGTGATTTAGCACACAAATGAGTGTCTTATAATCTGTTTACTAACAATGTATGCAAATTGTCTTTTTGGAAAGCAACCATGAAAACTGAGCTTCACAAAAGCAAAATGAGGGGTGGGAATATTCTTAGTTCCAGACATTCGCATCCATAGTCAGAGGTCTGATACACAAACACCGTCTCAGTGAGAAGAAAACCGCCAAGTCTTCACAACACATGCAGAAGTAAGGTAGATTATAACAAGATGTGAGACCATGATTTGGAATGGCAAACATTCCTCACAGACACTGGGATAATCCAGCAATCAGGCCGCAAACAATGTCCCTCCGAGCAAACCCAGGCAGGCCGACCATTCCATTTCACTGCATGGGCTGCACCGTGAATCTACTGCAGAGCTATGCAAATGTGACAGGGTCCAGGTGGTCCCAGCGCCTGGTGGTCTCAAGCAGGAAATATTCACAAAAAACCCCTGTATGTTCACTAAACCACCAAGGATTTAAAATGGCTGCAGCTGAGAATCTGAGTGTGTAAAGTGGCTGAATAACAGATCCCAAAATAACAAGACCGTGAAATGCTTTCATGTTCACTTACCCATGGAAGAGACAGGAAGAGTTAACTTTTATTGGCTCTGAGCAAATGCTCATTCTGGGTTTCAGGATGCAGTTGTGTATAGCCTGGTGAAACTGCACATCATAATTAGAGAGATTATTTCCTTATGCTAAGTCTTTAAGTTGAGATTTCCTTCTTTGGATTTTTTTTTTTTTTCATTCTGGTCCATGCTTAACAGATATCTATGTTACCTGTGAGAAGACATCTGTATTATGACATTCAAGATCAGATTTACTGTGCAGGACATGCAACACATGGAGAGATTGGGATTTGTGTTAGCCATGTCCTAAAGCATTTCCCGAGAAGCACTCCAAGTACCACAGGAGCTCACAATGAAGGAGGGCAGAGTTTATCTTTTCCCAGCAAGCTTAAGAGCTGATGACCTCATATCTCCAATTCCTGACTTCTGTTATTTTCTAATAGATTTGGGAAGGACAGCCTCACAGTTTGAGATAACAGGGAGGGCAGGGAGGAGGAGGTGGCAGTGTTCATGAGGTCTGGTTGCTGGTACCCGTGATTACTCAACAGCTCACAGGCCCTCAAATCTTACACAGCTGGTTGTAAAAGAGTATGAGGGAAACCAAAAACCTGCTGTCACAGCAGGCTCTGGAGCCCTATTGCCCAGAAGAGGGCAGACCTACAGTATTTTTCCTTAGACAGTGGCATTCTTGCAGGTCTACTTCTCTTTCTTTTGTCTGTCTGGTCTGCTGTGTGGGCTGGAGAAATTAAATACAATGCAAAACTACAAAAAACCACAACTCTAGAAAAAACTTAGGCAGTTGTCTCAGTCCATGAGCTCAATCCTTCACCTTTTTCATCAGTCAAAGTTTTCAGGCAAGTACATTTTTCTGTCTGCCTAATGATCAGTGTGGTCAAGTGAGGAGATGTGAACTAGGTCCATTTCACTGCTGTAGATCAAGACCAAAGGCCTGCCCCGAATAAAAACTAAACCTTAGGACAGAAAATGCTAATTTTAATAAAGTTCTCCATTTTCCCCCTAATTAAAATGAAAGCAATCATCTGACTTTCAACTTCTGATTATTTTTCTCCCTACTTTCCCTCCTCTTTTCCTTCTGCTCCCCCCTGCAAATGATTGGAAAAGAAGACCTGAATACATGATGATGCATGTATTATTTATTAAAGAATATCTAACTCTCCAAAAGAAATATTTGAACTGATGTTTCTATTTCACTGAAAGTGCATAGCAGAACATACAGTGAATTCTTGACCAGTTGAGCCTAGGAATTGTAATATCAAGGTTAGCTATGATGATACTGAATAATGTACAACTAGAGAATAACATCTCTATGAATACAGTTCTTAAAAAAGAAGCACTTCTCCAACTTTCTTAGCTTCCCAGCATTTTTACCTTCTGTCTCAGACTTACAACTATGATAAAAAGACACCATTTTCTGCTTTAAAACAAGCAGAAATTCTGCTCTGCAGCAGGCTGTGCTGGTAGTGAAACCTGTGTTTATCAGGTCTTATATCTCTTTCCTTTTTTGCAGTTGTTCTTACTGTTGAAGCCGACTGCTCATCAGTCAGCTCTCACCTGCTCTCGCAGTCTGCTTAACGCAAAGTGTTGTTGGGGTACAGCACACCGGGGGTGTGCGACTGCAGGCTGGGTACTCAGCGGGCAGCCTGACCCAAACAGACCTCTAGCCAAGCCCTGGCACAGTGAAACACGGCACAGGGAGAGCTCCTCGAAGTTCTCACTGTTCCTTGATACTGATCTCCCTCTCCCTTCACACACCTTTACTCAAACGTCATCTTAAAACTAAGCAGAACCTGGCATAAAATAGCCAATATAAACCTACACTTGCTTATGTACACTCACCGCAGACTAGATTATTGCAATTTGGTCATCGTCAGGATTCCCTTGAAGTTGGGTGGAAAGCTGCTGTGGTTGCAGAAGATGGCTGCTCCCTCACTGTTCAGACAGGTGTGTATGAATCAGACCTGCGCTCTTTTTGGACAACTGCAAACATTCTGCTCCACTAGTGCATTAAAACTTAAAAGGTGAGGAGAAAGCACATACAGGACTATCCTTATTCTTATGTCACATCAAGGCACTTGAAATCAGATGAGTTTTTTCTGTTCCCCACTCCAAGCTTAGCACAGACCAGGACAATGCAAGGATCTTGTTAATGAATTTCACCGTGGCGTTCTCTCTCCACGAGGGACGATGCAGCTAATCAGCAATGTAGAAGACCTTCTGTGTCAGAACAGATTAGGACTCTACCGCTTCAGAAAGAAATAAATGAGGATATTAGAAAAGTAATGCATACCACAAATGGCATGGAGAGAACAAATAGGTAACAATTATAATTATTTCTCATTCTGCAAGAACGTGAAATTATTACGGCCTGTTTAAAGTTAACAAAAGGAAATCCTTTCTCATTTAACATGTAATTAAAATATGGAGCTTAGCACTACAGGAAATTTTGGAGCCAAAAAGAATATAAGGGATAAAAGATGTGTACCTAGAAGAAAAGTCTATTAGGACTATTAAGCACAAAGATGTGCTATTTTCTCCAGTTCTGGAAGGCTTCTATGTGCCCAAGGGCCTTAGGGTGACAAGTTCCAATACAGATGTTCAAATAATTTAGAATAAAGTCTTACTAAAAGGAAACAGTATTTTCCGACAAAACCAGCCCAGCCACCATCTCCCAATATTTGCTTATGAAAACTATCTGAGGTAATGCTCAAAACTGAGCCTAGCCCCTTCAGAGTGCTGTTCAAGGAGGGAAAGCATTTATCAAGTAGCAATAACTTCTGGCCTCTAACCATTTTCCAGAAAAATGAAACCAAACAAATCCCCCAACTACTTAAGTCAAATAGCCATTGTGGTTCCAAATTTTTTGACAAAAACTGTTAAATAGTTCTACTCATAGCTCGCTGTGTCTCCAAAGCAACAGACACAGTGTTACAAGATTAAAAGTTTAGGAATACCCCTTTTAAAGACGTAAAATAACCTAAGCGTAGCCTAATTCAGCCCCAGGTACAGTGGCTGTTGCCTCCGAGGCAAAACTAGCAGTTGATATCTACAGCACCATGCAAGTCAGGCTCCACAGTCTACACCTTCCTCCAGTTTGAAGATCTGGACCTGCCAACACTTCCGTAGCAAAGGACTCGTCCCTCCTCACGTGAGGGGGAGCCCCTGGTTTCCCTGTCCCTCGGAGGGCAGAAGAGGAAAGAAAAAGTAGGCAGCATTTTCAGAAGCAACAGTTAAGCATCCATGAAATTCAACAGGGGCAAATGTGAGCATCAGTGAGACGCTCGCTCCTTTAAAACCTTTCTCTATTCTTGGCTCTTTTACAAAGGCAGAGCTTGCAGAATGACTACTTCATTATTGAGAGACAGACTAAATTGAACAATGGGGACACTTGACCTCAGACCACACACACACTCCTTCGCTTGGTTCCCAGATGATCTCAGGATACCGAGTAATCACTTTTCCTGAAACACCAGTCTCTTCCCTCCCCAAAATTATCCCAGCTCTTCCCAAGGCATTGCCCTCAGTGAATCAAAGAACACCTCACAAGTTTTCAAAAAGTGCATCCAGCAGAAATGGGACACCTTTTCATCTGTATGCCAGGAACCTGATTTTGTCAATTATACGCTGTATATAAAAAGCCTCTGCTATCTGCTTTCCCAGTACTCTGGGGAATGCGTATGAATAATTTTAAACTAGGAAAATGCTGTTGGGAATATTGTTTTATTTGGGAATTCTAAACATTGAAACACATCTACAAAGAGTGTTTTATAATTAATAATATTTATTTTTTTATACACACACTATATAGATGCATGTATGTATTTTGAATTAAAATAAATAAAGGAAGGAGAATACATCTTAGAATCACACATCAGTTAATGCAGATCTTGAAAGACAGGCCAAAGTGCCTTAAAAAGAAAAATTTCTGGACAAAGGTAGTAAGTGTAGGAAATCCTCTGATGCCCTTGGTGCAGGGCCACAGGACATGTGAGTGAGAGATGTGCTATCTGTGGCACAGAAATAATTCCAATTATCAGCTATATACCTTCCTTGTGACGTGATAGTTACATAACAGGAATAATTTTGGAAAACGTGTCAATGTTTACAAAATTTCCACCTGGCTTTTTAGAAGAAGGAGAATGCTAATAAGCTGTAAATTAAAAAAAAAAAAAGAATGTTGACATTACATTATGAGAGTTAGTTTAGGGTGAGCTGATGTGTGATTGTACAACAGATCATTTTAACCTTTGCAGTCTTCTGGGCCTTTTTGATGCCACCTCATCGTTACACTGACCTAGTTCATTCTCTCTTTTGAACTATGGTCACTTAGAATCGTTCATCGCAGAAACTTTACAGTGATGTCTTACAGACTGCTGATACAACACTGTTATTCTTAAAAGAACAGTTTTCAGAGCAATACGCAGGGGAATTACACTGTTTCCAAACTGCAGTTGTTGGCCACTTCTTTTTGTTTCGTGCTATTCTTTTTGGTGATTTTTTGATGTAGCAAACAAATTGAATTCATCTTGAAAAATAAATTACAAACTGGGAGTGTTCTGAGCTGTCCACACAGTATTTGTTTCACTTCCAGCATATGTTCCAAGTGTATCACTGGGACTGACACTAAGAAAGAAGGTGTTTGCTGGCTGTCACCACAAAGTGGTTTCTGAACTGTAGCATTATTGCTGGATCTCAACTGCTATTGCATAAAAAAATATTAGCAAAAGCTGATCTTTTACAGAAGGCCAATACATACTAATGATCAGATAAAAGTTTGAGACTTTTTTTAATGCTAGCTTTTCTTCTAAGCAGATGATTTTCTACCAAAAACCTAAGGACTTATTTTTATTTTATAAATCTCAGCAAACTCATCTGCTATTCCTTTTTAAGCAGTGGAAACAAAATACTTGTTAACAGAACTTTTTAACATTCACATACATTAATTGGCTTTATTACACTGCTGTACCGCAAGATATTTTCTGTCTTCCCTGAGCCCTGGATTATTTGTCTCGCAGCTAAGAAATTCTGCAAAACTTTTTAAAACAATGTTACATTGATTATTATATTAAAAGCTTAGAGTACAGACGTCTCAGTCTCCCAAAGGCCCCCTACACATTGCATTGTATTTCTCTATTCATTAGCATCTAGCTAATGGATTTGACTTTCTGGAAAGCACAAGATTTTCCGTGAAGAGTAACACAGAGTTCTTCAGGTATTTTTCCAGTTACATTGAATCCGGTTTAGCATTTAATTTACAATATATACCAAAAAGCCCCTCACCCCTTCAAAACAGCTCAGAATCAAAACATTGAAAAAATAAACCTGATGTTTGGTAGGGAAAGGTAGATGACATTAAGATTAGGCAAACACAAATTTGTATCTATTCTCTAACTCTGGATATAAGCTTGTGATTTAAAACATTATAAAAGACTAAACATTGATAGGTTTATGCTAGATGTAACTTTCACCATATCTTCCGGATTCACCATCAGCAGAATTCAATGAACCTGCCCTGTACATGTCCTAATGAAAGTGCTTAATGATGCTAAATCATGAAAAAAAAGATTAAAGATCCATTTCACTAAGGGCCTTATTAGGGTGTCTCATTCTTGTGAGCTGCCATCTACAGATGGTGTCCAATACTGATGGAGACATTCATATAAGCTATTACTCTGAAGGGAAAATACACTGCTGTGATATACCCTCTCATTTTTAAACATAGATCAATAGTCTATGTGTATTCACACCCAAACACACAAATATAGTTAAAGTAACTTGCACTAATACCCAGGACATCTGTGGTAAAATACTGCAATGCAAAATAGGTAAACATATACTTTAAATCAAAGAAAGCAAATGACAGAAAGTAGTTTTAAAAACATTTCTTAATAACAAGAAACCTACAATGGTGCCTACCATTATATATATCCTCCTTCAAGATATGACACTCCTGTGCATGAAAAATAGGGTTATTATGCAAAGAATTCAGGATGCCATGATACACATATCATGGGTTAGAAAACCAGACAGTATAGATTATGAATTTTACCCTTTCAAGCAAGAGTAGAAACTCTGAGTGCTCTCCCAGCTCCAAGTTTCTTGTCCAGCTTGAGATGACTGAAGCTGAAAAGATCACACACTTGGTCTTGGTGAATCTGGCATCTTTCAGGTGTCTCATGCTGTGCACAGGCAACCGAGACTCCCTTTTTAAAAACATGCTGGGATGGCAAGCACTTTCCAACCTCAGCCTAAACTCTGGAGTACTAGCAGGGAACCCTGCCTTGTCTTTCTTCACTCACCCTGGAGAAAGCAGCCAAAAATTTGCCTTCTGACCTTGGTGATACTGGATTGCTTAAGAGACTGAAAAATCCTGCCTGTGCCCTGGACAGGTCTCTTCATCCTGTCTCAGCTGTGGAAGCCTCACCAGGCTGCCACAGAATTGCCTGGGTTGTTGGCCTTTTTACATTGCATTAAAGAGTTAGGATGGATAAAACCAGACCTTTTTACATTGCATTAAAGAGATAGGATGGATCAAAATCTTCCCTTAGAAGCAGAAAAACAAGTATGTTTTTATGCAAAGAGTTGGCCAAATAAAAAAATACCAACTACCTCAAGAAGTACCAAAAAATAAATATGGGTCCTCTTAGTCTTTCACGTTGAGCTCTGATAAGCCTTGCTTAGCTCTCACAGAACTCCCCATTCCTCCAACTTTGTCACCAGGTAAGATTTCAAAGTTCATCTAATATCTCAACCATTCAAATATATGGAAACAACTATCATGTTAGCAGATATGATTCACAGCATATATGTTTGCAAATAACCTATGTGATGATATAACTATTTATTCTATTTTATTCTTAAAATTTGAAACTGTCTAAGCGCTTGAAAAGGATTAAAATTAATAATAGGGACATGAACATGTGTTTCATGTTCAGTCATTTCAGTTTGCATAATGATTCACCTATAAAAAAAAGAAAACTATAACCAAATTGAGTCAACAGTTCTGTACAAAACATTATTTTGTCACAATAAACTCTTTGAGACAAAGATGCAAATATTCAAGCATTGCTAGATATAAGTGCATGGCAGAAAATAAATAACCTTACTGTTAATATTTAAAATTAATGTGGCTTCAGGGAAAATTATTATTAACATGGACACAACAGGCCAGATCTTCAGGTGGTGTAAATTGGTGCAGTCTCACAGAAGTATGTAGTTCTATGACAGCTGAGAATTTGCCTCAGAAAATTCATATTGCTGTAGACAATCTCACATTCAGAAGTTCAAGTAAAAATTTAGAACAGTCACTTGTTTAAAACCAAAATTCATCATAACTTAACTTTGCACTGGTGTGTATTACAGATGGGCTAGAAATTGTTGGTAGAGTGAAATTATTAACAACTTTCATATCATAGCAGATAAAATAGTCAGTAAAGAAATATTTGAACAGGCCTTATAATCTTTTGCAAATAGGCTTTTCATCCCCAGAAATTAAATGGGATCGATCACATTAATATTGAAGTGCCTCACAAAACACACCCTTACGAAACATCTCTGGGGGGAGGAGGTATTATCTTCTTTTAATGAGAAATAACACAGAGATACAGAGACAGGGATTTGTACAACGTTACACCAAAGGCTGTGGCATAAACAAGAAGTGAACTAGAATTAGTTGGGTTCCCACCCTGAGTCTGAAACAGAAGCACAGCCCTCTGTCTCCAGTGAAAGTCAAGTTCTCATTTCTTTATAATTTCCAGTGAATCTGTCATATTAATTAAAATAATTAATTAATAGAGCTAGCAGAGCAAAAGCTGCATATGTAGGCTCTGATCTCATGCACTCTCACCACAGTGAGAGAGACTTTCGTAGCTAGTTCCACATCCCCTCCCTTTTTGGAAGGAATTTGCATAAATAATACTATTTTTCCTCCATTTATACTCTTAATGAAGTAAAGTGTGACAAGGCTAAATACCTGTTCAACTAAACACTGGTTTTCAACTCATGATCAGTTGCCTACACCTAAGGTATCCACAAAAAGTACGATAAGCTAGTTAGTCTGTGCTATGTGGTCATTCACTTGCATGGAATTTTCAAAGGGTCTGCACTGCTGCTGCGAAGTGTTAGCCATCTGTGAAGAAAACCAAACCATTCCTGAACCATTCCTGGGCACCTTTTTGCTACCTGAGGGTGCTCTGAGGAATCTCCCTGGTCAGGGTTTTTGCAAGATCAGTGAGAGCAAGCCACCCCGCTGGACCTGAGAACATGTGGGAAATCTCAGGGCCATCATCCTTCTGCAACCATCTGCTCGCTCAGAGGGTCTTGCATGTCACGTGTCCAGAAAGAACTGCGATTTTAAACTCAGGTTTTTAACAGATGGTTTTTAAAACTTTGTATCAATGTTCTAACTGCAAAGCAGAGGGTGAACTCAAAACAAAGAAACTCCTTGCTAAATATGATGCCAGCTGAAGAGAACAGAGTGATAACTTTCCTCTCCAGTTCTTCACCAATACTAGTCTCAGGGTCTTCCTCATCATCCAGATGAATGGAACAAAACAGTAATTTTTCTTTTAGGAATAAAGTTATAAAACACACAGGTTTAAAAATAAAAAAAAGGAAAGGAAAAACAAACAAAAAAATCAAACTCCTACTCTGAGTGACTGTATTTTTATTCTTGACTGCTGTATCAGGAATTTTCAGCAGTAAGAATTCATATTTCTTCTCATTCTGTGAAATAGAAAGGGCTTAAAATTCTGTGAAATGTAATGTACAGGTTTAATAGGATTGTACTCTTGCCTAATGTCACAGTAACAAATAAATGCAATAGGGAATTGCTGACACAATAGAAAACTGCTAGTTCAACACAAATGAGTCTCTGTAAATAAATCTGAAGTAATTTCTCTATACATCTTGGCTACTGCTTTAAGCTCTGCTTACAGTCAGGAGGTAGCACGGCATTAACCGGGGGGGGGAAGAAAAATCTTATAGCAACCTCCTCAGTGTGTTACAGCATATTGCAACTCAAGGAAAGACTGACTTGATGGTTCAACTCCGACACACCTTGTTTAGGCACAAAGTCCCCTTGCAGCCCACATATTAAAAAGCGCAGAATGGCACATCCTGATCTGGTGGAAATGGGATTGTGAAGGGACCCAGAGGTACTCCTGTGCACTTGGCAGTGGTCACATACTCAGATTCAGAGCTATTGCAACACAGTTGGCACCACGTACCCCGCGTACAAGCAATGAAAGCAACTCCTTGCCTCCCAGGCAGCAGTTCTTGGCTCTTTCTGTCACCATTTCCTTGCTGGCACAGGCTTTCTTCTGACTAGCAGATCCAGTGACAATTATACTGGGGAAATATACATTAGCCCGACCCCAACCATTTTCCATCCTGCTCACATTGAGTCTTTCCAGTGTAAAATAGGACTATTCCATTCCCACTACCAGTTTTAACGTGACAACATGTCTGCCAGAAAGACCACTCAAGGGGAAAACATAACTTGCAGCTGACGGACTGTTACGCGTTGTATGAGACCATGAGAGAGCCCTGTCTTGAGTAAAAATAAGGAGCAAACAACCAAAAATCAACAGTGAATATGGTGATTGTTGTTAGTATGAAACTGTAATGGATAAAACAGCTAGCCCTCATATCACCCTTTTCCTTCACCTTTCCCTCTATTGGCATGTTTCTTAATCTCATTTTCCCATTAGTCCCATATGGGATACAGTTCTAAGTAGCATGTAACATTAAGCAAATAGTATACTATAATATTTTTCATTTCAAGGTATCAGCACTCTATCCACTGAAGTCACTCAAAATATCACACTAACAGCACAGATAGAAATCACCTTTTCTTTTTCAACATGCACAAGCGCTCGTTAAACACGACGGCAGGTAACTTCTTGTTAATGGATATGTAGGCATGCCAGGAAGAGCTGGCATTTTGTTCAGCACAAGGCAATAGCTTACACACACACTGGATGGTTTGTTCCAGTTATTTTATTATAAACTATTTCATATAGCCATAGATTGCTTCCTGATATTCAAAAGTGTTATAATTGTGCTTGTCAAGAGAATCCTCTTATTTCCTGCTATCATCACCTTCCTTCTGTGGTGGGTTGGCCTTGCCCAGACCCCCACCCAGCTGCTCTCTCACTCCCCCTCCTCAACAGGACAGAGGGGAGAAAATAAGATGGAAAAGCTCATGGGCCAAGGTAAAGATGGGGAGAACATTCACCCATTACCCTCATGGGCAAAACAGACTTGACTTGGGGAAAATTACTTTTATTTATTGCCAACTAAAATAGCGTTGGATGGTGAGAAACAAATACCCAAAAGAAGTAAAACACCTTCACCCTCCTACCCCCCTTCTTACCTTCGCTCCTTTGTTCCCAGCTCCACCTGCCCCACCAAGGTCTCTCCAGGCACTGCAGGGGACTCTGCCCTCACGCCTGGAGCACCTCTTCCCCCTCTTTCTTCTCCTTCTTTCACCTCAATACTCACAGAGCTGCTTCTCACATATTTTTTTTTAATATATATATATTTATATATATATTCCCCACACACACACTCCTCAGCAGTGTTTTGCACTTTCTTAAATAGGCTTCCCCAGAGGCACCCCACCCGTGGCTGAGGGCTCAGCTGTGCCCTGCGGTGGGTCCGGTGGAGCCGGCTGGAATGGGCTGTGTCCGGCACGGGGCAGCCCCGGCCGCTCCTCACAGCGGCCACCCTGCAGCCCCCAGACACCCGCACCCCAGACCCCATCTCTGATGACTATCTGTAGCAACAGAAATCTAGAGACAATTGAACAAGGAGTCTGTAAGGTGCTTGCCTCTGTGCAGACACAGTGGGGTTTTTGGGGAGGGAAGATGACAAATACTTCTGAGCCAGGTGCTCAGCTGGTGTAAATGAGCACTGTTCTCACCTCACCTGCAGCAACTGGCCATGACTTCAGTGATTTCCAAGGGGTTAACTCATTCACATGGACTTCAGCTGCCATCCAAGTCGTCTTAATTGGAAGACTAAGCTGTATGACACTCTACAGCAAAACCTGGAATTGCTGTACCAGGGTTGAAAACCACTTTTTAACAATCTCCAATGATCTGCTTTCAGTTAACGGCCATTACGCAATGTGACATGTAAGGAATAAGGAGCAGCATGAGGACCTGGTCGTTGCAGTGTTTATGGACAATCTTCCTGGGTGGTTTGATTAGCTGAGGAACAGATGCTATTTTTCCCCCCTTTCTTGATCTATTTTTGTTTGGAAAATTTGAAGCTGATTGCACATATGCTTAAAGTTTAGGTATGCAGATTTGGAAAAATCTAAACAAGTAAATGAATTTCATGAATATTACCAAGTAGGCACCAAATATTTATTCTAACCATTGGATTTCCGTGCACAAATGTTTAGCTGATGCAAACAAAGGGACTCAGTTGGTCAAATCTTCTTTAGGTTATGAAAGGAGTTTGTCTTTGTTTCTGTCCTGGTTTAATTATCTTCCTTGGTCCAGATGCCTTCATTGAGCTGCATCTGCAAAATGTTTCTCAGCTGAGGTATGAGTAAATCCTTCCTATGATTTGACCCAGTGGCCAAGAACCAGAGGAGCTGAACGCCCACACTGCTCTTCCTGCAGTAAGGGTTGTGAGTACTCAGCACCCTAAACTGTTTTAGAGGCAGTTTTGCATACCTCAGTGCTGCAAAATGTCTTTACAGAAGAAATTGCTTATGAACCACTCCTCAGCACACATACATACATATGTGTACCCCCAGTCGTTCATGGGGTGAGACCAGAAGGGACATGATTTAATGCTCCTTGCAGGAATCCATGAGCAAGGCACCTGAGAGGACTTTGTAGGACTGAGCTGGACGGATCATGGTCGTAGGGTGACCAAGTACTCTCCCCTCTCCCCAGAGAGCAGCAACCGGAAGGAGGGGAACCTTTAGTAAGGGGAATCGAAGGGCATGTTACCTCCAGGTGAGCCCAAAGCAATTCTTTCTGACTGCATCTGCATTTTCCAGAGGACAAATATTAGGCCCTTCAGGAGGCAAGGCGAAGTGCGATCAGGGATCACAAACCATGACAAAAGCATCGGAGTTGACTTGTCAGAGAGCTTCTCAAGGTCATCTCACTCTAATTCTGAGTCACCATTTAGTGTGACTCAAGGGTCTATCATTTCGATTGAACAGATGGGTGCGGAGAGCCCACGTTTTGATGCCAGGAGGCAACTACTCTTCCTCCGTAACACTCTATTCTGGAGGGAAGGGGGTGGGAGGGGAAGGGCAGGAATATTTAATTTCCTATTTTTAATTAAATGAATCGCTCTGATATGAAAATATTAAAAATGCCTTTTTGTACATTTTCCACATTACACCAGGAAATTAAAAAATACATGTTTTGTTTCTGTATAAGTTTTTACTTCAGTATCTCCTTTTTAGCCAAGTAGAAGCAGCTACATTTCCTTTCTTCGCATCCTGAGTACACTGACTTGAGTGTGTACATCTTTGCAACTCTATCTGCACTGGAGTTCGCACGGAGGAACTGATGTCAGGAGTGTTGGCAACAGTCATATTTTTAAGGCTGGTACAAGTGACCTATCTACAAAATTAAATCACATCTCAAGAGAATAATTATTAAACAGGAATATTCATTAGTAAGAAAGAGAATAACAGCAAATAGGAAAGTAGAATTTTGAGCAAAACAAACAGAAATTGACCAGAATTGAAAATTTACATTAAAAAGCTATCAATTTTCATTACATTTTTGCTCAGGAAAGTCTAAATAAAAGGTGGCCTTGTGGCCAGCCGCAGTCGCTCTTTCTTTCAGAATCACCTCTTTCCCTGATCAGAACTGTAAATGGTAGATTAACCTCAACCTTTCATGCTTGCCTGCTGACTTTGCTCCCCAGCCAGACTATGTGCCGTAAGTTACCACATCCCTCCATGGTGAGTCCACCGTGGTGCATTGCATGTTTGTCACACTGGTATTTCCAAATTGAAGCACTTTTTCATTTTGATGGGTCAAACTTTTGTTTCCAGTGGATAGTTAATCTTTTTTTTTCTCTCTGCTTTCAGGGGGAAAATGCTGAAGCAGTAACTGGAAATTCTAGAATTTAATCTGTTTTCATAACAATGAACTAACCAACAGGAAGAAACTCTTCACAGATATAGCCATAATGAGATGCATTTTAGTTGTTATTAATGGGCTGTCCATGTAATGTAGACTTCTATGAGATTAAGTATGATCATGGCATCTATGGTGTTGTTAATAGTCATAGACATCACTTAGAGACTTCAGAACTCAGAAATAACATTTGTCTCCATAGTCTTCAGCTGCCTGTGTGGCTGAGATCTACTGACTGAATTACACAAAGTGGACTTGAAATGAGAAGGTAATTCCTCACAAATTCAGTGTGTCAGGCAAGTATTATGGTTGGAGAGAAGGAGCTTGTTTGCATTATCTTGCACAGAGCCAACCATTTCCTGATCATCCACTGGTGGATATTTTTGCCTTCAGGTCTGTAACTTTCTTGTCCTTTTCCAAAATGCATCCTTACAGAAAAACCTGCTTCTTCTCCTAATACTTTTAAATGCAGTTTGCTATAGCCAGGATGGCATTATATAGTTTACCCAGATGGTCTGAATAATACTGAATGATTCCAGCCACTCTAATTGCATACAATTTTGTTGTAAATGTTGTTTTGTAGAAAAAAAGAGTAACTCATACCACTGATTTTTTTTTCTTTCAGAAAGAGACTTAGGAAAAATTGGGACAAGAATTTCAAAAGCAACGAGTAAACGTGGGTGCACAGCGATACCTCAAATAAAGAGGTGGTGTTCAGCATCCGCAGAGAATCTGCTCTCCTGGAGGCATCCTGACTGTACAGACTTTTGAAATCATGGCTTAACATGATCAGACAATGGTTTTAAATTGTGGTTTATGTGCAACAACATAGTAAATGGTTTTAAATTGTGGTTTATGTGCGACAGCATAGTAAACAGCTATCTGCTGTGCCTACCCTGTTCTATGTTACACATATTTAAGGCTAAAAATTACTCAGTTTTTCAAGAAAAAATGAAAATCTGCTATTGCAAAAGGTTCCTTTTTTACTTTTTTTTTTTTTTTTAAACTAGAGATTTCAATTTGGAAATATCTGGGGTACTGATATTTCAGACTTCATTTCCCACGGGAAACCATTGGATTCCATAATTCATTGCAGCAGCTCAGCAAGAGGTGAAAACTATATGCAATGTAATCTGTTTAGGGAGAATCACACAGCAAGAACAATGGTGGGATAAAGATCCAAAATATAACTCCCATGAGCACTGTGGAAGTATTTTTCAAATAAAAATGTTCAGTTTTCAATTTTTGGTGAAAAGGCAACATATTCTAAAGAACAGCTGCCTACTTCAATCCAGTCTGGTTAACTCCTGTGTAACTGTGACAGTAGATACGGCCACAGGCTCATTAATCTGTGTAATGTCTGCATATACTAATACGACATGTATTTTTTTTCTGCAGCGCTATGGCAGATTATGGCACTTAAAGAATATGTATCTTGTTAGCCGATATGAACCGTGGTAGGAAAGACATAAAACTCCACTAAATTCTCCAACCTACTACTGTACTGTTGGTAGCTTAATAGTAGTAAACGGAGGTCAGCATTAAAGTCTATCTGATTTCATTTTCCACTTACCACATATTCCGTACATCAATCATGGACTATGAGACTCCATGGCCCCTTCCACAGGAGGAAGGGTGACTTCATAGTTAGGGCATTAGACTTGAGTTTAAGAGATTTGGGTTCAATTTCCAGCTCTCCTATGGAATCTTGGGCAAATTATTTAATCTGTCGGTTCCTATCCCCAACTGGGAAGATGATAATACTTCTTTCATCACTCTTGTGGTTTATTCACTTAAAAAGCACTTAAGGGCAGGCACTGCCCTACAGCGGATGTCTGTGTGCCGGGCTCAGCACTGCAGAAATCCAACCCCGCTTAAGGAACCACTGCGAGACCACAATAATAGCAACAATAACCTATTTCCAGCGATATAAATACACATGCAGGTTGGCTTGAGCATGCACTTAAGCCGTCACGGAAGGCAGGCCCGCAAGGGGAAGAGGCATATGCGGCGCCTTTGACGAACTCACAGGCCGGCCATAGCTGTGAGGTGAGTCATGCCCCACTTTAGCCTTTCGCAGCAGTCGTGGGAGCAACAGCAGGGTGACGCTACCTGGCACCTGCAGGCTTGTGAAGCCTGGCTGCCGAGATCTTCACCCGTTATTCGGAGAGCACTTGACTGACAGGAGCTGAGCAGTGTTTCACCCTGTGGGGCTCGCGACAGCCACAGTGTCTGTCAACACATTCTATCAATCTCTGCTTATGCAGACAATTTTTTTTTTCCCTTTTTCCTTTCTCTCTCTCTCTCCTTTTTTTTTTCCCCTGATGTATTCATCACTAGGCTGCAGACACCTAGTTAATCCATTTAGAACCTATCAGCTCTGTTCATCGGCTCATAAACCCATTACCTCGGAGGCGCTGTGCTCAGGGACACAGGTGCCAGACCAGTGCACAAAACCCAATTGAGTTATGTAGCAGGCGGCAAGGCCCTCGGATTCATGATTCTGCCTGCATGGGGAATTGCACGCGTTATGTGGCAGCAGCCACTTTATTAAATATCGATTTAAATCACAGCCTTTAATCAAATCTGATAGAAGACCTTTCTCACCTCCTGTCTCTCCTCCCCCACCCGTGCCTTCTCCATGCTCCCCCCTCTCCCCCAGCCCTCCCCAGTCCCCTCCTGTCTCGCACGGGTCCGCCTGATGACAGCGAAGCTCAGGAATGAATAGTTAGCAAGTAGTTCAACAGCAAACCCTTATCAACAGTAATGAGGCATTTGCGATAATCGAGTGATGAAATGTAAATGGGCAGTAATGAGCACAATTACATCCACTGGGGAACCATCAAAGCTGCTTCTTTCCGCGCAGATAGATGAGCTCCCTCGCTGTCTGTCGCTGCCCGTCGCTGCCTTCGCTCTGAGCATGGCACAGATGCGGGGACCGGCGGGGAGGGAGGTGGCACCGGGAAGAGCGGGACCCGGCGCTGCCTCGCCGAAGGAGCTTGCTGAAGGTGGCCAGGTAGCAGCCAGTGCTAATTCCACCTTGGATGGTTAGCCTTCGCCTCTTCCCCCACCCTCCCTCCGCCCTCTCCTCCCTCCCTCCCGGTCCTTAGGGATGATTTGATTTGCTGCAATGTTTGAAAACTGCCTCATTGTGCTAACAAGATTAACTTGAGCCTATGTCTGTTTGATACACTGGAAATGTGCAGGGTGACTCGGACTGGCTTTCAGCTGGAGCTGAAAGAGCCAAGAAATGGGACGGTTGCCAGGGAACAGGCCCGACGGCGGCTTATGTCATCCTCGCGGCAAGGGACCAGCAGGGAAAAACGCGGACGCGTTCAGGAAAGGGGGAAAGTCATCGCTTCCGTAATCCGACCGGCGAACATTAACAGAACCCAGAAATTGCTCACCCAGAAATAAACACATCAAACGGCATAATCCGGCCCGGTTACTCAGTTTATCCTGGATAATTTGCGCAACTAAATAGTGCTAGAGAAAAGTCAAAGACCCAGGGTTAAAAAGTTGGGTTGCAGAGAAACCCGTGTGGAAAATACCCTTGTGCTCGCTGTGTGTTCACCAAACCACTCTTGACTCCTTATTTTCTGGGTCTCATGGGATTTAACTGGGGCATATAACCTAATTGTCAGTGTCCTTATTTCCATGTTTTAAAGCCATGTTATCGATGGAGAATTATCGCAGGAGTTTGTTTAAGAAGTGATCAGCTGGGGAAGGCTCATCAGTTGTGACTTTTTTTTCTTCAAAGTCACGGAAAGGCTTCTGGTATGCCTAAGCCCTGGCATGATGGTCCAAGTTATGTTTCTGGTACTTCCTTGCATTAAAACCCTCTTTAATTATGCATTCATTGTATCACATGAAGAATTCCTATGCAGACAAATCTCCTCCCTGCTGGATCACACACTTGAAAGCCAGGCGTAGTGCAGATGGTCTACGAAGAGCACACTGCAGGACTTTTGACCCTTGGCAGATCTGCAGAGAAGGGTAGGTGTCACATTCGGCCTGGCCAAAAACACGCTAGCCCACTGTGGGTGTAGAAAGGGGCTGTTGGCTGAGCTGGAGGCGGGGAAGAGAAGTTCATCAGCAACTGTGAACTGAATTTACCCACTGTAAAGATGTGGGTCTCATTTACAGTAGCACCATTTCACAAAATGACTGGAAAGGGGAAGCTGTGTCCTTTTTTTTTAAAAGCATACACATTTTGCATAACTTAAATGGCTACAAAGTCCCTGGGATGACTAGAAAGTCACACAAAGGTAAATGGTAAAGCACGCGGTGGAGCAGACTAACACTGTTGGATAGGAAGTAATGGAATAGGAAACGGTGAATCTTTGGTAGATCTCCTCTTCCAAGGACTACAAGGATTGTAATAGGTGGGGTCTGAATGAAAACAAGGTTTGGTAACGGCAAATGCTAGCCAGAGAGCAACTGGATCAGGGGCAGGAAAAGGAACTCAAAGGAGACTCGAAATACTTGCTAAATGTTTCAAACAAAGTCAGGGTAGCAGACGAAGGCTGAACGTACTCAGGCTACGAGAATGAAACAGTTTTCCAATACCACTGAGTTTCTCTCTCATTTCTAACTTTCCAGCTCTCAGAACATGTCACCTCGTGGCAACGAATTCCACCAGTTACCTCTTGTGACAAGCAAGAAATACTTCCTCTCATGACACTTTAATCTGCTGCCTTTTCATTCCAGAGAACATTCCCCACTTTTTAAGTCAGAAGTGGCTCCAAATGACCAATCGTGGTGCAGAAACCGCATGAGCAAAGCAACCCAAATCCTGTCAAGCGAACCACATCAACTCATCTGGAGACTAATTACGTCAGTGCTGCATCTGCAGATGACCAATGCACAGGTTTAGGAAAGATCCCGCAGATGACCCAGCCTGGTGCAGTAGTCCACCCACCCACTCTCAAGCCAGGAAGCAGCTCAACCCTGGACAATCAGATGGATCGAGATGGTCACCTCCGCTGGCTGTCACAGAAGGTCTTACTGATGTCCTAAGGAGTTACTTAATATTATGGAGTTCCATCAGCCCCAGGATCTGGGTGTTTTTAACTGCATTATTTTCGCTGCACGTTGCGTTTAGAAATACACTAGGATCTTTTACTTATTAGAAATGCAATAGCTGTTAAATTGTATTAGTTATTGACCTTAGCAGCAATAAACTGTAGTGAGAGTAGTCTACAGTAAACACTGCTAAATCATAATCAGCTGGCACAATGCGGGTATTTCTGACCATTTGCACTATGCTCCGTAAAGTGCATTTGATCACAGTATATAAAAATGTGAGAATACTGTATACGATTTTGAAATGTACTGAGTTTAAAGACATATTCAACCAATTTATCATTTAACTTACGGCTTCGCAAAAGCTATTAAACAACACTGTGAGCCTGGAGGCCACACATATGCTACAGCCCTGGAAATGTAAAGAAGTTCATTTGAATCCCTTAACAATGACCTTGACCTATCGAACAAGGTGTACTTATTGTCAACAATTCATCTCACTCTTGACCCTGGCAAAACGCCTAACCCTTGAATACCTGGGGTGGGGGAGGAAAGGCTTTTTTTTTTTTTTTCTCTTTCCCCTGGTGAAATGGGCCAATTTTTTTCCCTGTTTAGCAAAATGTGGAACACAGATCATTAGAATGCTTTTGGCAGCTAATTTGAACATCAGTGACTCAACTTTGAGAAGGAAGCCTTTTTCTGCCCTAAAGAATCTCAGAGAGTTTTCAGACTACAGTAATTGAAAAATCCCTAAACACTCACTCACAGAGGAGATACACATTACTGCAGGAACAGTCTACAAATTGTAAAGTATTCAATTTACATTCTCAGTACCTCAGGGCAGTTGTGAAGAATTTATATCTTCAGAAACCTTTGAACTAACAAAAGATAACATTTCACAGCAAAGTCTACTTGCATAAAAGTTTTTTAACTCCCTTCATTCTTATTCCGAAGGAAGTGTCTTTTGCACTTCTGGAACCAAGGCTCAACACAGGTATCTGAGATGTTAAAAAGGAGATGGAGATGGAAATAGAGGTGTTAAAAAAATTTAATGGACATACTGCATCTCATTTAGAACATGAGTTCATTATTCACCAGTCCACACATGATGTATTCTTGCTCTGAACTTGATGTCTTTTTAAATGATACTTCGGTTTGATCAATGTGCAAAGATTCTTAGTCATATTAAGGCCCGTTATGCAAAGGGCTTTATAATGTGTAGGTAACGGGCACAGCTACACCCTGGATGAGGGCAAGAGGACCTTTTTTATTCCCTGTGTGCATTAGCTGGGGCAGCGTGTAGTGCCACATCTAATGGGGTCATCTGCTTACATCACCCCTCTGTTTACACTGAGTCTTCATCTGCTTGGAGACATTGCATTTTAAAATGGATTTTGATGAGACTCACACCTGACACTTTGTAAAACTGAAGAGAGCGCCCTTCTCTTTAAGAAGTGAAACTTCTTTTCTTTTTTTTTAAATAGGGTGACTCCATGGATTATATCACTTGGATCTCTATCAACAAACCAACATTTTCAGAGGTTCCATTGTGAACCACACAAAAAGCTGTGTATTTATTTAGGACCAAAGAACCTCAAGGGATTCATGGAATAGTAGGTAACTTTAACGATGTGCTTAAGCCACACAGAAGTCAGAGTTAACATCCAGCTGGCACTTGAGTATACTGAGAAGAAGACAGACTGCTAAGTCATTAGGGTTCAAGCTCACAGAATCAGGCCCCATTTGTGTAAAGAAAATTGGTAATAGAAACAGGCATCATGTTTGCTAGCTAGGAAATGATCTTTCTCTTCCTCTGCCCCTTTTCTTGATCAAAGGACACTCAATATAATTACCAATCTAATGACATCCTTTTGCTTTGAGTTTTTTTTTAATTTCTACGGAAAAAAGAGAAGGGAGGAAGGACAAAAAAACCAATCTGCTTCAAGTCAACCCTAAATCCTTGATTACCATATTCATGTCCAACACTAAGCATTATGTGGAAACATTAATGAAAGTTTTAAAATGCAATCATTGGTTAAAGTTTTTTTCCCCTTCTCTATAAAGAAATTGATAAATGTTTCTATTAACTAATAACCCAGGAATCAACAGTCTTATAAAACCGGTTTATTCAGCCCAGAAAATTAGGCAATCCATCATGACTGATTTGCTCACATTTTCCCCTGCAAATAAGTGAGATGAAAACTTTAAAACCAATAAGATAATGCACTTAACAAATTCAGCTGAGAGAGATGGATAAACTAAGATGCCACTGGCATCAGTTAAGGAAAATCTGTCGTGTTTCCAATTATTTGAGCAGATTTCGTATCCCAATTTGCTGCCAGACTGGCTGCATCCCCCACTCCCCTCTTTCAAACCAAATCATCTGATCTTAAATCAGAACAAGCTCATCATATCACACTATGAAAGGCCAACAGGGGATAAATGACACCAGATGTTATATGAGTTTTCTTTTAGGCTTTCATTTCAGACTTACTGCATTCCCCATGCTGCTTTTTACTTGTCAAAAACTAAAATGTGCTTTGATAGATAACAACCCTATTTTCTTCACTGCCTGAGCTTAGAGAATACCATTAAGTATTGATATTGATGGTGCTTAACTAGGGAATGCAACCTGGGACTGCAGAAAGCAGGATCCTGGGATCCTGAGGTATCTTTCAGTCCCACAGATACGTTTTCCGCTAGTCCCAGGGTTTTTCTGTTGTTGCTGCTGGGGGTGGCGTTGGGATACATGCTGTGTGATTTTACAACGCAAAATGTGAGTGCACAGACAGACAGGAAGAGCAAGGAGGGGCAGGCACGCTCAGAAACATAACTCTTAGGCCCATCTGCTGCTGCTGTCTGAGCTGCTGAGGGAGCCGATATCATACCGAAAGACTAACAATGAACTTCTGAAGCTGAACTGAGGCTCGCTGGTGCAAAATCCAAGGCACATCATTTTAATTTGCTTTGCTTATGGTCTTCTGGACTCATTGCGTGCCCAGACTGGTAGGGAGAGGCTGGAAAATGGCAGAAACAAAGAACAGCAAGCGCTGCTCAACAGCGGTGGGAGAGCCAGGCATGCACGGTAGAAGGCACGCGGGGCTGTTCGTGCCTGCAGGGTGCACCCTACCCCACCAGCCCAGGTCTGAAGGGAGAAGCTGCTCTGTAAGGGGGAAACCTGATGATTCTGCCGAGGTGTGGGCAGCCTTTTAAAAGCCAGCTTAGCCATATGCAACGTATTAACTGTGTTCCCAGGCTTAAAATGGCTGGCTGGTGCTGCAGAGAAGCTGATATAAAGAAAATGTGAACCACCTTGGTATGGGGCAAAGAAATAAATTAATAAATAGGTTAGTCTCGATTGTGAAGGAAAAAGCCGCTTCTTTCTGTAGTGGCATAAATGATTGGTTTTAAGTGTATTTATAAAGCTACACCAGCCTTTCATAATTGCCACAAATATTTTCTTAAGAAAATACCTAAGTAGTGAATGCACTTTAACTCTTAAACCCACAGTGACTGGTGACATCGCATCGTAGTGGTGTTTCACATCAAGATGATATAGTTGTCTCCCAGCTGGCTCAGTGTGTGTGTTTGTATGGAGGCACTACCGTGGCTTTGAATACTTTAGTCTACTGCCTGGGAGTAGCTTGCTTGTCTCATGGGTGGCTGTAGGAGGTGGCAGCTTAACCTCATCGACTTTCCTTCCAATACACCCTGCAGATGCAGTGAGGGAGCATGTTCACACGTACTCTGACTGCAGCTGCTGGCAAGCAGCTTGCTCCAAGGTGCACTGAAGTCAACAGTTAAGCCTCAGGAGCAAAGCAAAAGATAAGGGTATGGTCAGCGTGAGTGACAGCAGCAGAGGCTCTCCTTTACAGGTCAGAAATGCTCAACCACAGGTTCTGAAGCAGAATTCAACTCCATTTAAACACCACAGCAACCTTCCCCCCCAACCCTTTCTGCTGCCGTGGTGCTCTGCTGCTTGCCTGTGCATTTCTGCCTGCCATCATGATTCCACATACTTCCACTGATAGCATCACCTTTGCAACTCATGCAAAATATGCTCAGTGAACAAAATACACCAATAAGCCAGCAGCTGTCAGAAACCGTGACTTATAGCATTAAACAGCATCAGTTTGATTTGGCTGACACTCTGCAATATCTGCGTAGCACACCATCACTTGGTACTAAGAATGAGCTGGCCTTAGCTCCCATCCCAGCAAACCTTTACAGGAAAGTCGAAATCCTCACCAACCAACTTGTGCAATGAAGTGATAATGCAGAACACGCAGGGTACAAGGAGGGGGGCTGGCAGCGGGTACATCAATGTGTTTGGCCACATCGGTCTAGAGATCAGTGCCCTTCTGAGCTTGCTTTTATTCAAAGAGCTAGGCAAAACACAGTGTGAAGAAAGGAGCCAACAACAACTCTTAAACCTGGGATGACAACAAAAGAAACATCACTGAATATCTCACAACAACAAAGTTGTGCCAGATTTGCCTCACCTTTAGCCGCTTGTACCACTGTATCATCATGTCTGTGATTTCTGGGAGTGGTAAGCAAGAGCTTGAGTTGGTATGTTCATGCTCCCCTCCTTACAATATTCAGTTTGAGAACAAGCATCGTATCACTTGCTTGTCCAATCTCTAAATGTATTTTATGTCTTTGATAGAAAACTAGCAGAATAGGGTAGAAGGTGGTAAGTTGATTACTAAACTAAAAGCAACTAACAGTGGAAGTTATTTAGGCAAAATGATAACAAAATCCATCACCTGTTCAAACTATTGTCCCAAAAAAGATGATGGAGTAACCTTTTCATCTTTTCTAAACATCTGCTTATTATAAACATGGTCAGATATGCTAGTTAGCAGATGAAAGGAAAGATGTCCCACCCTCCCATGCTCTCTTTCAATGCTAATTCATCTTCCTCCACCTGACTATGCACCTGCTCACATGTTCTGTGGAAGAGGGACAAATTGCTGCTTTTGGATCCATGGGCACAAGAGAAAAAGCCTGTGACTCAGCAATCCTCCAGCATCATCAGGAAGGGTCGCCCCTACAGTCACCGGAAATACAAGACCTGTGGCCCCCCGGCAGCCAAGCCAAGTGTGGTTCGAAATGGGCCGTGGTGGGGAGAGGCATCAGGGATGCCACCTCTGCTCCCCCGCCATGTCAGAACAGAACCAAATGGGCTTGGAAATGTGTTGTCCTGCACGCAGGCACTCGCTGTTTTCAGTCGATTTGAGCTGGCTCTCTTGGCACCTCTGGAGGTCCTTCCTGCAAGGGTTTTCTCTGTACGTGAGTTTCTCTGGAGGAAACTTTTGCCCAAGCTGAAGATTTTAAGTGAAATTGGAAAAACATCTGTGGAAAGTGTTTCTGGAACCTCTGTTGGTGGACAGCCACCCTGGAAAGCTTGTTCCTCAAACCAGGAAAGGAAAATGGCCCTCCTGACAGTGTGAAATCAAAGCAGTTTGAACCACAGTAGCAAATGCTGACAACAAACTGCTCTCAACCAAACTCCAGGCTGAATATTACAAGCAGAAATTAGGCAGCTAACACTTTGGCATGACCAATCGATTTAAGAAAATCAACACTGCTGACATATAAGTCATGAAACAGGAGCAAAATTAATCAAATCAATGACTTCTTTCACTGTATGACATTCAGCACCGCTAAATCCCACCCATCACTTGCTTAGGCCACCAATGCAGTAAAATCGCCATGTTCTGTCACTGGCCTGCTTGTGGAAGCAAGCTCCTAATTTAATTATTGCATACCCTCTGCTCTTATTGCAGAGCTATTTCCTTTTACATTTGCTCTGATCTAAGACACACCATTTCCTGGACTGAAGATAAAAGAAACAACACCGAAATACCCCCAGCAGTAACCCTCTTAAAATAAAAGTCTGGGAATTAACAGCAGCCGCATAGGTATCTTTGGAGATCACAGGAGCAACTGTGAATTTCCCCGTGTACAATTGTACGAGTATTTGCCTTCTCGTATCTTTCCAGTTGAGAATGAGGCAGCCAAGTAACGGGATTTGAATGCATATTGGCTTGCTGCCTCTGCTGTTTTGATTTGCAGACTGGCCAAGCAGAACACAATTAGTGGTTATTGACACCTTTACAGGAAGCACTCATAAGGGAAATGGGAAATTGAAAATGTCCTTTAAAAGATGGAAGCAAAATACGGTATCAAAGCTTGCTGGTAAATAAGACGAGCCCAGAAAAGTGCTCAGTCAGAATATTTGTATTTCTGTATCATTTAGGAAAATCCTATTATGGCTTTAGCCACAGAGACATCCCTGGTGTGCAAGATAGAGGCAGTTCATAAAATACATAGCATTTTCAGCTTGAAAATAGGGCAACCTATTGCTTTCTGTAGATGGCTATGTTACACCCCAGTTCCCATCAATAGAACATAATCTCATTGCAGCAGGCAATACTCAATATCAATGAAACACTGGTATTGTAGGTATTTGCAGACTGCCAGTACCTAAAGGACAGAAAGACTTTGTGTTTTTACAACGGCCAATATCTCTGGAACACATTTATGAAACAAGGCAGCACACCAAAGAGGCAAACGAGTTATATGCATGTGCCCACAGAGCTGTCTGCAGGCGTTTGTTTGCTCTTTCTCCCCTGTCTCTCTTTTCTGATACTTTGTACCGTCCCTACCTTATACTCTCTAAGTTTCACTAGCAATGTCAGTTATGCAATTAGTCCCCTGCCAATTAATGCCAAATTAGATGCCTGCTGTCAGCGTTCCCTAGCACTGACAGAGTGTATGGTAATAATCTGTAACCAGGATAATGCTCTAAGGAGTCTGCATTGTTCTCTGGAAAGAAAAAAAAAAAAAAAAAGGAAAAGAAAGAAAAAGAGAAAGAAAAAGTATGTTGCATGTTCACTTATGCCATCAGCAGTCAGTGCAAAAATAAAACAAGTTTTGTTGTGCAGTTATCCCAATGATTAAAATATAATAGGCTAATGAGATTACAAAGCTGATTGTGAACAAGACCAATTGTGTTAATTGGAGACTCCTGAATGGCAATTTGAGCTGCTGCCGCTGCTGAGTTTTGAAATATAATCAGTTTTACTAATTTTATCTGATTTCTTAATGAAGCTTGCCTTGAGCAATTGTTCTATGTGTTCTTTAGCAAACAGCGTGTGTCATAACTGCTGACATTAATCTTGATTACTTTAGTTAAAATAAATAGTTATACTTGGGCGGCTTTCAGAAAATACATCAGAGCAAATGTAATGTTAGGAAGAGATGGGGTTTTACTTCTTATATTTGTTGTTTTTTCTATATTGCATTTGCAAAGTCCCAACTGTGAAACATCTTTCTTGCGTGACCTGATCTCTTTCAGACTCCCCTATCTTTTGCCTGCCCTTCAGAAGGCATTTTTGACTTCCACAGAAAGAAGGATAAAGACGGTGTCTTTATTACAGAAAAATCTTTACTAAGAGGAAAAAAAATCACCAGCAAAACCCATCTCAGAAAAAAATACTACAAAGGGCTTTTTCATGCATGAATCTCAAAGTTGGCACACACATTCTCACCACCTCATGCTCCAGCTGCCAGTACTAACACTCAAGCCTTATAGAAATGCTCTCTCTCATATAGCTTATTTATTTTTATGGAGGATTAATATACTTAGGATGGCTCTTTGGAGCTTTCATACTGCATTTGATGGGATGCTGTACCATATTGCTGCTTACAAAGGGACACATAAACATTAACAAAAATAAACAGTAGAAAAGGGGAAATGGGAATATAAGTGCAGTCTGAATTAATGGTAAACATAGCTAGAGATTGTTCATATTTCAGAACTCCTATTATATTATGGCCTTGCCTTTACAAGGATAGTCCTTTCATAATTAAGATAATGGCTAAGTAGTCTGATAGGTATTATACATCTTTTTGAGCCAGTATGCTTATATGACAATATAATTTGCATGCACTTATTACTGGGCTATAAAATCTGTGGATTTTATATGTAGTTGCATTGATTAGGTACTTGGATGATAAATAGAAACTATTTTGGGAAAGATGATATAGGATATATTAAGCATTTATTTCACCCTCTTGTTATAGCCAGCACTGGTTTGGTAAATTAAAAGTGTTTAGTCTGGCCTGGATAGTAATCTATGTCCAATTAGGATCTAAATATGTATAATAAACAGTCTAGCTTTTAATCCATGTGCATGTAGTAATTTCTTTAGTCAGGGGGGTTTTAGAAAGAATTATGAAGTTTTTTCTCTAAGACACAGTATTCTGGAACAGGGGAAGGTCACGGGCAGCAGTGCAAGCACGGAGAGCAGCTTCAACACAGCACTCCTGAGGACCGCACCGAGTACCAAATAGTGGCATTTTCTACTCACAGATATAATGGGTGAAAGTCTGGATTTCCTACTCAAACTCTGCTTCCTCAGTGCTTAAATGCACTACTGCTTGAAACACTGCAGTTAGAAAAGATGTCAGCTTTTTGTGGGCAACTCTGACTTTCATGGAGAAGCTGACATCTGACATGCAGCGTTTTCACTCCCTGCCCCTGAAAGTATTGCCTTTTATTTAAAACTACTTCCTGTCCTGCTTAAAAATTGAGCTAGAAATTTTGGGGACAAAAAAACCCAAACATAAGATGTTTCCACAATGACCTTTCCTTGAAATAATCATAATTCATAATTGTGATTCATAACCATAATTCAGAGCCTCACCTAGAATGGCAGTGGCCCCATCAGCCTGGGTCCCTCAAATGCCAAACAACCTTTTTGAGACACATTTAAGTCTCCAGTGAGTAGGCTCGTGGCTTCTTTAGAAGGCCTGCTTCACTCAATGAGTAAAAAAATACATGTGAAATTGAATTTGTGTATTCTCACTTCTGCTTAATAAATATGAAAATTTATCCTTAATGAGAATCTACTTTTACCCCTCTCTGCCTTCCTTAATGAGAGCTAATTGAATAGAACAATCTTCATTTGGCAGGACACATCACGAGGGCTTGTCTATACTTAGAAATTTACTGAGATAACTAATCTAAAATGGTTGAGAAATATCCCTACAGCTTTCTGCCCAAATAGCTGTTCCAGAGCAATTATTTCAAATGAGCTATTTTTGTAAATTTTCAAGTGTATACAAGTCTCAAACCTAATATCTGGCTGGCGTTACATACCCAACTAGTTTTTATGGATCAACCTATTTGATCTGGTGAGTAAGTCACACTGTAGTAACAAAAAGAATATACTAACTTTGGCTCTGATTTGCCTTTATGCTAATGCACACTACTATTAAAAAAAAAGCATTAATGCCACTGATAATTTAGCTATATATGACCTGGATATCGATTCCAGAGTACCAGTTATAAATTTCTTGCCCCAAATACTTTTAAAGGTACCATACAGGCTACTTCATAATAAAATTTTTCACCTTTTTACTTCCCATCAGGACTGAATAATTTATTTCTCAAGTGCTTTTTCTGCAATTTACAGACAGCTAGGCTGCTGTAACTTTCAAAGGTACATTAGTGTGTGATAAGCCCTATTTTAGGTCCTTGCTATACTCAGTGCAAGAATGGCTACCAAGTTTCAAAGCTCACACGTATTTCTTTGGGGTCTGGCAGCACACCAAAACGGCAGGCTCTGCTAAAACAGCCTGGATTCAGCAGACGTGGATTGATCCTTTCTTGTTATGTGTGAGAACCATTTCCCTCAGCATGACCACTGCTTTAATCTTGTATTTTAAACATAAACAGAATGACAGATTTTACAGTATAATCTGGTAGGCAGAGCAGCGTTTTAGAAGAATGAATCATTAACCTAGAAGCTATGTTTAAGTAAAAGGGACAGACAACAGGGAAGGGGGAGAGAGGGAGAGGGAGAGAGATTGGTTTTGTTCATGATTTAACACACAACTGTGATCCACTGGCCTCTAAAATGCATTGCTGGAGCACAAATAAACCTCACTATAAGGAGAGCAGGAAAAAGTGGCAATACAAAAGAGCTTGAGGAGCATGGGGAGAGAGGGGAAGGAAAAATGAATTTTAAAATTTTCTCTTCTGCTGCATTTTTGAAATGTAACACATAGTTTTATGGTAGTAATGTTCTTGTTGCCATGCTGGTGTAAAGAGACGGAAGAGAAGGAAGGCATGTTGAGAAAGGCAATGGCTCTCATTAGACCAACTGATGTAAGTGGAAAAAAACAGAGAAAAGGAAATATAGATGTACTGGTTTTCCTTGTATTCAAGTCAAGCAGTTTAAAAGAAACCACTATTCTATTACAACACTAGGTCATTTTTGTTTAGAGGATAACTAGATTGCAGCTAACGTTGATATATTAATCAATTTGCAGAGGGAGAGCTTCTGGGACAGTTTCTCATTTATGCTACTGTCCCTTTTGTATCAGGCTGGGCAGATTAAATGTAATTTACACCCTTGTTAAAGTTTATTTTACATTGCTATGTTATTAGTGTAAATAGGAATCAGACCCTCTGCTCTTAAAGTACTCCCGAAGGTGGCTTAAATAATAGATACCCAAATGTGAAACTGATACTACTCATTCATAATCTCCTTTGTCTTAATAGAATAAATTTTGCTCTCATTTATATGAGTATAAATGTGTGTGTAAATGTATTGACATCACAGGTACATAGGTGGAGCAGGAGAGTCTGTGTTAGCATTTCTATAATTACAGTATTTATATTTGTTCATCATGTGTATACATGTAGCTTTCCTTCTCCTTGATTACAAGAAGGAGGATGTTAGATTGACCCATTATTATCTTTGATGTTTTGTTTGTGGGTTGCATTTTCAAATTTGACCCCTTAGGAAGACAGCATGGAAAAAAATAAGCCTTTAAACTTGTGGTTAGGGTTGGTACGGTCTTAGGAAATATATTTTCCGATGTATGACTTAAATCCTTTGTGTAACTTGAACTTGTGCTGCCCAATTGTTCACTGCAGTTGGTATTCCCAAATGCATATGCAACCCATGTGATCAGCAGTTTTTTTCAGCCATCTCCTGGGAATTGTTTTATACACCTGAGTCACCAGAAATGATTGAACTAGATCAAAGTAGGGCGAGAGTGAGGTCATCCAGTTGGGTGGCCGTTGTCATGTGTCCTAATATAATTTGGTGATGCAGTGATAGACCATGTTACTGTGACAGGGTGCATCAAAAGGAAATGAGATATGTTTGAAGGGAGTTCATGTCACCAGAAAAGCTTAGGCATGGCCAAGTGCATGTATATGCATAGAGCTAGCTGAGGAGACATCCATGGCCGTCTATAAATGACATCCTGCTGACCTGCCTATGATGGAGGACCATCATCAGCTGGGTTTCCCATTTGCTTGAGGGAATGAGCAATAACTCTTTTTTCTATTCTTCATTCAAACTAAGGCATTTGTAAACAAGAAGCAAACTCATACCAGATGGGATCTTACTTTTCATAATGAGAAGACCAAATTGTTATTTAATCCTTCCAAACTGATTTACTATGTCATGCATCTCTTATGTTGCTAATGGTAGGAACTCAAGAATTTTGGGGTTTCCCCCCCTCATCCCAGAATGCAGAGTAACTTATCTCCCAGTTCTTATGACTTCTCTCATACTCACAAAGCTGAAGCCACAGATTAATCCATCATATCCCGAGCATTAGAAGCCTTTCACAGAAGACATGCGTGCCTTTACCTTCCTCTCCTCCTTCAAGCCATTTCTACATATAAGAAAAAATGTGGCATTACGATCCCTTCCTTTAACTCTTCACAGACTTTTTTTTAATGCTGTCACACCTGCACTTCTGAGATGCTTTGCTAACCTTTTTCTTTTTACCCTTAGTTTCTCAAGTGGATCTGCTGAAAACAGACGGTTGTTATTTTTCCAGGCAATATTTACTTAAATTATGTCATATAGTCTACATTCAGATTTCTCTTTCAGAAGAAAACATTGCCTCAAACTGTACGTACATGTAGGTAAGGTACCTTTGCTATATTTAGATTATTTAATTTTTTTTATAGCTAAGATTTACATCTTTCCATATTGTTTTTATGCTGCTGTTTCTTTTTATTAGGGTTTTTTAACATATTTGTCATGCATGGCTGTGGCTTTCTCTGTAAGCCTTTAATATACAAGGGAAGCTTTTTATACAACAAATAAGAATTATCTAATTTCACAAAACAAAAGGAAAAAAGCCCAAAAGATTAAGGTGGGGTTAAAGGCTAAAATTTGCCTATAAATGCAGTCTAGCACTTAAACAGGCACGTAGTTTTAACTATATGAATATTCCCGCTGAAATCTAGGACAGGAAACTGTATTTAGAACAGTTTTTAAACACTCTTCTGACCAACTGGGGTTGTAACAAGTTTTGCGTTCAAGCATAACACGATTAACAACCACAGGGAAGGAAAAAAAAAAAAAGTAGGCTAAAGAGTTTATCCTGGGTTGCCTGTAGACTGATTTTATTCCCGATGCCTGCCTTGGTTGGACCAACCGTAGTCAAAGAATGCTAACGCAGCAGAAGCGTGCCGTGGAGCAGCTTGCCGGGCACCTGGGGTCGGTGGGACACCCATTTCTGAACACTAGAGCAAAGGCTGATCTGCCTTTGCTTCCTGCGTGGACAAGACCTGAAGTGCTGGAAAAGAGAGGGAGAGGTTAGACCTTGGTTCTTTAGGTTTGCAGGAGAGTGCAGTCAACCTCAGTCAGCCTGCTTTCTTACCTTCCTTTTCCTCCAGAACTAAATCAAAACTGACAGAGTAAGGAAAAGATTAACACATTTGGAGTTTGGGAGCAGAAAGACTGACTCATTCTTGTTTATGATGCTTGCCTGGTTTGTGATTTGGAACAAAAGAAAAGTATCCAGCTAGATTTTTCAAGCACATGCCAAGCATGAAGCGTTGCCAGGCTTCAACCTTCCTCGTGATATCATCTGAAAGGCTGTGTAATTCCCTGCAGCAAAATATCCGCAGAGGTCATAGCAGCTTGCTTCAGCAGCTGAAATCCGTTTGCTGTCCTCTACACACTTGCATTTGGAGGGGGGTTTATGATAATTATCTAATTTGGGGTATGGAAATGTACACAGGCTATTCATAAATAAACAGTGAAGAGAGAGATTAAAACAAAGGTGTGATCTAGTGGCAAATAAAAACTAAGCGTGAGCTTACTCTAGTCTGCAGACCCCTAAAGTTGTCTCCTTTATCTTTCTTCCAGAAGAACTTGTGATCTCATGAAAAACTATCAAAAAATAAACAGACCTCTTTCCTTCTCCCAGAATCCCATAATCATAAGCCATCTGTCAAAAATAGCATCTCAGTGCTGCACAGATCTGCTTGACCCCTGTGTGTTCAAAAGTATTTATATATTTCACCACTGCTAACCTAGTTCAGTTAGTTCATGGAGCTAGCTTGATTATTTTCACCTTGTGGAACAACAGAGTTGTTAAATTAATTCCAATTCAAACTTTTGTCATACTGATAATGCATATACCTGGGAGAACACCTTTTAGCTTTCAGATTTCAAACCAAATGTAATACCTGGCATGTTTTCCTGAGAGGGAAAAGTTGAATCCATATATTTCCTGTCTTCTTAATTCTGTATAATTTCTTTTTATTTAAAGAAAGTTTGCAATAACAGGAACTAATGTAAATTCTGTTGTCTTTTGATAAATTCAGTAAACCTCCATTTTCACAGACTTCAACTTTCAGATCTGCAGGCTTCAAGCTTTAGAAAGAAACTTATGTTTTTATCAACGGGGCCTTGCCTTTCCTCTATCTTTTTAGCTTCGCAATGCCACATGATTTTAAGAAGTGCTAGTCTTACTCTGAGGTTTTAAAAATAAGTCAGAACATCGATCTTGTGGAATCACTAGTAAAGAACTATAAACTAAAGTTTGCAGAATTTTTGGCCACAGAAATTTTGTTTTCAGGAATAAAGAATTTTTTTTGTTTGTTTCAAAGTATTCAGTTAGTTCCAATCAATGTGTACTTCAATCAACATTAGAAACTAATTGCAAGTTAAAAAAAGTAAAGAGCTTGGTTTTGTCTTTCAATTATGATGTGTACAGTAGACTTAAAAGGTTGAGCTCTACCATTTTGAAGGCCTTGATGGACATTATGAACAGAAACAGTTGGTTTAACTATGCCATTACACCACTTACTTAATATACTTGTTTTAAATCAAAAAAATCTGTTCCAGTAAATATATTTTTCCCTTCTGCACATCCATCAAGTTTAAGATAGATTTATTTACTTAGTGAGAACTATTTTAAAGTGATTTTTCTCCTGCAGTTGTAAAGATGTTGTGAGTTCTATATAAATAGGGTTAAACAGAAATGCCAAAGAAAAAATAGTATTCACCTAATGAAGTGGAAGTACAGCACTTACATATTCTAACATTATGTAAAAGTAAAAAAGTGAAGAAGATAAGTTAAATTATATTAAACTAAAAAGCTGGCTAATTAAATGCACAAAGATATAATGTATCCTTCTGATCAGCAACAAATACATTAACTTTATGCAGCTTACTGGGAAGGATGTATTTAGCACATATTTTACTGCTTAAGAAACAACAGAAAAAAGGAGAGCTTTCTAAAGGGGAAAAAACAGGACAAACACAAACAAGAGTAACAGATAACTTAAACCAAGTCAACCTCCTTGATGATTTAAATCACAACTAAAACAAACAATTTAAATCCTCAGGAATTAAATAAAATCAATGAAAGCTTTGGGTTTGTACACACTTTTCACATGTATTGTAGTGAGACCCTGGCACACGCCTACAATACCAATAGTAGTTAATCATGCCTGTTCTTACTTTGGAGCTCTGTCCTGGTAATCAAGCTTGACAGGTATCCCTGTCAACTGTATGGTTTAGCTCTGGGCCACAGCTGGATTTTACTCATAATGTTTAAGGAATGTGCAGCCCCGGAGGTTTGCAAACTGTGAGGTACATAAATGCTAGCCAAGTTGCTACTAGTAGTTTGTGAACCACTTTGGGGTGATACATGACACAAGGCTGGGAGCAGCATTGCTGCCGCGGCTGCTGGTGCCCAGAGAGACGCTTGCCCCACTCAGCCCTACGATCACTGTCAGGCGACAGTGACCAGCCTCCTGCCCTCAGAACAGAGCAAGGTGGCAAAATCATTTTCTCCCAGGCTCTGCAGTGACCAGTCTTATGAAGACGACCGGGAACTTCAGGTCCAGAGCTGTTGGCTGGACCTCTCACGCTCCTTGCAACGAGGAGGTCCTGCCCAGCCCTGCCCAGGATCTCCTCATAACTGGATGGCAGTATCACAGAAAACAACCAGTAGGCTTCTGGTTTGACAATAACTCTCACCAATATTTACCCTTTCTCAAATATTTCTTTCTCATAGGGAGCTGCCTGCAATGGCTGCATCAGGGTAAGTTTGGAGATAAGAGCATCCCCAGATTTCCTGCCCCTCTTTCTCTTCTGTTTCAAGCCAGCCACTGTGCTACAGGTTGAATTTCTCTAGCAAGGAGTGCAACCTACCAGTAATAAAGTTCACCATGTGGTAGCTCTGGGGGAGATAAAGAGACCATTTCTTTAATGCTCTAAACATGTAACCTGCAACGTGGTGATGATGAGTCATTTGGCATTTCCTTTCTACTAGAAACCCACCTCTTCCAACTCTTAACTCACTGTCTGTCTTGCTGGGATTGAAATCTGAGCAAGTGAAACAGTTCAGCTCTCACAAAAGCCTCCAGTCAAGGGGCAGGCTTGATAGCTGGTCGCACAATAGAAGAAATCTGTCTGGTTTTATTTCTGGTAAAAGTCACTTTTTGAGAAATTGGATCTATAAAACTGCAGGGCATGATACAATTATAATAAATGCATAGAAGCTTTCGTATTTATTAATTGCACATATTATAAGATAGAAACCAGCCAGAGTAGTTTTCTAAATTGAGATCAGTATTTTTTAAAGCAGCAGCTCTTTTAGCTACAGATTCTCATACAAAACCCACCAGTGAGGTTTCTGAGTATCAAGAGACTGCAAACTGTAGTAATATTTGAGATAAGGTAAACAAGACCCTCATGTGAAGGGCACAGCTCCTTAAAATTACCTTGTTCATATGACCCAAGGTGGGCATTAAAAACCAAAACAAGGCAAGTAGTGACACTTTCTAAAGTCTTGTCCGAAACCAGTCAATAAAAAGAGACTTCTAGAGATCACTTCTCATAAATTATTTGCAAGCTTCCATTTAGTGATCTGAAACATGAATGATAAGTGGCAAGAAACTGCTTTTATTCCTAGCTTAGAAAGCAAAAACTCAGGTACAAAAAGTTTATGTAATTTTTTCAAAAGTCACAAAGGACTTGGGAATCATAGAATCATAGAGTAGAATCATAGAATTGTTTAGGTTGGAAAATACCTTTAAGATCATAAAGTCCAACCGTTAACCTGGCACTGCCAAGTCCACCACTACACCATGTCCCCAGGCGCCACATCCACACGTCTTTTAAATACCTCCAGGGATGGCGACTCAGCCACTTCCCTGGGCAGCCTGTTCCAATGCTTGACAACCCTTCCGGTGAAGAAATTTTTCCTAATATCCAGTCTAAACCTCCCCGGGTGCAACTTGAGGCCATTTGCTCTTGTCCTATGGCTTGTTATTTGGGAGCAGAGACCGACCCCCACCTCTCTACAACCTCCTTTCAGGTAGTTGTAGAGAGCGATAAGGTCTCCCCTCAGCCTCCTTTTCTCCAGGCTAAACAACCCCAGTTCCCTCAGCCGCTCCTCACAAGACTTGTGCTCCAGACCCTTCACCAGCTTCGTTGCCCTTCTCTGGACACGCTCCAGCACCTCAATGTCCCTCTTGTAGTGGGGGGCCCAAAACTGAACACAGTATTTGAGGTGCGGCCTCACCAGTGCTGAGTACAGGGGGACAATCACTTCCCTAGTCCTGCTGGCCACACTATTCCTGATACAAGCCAGGATGCCATTGGCCTTTCTTGGCCACCTGGGCACACTGCTGGCTCTTATTCAGGTGGCTGTCGACCAGCACCCCCAGGTCCTTCTCTGCTGGGCAGCTTTCCAGCCACTCTTCCCCAAGCCTGTAGCGTTGCATGGGGTTGCTGTGGCCCAAGTGCAGGACCCAGTACTTGGCCTTGTTGAACCTCATACAATTGGCCTCGGCCCATGGATCCAGCCTGACCAGATCCCTCTGTAGAGCCTTCTTACCCTCAAGCAGATCAACACTCCCGCACAGTTTGGTGTCGTCTGCAAACTTACTGAGGGTGCACTCGATCCCTTCGTCCAGATCATTGATAAAGATATTAAACAGAACTGGCCCCAACACAGAGCCCTGGGGAACACCACTTGTGACCGGCCACCAACTGGAGTAAACTCCATTCGCCACCACTTTTTGGGCCCGGCCATCCAGCCAGTTCTTTACCCAGCGAAGAGTACACCCGTCCCAGCCATGAGCAGCCAGTTTCTCCAGGAGAATGCTGTGGGAAACCGTGTCAAAGGCTTTACTAAAGTCCAGGTAGACAACATCCACAGCCTTTCCCTCATCCACTAGGCGGGTCACCTTGTCACAGAAGGAGATCACGTTGGTCAAGCAGGACCTGCCTTTCATGAACCCATGCTGACGGGGCCTGATCACCCGGTTGTCCTGTACGTGCTGCGTGATGGGACTCAATATGATCTGCTCCATAAACACAACTCCTGTCCTTAGCCTCAAGATCCTCCATCCATTTTCCAGAAATGGGAGATGTTACTGTAATGACTGTATAGTTTTCCTTAGAGTGGGGGGTAAGTCTCCTCCCACCCTATTTTCTTGATATTGTATCTTTGATCTTTCTTGTCAAATTGTTTCTTGCGGCTGTCAACAGGGCATTTAAAAAACAAACTGTGTAAAGGAAAAGTTATGCCACGTGGCAGGTACAAAAAGCAACAGTTCTAAGGATTTGTGGAAATATTAAAACATGCCTCATACGTCTAACCTGGTGTTGCTGGTGTTTTTCTGTTACTCTGCCCAGTGGTATTTCATTGTTTCCTACAAAACTACAAAGAAATACTTAACTTCTTCCTTTTGCTTTTACCCCAGTAATTAAGTCATGACTGACATTTAGAGACATGCAGGGTGAGACACCCCCATGGATTTTTCTTTTGATGTTCCTTGAATTAAGCTCAATGCTAAAAGAAAACGTTTTCCTGCACTATATTCCTCCTCTACCTTTTTAAATGAGTGTCATCCAAATGGCATTGCCATTCAAACGCTACAGTGAAATTCCTCGCATGCTGATAGTGCAGTGTGGGAATCTCTAAAATTTCCCCCCGTACGTTCGAATTCAGCCCCTGAAGGTTCACTTGAGTTTAATTTCACTAATCACTCGGGGACAGTTATTTTTTGCTCTCGCTCAGCTTCCCTTTCACGTGCGGGCGGGCACACGCACACACAGCACACACACACACACACACGCACACACACATGCACGCTGCATCCCTCCCGTTCTGTTGCACTTAAGTCCAGATTAGCTCTGACCATTCCCGCATGCAAGTGGAGAGCGACACAACACCACGGTGCCTAAGACCATAGGTGGGTCGTTTGCTTCAAGCCAATTTATTCACATTTGCGATGGTGAGATTGATTTTTATCCTGCATTTCTGAGTTTATTTAACTGATTTCAGAAACTGCCACAGAGGTGGGGGCAGAGATCGTCTTCAAGGTTGCTGTCATCTGGAATTTTATGTCCTTCATTTTCTTTCACTCTGTATGCCTGTCACATCGGCTTAACTGTGAGTAGCGTACTAGCCAGTACCTCTGGCATACTGTATATTAATAGAATATTGATATAGCCCAAATACTGTTGTGGGATTCATCATTTGGTAAATCCTCTGCCGTCTGCAGTTTTACAGAGCCGTTTAATTAGCAATTTTACAACCTCCTATTCTCTCATTAAATTAATTAATAATTAAGTTCAAATATAGGCATCTTTAATGTCATAATTATATTTCAGTTTTATGGTCACCAGAGTTTAGCTCATTAGGCAAGGTAGTCATAAAGCATAGCTCTATTTAGGGGCTGAGGCGCTGATGCACAGGTAGTCTGCTTCTGCTTAGTATTTTTATCCTTCTCACTTTCTCCTCTGCCCCCCCCACCCCGCTTCTCCAGCTCCCCTCCCTCTCGTTGCTCTCTGCTAGCACTGGCGTTTTTTTCTGTGGCAGCTCTTTCTCATTCATATGTAAGGTTTAAAAAATCCCTTACACACAGCCTCACAGCTTCCCCCCCCCCCCCCAGCCCCGTTACTGTCCCTGGAGCAGCGCAGTGATGCTGGCCTGTTGTGGGTCCTGCTTCCTTGCAAGCCTCAGGGACCCAGCACTGGGCACCCAGCCGTGGCAAATTTTCTGTAGCATCGTATCGGTGACATTGTACTCCTGTTTGACTACGTGATTTACCAAGGCATGGGACTTAGTAATGGCATTTCACACAGTATGATATGTTGTGCGTTGTTTTATATGTAGTGGATTTATTTCAGTCATTATCACTGATTAAACCAGCTTAGTTGAAAAGGCAAAGCAAAACTTGGCTTTGAAATTGTTCTTATTTAATTTTGTTTGCGCTCACATAACCCAGGACAGCACTAATTATCTCTTTAGTGTAGCTCATATTTCTAATGTAATTCATATGTAAATTGTAATTTAATTCATATGGGAATGTTTGTGTTCCTTGCATATTCTCAGTAAAGAGCACAAACAGTGAATTAAAACTGTTTGGAAATGAAAACTTTATGTTGCCTTTTTTGAACTGTCTTTGATTTGTTTTGGCTTGTTGTTTCTCTGATGAATTGCGATTCAATTGGATGGTTAAGGCCAACATATTCAGTCTCCTCTCTCTGTATTTAGGCACCTTGCTCACTGGCCTGCTTTTCCTTCTGAATTTGGAAGGCGGGGGGGGAGCTTTCTGCATGCTCACTACCTTTGAAAAAAAAATCATCATATGCTGACTGTTATTAATAACGAATAATTATAGGGCACATTTGTATGACTACAGAGCCTATGAGCATGGCATGGCACTATTTGTGCCACTGCTACTCAAACTGAACCGTGAGAGAGCACAGCAAGGCTTTAGGAGTGTTAGCTCTGGTTCAGCGTATCTGACAATGTTCGGTTAAAATTTTAAGCCCAACTCAAATTTTCCATCTAATAACCTTTACATTTTTATTGCCTTTTAAAACCATCACACTGCTTAATGCAATATTACTGTCATCTCTCAAAACTACTGCTGCTGCCCACAGCAAAGTGGTCTTTTGGCAGGGCAAGTCAAAACTTCTCATTTGTACAAGTAAAGTGTAGGGCAGTAAAAGTTGTTCCCGGACTGCTGAATTTTCAGGACAGGTTTGCGTGCTGTGTGTGAGAATAATGCTGCGGTATGCTCTAATACCAAAAGCAGAACTAAAAGTAACAGCAAACGCAACAAGCTGGGTGTCACCGGGAGGGTGAGCTTGAAAGCATGCAAAGTGATGGGCAGCAGGCGCGGAAGCACTGTCAGCTACTGCAGCAGACAGGATGAAGCGAAAGACCTGAAGGAAATAGGAAGGGTAAAAAGTTCAGATGAAAGAATAATTAAATCTGAAGAGCTGGCAAGTTACTGAATGATGATGTAAGCTACAGGTTTCTTTGCTGAAACTGCCCTTCACGTTTCCTAGGCAAAATGGTACTCACAACATTAGGGAGATAATAAATGTCTATTTCTCATCCTGACAAAAAAGATCTTTGCTTGGCCTGCGCCAAATGAAGCCACTTGTGCTGTAAGGGCTGAGGCCAGGCCCAGAGTCACTGCTTTGCCCCGGTGAACCACGACCTGACCTGCCAGTGGCCGCACCGAAGCGTATGTGCGGTGCTCCCCCAGGCTTGGTGCCACCCCACCGGGCGGGCACAGTGCAGGGGACTCGGGACACGATGGTCCTGGAAGCCTCTTCCCCTGGACAATTGCTGCTCAGGCTGGTATGAAAAGCCCTCAGGGGAAAAATCCTTAACTCCCTGCCATCCTCTCTGTTCCTCCTGGGTATTGCTGTGGCCAGAAGAGAGGTAGGGCTTTGAGGACTAATATTTGTGTATTAGTCCCTGCTGCCGCAATGCCGAGATCTGGGACAGGTAGCCCTGCTCACTGGTGGGAAAGGTTTCATGAGCCAAGAAAAGAGGCAGCGGGGTCACAGAAGTGAAGGGGCACGCCTCCTTCGTAACATCCCTCCGCCGACCTCCCCATCCCGAAAAGCGCTCTCTGTTTTATGGCGATCTCATCTTTCTCGGGCTTTTGGGATCCCCTGCAAAGAAGCCCACCTGGAGAAGGCGCAGTGTCGGGGTGCTATTTAGGGGAGCTGAGCAGAGGGTGGACAACGCGGGCAAAAGGGACCGCTGGCCAGGTTTGGCTGTGATCGCACAGCCCCCCCGCAGCCAGGTGCCCTCCGGGGAGGGACGATGCCACATCTAGGGCACGCGTTTGAAACACGGGTGTGCACACACACACACACACATGCACACACGCACTCCCCGTGACGACACGAGAGCTGTCCGAAACTATTTTCAATAATTGATTTGCTGTTTAATTGAACATCATGACTGACTAACATAGCTCATTACTTTACTCATTAGTTAATTATCGAAGAAAGTAGGACAAGTCAATAAAATGGAAGGCTGTAAATTCCAATACTAATTAGCACCATTTCCTCAGAGACATATTTAAGGGCAGATTGGCTACCCGAATGTCCCCGGACCTTGTAGATGAAGGGAAAGGGTAGACTTACCATAAATCTAGATTACCGGCAAGCAAGGCTCATCAGCAGTAAGTAGTCAACTACACAGGTGCTGAGCTACTGCCAGGCACCCTGTTTGAACTGGAATACTGGAACGCAAGCAGCACAGAAATTCCTATTTTTAAAAGAAAAGGGGGGGAGGTGGAGGAGGGAGCACTCACTCACCAGAGAGGATCCATATTTAAAATAAATTATGCAAACTGAACTACTTCTGCAGAGCACATTTGCTTTTCCTAAGCTCTTGCTTTTCCAGCCTCCCTCACATCCACACACCTCACTCACTCACTTTTTTTTTGCAAGTCAAATCCTAGTCAAAACATCAGTGTGTCCCTTCTGGAGTGGGCACATTTTTAATGTGTGGATTCTAATTTATATCTCTTATTTTGTGTTAAAAAAAAAAGAAGTCAAGTAATCCAGTGATGGCATTTATATTTGCCTGTTATTGCTATTATTTTTTGTATTATCTTTAATTTAAAATAAGTCTGAAATACCATCAGAGGAAGAATTTAATGGGTCCAGCAGAGATTTAATCTAGCCAAAAAGTGATTTAAAACAAATAAAGACAGTCTCAAAGAAGACTGGGAGAAAAGGAGGCAAGGGGATCGTATGTATGTGTGTGCATGCTTGTATTCATGGTATATATTTTATATATACATGGTAAGCTTATATATATATACATGTATATATATACTTAAATAAATAAGTGTATGTATATGTGTATGTATATAAAAATATGTATGCAGACACATACATAGATCCACATACATACCTACTGAAATATGGCTATATAGGGGTTTTGTTGCTCAGTAGGAGAAAATCAGCAAATTCCTTGAGTTCTGCAGTTTAAAAGCCCCCAGTTCTTACTGGCTGTCTTTTAAAAATCAACACAAGAGGACTCAGACTATGAAAAGGTTCTGTTGATATACTGGTACACTATTGAACAGTTCGTCTAAATGAATTATAAACAACTTCCCATCACTAAGGGATTGGGACAGGTATGCTTTTTGCATTCCTTTTATTTGGAGGCACATCTTGTGGGTCTTCCTCTCAACAATTATCCACCTTTGAAAAACTAATTTTCAGTTAGGTGAATGCAAACGGAGGTCAAAACCATTACCTAAGCTCAACTTAAGCAAAGAAATCACCCTAAGAATAGCTCTCAGTCTGGAGCTTTAAATATTTAGCAATTCTATAAATATATTAATGGATTAATGTAAAAAAAAAAGCTAACGAATGTCTATTACTTGACTTACTATATTTTGTGCCTGCAGTTCTGATTTTTAAGCCACAAGCTGTGATTTATTTTCAAGTGTTTTAAAAAAGTACCTTGCCAAAGCGTTCTAAAGATTGCATGGATTTTTTTAATCAGCAGTTTTGAGAATCTGGCCTCTGGTGCTAATAAAGCAAGACTGAAATTTAGGGCAGAAGGGGGAAATGTGGTTGTTTTGCTTAATAGAAAGCTCCTGGTAGAAATAATGCAAGGAAAATTCTCTAATGATTTTAGTAAAACTTTAAAAAAAAAAAAAAGTGATATTTTATTATCCATGTTTGGGAGGGGATATTTGTTTGGCATGTTCTCTTTGCATTAATGAAGGAATGAAAAAATACCCACCCTGTAAAATTGACCTGGGACAGAACAGAGAGGAAAAGATTTCCCCAAGTAGATGTTCACTCAGTGTAGGCTAAGGCACAAGGTACATACAGCATACACAAGCACTGCATACTTGCTAGCAGTTGGAAGTTACAAATGAGAACATTCAGAAAAGCAGGAGATGTGCTCTCTGTCTTGTTTCCAGACAGTAGCAAGCACTCTTTGATACTGAGATTTTTTTTTTAATGGTTCCGGTTAGGTCACGCTGGATCCCTAGCTATGCTTGAACACCTTGGCTACAGGGCCTAGGGAAGAGCTCCCAAACTGAACAGCCGGCGTGCTCAGCCTGCAAGGGCTTAGTGTACACTCTTGCTATGGAAATGGGGAGAAGGTTGGGAGAGGACCCGACCTCAAGTTTTGAGTCATGCTTTAGAGCCACAGATGGCTCTAAAATGTACACTGAGGTTTAACTTATGCAATGCTTACATTTTACACTGCCATTTGTCGTAGGTAATGTAATGTACATACATAACGTAAGGTAGTTCTCATTTGCATTTTTAACTGTATCTGCTATCAAACAGACGAAAATTGGAGGCAGAAGTTGATTGCTGAGTGCGATACCTAGAGTGCTCCGTGCCAGCCGATGCAAAACATGCAGACTGGAAGTGCTCTGGTGATTTGCAGTGGTCCTTTTTTCAGATGGGGCCCCCAGGCCCCTACAGCCTTTAATCAGCTGTAACTGGAGTGAAGCTGTCAGCTCCTGCTTGTATTCTGTCAGCTTCAGTACCACTTAGAGCATCCCTGACAAACGCACAGGGCACATTTAACAGTCAATCTGTGAGCGAGCTTTTGATTTTGGAAGAAACTTTCTAAGGTTCCACTTTCTACAAGGAAAAACTTGTAAATTACTAGGGAGGAAGAGGCAGAAAAACATCCTTCCATCACACTCTTTTGTTTTATGGAGAAACCCAGCTGTTATTTTTTCTTTAGCAGGATGATGGATTGGCTCAGCCCAAGGTGAAATCCCAGGCAGCGCAGGAGAGAGCAAGGGCTATCGTATGACGGTGACACCTCTCCTCCTCCGTCAGCCAAACCGTGCCGGCCATATCGTAGAATTGCAGCAGCCTGCTATTAGTAGTAGTATTGTCATATAAATTATTCACACTGAAATATTTGTTCAGGTCTGGTGTGTTCATAAGTTTCCCATTAAAAATTCAAATTTAAAGATCTTTTCCAGCTGCACAAACTTCCCTAAATACCTTTCCCCCACTCACCTACCTCTGGTGTTGCTTCAACAACATGCAAGTGTAAGTGTGACTGCCTGGGACGAGTGAGTTTGAGCAAAACAGTTCCTATATTTTGAAAATACTAAATGCATTTCAAAATAATGCAACCCCCCATCCATACCCAAGAATTCTTTTTTATGTGTAAATTATTTGAAGACTTTTTCCTTATCTATTTCCTTCCCGATGCATCATGATTTTTTCTTTTTTTTTTTTTTTTATGGGCAGTTTATGGGCTAAGCCTATTATTTGCTAATTAAAGGTCCTTCCTCCTCCCCTTGGGAGTTTAAAAATTCCAGTACTATTTCTTCGCAGAGCTCACTCCTACAATATCCCTGCTGTAAATGCAGCTGAATCTTACCTAACGGTGACAAAAATAAGGCCGTGGCACGTCTGAGCAGACTGGAAGTGTACAAGGGGAGGAAGGGACCAACGCAGCTTCTTCGCAAGTCAAAGCAGTCCGTAGCATTCAGTTTCCCCGCAGTCCCCAAGGTAATGTCATTGCAAGAGGGAAATTATTGTAACATTACAACACTGAGCTCCGATAACCACACTGATCCCTGGGGACTCTGCCGTTTGCCGTCCCACAACACGGAAAATTCCCTGAATAGGCTCTTTCCCTAACCCCATTAAAAACACAGTTTTCCCAAGGGGAGGACAGAAACTTCCTTGAGGTCGTTCTAAGAGTTAGAGTCCTCAGAAGACAGTATTTGGAGGCCTTCTACGCCATTTCTGTAAAATGGGAACGAAAACACTTCTGGTCTCCTAAAGGCACCACATGAAGATTATGGCAACCTCATCCAGGCAGAAATTAGGAAATTAATTCTAAATTAATTAGAAATTAAATTAAGCATTGGAGTAATTAATATGTATGTGGCACCAATATGTAACTATTTATTACTACTAGTATTACTGTTGTTGGTGTCACTTTTATTATTTTAATTATTGTTTTGTTACTGTAGCACTTAGAAGCCCCCACCACAGATGAGACCGCTGTTGCACAAGCCAAACAGAACAAATCACGGTCCTTTCTCCAAGAGTTAAGGAGCAATGACCATACTTATGGAAGCAGTTCTGGTCCTACCAATACAGAGAGTTGCCTAGTGAAATCTGGAAGATTATTTAAAGGAAAAAAGTATTAATTCATCTTGCTTTCAGTGAGAGTTAGGTGCCTAACATGCATTAAAATCCAGGCCTGGATTAGGGAATCGCAGCTAGTGACAAAGAACATTTACTGGCAGACTCAGTAAACTGAAGCGCAAGGCACAGCTTTAGGAAAAAAGAGCGGCAACAAACTTTTGCAGACTTTAATGTGGGAACATTTCCAGTCATATTTAAAAAGAGAAAAAGTTTCACACAAAGCCAGGCCTACCCATCTTGCAGAAGACCAAGGAACAAGCAGCGTGCCAAAAAGAGTCAAAGGGAAGCTGCTCATCTCCATTACACATTAAGTAAGAGGCAGACAAATGAGGAGAGAAATAAATATTTATGCACATATTTGAAAAACCCTTCTTTCCTGCAGTTAACATTCATCAAATTCTCACTGCCTCTCCCAGTCAATTCTCTTCTTCAATTAACCAATAAGTCAATCTGTTCCTTCCCCATCAGAAAAATCCCCCTCTCAGCAAAAAATGCATCACTTCACTATCAGATCAATTCACCCTTCCTTCTCGCTGCTCAATCGATATACTCCTCCTCTGCATCTGCTAAACAACAAACAGGTCAGTGGAAAGAAACCTGCCTAGGAAGCTTCTCTCCTTTTATTTGCTGTACTGCATATGTACGGGTGGCTCACTGGGCACTTCCTGAGCATGCAAGCGTGGCAGCCGCTCGAAACAATACTGTAGAGAATTGGATTTTAAGACAACAGAAAGATCTGAACTGAGCTTTTATTTCCAATAACTGCAGCTGTTCGGATAACCAATGGAATTATGTGTTAAATCAGAAGCGCATGCAAAATTTCCCTGTGTAAAAACAAACGGAAAATTGAGGACGCAATGACAGGCTGCACCATTTTTAGGCAATATACAGCTTGTACAAACCATTCTATTCCACTGAACTATTCTGATTTAGTTTGATAAAAGTAACAAGAAGTGCCCATACACAAAGCTCTAGACATCCTTAGATTGCAAATGGAGACAGCTATGCAAAAAGAAAAAAACTGTATTCAAATAAAGAATGACTGTAAACCAGGGACTTTTCATTTGGCTTCACCAGAAACCATCAATAAAGTTCAGTATATTCAAGATGTCTTTGCAAATCAAAAATGTAATGAAATACGGTATTAGAAAAGCACAAGCTTATCTGAGAGGTTGCACCTTCTGTACAAAACACATACGCAGATACAAACCCAGAGACTCCTTCAGCATGGGCAGGCATCCAACCCTGGGTGAAATACAATTACCACATAACTAGACAAAGTGGCAATGCTCAGCAGATTAGGGCATGAAGTGAAAAATCTGAGAGGCTTAGATTACAGAAAATAATGCCTTTATCCAAATTGGTTAGGATGCTTATATCAGTACTCACAGCAAAGAAAGGGCAAGGAGCTCACTTCCACCAGCAACCTTAGGCAAACCACAATAAGCGCTCCATCTGGTGATTAGGAAGTAAATTTTGTCAGATTATATTTTGGGGAGTTTCTCCACCATTTAGAAGTGTAAAGACTTAAAATAGGAACTGCTAAAAGCAACTGGTCTTCACTTAATTGTTTTAAAAACTTCTGCTGAGTGTCTTTTCACTTTGGGTTTGTTTTTTTTTTTCCACTTCAATTGTTTGCTCTCTGTAGCAGTGAGACTGGATATGGGGCACATTTTTTACTTCCAACTGTTTATCAAACCAAAAGTGAAAGCTACACCTTTTTATCTGCGATCTCTTAAGACTTGTGAATATTTTCATAACTAGAGCACTATTTGAATATTTATGAATAAAAATCCATGGAATACTAATGAGTTTACCATTGTCATTCGGTAGCCTGTTTTTTAATCTGTTTTGCCATTAATTGATAATCTCAACATAGTAGTCCAAGTTAGTCTTGGGCAAAAAGTTTCGGCTGAATATTTTATTTAGGGAAGAATGCAAATTTGGGCCAAGCCAAACTATTCATAAACTTGTGCTGAATTTTGTTAGTAGGTCACCTGAAACTAAAAGGAAAGGAATTCACAAAAGTCAGACTGCCCCTTTCCCCTCATTTCAAAACCATGTTTCCAGCTATTTTCTCAAACTGATTCTTTTCTGTTCCAGGGAGAACCAGGTCTCAGTTTAACCCACTTAAACACTTTCTGAGCAACTGCAACTTTAGGCACCAAAATCTCCCTAAAAACACCCAGGGAGCTGCAGTCTCCTTTGGGAGCCCAGCTGGTTTTGAGTGCCTTGCAGCTGGGCACATCACTTGCGTCAAAGGGCTCCCGGTGTAAGGGCTCCTCCCTGCAAGGATGCTGTATCCTAGTTTAGGCACCTACAGTACCGTTGCAATGAGGTGGGACATCGCACAGGACCTCCAATTTAACTCTCCGCAGGATAAAAGAGCTGGAGGTCGGTGTTGTAAAAGATGCCACAGGACGTACAAATATTAGAAGCCTTTTCAACTGAAAAGCTAGAATGAGATACAGTTCTTTGAGACAAAAATGTCTTCACTTTTGAGAGAGCTTAAGTCTGTATGTATAACATATACATATGTATTTCACATTATACATTTCATACTGAGAACATGTACACATGCATTGGCTGATCGCTTCTGATATGACTTCTTTTAAGACCATCCCACAGAAACTGAGACTTTGGCAGTGTCAGCACTGCAGTTCAGTTTACCACTGATTTTCTAGGCACAGCAGACGGAGACATTTTTAAGACTGAAAACTCTGAGGCAGCTGACAGTGTGATCTCTCCAGCCTGACCTTCCATAATATAGATGTGTTTATTTTGGATCACAGCTGATTATATGTGCCTTAAGACTCCAGCATAGGGAAATAATCTCTCCTTACTCTGTTGAGCTGCCCTAGGCTGGATAAACAGTTTTCACAGTGTTACCCCACGGCCATAAGAGCTGCATGGTGGGAAGGGAGTGGAGAACTAATCTGTACGCAAGGTTACGGAGGGGAGAGAAGATTGCAGGACACAAACTGCGCATACCACACTCCTTGTGATCCTCACCCGATGGGTCTCCCTTAACCTGGGAGGACAGAGAGAAAAAGGACAGGATACAAGATCTTTTTTTGGCCAAGCAATTTACTTCCACATTGTGTGTTAACAGGGAACAATACCCATACGACACTTGACCAGAAAGACGTTTTCACGCTGTTGCCCTTGAAATCCCTATTTCTGTGGCTTCGCTCCCTTTCCCCTCCACCCCCTTCCCTTTCAGCTCCCGGTAGCAGGGAAGGGGCCGGGGCAGCCCGCTGCCGGCCACGGGGAGGAGGTGGCAGAAGGCTGGCCTTCGTTACCTTAGCCATTTCCCCGTGTAATCTGGGTAATCATGTGGCTAATCAGCGACGCGAAGGAGCCCCCCACGCCGCAATTCACAATGCCGACCCATTCATATTTCATACAATAGGGTATTTAAGTCATCCCATGCCTTGCCAAGGCGACTGCGCTCCCTTTGTTCTGACGTTTTGGGCAGGGGTCTCCTGTCCTACCCCCTCTTTCACACCGGCATATGTCCTAGCTCTTGCCTGCTGCAGCTGGACAAGGGCTGTTGTTTTTGTTTTGTTCTTCGAAACCAATGAATCGATTACGGCAGTGTGAAATGTGGGTTAAAACAGTCCCCGAATGTATGCATACATTAGCCATTTGCTACATTACAACTTCACAGCAAGGTGACCAAGGAGGCGACACTGTTCGTGCTCTTCCATTTTGAATGGGCAATCTGTTGAGCACAAAAGGAAATAATAAATAAAAGACTGACTACATGTATTGTTTCAAAAATGGCTCGCCATGCTATATCAAAGTGAAATAAAAGTGCCTCTACCCCAATGTACTGCAACCATAAAGAAAGATCAAAACCTGGTCTGTAATAGAAAATTACAGGGTTCACATGTATGGTTATTGAATATTAAATTCAGACCACATTCCTGCAATAAAGATTGCTATTGCATATTCACCTTTACTTGCTGCCCCTCTCACATTCGGCATGGACAGCCTTACAGAATTGATAAGATCTGATCTCAGCTTTGTACAAACCAAAAGCAAGAAGCCCACAGTAAACACCTTAGTTCAGGATTTACCCCTCGTACGGTGTGTTGATATCTGGATCAGAATTGGCACGGAGGTATTGCCTTCATCTGCTAGACTAGACCGCCAGCTGTCTTCCAACCCTGGCTGGCAATAACAAAAAGTCAATTCTCTCCAAAAACACTTTTGTAGCTTGGACAAAATAGGTCTTGTGGCTCCATTTCTCTCCCGAGGTGTAAAGAAATGACACATCACAGCAACTCCCTCAAAATTGATATTACAAGCTAAGGTTAAGGTCTGGAACAGAAATGCCTTTTTTATTTTTAAGAATAACCCTAAATGCATTATAATGTAATTCAGGTAATTAAAAAGATGTGTTTAACGACCAGCTAGAAAATGTCATTAATTCCTGGTTCAAGTTCATGCTACTCCACGGACGTACTACTGGTGCTGAAACACGTCACTCATGACTTTTCTCTTAGAAAGGCCTGAGCTGTATTCTTTGGCTTGAATTCGGCATTTGGAAGTTCACACTGGTGCTCTGTATTACAATCCATTTTCATTTTTACTCCCAAAATTGAGGAAAAAAAAAGTTTTGAGCCTCAGTCTTGAGAGCCAATTTTCCACAGAAAGCTAAGCTTTCTATGAAGAGTCAATTAATTAGCACACGTGCAATATTTTACAGACTTATAAGTAGAACTGTATTGTATGAAGTATGCAAAAGGAAAAATTTGTACAGCATGCTCACCGAGCTGTTTGACTGCTTAAGTGTAAGGCTAGAAACCAGGAAATTCAAAATCTTGAAGGGAACAGAGGGCACAAGAGAGATGTATTTAAAATTTCATTTTGATGATCGAAGAAGTTACAACATCTTGTTTCAAAATCCAACTTTTTAATGTTAGTATTTTGAAGCTTCTTTTTAAATTTTTTTTTACTTCTCAAAATCACAGAATAACAAAAACAAATAAAGCTTCTCAAGACTAATCTTTCAGGGCAGACTGGCACTCTTGTGTGCAGCAGCAAATTATCTATCTGTACATCTCCCACTGAAGTAAAGCAGATTTTGCTGAAATTGCTGTCGGTAGAATTTATACTACTTGAAATGATCCTAATACGGCTAAATTTGTAAATGGTTACCTCCCCCAGCACCCAAACAGCAGGGACGCAGCTACAGCAATATAAATGTGCTAATCCCAGCACGATGTATTCCCACATCTCCCTGTATCAAATCATTCTAAAGGGTTTTCAATATACAAGTTAATTAGCTACAATGAAGCAGCAGAGTAACATCTAATGAAGACCGGGGCTTAAAATACCAGAAGTGGCCTGTTGTACCCTTGCCCTCCTCTTTATTATTGACATATTCTTTTGAAATGGGGTACAGATGTAGTTCAAGTGTAATTTAACAAGAGATAGAAGGCACTTAATGAACAGGATTGTTTTGATTATATGGTAAACACATTGGACATTTTAAAATATGCATATTGAACAACATCTACAAGAACACCATTTTTGTATTAGCACCTCAAAATGCTACTGCCATACAGTACCTATCTATAAATATATACATATACACTTGTAATGCTGAGCAAGAAGATGACACCATTTTGTTACTGAATGTATGACATTATATACATCTAATTACATATACAATTTCGCATTTCTTAAAACAATCAGTGCATGGGAAAGCAGTTATGTACGTTCTACTCAAAAAATTAAATCTGTCTAAAAGTAACGGCACAAAGTTAAAATGACACAAGCAATCAATGTCTGCAAAATACAACTTGCAGAGAGAAGGTAAAAAAACAACATAGGAGAGTAAACTTAATTACCTGAAATATCTGCTACTTTCAGGAAACACAGTTGCCACAGCTGTGTGTTTTGGATTTAACTAAGAAATGAAAAGCCATAATTAATTAAATTAAAGTCCTGATCCTGACTGGATGTGGAAGTCAATGAGACTTTACCCATGTGAACCTCATTGCTGGAGTGGGACTGAACACTCCCTGTTGCTGTCTATCAAGGATGGAGCTCATCTTGTAATCCCACCACTTCATTAGCACCTTCCCACCACATTATCTCTGCCCTAATCCTCCTGTCACTTTAGGGATTCAGGGTCATTAGAGCACTTGAAGGGTCGATGTTATAGTCGTGGAGGTGTGAATTGATCACTAAGATGACAACTGGTAACAAGTGTACTTTATTAGTTTGCTACTTTGCCTCTTAATTGCTACTGATTAGCCTGTCTGTTAGAAAGGAAATTTGGACTCCTTCTGCCATTGCCAAAGATTACAGTGCTTTCCAATAGGACCATCTAACAACTTCCCTCCCCACCCCCCACAACGAGCCCATAGTATATTCACCCAACTCAATGGAACTATTTATGTGAGTAAAATCAACAAGGTAGGGCCCTTTAAGCTTCCCATTATATTTTGTTTAGCTTTTGACTGATAGGAGAACTTCTCTGTTAAAAAATAAAATATTTCTGATTGTTTCTTTTCCTTCCCAAAGGCATGAATAGGATCACCTTTTTTCCAAAAATCCCGTTTTAGACATGGCTGTGCTTACTATTTGAATGGATTTCCCAGAGGATGTGCTGGCTCTCCAAATATCACATTGGATTTGAACTACACATTAAGACAAATGAACAAAAAAAATTAAACTTGTGCGTCTTGCCAGAGTTCACATGCTTCAAGTCTTAATTGCTGTTGACCACGAGAATCGAACATTGAGTCATACAGGACACATCTGCCAGCAGCGAAGAAGTACACTTAGTATTTGGTTTTACAGAACTCCCTGCTTAAAGAGGGGAAAAAAAGAAAAGAAAAAAAAAAAAAAAGAAAAAAACTTTTCAAACTAGGTAGCTAGGATAGTAGAAAAATCTTAGCGCAGCATAAATGTACCATCGTACTTGCTCGACAGTGACAATCTTTGCATTGCTGGTGGTTTTGTTTTATACCAGGTTAAACATATCTATAAGGGATCATGCTCAGCAGCAAGATAATATGAATGCAGATCTCTGTAAGCTGTCTGCTCGCTTTTATCAACATTGATTCAAAAATAACAAGGACAACAAAAAGAAAACAACTCCTAGATCTCCTGTTCCTACTCCAAAACCCACATAAAAATCAGTCTTTGGACTACACTCCCTTCCAAAACCAAGCACTAAACCTAAATCAGCAAAAATTAAGAACTTTAACAAATACCTAATCTTGAATTGTGCACTGGAGACATTATAATATGAATCTAGCTGCTCAGGATGAATATTTGACCTTCCTGGAGTCATCTGAAGTGTTCAGGGTTATTTTACAGGATTGGTATTTCACATCCTAATTTTCAAGGATGACACATTTCTTGTGAAGAAAAGCTGCTGCATAAAATTCAGTGATTGGCTCTTTGAATTTAACTGTGGTCAAAAGAAAACTTCAAACAGCTTGTGCAATAATCTGACCGCTCCCTTCCTCTTTCAACCTTGCCTACGTAGAACTTTTGCACAGGCATTTTGTTTGCTTATTAAAAAAAGCTTGAAGATGATGGGAACCTTTAATTATTTTTTTATTTGATTTCGCTAGAGAAAAATAGCAAATACCTATGGTATTAGTTGTTCAAGAGTATGACTGCTTCTTATAGATAGTTGTACGTGCATAGTCCTGTTCAAGAAAAACAAAGGTTCTTTCACTTTACCTCCACAGGTTAATACAAAGCACATCTGCTCCTGCCTAGAGTGTTCTTTGGTCTTCTGGTCCCACTGTCTTCTGCAAAAAGGGATCCTGCTTAGTATTTGGATGGAAGCCTCTGTAGACCCTTTTTTAAACAGTAACTACTTTAACTTCACTAGTTTGGATTTTAAAATATTTTAATTTAAGTAAGGCAAGGCCCATGTGTGGTCACTGTAATTTCAGTTTGAGTGACTCACGTCTGTTTTGATTAACCAGTACCTAAACAGCTTGGCTTACCTGAAACAAATTGGCCTGTGTGGAAATAATACCCCTACTGACTACAAGAGGTATTGGGTTGACAGGCGAGATAGCTAGAGCTGGTATCCCAGGTACTTGCTACCACCAGCAGTCGTAGCTGGAGGTGGGGAGATGCATGCAATACATTTGTGGGCCCAGACTGAGCAGTGCTGTACCAACTGGGAGACAGAACATATCTGGGAAGTAAATGGGAGCAAGTGAGCACTATCGAGGTCACTTCCGAAACAAATATCTATGCTTGCTTTACACGGTCTGCTCTAACAAATGTAGCCTTAGGAAATAACCGTTATCTGGCAGTATTTCTGGAAACAATCATACCTGGACATTCATGTTAGAAGACAGGTACTAAGAAACAGAAGACACTGTAAAGGCATTGAGATGAACTGGTGCAGGGAGATGTGGTTAAAGATGTTTCCTTACCATTGCCACTCTGACGACTCAAAATTTGGTTCCCGCAGAATATAATTGCCTTCCTGCAACAGAAAACTAGTGAGCAGCCCTTTCTGGAAGGAGACTGGCTGACTAACCATAATCTACTCACTATGATTTAGGTAAATCATAAGATCAGGTAGATTTTTGGTTTAAAAATAAAAAAATATTTCAGGTAAATGATCCCTGCTTGTCTGGACAGTCTTTCCAATGATTTGAGATCTTTCTATTTTACATTAGAAAACATGGACTGTCCTGTTGGACAGGCTTTAAGTTTTGGTAGAAGTAAGTGTCAGACAGCAATTTCTGTGGTCAAGCCACGTCATGTTGTTGAGCTGTTTGCCTCAGGACTACTCACAGATCAGAATGGTACTGTCCTCTTGTCGAAGTTTCCAATCCATTGAAATTTAAGAAGTACAAGATCATCTATCTTGCAAAAAATAATTCTGAGTAGGTCCAAAAATTCACAGGAACAGCTTTCAGGAAATTCCTACCAAAGAAGGTAGCCCTTACATGAGATGGAAAACAGTAGCTCAGAAGAAAGGACACTGAACACCTTGGGGAGGGGGATCTTATACTGCAGTGGCTAACTGCACTGACTCGATGGTGGAGACAGGACAATATCCTGGAAAAGCAAATAAGTCATATTACCTCTACATCTGGTAATGAGAAAACTGCCACTGAAATGTACTTTGATGTCCATACTTAAAGGATAGGGCAGGTCATTTGAAAATTTTAAGAGAAGAATCACAAAATTAAAGGACTGAAAAATATGACAAAAAATGGGAGAAGATAGTAAATTTTTCCCAGAGGAAAAGATCTACTGTCAAAAGGGAAACTAGGACCTCTTGGCTAAAAGCTGGGAATAGTCGTACTTTGAGCTGAAGGAGGGTGTATATTTTTCAGCATGAAAGGGTGTACATACTCCTTTGCAATGACTGAACAGAGGCTGTTCAATAACAGATCCATCCTCGCAGGCAGAGCTGAACGGTTTTCTCAGAGACTTGCTCTTTTCAAGCAGAGCATCAGCAGGTGATAAGGCACCAGAGTCAGCTCCAGGGTTCCTGTGGCAGAGGCCATATCTAATGATGGCAGTGATCAGTTCTAGACTTAGCATCTCTATAGGAAGTATCCCTGACCCTACTGATTTTCTTCCACTGCCTGAATAATTCCAGAGTTTCTTTCTTCCCACAGCCTTGGCTTCCCAGCCCATTGCTCTGGTGTATGATACCCAGGCATGATGCAGCTACTATGCACCCAAGGCCCCCTCACAAACAGCCCTAGTAACTAGCCTAAGGATGCCACAGCACATGATCACAAAAAACCAAAGGTCATCTTTTCCTAAAAAAATACGCTGATACTATGCATTGGTGTTAGTGGTACTTCCAGTTCAAGAGACAGCTGTTTGGATAGGCAAAGCTCTTGAAGTTCTGGTCAGATTGATGGCTTAGCTCAGAACTCTGGCATTTGGATTAAAGCAGTATAGAAATGAATCTTATATTTGACATTTAAAACACTTTCAAAGGGAACCTTTTCCACTGCCTGTAGTTTCTTAAATCATAGCAGAAAGAACTGCCATGGCAGAATGGTGTGAGAAATTACTCTGCAACTGCTTCTCTGTTTTCCCACATTATGACTGAAGACATTAGCCCCTGAATCATTTTACATCCTGGCATTATGTGCAACAACACTGTGTGTAATACACAGACAATGCAACAGAAAGAAAATTTGAAAATTCATTTCTCCTTTCTTTTGGACAACATCTAGAATATAAATGCGGTTTGTGGCAGTGCCACCTGAAAGAAAAGAAAGGGGTGCTTTTGGAGGGCTAGCATGACTAAAAACTTTGAATTTATACAGTCTGACTCCCATTTCCTGTGCGACCTTGGCAAAGTCACTTATTGTAATGTTTTCAGAAATGGATGCTATTTCCTCAGGCTTGCATTCTACTTCTCATCTCCCGAGTATCTGACTCTTTTGCATGTACAACCAATAGCAAAAGTAAGTGTCTGAATGGACTTTATGGAATCTCTGGATCTTGACCCTTTCAGGGCTTCAGAGCCATTTGATGTAACATATAAAGCCCAGTCTAAGACAGCTAAGTCATCCAGATGAAGTCAGTGGGAGATACAGTAATTCTGAAATGTCGGATCTTTTTCCAAATTAATTTCTTCCCATGAACATTAAATGATGCATTTAACAACTGAAGGACACAAAACTGAAAAGTGGGTGTTTCATCCCTCCCTTATTTCTCGACTCTCAAATGGTGGGGTTAGCTATTCAGGAATGGTGTGAGTCAGAAGAATTAAGGAGACAACCACTGAAAACACCTTCATACTTGGAGGGACTGAAGTAGTATGCTTTATACATATGCTTTATATATAAAGTGCTTTGTACCTTTGCTAGCAACTTGCATTGCTTTATAAGAAACATCCTCTCAAATCCAGATATTCAGGTTAAATTAGTAATTGCAATCTTACTCTGGTGCAGTGTTAAATAAATAGTACATACTTTTTGACTGAAAGAATCAATCCAGCAAGGAAGGGCTACACCTGACTATAAATATGAACAGACCAAAGCCTTGCTAATCGATCAAAATAGCTGTTGTTGGAGATTCAGATACACTGCATACTTCCTTTTTATCTTCACCAATCTCTCTCCTGCTTGAGTTCAGACTGGGGTGGGCTATCAACCTTCACAGTCATCAGAAATCACATTCTGGTGAATAATCAAGCAAGTCTGGCAGAGCAGACTGTGGTCTGCCAGATAGGGCTTGGAAAAACACTGAGGTCTCTGTTGGTGTTCATCCCACCAGCCTTAGATATTCTCTAATTTTTATCTTGGGACAATTTCAGTGATGCCATCTTATGGTTCTCACTGACTTTTTCCATGTATGTGCTCTACATTTTACTGTGCCCATAGGAAATGTCATTTCTCATTCCCATGGCTTGAACTTTCATTTCCACTTTCCTCCTTTCAGTTGTGTGCATATGAAGCTTTCATTGGCTAACATTTCTTCTCCTCTTCTTTCTTTTTTTAAGAATATATGTAAGCATGTCATCACTTAAAAGCTCTACATGGCTCTTAATAGATGTTTCAGTAAGTCAAAACTATGCCAAGGTGAAAATATCCCTTGCTTTACATGCCAGATCATAAAAACAGCTTAGCTTTTCTTAAAATTCTGGACATAAGGTTTGCTCATAAAAATTGAAAATGGTAACAAACTTCTGATGAACCTATTCTTTAGTTCCTTTGAACAGATCTAACCGCCAGCAGCAGGACAGCGGACAACGGTGTCTGCTGCTCTTACCAGCAAAACCTACACAGGGACAATAACCAGAAAAAAAAAAGGAAAGTGCATACATTTGTTGCAGTAGTTAAACCAAAATGGAGTGAAATTCTTCTGTACAGGTGAACATAATATTGCATACCTGTTAGTGAAATACCGACAAGCAGCTGTGTTAGTCACTGTGCTTGCACTGACTGCCTTTTACACTAGCAAAATCCAGTTGTACCAAGATTAGCCAATAAAAGTAATAAAAGCAGATGAGTAAACCGTGATGTATGTATGAAATACACAAAAGTAAGCTAAACTATTGGGGGGAAAAAAAGAAAAGGCAACACCTGGAAAACAACAGAAACCTGCAAACCAAGGTCTGAATAGGATCAGATGAATTAGCTGTGGCATTCGCTTCAGATTCCCTCAAAACATAATGAAAGATATCATTGTTTGTAAAAAAAAAAAGGGACTTGGCTCCAATAGCTTTCTTAACTGCCACTTTCTAATATTTTGGAAACAAAGAAACTGCAGTACACTAACTGTTTGAGCTGAACGGGAACACAAACTTTCTAACACCTCAGTAAATACTTGAAAGAGAGCATTACTCTAATATCAGTAAATCAGGGCACTTCAAATTAACCCCATGTTCATTAAAAACCTTGCTGATTTTATGTTTTTGTTATCATTCTGATACAAGTCTGAAAACAAAAGTGCTTAACAATTCCAGTCAAATAGGATAAGGGCATTAATTCTTGTTTGGATGCAAGAGCAACATAAATCATCTGTTCCAAGCTAACAATTTAAAGAGTGCACAGCACGTTACGTTAAATAAAGTATTAACACTGAGTTAAGAACACCTATTAAGGGACTTTGAGAGTTCTGGCTCACATTACCTTACACCGGTTTTGAAATAACCTTATTCCAGCTTTTTAATCCCATAATTATTCCACAACAGTATTGTCAGAAAACTGCCCTGCTTCTAACAATTTATTGCTGTAAGACATTATGAGAACCACTTCAGTTAAATTCTTGTACTTATATTATCAGCCTGGCCCACACTAGTGACTTATCTTTTAAGTTTTAAGATACATAACTTTGTAATTGCAAGATGATTAAATAAAGTGTACTTGACAATCTAAATTTCTGTGCTTTGAAACAAAATGCTGAAATACTGAAGAAAAACCTCAAATTTTATGTGTGCATGCACATGTATGCATATACATGTATACATGCACACATATTTAATACATACTTGTGATTGGCCTTCACTCAGTCATTTAGCAGAATGATTTCTTCCCAGTCACTTTCAAAGTTTATAGGTCGACTATCTGAGGCTTTTCTTTCAGAACCTCAGGTTTCTTTCCGAGATGTTTTCTCTTGGTCTATTCCCAATTTCAATGGATGTACTAGATCCACCATTGTGCAGATACTTGTATTAGACATTGCCACAGAATTAATTTAGAGCCTGAGATGCTGAGAGGAGAGTGTAAGAATTCCTTAGTGGTGAGGCTGACCTGGCAGCAAAAGGGAATGGAGGGTGGCACATTCATGAACTTAGGCATTGACCGGCCATACCCATCACTCGTTTGGAGCAGGAGAGAAACTGCTACCCTAATTACCTTGTTCCAAGCCATTCTTCACAGCCTCCTTTAATGGAGTTATGTCTTCCTCAGTGACACCTGTGATCTCTTTGACTCAAATAGGTGCAACTGTGCATGTATGGAGTACCAAGAGGGGATATGGCGACTATATAGGTTTATACAAATGCATACCTACAGAGAAAGAGCTCTCCAATGTCACGAATTATTGATGTTTAGCTAGAAATCAGAGAAAACATAGGAAATCTTTCTAATGGCAAAAAGTTCAGATGGTCTGAAGTCAGTACTATGAAGCAAACCTAACCAAAATATCTGTGTGTTACTGTAGTTGTCAGAGATAGCGACTAACAACCTTGAAAAAGCAGGTCTCTTACTGTGTCTACTTTTTGGCCCTTCACTACAAGAAAGACAGGGACAAACTGGAGAGAGTCTTGCTGAAGGCCATTTGGATAAGCCGAGAACTGGAGCTGTACGTGGGAGTTGGTCTGGACGACCTCCTCAAGTCCCTTCCAGCCGGAATTATTCTATGACTCTGTTAGTCCTTCTGGTACTTCTCTTCACTAGAAATCATTTGGAATATAACCAGAATAATATAAAGTGAAAAAAGGTGCCAAGGATCATCCTGGTCTGTTCCATTTCTACCCCCTCCTTGGCCAGATTTTCCATCTGACATAACTCCATAAAGCTTTAAGCTAGCTAAGAATCTAGCACCCAACCTTATTGGATTTAAGTACATTTGTCACAGAAATTGATTGGGACAATTAGCTGAATAAATAGATATAGCATATCTTTAAGTGCCATAAAAGTGACATGACTGCAGGTAAATCATATGAATAATTACAACCAGGAGTCAGGTGTTCCAATCACTCTCTGTACATACTTTGAATTACAGGGCCTTCTGGTGACTGATTTGCCACTTTTTGTAGAGAAATTGAAGAACAGATTTGCAGAGATGGCCAAGCTGCAAGGTAGCAGTGAATGAACAGCAAAAATACTCAAACATGACACTTTTAAGAAACATTGAGTTTTGCTTCATCTTTGTTACTTCTCACAAATATTAATGTGAGCACAGTGTCAAGAGAGTGAATTTTTATGTCTGGAGCTGAGATTAATTCATTCATGAAATGAAAATAATTTTGTGAAACAAATAAGCCTTACTTCAGGCAGAAGTGAAAGCAGTTTATAAAACCTTACCCAATCAGAGAAAATAAGAAAATTGCATGATTTAGATAACCACTCTGATTGTATGAACTATTTAATTCTCGAAGGAACGTTCCAAGCAAAGAATCTGTGGGAAAAATCAAATATGAACACTGTTTACAGGACACGTAATTGAAATTTTTTTCATTTGACATTTTAGACAAAAATCCCATTTAAAAAAAAAAGCCTGATTCTATTGAAATGGTTCATTGTAAATTTAAAATAAAAGCTAAAATGGTCATGAAAAATAAATGGAACGAACAAAAAGTAAAATTTTTCCCCATTTTAGTACATAGCTCAGTTAGCTTTTGAGCTGGGAAGGTTCTGAAAACCTCTGGATATACTTTTAAATACATATAAAGAAATTGTTTTCATAGAAATTTTTCAACACCTGACTTCCCTGCCAGCTCTACTTTTCACAGAAATGTTTAAGTGTCTAAAAAGTAATAAAATTTACACTGAAAAGACTAGTTATTACTGAGAAGAAGAGGACTAAATTTTCTGAAAATAATAAACTGCCATTACAGATAGATTATCCAGCTCATGAATTTACCAAAGATATTCTGTGTCTTACATCCTGCAATAATTTTGGTTTAGATTTTGGATTTCTGATCTTAACATTTTCTTCTTTATATACATATATGTGTGTGTAGACCTGCCTCTCTCTCTCGCTCACTCTCTTTTTATATATATATAAAAGGGATAAACAAACCTGAGACAAACTCCAATAGATAAGAAAACTCACGTGACAGTTTTGGCTAACCTTTTCTTTCTCCCCTTTTAGCTTGTTTTATTTCTGATTAGCACAATTATTTCCCAATTCACTATAATTATTTCTGATTTTGTGTTTTCTAACAATTTTAGTAAGACCTAAACTCTACAACAAGCCATGACTGTGTTGGCATGGGCCAAGATGTTCTCTTGTAAAGGGTATTGCAAAAGAGAAGGTTTGGGGAACACAAGGGTAGGGTTTTTGCACCTTCCCTGTTTCAGCTGAAAATTACTGTTGTGAAATGTAGCTGAACCTCTGCTTTGAAGTGTCCAAGGGAAAACATGCATACCTCTATTTCAGAAAGAGTCCCAGTTTGGCCAAGAAATCCAGAAATGTGCCCCCACCACTGCTGGTTTTCAGTCCCTCTGAATGGGATCTTCTAGATGTGTTGACAGTCCCAGATGTGAGCAAATCCATTTGGAAATGCCAGGGGAAGAAAAAGACAAAAAAAGTTTTTGCATTTGTTTGGTCATTATCACTTATAGAAACCAGGCTATAAACTGATGTTACTGATTCATAATGCTTTCAGACACTCAGTTTATATAAACACGCTAAGTCTGGAGTGGTACCCAAGGACTGTCAGTCTGGAAATCTGGTGAGTATTCACTTGCTGGGTCACTAGCTCAAGCTTCCAACCACATTCATGTCAGGCCCTCAGCTTCTGGATGAAACTAGAGTGAGTTGCCAACAACAACAGACAAGAGATAACTAGATGTTTTCCAGCCTCAGGAAAAATCTAGTTCAGATGGGTACACCCTGAAATTTGGACCACAGTTCAGATCTGTTCTTATTTTGTCTGGTCCCTGCCTGCGTGAGACGCATGAAGAATTTAGATTCTTACTTACATATGCCAAAACAATGCTAATATCAGGTCAAACACAATTTAAAATAAACATCACTGAATCTCGGTCTAAACTGGAAAAAAATTGTAAAAGCCAGCAAGGCTAGCAATAAAGCAGATGGCTGCAGTTACTTGGGCAGTATAATATCACTGATACTTACTATACTAAGCACAAAGGTTATGGAGCTCCTTGGGCTTCCAGAATTTATTCATTAGACCCACCTGTTAAGGTTTATTTTCATATGCCAAACACTAGCCCTTGGAGACAGGGACCTTCTTTCCTTATACAGACTTTCAGTTCCTAACACAGTGGAGTCGTACTTCTCAGCTGAATCCTACATGTTAGTTCAAGAGATCAAAACACTCATATGCAATGGAGCCATAAGGAGGCAAACGAAGATGGGTTTCCCCAGACTCTTCCAGTCTGGTTTTCTGTTGAGTAGCAGCAGAGAACCGACAGATTTGACTACAACATGGACAATAATGCTGCAATTAAGTTCCCTTTAGCTTTATGGGGCTGAGAATACATTTAAAAAAGGGGGGAGGGGACGACGGACTAGGGAGGAAAGTAACAGCTGGTTTTGCCAAGTTTTGGTTTTTCCAAACATTCACAGTTCTGCCCATTGACAGACATACCTGTGCTAGTTTCCCTCCATGTCAAATAATATAATGCAATATGCTTGGTTTGGGTCAGATGCTAACACAAAAAGAGGACGGGCTACGGCCTTTCTAAGAGTGTGTTCTTTTGAAAAGGTATTTATTCAGTATATTAAATCAGTTTTCCACTGGGGATGGTTTTGTTCTCAGTGTTCCTCTCACTGAACCGATTTGGAATCAATGCCTGATCTTGCGCCTCTCTTGCAGCTTGCCTTCAGAGTCTTCTCCTTAAGGAAATTATGCATGGAAATTCCTTTTTATGAGCTTTTACTGAAACCACAAGTCTGTATCTGAAATATATACTACTGCAAAATTTTGCCCAAAGCTTTGTCTTGGCTATATAAAGAAATTATAGGTGTGGACCAATTTTTGAATTAGCATGAAAACTGCTTTTATGTGCATATGAGAAAGGCCTTTGAAACATCTTGCCAAAGGCTTTTTTGTCTTCTGGTTGTTATAAGAAAACATGGTTGCCCAAAAGAAAAAACCTGATCATGGTTCCACCTTAATCAGATTCACAATCGTGTCCTAATGCAATTTGTCCTAATCCATTTCTAAGGAAGACAACCATTTATGATTTGGAAAGACGTGTGGGAATAAATGTGGCTATATGGAAATCCCCTGAGTCCTTTATGTACTATATTTTACCAGTTCATAAAAAAAACTAATTACATTTTAGAGAAGAAGGCATTATAGATGCGATGTATATTCTAATACAAAACCCCTCTACCCGGGTGTCCTACAATCAAACTGTGCTCAGTTTGCAATATCACAGTGCATTTTATATCTCTGTGGCTGGTTTTAGAATAATGATGCCATGCTTAACACATTTTAATACTGATCACACATTTCAGCACATGGCTGAAAATGCTGCTATGCTTGTTTTGTTTGGTAGAAGAATGCCTTCTGCTTAGTATGGCAGCAAATTACCCTTGCAGCAAAACAGATAATTACTTGGTGCCCACGGAATAAATTAATTAATACTTGTGCAAACATCTGTATATTCATCCATACACAAAACTGTATATAGTTATATCATTAAAATGACGTGCTCCAGAGAACGAAGAGAGAGTTCAGTGTGCTCAGGAATCTGCTTAGACATAGCTACCCCACCCTGTGCACATGCACATTGGGAAGTGAAGGGTGGGATGGGAAAGAGTACAAGAAAACCCTTAAGAAAAGACTTAGCTTGAGACATATGAGTTGTCCCATTGGAACTGTGTGAATAACGTTAACCATGTTTTGAGGACTGGGGTCCTAAAATAATACAGCAGAGTTCCAAATGTAAAACGGTCGAGATTTATTTGCACTGAAATTCTTTCATGTGCTATTTCCCTCCATACACACACATTAAAATATTATAAATGTTATTGTTAGGAAAAAAATTTGCTATAAACATTACTGACTATAATGAATGGCATAAAACCGGGGCAGGTCAGCAGTGTAAATAATCAGAGTCTTTCTATTTACTCATTTGTAATAATTAGGAGATCACGTAACTCATGAAATCATAATTATCCAACATTTCATCATTTGATTTTACCTGAAAAATTTGAGAGGAAAAGTTTTTCTTTTGCACACTCGCATCTGTGGATGATCATTTGTTCTTTAGCTGGTGAAAACTGAGGTCCTAATTCAAAGTTTATCATCCGTTTATCATCTACCCCTTTTATCAGATGATTGGTTTCATGTACTGGAAAAGTTGCTGTTGATGAAGAAACTATGGTTTTGCATGCACCCTGTAAAGGAATTTTTTTTGTTTGTTTGCGTGATGAAAAATAGAGCTCCGCTGAAGTCAAAGTTTTGTTTTACATAGGATTGCAAGGCAGAAAAATTTGGCCCTGTTCCAAACTGGAGCAAACCCCAAAATAGTGGAGTTGCCTCTGAAGGAAAATTCCACCTACTTGTTCAAAACACGTTGATCTTATTTTGTGCAGCTATAATGTTAAATAAGACAAATGTAAAGAAAATAAAGTGAAAGGCTGTTGAAAATTAAAAATCTGTTTGAATCCCAAAATGTCAAAGCAATATTTAAATACGAAAATATTTTTTAAGATTTTCTGAATAAAAGCTATATTGCAAAGCATTTCAATTTTTTAAAATCTGCATATTTCAAAAGAAAAGTTTCCTCAAAGTGTCTTAAAACATCTTTAAGAAATCAATATAAAATTTAGTGCTTCTTCATAAGAAAGTTAGAATGTTGGGTTTTTTCGTTTCTTTGTTAATTATTTACTTTTAAACATACAAAAGTGCAATATCCCCACTTGTTCTAATGATTCTGTATGTAGTGCACTGTATGACTAAAAAGAATTCCTTTAACCCTTGAAACCTTATCGTCACTGTCAGAATGAATTTTGGCATTCAGAAAACTTCATGCCTTGACAGCAGCACCGACAATCAAAGATTCAGAACAAACTTTAGGGGGAAAAGGTGCATTATAAGAACAACTTTACTGGTAGCTTCTAACAAAAAGGACCAAGATTAGATGTCTCCTGATGCATAAGCAGAACCTGAAGTAATTCACAACAACTGGGTGAAGTTTAGTTTCCAAGAAAATAGAAAGTCTTCAACATGTTTACAGTTGAGTCGAAAGTGAGATATAATACATTTTTGTTTTGGTGCACTGCATGAGTACACCTCCAAAATGAAGTCCTAATTAACGTATGAACCAAACATTGCAGCAACTAAAAAAGAAGAAACCATCTCATTTCAAGATACTATATATACACACACGTATACAAAATGGATCTGTTCTCCTTTGATTTTTGTTGCTGTTGTTGTTTTGGTTTGTAGGGTTTGGGGGTTTTTTTTGTTATATTGGATCTTGCTTTTATGTGAAAAATTGTTTCTCCCCATGTACTTGGTTTCAATGCTTGGCATACATTTCTTATGCACATATCACATAACATGTAGGCCTGGATACCATCATTCGTCTAGACAATACCGCTGGGCAAACTTTGCAGTCATATGACAAAAAGAAAACTTTTAATGTTGAAGAATATTAGAACTAATACAGAATTGATGTGTTCTGAGCTGACAGGCAATCAGCATTCAAAAGTGACAAATCTATCCAGGTATGAAAATAAACATGTGCTCAACTTGAGACATTTTGGAAAGTTGTCAAAGAATGGATGTTCAACACTTTCTGAAATTTTGCCTTCTTTATAGTGGATGTCAAAAATAAAGGTACCCAAAAACTTTTTTTTTTTTTTTATATTTAATTTTAGATTTATTAAACCTGAAAGTTGCAGACATAGTTTTTGCAAGCTCAGCATGCTCAATATGTAACTTTGAGTACCTTTAACAAGACAAGACTGATTTTCCTATTGGGAAGATTAATTTCTCATTGCTGTTGTTGTATAAGTACAGGCCTGTTTTCCTTTGTAATAAATAAAGCTGAAGTCAACACATGTAACCACCGGTATAATACGTGCATGTTGTGAAACTTGCCTTGACTCAAATCTGTTTAATGGTTTTCCACTGAAAATTCAACATCTGCCAACACCACACAAATCTTGATAACTGATGTCATCATGAACCCATTAAGCCTTGGTTTTTAACATGTTAGGAAAACAAAGGGTTTATGGAAGACTGCTAACAGAGGGCTAAATCCTGGAGCCCTTATTCAACAGTAGGAATTGTTCCTTAAGTAAGGTGTGAGTAAGAACATCTTAAGCCTGGCAGAATGTAAGCAAGTTCTTGTTCCACATTAAATTTAATTAGCCAAGTCACTCATGAAAATGACACCATAAGATATGAAACCTGTCACTGCAAATCACCTGTGTTTGTGCCTTTCGTCACTGAGGCTGATTTGGGAATGCATGTCCTGCCACACCAGCTACTGGCTTTGATGTGTCACAGCTGTGATACTGCAGCAAGGAAAAGCCATTTAAACAGAGGGGGAGCTCTGGAGGAGTCAGACATTTCTCCCTTAAGGATCTGAAACTTCTCAGCTGAGGCCATCCAGAGATACGTCTTGAATAAAAAGGTCCTCATACTAAAATCTCATAACATGCCTGCAGGATCTCTGTGGCTGTAGCTGGGGGAAAAGCTGTGTAGCATTGAAACAGTAAGGAGCATCCATCCAGATAAAGGAGGAATCCCGTGTTATCTCTAACATCCATACACCTGCAAAACTGATAATGCCTACCCAGCAGTTTGTTTCCTGGGCACAGAAGTGGTTAATCAAAGTTACAGCATAAGACCTGTGGGGGAGGGAAAGTCATTTAATTAATGTGCCAGATATCCTTGCCAAAGCTTTTGCCACGATTAGGTTCAGATTGTAAAGAAATCTCCAAGAGAAGGATAATTCTCAACACCTGCGGGCACTTTTATTAGCTGCTTGCACAGAACAGAAAACCTTATGTTAAAGTATTTGTCTCCGCTCTACCAAACTGACCTCACAGGCTTTTATCTGGCCATAACCATAAGCAGATTTTAAAGCAGGCTGCAGAAGAGATTGATAATGGGCAAGTGCTCTGTGGCAAATCCACTTGAATAAAGTAACCTGTGGATGGAAGCAATCATATAAAGCTGTTCAAAAGGGACGCCGTCAAAATTCACTGTCAAGGGTAGATTCAGGTGCACAGAGGAGGAAGAAAGTGAGAGAGATCTCTAGGATCTTTAACACATCCAGAAGAGGCATCTACCTAATGCAGTGTTATGCTAGATCCAGGTCCAGGCCACCAGGGCAGAACCTTGGCTTTGTTAAGGGGAATAGCAAAATTCCCCATGAGTCTCAAAATTTTTTCCCCTGAAAAAACTTCAGTGGTGTTTTGGGTTGGGTTTTTTCTGGCTTGTTGTTGTTGTTGCGTTTTGGTTTTTTGTTTGTTTTGTTGTTTTGGGTTTTTTTTCCAGAGGCAGTTGATTCTACAACACTCTGCAGAACGAGGTTCAAAAGTTGAATGCATAACCACAATGCTTTTAAGGAAACAAAACCTCAGTAAACACCTGATGCGTTTAGAAACAGATTACAATAGATCTAGGAAATTATTATGTTTTGGTACTGCATAGTGTAACTCCTCATTAAAAGAAATTAAAGTGGATTTAAGGTTTGTTTATCTGTATTTTGTTGTGAAATAATTTTTTTGCATCTGAAATGAACAGTTACAACTGTCTAGTGGAGACTTGTGGAATTGTTTCATATCCAGCAATGTGCACTTTCAGCACATATAAACACATAGACATGTGCAACCCAATTTCTGCAACCGTTTGTGACAGTGAAACATGAATTCTCAAATGTTCATCATTCCACACACTTTAAGCAATCTGTCTTTAATCTGTTTTATCCATTTAAATTATATTTTTCTGGGGTTCAGAAAACTCTTACCCTTTTTCTAGCGAGAACAACAGCAAAAGGCTCCGATTTCCCTTCATCTAGTGCTAATGAAATAAAAATACTAGTAATTATAAAATATAACAACATCTGTGACTTTGGAAAATACAGTAAAAATATTTAGATTTTTAAAAAAATAGCCTTGAAATGTTGCTCTGAGTTTTGGTGGTGTTACTTTTCTGGTTGCATTTTCTTGTTCTTGTCTCAGCTGCACCAGAATCCTTTTAAATAAAACGTTAATGACAACTCACAGCTCAGTAATTTCAGGTCGGATTCTTCCCTCTTCAGTCATGCTAGGTAGTACCTCAGTCTGCGAGAGCCTAAGTCAGTCACCTAAATGAGTGATGATGATAATGAATAAATGACCAGGAACATCAGGAAAGCTGCAATGAATCTAAACCTTAGCTCATCTGTCCTTCCATTTTTCCCTGTAAACATCACAAAAACAGTGAATCACCCTCAGTATTGATTACCCTTTACATCAGGTAGGGTAATTTATGGCACTTACCACTTACTGCGCTGGCAGTGTTGCATGCTGTAAAGTGCTGCGTGAGGGAAGGCGAGCAGAGCTGTGGTAGAGCCCTGCCACTGGCAGTCATTTGCAGAATCAGACCCTCATGTCATGACTCTCAAATTCAGGACACGAGGCCCTCCCGCAGCCCCTGAGAATATTGAAACCAATCCAATAGCTCACGCACCAAAGCAACTCCCGAGCAGATATATCAGTTCGGAGCCGATGTCGCTTCTCAACTTTCAGAAAGCTGAATGTAGTCTTAATTACAACTAAATTTGCACACTTTATACACTATAAATCTATAACCACGATTAGCTTTTACAAAGCTGATCATTAAAAAAAAGCAAATGTATCAGGATACACCTAAAGGTATTCATGTTTGTCCAGGAAGGTAAAATTGCTGTTAGGACTTTTACACTATACTGCCTAATTTTCTGAGTCACAAGAAAAAGAACAATCCAGCTCTTTCTGTTTATTGGTTCTCTCACACTCCAAATTCAAGATGATGGCCTTCTCCTGCTGTTATGTTACGACTTGTAATAATTTTAAACCTATCCCTTAGGAATTTACTTTGAAAACACGTCTGAGTATGTATTGAAGAGCCATCTTTTAAAAGTCCGAACTTGACGACTTTTAACACACCATTTTTCGGTACAGTAAAGATCACAGGCAGCTGTGCAAGTATCCTCAGTAGCACTGCTGATACAGGTTTATCTGGATAAGACCTAACTATTCAACTTGCTACGAACAATGGAATAAGAAATGATGCAAACTTCTGTAAAACGTAATGCACATTTGTGTTCTGTGGAATTTGCTTGGGCCCCAGCCCTACAGAGTACATACATCTGAGTTTTACACCTGACTAGTTCCACCAGTTGAGAGAGGGCTACTCATGCATATCATGTTAAATGTGAAAATAAATGCCTGCAGGATCGTAAAGAGCAACACAGGCACTGAAAAGACAGCATAATCTTGATGGGCAAATAACAAACATGTTCCTCCACGCAAAAAAAAAAAAAAGCAAGCCTGCCATAATAGCTTCATTAATGCAAATTTGGCAAACACAGCACCATGGAGGCTGACTGCAATTTTTCCACTATAACCCTGACCTGTAACTCATTAACCTACCACTAAAACAGTATTCACCTCATGTTCAGTCCTTCAAAGCACTCAAAGGAAAAAGGAACTGGAATGAATTTTTATTCCCCTCCCCTGGAAAAAGGGCAAGGCATGCCATATTTGTAAAACTTCATAAACACTAGGAAAAGACTATAAAAAAAAAAAATCTGTGACTGACCCATTGCATGTGTTCATACAGCACTCAGAATCGCTTTCCTGATTTTTTGTCCACATTAACGCCATTAGACTGTAACTCTTCTTTGATATTGCATTGCTCTCACATAAAAACAAACAAACCCCCCTGTAACACCAAAATTACAAAGGTCCAAGACCAATGATAAAACTGCTTCTTCTTTATTTCCCTGGGTACTTGCCACCTGCCCCATGGCTAACACTGTACTCCATAACACTTCTGGGTATTTCTGCAAAACCCACAAAGCCGCCAAAATGACCTAAATCTTCTCCTAGAACCTGAGTTCATGAATGGCTGTTAGTTTAGGAAGTATTAATGGGAGCCATTTGACCGAATACTAACATTGTTTTCTCTTTCATGGGATTGTGCAGAATTTAAGACAACCTAAAACTGAGCCCATGTTTTTGCATGGGTTTTTCAGAGTCTGTCTAGTTGAAGACAGGTCCATAAATAAAACATCAGGCCATTTTTTTTCCTGTTATCCTCATTAGGATACAATTAGATCACAGAAAGGTCATAGTATGTGAAAAATTGTGAAGCATTAGATTAGACCCCTTTAATGGGAATAAAACCAATACTTCCCAAATTCCTTCAGGAAACTCAAATGGGTGGCTCACTTGAAATTTCCAAGCAACTGGCTGAAGAACTTCACTCCAGCTTCCTTGAACAAGTATAAGGTGTCATTTGTTGAAGAATTTGAGAGTGACTTCCTTCCTTTAGTTTTTGTATAAACCTATCTAAAGCACTGCAGCTTCTAGACAAAGGAGCATAGGTCCTTGCAACCTTGGAAACAAAATATTATTTTTACTTTCTTTGATAAAATGTAGTTTTTCCTATCTTGAATCCCCCTATCTCATTATTTACTTTTATTTTAAGGTCACTGAATTTTCAGGTTGCCCCCTGACAGTAGCAAAAGTCACCCATAAGTTACCAACGCATGCAGACTAACCAACCCATTACTTTTCCCGTGCTCTGAAAATTGTTTAGTTAATACATCACCACTAAACTCAGAGATTCCTGGCCTCTACCTTGGTGTTTTCTGTTTCTATTTCAGACAAGAGAAGACCCTGTTTACCTTAAAGCCTGCCTGGTTTCTTCCAGCCTTATTAGCCGATGTAAAGACAGAAGATAGGACTTCCTACAGTCCTGGGCAGTAACTCCGCCAGTCGTCTTGGAGATCGGAAAGACTGTGGAGCTTTCTGGGAAGAATCTTTCTATTGTTTTTATCTCTGCACTCCAAGCCATGTCATTAATGCTGCACAAGCACAAATATGCATAACTCTTACAAGTGACTATTTTTCAGAATTGGTGCCAAAAATGCAACCTATTGTGATTTGTGGTTTTAAGCTGCATAGCAGAGGCTGATCAGCACTGTGTCCGCATCTAGAGGCAAACTCCTGTGCTGATACAGGTGAATTACGGGCCTGGATGAACAGCAAGAGCAAGCTCGTCATTCCTGCAGGATTTTCTCTACTGCCAGGCCCAGTTCTATAAAATAAGACCTTCAAATGGAGAGGAGGCCGAATCCTATTCTGAGTTACACGTGCCTAATTTCAAAGCTTTATGCTTTGGTGCTATCCCCATTGAGACAGATACTGCTTGTTGCTCACTCTTCCTCCTCTTCACACACTTTTATCACTGAGATGCAGTTCTACAAAATTGCATTAGAAAGCAGTAGTTTGAGAGACTGTATCCCCCTTTTCTCCAGTAAAGCGCAGTCATACGGATATTAAAACAGTACCATTTCTTTTTTGTCTTTCCTGTTCTTGGAAATGCTGGTTTATAATGGGTTAAAACTCTGCTGCTAAGCACTGGCCATTTTAAGGTGTATTCTTCTCCCCTGCTGATTTGCCCCCTGACCTTCTGGGGGCCAGGGCGGCTGCAGACTTCATTTTTACTCTATTTCCTGGTCTCTCTCCTGGCTGTGCACTCAATGTTTCCACAGCAGATTAATGACAGCTAATAATATCTGATATATCTGGACATTGCCACATAATGAGTTGCAGTCCCACTGGGTGCCCGAAGTGTCACTACTAACAAATTCACCAGAGCTGCACATAATTAGCATGTAAAGGGAGTGATCATGCAGTAAATCTGGAGGGGAAGATGGATAGCCCATGAGGAAAAAATATAAGGAAAAAACACTGTTCTTAACACTCATTGGTAAATGTATGTTTCTTGCCATGAATATTTTCTTGATAACAAACTGTGGACAGCTTACCTTTACAGTAACATTATTCCTTCCACAGCTGATAGGCAGAATTTCATTATGCCACTGCTAATGTTACAATATTTCTGCAAAATGTCACCATATGTAAATTAGAAGAGGTTAGGGTTTCCATCTCAGTTTTCTTCCAAGATGCACTGTCCCTTTCTGCTATGGCCTAATTCTCCCCTCTACAAGTTTACAGACATGGTAACATTGACCCAACCCTTGCAAAATAAAATCAGCACTGGAGGATCTTCCTTCTGAAATAGCCAAATAGGAATGAAGAAACTCAACACATGACAGAGAGAGCAAAGATACAAGAGTAGAAATTAACTTACTTCATGAGGTTTTATCCAAAGTATAATCTTTCCTGACACATCAGAAAATACCCAATAAAGAAAAATGGAATGCATGGGCAGTGTGAGTTGCCTGACCTGATCTGAACACAGGTCTCTACCTTGTGGCCACCTGCCTGCCCATCACATGCTAAATGCTGCCTGCAGTCTGGATATGTGCAGGCAAAGAGGCTTTCCCAGGAGAAGGAGGTTGACAAGGAGCAGATGAATTGTCCTGATGGGCTGTATCAGCCTGAAGAGCCCTAAACGGGGCAGTTCTGCTGTAGCTTAAGTCATTCACTCCTCCTCATTAGAAAGCATTGCTCACCAATGCTAAAGACTTAATTTTGGTTTGAGGTTGTGTCATTTACAGGCCCTTTGCTTGTTTGACATCCGGGTGGGAACACTTGCATTTACGTGACTCCAGCTCTGAGGTTTATTTGGGCAATTGGCCAAAACGTGGTTAATTCAAAGCGCAAGGGGTTTTTTTAAATTATTATTATTTGCTAAACAGAGAGGCCTTTGGCCCTGAAGGCTTCAGCCTTTAAATTGTTCTTGTTCATAAGGCGCTTCTGTCATTTGAGGAGAAAAAAGTTAAGAAGGAAGCCTCACTTCAAGAGAAACCCAAATCCCAATAAATAAACAAACAAACAAACAATTCTCTCTATAACACATACATTTTTTCCATGATGAATAATTATTTAGAGATGTGAAAAATTCATAAAGGTTTACTCTAATCTCTCTAGCTGCCTTCTGCAGAGAGAGAGCTTGGCCAGGAGAGCCTCGTGATCCTCAGGCTGAGCAAGCACGAGCTGACTCAGAACCAATTTTATACCAAAGACAGAAATCGCACAGAGCTCAGGTACCAGCCCCTGTTTGTGATGTTGATGAGCACTACCAATAAACCTCGGCACTTTAAAGAGTGTGAACTGCTACTCAGCAGTGCAGGGAAGCACCCTGGAAATAACAGTAGCCGCTCTTGTCCACTATTGCATTCCTGTTTCTGCCATTAGCTAAGTGCTCGTGGGCCCCCCAGATCAGCTCATAAGCTCTGAAAGTTTCTGCATCCGCAGCTTATACTGAATTTCATGCTGGCTCACGTTGGAGAACTCCATGTGGAGTCATGTGACTTTGGCTTTTATCTTTATCTTTTAAACTTTAAAAAGAAAGTTTCCAAACTGGATGTTGCACAGAAAAGTGTAATCCCTAGAGGCTTAAAAAGAGCCCAGTTAATTAAGAAGTGAGAATTTCTTTTAAAAATCCCACAAGTTTTGCACCTCAGAAAGGGCAATCCTACTGGGGGGTTGGGGGGGAGAAAAATCTTTAAACTCTTCCTGACAAAGAACAACTTTAATTTTGAATCCCTTGTTCTATTACCTTCTCTCTTCAACCCATATGGTAACTCTCAGCACAGTTACTCATTTCAAGGTTTACCTTCCCACATAATTTCCTTGTATACAAAATAACGCAAATGAAAAAAAAACCCACAAACCAAGAAGGCTTATATTGTTTATCTTGTTTTTAATGAAAGAATGAAGCTCACAGACTCTCCAGCTCCCACAGGGACCATTTTTTTCTGCAATCTTAATGATAATTAACTGACAGTGATTGATGGCCAGTACTGAGGTAATAGAAGATACAACTGCACCATTCTATCCAATTCGCTTTTCTATTTTTTTATGAGTGCTTGTTTATTTCTGGATAACATCAAATGAATTATTTGTCCAATTTGAATTTCACATTTAAAGTTCATCTGAAACACATTTGCCCAACTGTTCTGTCACCTTGCTGACTGGGGTTTCGTATTCTCAAATTTCATTCTGTGTCAAGTTTAGGGAAGGCAACTACTTTTGCATTAGAAATACAAGAAAACACTCGTATACATGTCCATATGTTTTGTAGGTAAAAGTATTTCTACTGGAAAATGGGCCCTGGCGTGCTGAGGCCATACAGAAGTTTTGAATATGTCCACATGGAATTTTGTTGGAGGGAGCATGAGTCTTTTTTGTCTTAATTTCAAAATATTGTTGTTAGCATTGTAGACATCTCTAGGGCTATTTTTATATGCACTGAACTGTTTTATTACAAAATCACCTTTGTTAAAAAACTCCCAGAGTCTCACATCCAACTTTGGTCTTGTTAAATCTCACAGAATCTCATACATTGTCTAGAATGACTACATGAAATGACTACATTTTATGCTTTTTTCTTCAAATCCATTGTTTTAAATAATTGTTTCCATTATGCTGGTCGTGTCAGCCTTAAAATTTTGTATATATATCAACTGTTTTAAAAGCTTTTTGAAGAGGTCTATTGCTTTACCAGGAAAATGGTCCAATTTGAAATATCTATGTTACACAGAAGACCTCATGTTTTAAATTTCTTCATCTGACAGGTGAATTCTCTCTACTATTTTATCACTTGTTACATTTAAATGATATTATTTTAACTGCTTTTCTGAAACACTCTTTCTTTCTTTTATTGGTTGAAAGAAAAATAAGTTCTTTTTAGACATGCAGCATTTCCTTTACAGCTTCATTGCCCTTTCAGTGTGTCATTACATATAACAAAATGTACACGCAATGCATCCCTTGGGAGTTGAAGCTTACCACGGTGCAGTACTTTCAAAGTGAGCGTTTTATACCATTTGGCACCCTGATGACATGTGAGGTGACACCACTGATCTCTCAGGAGAGACATCACTGGTTACTTACAGGTCTTGCTGATGAAGAAATTAGTCAATAATCATATTTTGTAAATTCTAGCAGCCTTTTTTTTCTTTCTCCCCCATGAGACACAGGTTGTGGTAAAACTGCATGTGCCTGGGCCTCAAGGCATGTTCAGTTTTTGCCTACCTTTATGCCCTCCTTGATGAGAGTAACAAATCAAGTTCAAGCATCCTGTACTGAAGGATCCTTCACCAAGTCAGACGCTGCTAAGCCCTGACTACTAGGTAAGGCTTCCACGGAGATCTATCAACAAGTCTCAATCATCTGTACAGGTTATTGCTCAGGGACAAAGGACACCTCTTTCCACCCAGGGGCTGCCTGCTGTCACTGAAGCATCCTTTTCCAATACAATCAGTGATCATCTGACACACAGGGGACTTCCAGGATTATGGCCAATAAACCTTCCCCACTATGAGAAGAACAATTAGCGGCCATGAATCGTGCATTTTGAAGCACTAGAGAAGATGGGCAATACATAAATACCTCCTTACTTAAATGATTTTTGAGGAATGCTTTCCTCAAGAATAGGCTGGGAAATGTTGGTCTGTGCACAGGAGAACATACCCCTCACACAGAAAGGACATGGTCCCACTGCTTCACAGACAACTACAAATGGAAAAAAACAATTGCAAGAAAACCAAAGGTGATTTTTTTTTCTTCAACTGAAGGAATAAAGCAGCAACAGCAACTGATTTTGTGTCAAAAGAAGACTTCCAAGTGACCCGAAATTAAACACTTCCTTCTCACGTACTGCGAGCAAAGCAAAGGACACGATGCACTGAAGTTGCGACACAGGAGCCGGGGGAGGCATTTTTACCCCTCACCCTACTGACTGGCACCTGGATGCAAACCCATCTTCCTCCTGAATGAAGTTGAATGAAATTCCCCCTGCCCTCCCTCAGGAAAGGATCCTGGCCACCAGGCAATTGTGTATTTCTGTCTCTATGTACGAGGTCGGCAAAGGGAGAGCATTCTTCTTAATTTCCCCTGTAGAAGCACTGCCGCATATTGCCATGGAGAGCACAGTAGCCACCCAGCTGGAGTCCTGCCTTGCCACTGGGCCAAATTCAGCTTTTTTTATAGAATGAGAAGCAGCACTAATAGGAGCGGCTGTGGGACTCCCTACCACTTCCCTCAATCTTAAATATTATAGCAATTCTGACATTCTATGGGCAAATAGGTGACTTAAGTTCAAAACCCATCAGGTAAAGTTGGAAAGGAACTAAGCTCTTCCAAGTCCTGACCTCTGTGATGCTGGAAAAGTTGAGAAGCCAGGGCAGCTTCATCCCCTGCATTATAAAAGTTTAGTCTCAATTTCTTTCATCAGAGAAAATTACTCATGAACATGTGTTACTCATGAATGTAACACAAATCAGTGCTTTTCAGCAGGCTTGCTTCTAATTTTATGTACACCCATCTATCATATCTGTATAAGTAACATCAGGAACATATAGTAATGAAAACAATCATCTGATTATAAATCATCTGGTATCTGAAACAACCTTAGGTATCTTCACAACAAGCAGGAATTACGCGTTGCATCCAGGACTTACTGAGATAATGATACTTTTATATTCTATGGTGCTTGCTGTGCGCAAAATAACGTCTGAGGTCATTTAAGACCTAATGCCACAGCATAAAAGACATCCTTAATTTTATGCTGGTGGCCCATTATAAAACAAAATAACAGCTAGACCAATCTTCCAGGTCCCCTGTGCTGAGCTATTGCTTGCTCTCAGCAAGAAACAGGTACAGATTTGTGAATTTCTCCTGCCAATAGAACCACCTTTGTGTTTTGATAGTTTTACTGCTACTGGTGGAGTCAGCTGCCAAAGTGCTTGTTAGCTGGAGACTGCATTTACAAAAGATTTGGATCAAAATGGCTTCGGTGGCTTTCAGGACAGAACCTGATTTACCTATACCAGTAGTCAGAGAGATCATCCTATACAGAAGAATCATGGCTGCTCTCTTTACTGTCTAAATCAAGCTTTCATTTTTCCGTTCAACTCTTAGGTCCACAGAGTGAGGAAAGATGAAGGAGCAGGGACGTAATCTCATTGTGTCTTGTACGCTGTTAATTTAGAGGAATACATTTGAAAGTAGCAGCAGGCACCTAAATACACTGGAAGCAACAGAATCTGCATGCACTGAAGAACGATGTGAAAGGATAGCAGTAAATTACATATTCTAGTCCCTAGTTTTAGACTTCCGTGTCTGAAGATTTGGACCAGGCCTGTTCTCCTAGCTCCTATGGCACATGCCTGCCACGTGGGCAATGGAAATCCAACCTAGGATCAGATAGGGATAACATGGAGGAGATCAAGAACTCTGCCTCTGTTGTGACCCCAGTTTGATTTGAGGAGCTGAGACCTTACAGATGAAAAATGGAGGAGACATTCCTTCAACCGCACCTACTTGAGACAAACCAGAAAAATGAACAACACACAAACCCCATGTCACTTTCTCTGGAAAGTTTCTTTTCAAAACAGAAGTATTTAGCTAAAAACATTTCCTCCTCTTCAAATTTTAGATATGCCTGGAAGAGAGCTCTATTTGAAGCAGGATGCTCACAGGATCATACGAATGTCTGCTCCAATTAATAGGAACAGAGTTTATTTCTGGGGAAAGGTCTTCCTCCCTTTGCCCTATTGAGTTTCAGGTGAGGTTTTCTAATGTCGTTTGAAGGTTGTTATCGGAGCAAGCAACCAGCCTCTTTCCAGAATGGACAAATGAACTGATTAAAAGCTCTGCTAGTGTCATGACTCTGTATACCCAATTCTATTCTTACTGGACATACTGCTTGCCGAAATAATATTTAGTTAGGTCCAGGTGCTCAGGCTTCCCTGTTGTTACACCCATTTGTACAGGCTCCCATTAATTTTGAGCCAATGTTACTTTGCCAACACCTTATGTAGGGGAATTGGATGATTGGAAAACAGCCCCTACTAAACTCGGTGATTCATCTAAACAAGTTTTGTTTCAGCAAAGCAAAATTTGTACCAGTCTGCATCCCAATTACCTCAGACAAATCTGCCACGATTTGTAATTACATTATTATTTTAAATTAATCCATCCGTGAATTACAGTTGTCTTTTGTTTATTCACTTGTTTAGACTGGTTTAAAAAAATGAGCAAACCTTTCAGCCATTTATAATAAAAGCAAAATTACTAAAAAGACCTACTTTTTTTTAGTTTGCATTAATGAGTTCATCCCAAAATATATATGCAATAATATAGGAAATTAAGTTATAAATGCAGGGATGTGCTCTGAGTCACCATGAAAATCTGCATGCAAATGCATAATAATCACAAATCTACATTATTACAATATTAAAAAATACCTACAATTAAATTATCATGTGGAAATAATCATAATGTTATTGGAAACTCAATTATTGTGGCAACCCTTGCCGGGGAATTAGCAGGCTATGGCAAAGGCAAGTCAGACCTGAATTCATCAAATATATATTATCACAATATTACATGTTCACTTCGATTCCATGCAAAGACAAACATCCTCACTCACTAGTATCTGCTCAATGCATTTGTATTATTCATGAACAACTCTGTGATCTATTATACATACAAAACTGATTGTACGCTGCTTGCCGGAGGCTACGATGCAGAGACACAGAATTAATTTTATTATATACACATGCATGATAATTGTGTAGAATTCGGTCAAATATCAAACTCTGCTCCTGTGCTCCATTATTTTACTTTCCAAAAAGAGGTCTAAGGTCAGCAGCAATTTCTCTTTGGCGACAGTGAAACTCTTTGTCATTTAGAGTAGAAAGTTCCTGGGTACTAATGAGCCTGGAGCTGTGATGAATGGTCACACATTCCCTTTCCTTTCCAACCCCCACCCATCAAAGGGAAAATGTAACTTTTATTGAGATTCTCAAGCATTCCTTGCCTCTCATGCACACAGAAGTCACTTTGGGCTGTGGACTTAGAGACTTGATTTGTCAGAGATGGAGGCAATTTTGTTTGTTTTGGAGACTTGGCTAAAATTGTGTGAGAATATGATCAATACAATTAAGGAAACTTGTTTGCAGCTGTAGTTTAATTCCTGTAGGATATGCTGTTATTTTCATGATGTTTAAGTAAACCCTCCAGAAGTGTTTTCAAAGGGCCATCTTTCCTGCTACAAGTTTTCATTAAAAACAAACTACTACCTCCCCCTTTCTTCAGTAGCACAAGAGACCGACAGGAAGCCCTTTTTCCTCTTCTCCCAAATCTTCCAAACGTTTTGCCAGAAAGACAAAGATTAGTACTATCCAAGACGTTTGCAGTTGTTTGAAGACACAGGGAGATAAAAATGCATCAAACTTGAGAAGGGACTTGAACAAGGCGCACGACCTCAAAGTCCTAGTCTGGATTCAAATGTCATTGAAAGCCAGCAGGACACTTGACTGCAACATGTTTCAGTTTAGGAAAAAGCCAGGTCTAGGAGAGTAAGTGGTAAGTTCAAATTTTGGCAACAATAACTACTGTCACTCAACTTCAGAGATGGGTATCAACGCCCATGTACTGCAGTTACACAAACACCCCTTAGCACACATGTAGCCCAGTTATCCAAAAGAGTCATTTTGGGAATGAGAAAAGAAAAAGGTCATCTTTACCTGAGAAAAAAAACTGTCCAGTGTGCCATTCTCCACGCTGCATTAAAAATCAAACCCTGAAACATCTTTCCTTGTAGTTTCATTCACTCCCACTCTCCATCCACCATCCAGGCTTTTGGCTATCATGCTCATCTGAATCTCTGAGCTTTAAGACTGAGGAACATTTACTCCTTGCCCGCTGCATTCAGAGTATGGTCCCATTCAAGCATATCCCAAACCTGCTCTTGCGTTACTGTGCTGCTTTCAACAGTCATAAGCAAAAGGTGCACTCCAATGCATTTATATTCTAGATTCATAGATACATTTATAGAAATAAAATGTAACAAGGACTCTAAAGGGTTTCTCTAAGTCTACTCGTGAGCCAGGGGAGATTTAAACAACCTCATCTTTAAATCTATCTTTTGTATGCCTATGTCATGCTCAGAGCCCATAATTTTCATAGCTCTGAGAACAATGCAGGATGATCTGCATTTAGTAGTGCATGGCTCGCAAGTTTACCACAATATCATAACTTACTATAAATTGGTAAAATCATCACTGTCCTAATCAAGGAATGTGATAGACACACAAGAAAATCTCAGGAAGGAGGAAGTGAACGAATCCCCCACATAACATGTGGCTCCATCGCAAGAGGTAACAAGTGAACGTGTTAAGCTGGGCTGTTTATCTTGGCTGACTCATAGCCATCAACCACAGAAACAGCAAAAACACAGCTCTGACCAGTCTCCGGGGCAGCAGTTTAGCCATCTGAAATGCTGGAGGTGGAGAAGAAAAGCCCTTGTGTTAAAGAAGATCTCAGTAAGGCATTTTGTCACTTAACTGTTTATAACTCCGTTCTGTTCTTAAAGATTTCTGGGTTTAGGTAGGCACAAGCTGCACCTTTTTTAGTGATAGCAACGACTCCAAGGGAGCTGGCATCTTTTAAACATCCCACTCTTTCGTGGTAAACCCATGATTATTTTCTGCCATTTCAGGCTGGCTAGGCAATTAGGTGAGTGGCAGGACCTTAAGGCTCAGGCAGCATCATTTAACTTCATCCTTTGCTGTAAAAATAGGTAACATAAGCTGTCAAGTCGCAGAGATTTCTCCTGGAGATCGTTAGCTTGACAGGCTCTGGCAGGCAGTAAGATAATGGGGAGAAAGGCCCTACCAAAACTGCTTATTTTGTCATCATTACCCAAGACCTGTGAGTTCTTAGGTACATATATGAAATTTCAGTACTTCAAGCTTGTTCCTCTCGCTAGCATTAAACCCCTGCAGTTTGAGTTCAGATAAAAATACAGATTTTCAGAAATTTAGTTGAACCTTATCCAAACTATCAAACCTCTTAACCACATGAGGGGATCAAACAATTTGAGAGGGCACACTTTTATTAAACTTGAGATTGTTGCTCTGTCTGATATCCCTGAAAACACCTCCATGGGTTACCCATGGCAGTCTGGCACTTTCCCACTGGCCTTCCACTGCTAAAACATACAAAAACAAACAAGGAAAAAACCATAGCTGTTAAGCCACATTTTCCAAGCTTGTTAAATAAACTCATTTTAAAAATTATGTAGCTTTTAATTGGTTTGCCCAACTCCAGTTATTAGTAGCCACGCTAGAACCACCAGCTAAACAGCAAATTGTTGCAAAAGACCAATGTTATTTCCTCAGTTAACATTTATTTTGCATGTGTCCATAAAAGCGCTACATGGAAAGAGCGTGCACACACAGAACAAGTCTTGGCTTCATTTTCTTGCCAGCTATCAGACAGCATTGCTTATGCACAAATCTTTTGGTATTTAATATTCATAGTGCAGAAGCATCTACTGATCCCAGTTAGGATCAAGAAATTTTATGAGAGGTGTTGTACAAGACAAAGATTGTCACAGTTCTGCCACAAAGCACTTACAGTTGGACAGGTTGACAACTCAACTATCGCTGCACTGTGTATTATTATATGAAAATTATTTTTTAATGTTATTCTAGTCACCCTTAAATGCAAATATGACACTATAGGTAGCTGTACGCGGTAATGGAGGGCATTCCACTTCTTGCAACGAATGCAGGACAATACTCTACTTCAGCAGCTACCGAGGCAAAATAGTTACTTTGTCTTCCCAGTATTTTTTTATATTTTTGTGCATATATTTTATTTCAGTGGAAAATCGATGACATGATAGTATTAGTCAAGCTGAATGTAATTTAGAAGATAATTCTTTTTCAAACAAAAAAAAAGTTGGCCAAAATTAACAAAAGTATACATTTTGACTGTCTTCCTAATGGGAACAATTTGGCATTTTATTTCAAAATTCAGTAATATTTTTGAGAGATGTGTCCCTTCTCCAACACTTCTTTCCCCAAGAGAGACGACATAATAGTGGTTTGCTTGCGTTTGGTTTAACAGAACAATTACTCTCACTCTTAACCAATGACAAAAAGGCTTTTCTAGTTCATGAAGTACAAAAAAATAAGAAAAAAATCAAGGCTTTGCATAGCCCTATTGGCCATGATCAACCTTCCTTCTTGGGAGGCATATTAAGACAGAACAGGTTACCTTTGAGGTGAGTTTAGTATTTAAGTGTTCTTTGGGAAACCTGCATTACTGACAGAGAACAGCTTTCCCAAGGCTGAGCAGAGAGCTGGATGGGATCAGAGCTCTGGAGTAACGTCTCCCAGTCACGTGCGATCCCCAGCTCTCTTCTGCAGCCCACTAAAGGCCCCTGGCAACCTGAGTCCCCCAAATGAGGCAGCAGAGGATGCTTCTTCAAATATCTCCTTCATGCCAAGGATGTTTCTATGGTAATTCTGCATTCAAAGTTAGAGGCTCATGCTGTGTGAGAGGCTACACCAGGGCCGAAGGAGATGAATGAACCTACCTAAGGTTGTGCATACCCAGGGGGCTTCCATAATTTTGGGTGCGCAGAAATACAAAGACGGAATAATGACAATGTTGTGCTGCACTTCAGTTGTTGAATTACTTCAATACCTTGCTCACAGATGTGTGCATGTGAATCTAATCAACCAAACTCCTTGCAGACAGCAGAGATTATTTTGAGATATTATTCCTGCTTCTGCTACAGAAAAAGAAGCACCAGCCTTTCATAACCTCGTGTATACCGGGATGTGTGTGTGCATACGTACACAAACACACTCCCCCTCTCTATACATACAAAAAAAAAAGCTGAGGATAAAAAGTTTCCTATATATAGCACATTATTCTCAGAAAGATAAGACTTCTAATAACAGACTCGCCTTTTCAGGTGGAAAAAACACACCAAAAACCTGTTTGATTGTTCATCTACCTAAACATTTACAACAAAAAAACAACAGGGGAAAAAGGAAAGGTGGCACTATCAGAAATAAATATCTGAAGAAAATGAGATTTTTTCCATATCCCTTTAAATCCTAGAAAAAGAAGCTTTTCAGTGTCTTTTCTTCTTGAATCATTTTTTGCTTCAGATCCTCAAACAGCACATTCAACTATTCAATTTGCTGTTCAATAATAGGGACTCACATATTGTCTTTTAAATGCATACAAAAAAGTTGCACCTTTTTGCTTTCATTTTCCCTGTGTGTTTGTTGCATACTGACATCAAATTCCCTGCAGGCATCCTAACCTTGCAATTGGAGAAACATTGCTCTAGGGTTTTCCACGTGTCTAATACACCTGGATAGAAAGTGCTAATTGTCACCAACTTCCACTAAATGACAGCAGTAAGGCACAAAATATGCTTGATTTGCAGACGCTAGTGCCACTGGGAGTTAGCAGCAGATTAATAACTGTGCAGACCTCGAACATTCCCCTGGCACTGCCAGTCTGGGTTTCCAATGTAATGCCAGATTACGAGGCCTTTGTTTTTAGCTTGCTTTCCTAAGGAAATAAGGCTTAGGCAGTTGCATTGCCTCCCTGTGCATGTGTTTGACTGTCCTACCTTCCCACAGTAATTTCTGGTCAATCTGAATATGCTTTGTAGGAGGGTAGAGGTCACAAACGTACAATGGCCTTAGCAGTTTTGTGAAAAACAGGCAGCTAGGTAGATATAATCAAGCCTGAGCTTAAGTGTTTTAAATATCCTGGCTTTCTAGATTCAGGTATTCTTGTGGACAAACGAACCCTAATTCTGGTCAAGTTTTGTTAGTGCTGAAAGTAGAAGGGAGATGTGCCATAGCACATATTCAGCAGGCAGCAGCTCTTGCATCTGACCACCTTTACAGATCAGGTGTCAGACTAGATTCCCAGTTGTGTTTTCTTTTCTTTTTACAAACCTATGTGCCAAAAGTCCTATTTCAGCTTGAGGCTTTGAGCGCGCATCAGGAGGCAGCTTCTTGCACAGGTACAATCTTGCTCCAGTTTCCTCCAGATAAGTTCAGGGGCCAACACTTTACCTTCTCCTTTCTTCTTGGTCTGCTGCTCCTGCTGCTGTTTCTTCTCTGCTCTCGGCGCACATGGGCACGTACTCTTGGGTATGAGGACACCACCCCTATGGCATGCAAGCTTACTGACGGCTCTGGTGGCATTACAAAGCTCATTTCTGCATGCAGCAACATGATTACGGCGAAGGTGAGGGCGAGGTTGAGCAAATGCGTTTCAACACTTCTTTCTTGGTATTTATTACCATGCCGTAGCATTCCTGCAATCTGGCCTGCTGCTGCTCCAGCTGCTTATGCAAGCTCCTGATTGAGCGCAACAGCAGAAGCCGTCGGTACATAGCTAGCTGGAGCCGGTACTTCTCCTTTTCCTCCTTTTTCTTATTTTCTAAGGTCTCCATTACTTTTGCAGTCTTCGTCCAAATCACCCGGCCCAGACTCCCCGCCTGCGGCGTGTGGCAGCCCCCAGGGTCGTTCCCGGGCAGGGCAGTGACAGCCTGCAGGGGCTCGCCGGCCTCACTGGGCACCCTTGGGACCTGCGGCACCTCCGAACTCGGGGTGCTGTTGCAGCAGGGACTTTCGGAGCACAGGGAGGCAATGCCCATAGGCTGCAGGTTACCGACTGCCGTGGGGCACGACGAGCCACCTAAGCCACCTAATGATGTATTTACAGCTGTCAGATGATGCTCAGCCAACCCAGAGGCTGTCCTCTGTGCCTGGCTACCACTAACCATCTCTGGGCCAGCAAGGGCTTTTGCCTGGGCCACAGCCTTGCTGGAGAGGACGGACAGTCTTTCCGGCACTGCTGAGCTTCCCTTGTCTTCATTAAGGCTGGCTAACAAAGGGCTGGCAGAACAACCAGGGGATGCCGTTACAGCATCACGATTCGGAAATGGGTCTTCATCATCACTGTTATTTTGGATGTCCTCTTCATCTCTTGGCATTACGCCTACTGTCTCAGCCATTTATTGCATAAGCTACAGAAAGTTTCTGTGGAGAAAGTGGAAGCAAGAGGATTTCATTCCCGCATACACACACACAGAAGCCCAGTGCAGAGTGACATTTGAAGAAAGAACCTCTCTTTATATTTAAGCAATGGACCTATTACTTTTCTAATAAAGCACAACCCTTGGGTCACTTCAGGCCATTTCTTGTGATTTGCATTAGATGTTCTTCGAGACACAACATTAATCCAATAATAATTAAAATGATATACTGTACTATTAACATTCTCAAATCTTTAAAGGCAAGCGATCTATCCCTGCAGCACTGGCTGTGCTGACTAATTAAACAGAATACAGTTGTAAATGGGCATTGTAAGCACTTCTCCCATTTAAGAACACAGCTCTAACAAGTGTAGTTTGTAGAGACAGGTGAGTTATCAGGATTGATCAGCTTTAAAGGGAGGTGGATGTACACCAAACAGCAGGTTGCATTTAAATGCCCTCTCCAAAATTAACATCTGCTACCAGTTTGTTTACAAGGTTGCCTTTTCCCCTCCTATTAACTCTAACAGTAAAGCTATATTAGCACCGTGCTAGCCATAGACAGGAAAAAGAAACCAAACACTTACCGAGGTTACTGGGGGAAAGGAAAAGAGTTACAGTGCATTGTGTCTGTGTATCATGTTTTCTTGAATGTGAGTCAGCACAATCTGGAACAGAAACATCACGGTGCTGGAGCAGGAGCAGCAACAGCATTACGCTGTTCCACCCAGCAACAACACAGTCAGTCCCAATCACAGAGGAGTGCAGGGCTGGTTTGTTCCCCCCAAGAGGATATTCCTCCCTGGCATCCAGCTTTTATGTCATCTTTGAGCACCAAAATGAAAACCAGGGTTGGATGACACTTCTTCTCCCACCTCAAAACCAAACATACCTGATTCACTCATTCTACAGGGGGACAGTATCTATGGCCCTTCCCATCCCTGCCAGTCAGCAAGGAGGTAACACAGCACCAAAAAGAGGGCGAGGCATTCTGGACTCCAGTGTACACATTTTCCTTCAGAGAAAAGAAGCTTAGATAAACTCTAGCTGCATGAACAAGCTAAACCCAAAAATGAAACAAGCATTCAGCTCCAACTGAATGCTAAGCATAAAGGCAGGCAGAAGCTGTAGATGTAAGTGTTTAATATACACCCACGTTTAATTATGCTGGCCTAATCTTTAAGGAGCAGCTCTGCATCCAACTAAGGTATCCCACAGAACAATAAACTTTATCTGCACCTTTGATGTTCAGAAAAGCTACTTTCAGCATCCTCTCTCACTTGTAACACCAGGAAGAAAATTCACAAATCATCTATCTGCATCTACTTCAGTCAATTTACCACAGGGCTTCAGTTGCCCCAAGACTTTCTCTACTCCATTCTGAGAATATAAATAGAAGAAAGAACCAATCCAAAATACTATCTGGAATCTTCCTGGAGCTGGAAAAGAATGAACGTAGATCCTATCTCCACTTCTACATGTGCTGCAATACAGATAATAATTTCTTATTTTTCATCTGTACTTACTATCCTTCTTTCTGATGAATCTGTTAGGATATACTTCCAACCTTGAACATATGAAGTCCGGTTAACATAAATTCAGATTTGTACCCTGAGGTCTAACTTGAATGCCTTTTTTTGGTGCAAGAGATATTTTGCACTGAATTGATAAAATAAACTAAACCTGCTGTGTTTATGTGCCAGATCATGCTGCAGATTATATAAATAATACTAGGAAGAGATTAATATCCAGTGAGTTAATAAACTCTGCAGGTTTATATCTTGGTGATTCCCATTTATCTGAATAACAAGTTAGGGTAATTGAAGAATATGGAATTCAGATAACAGGGATTTTACTGTATTACACACTGAAAAGGTTCACTGTAATACAGCATTATGTATAGAGTCTTTTAGTTTCGGCTGCTCTCCTCTCCAAAGCACCGCAGTCATATCTTCCCACTACAAAGAGGACAGTGGATGGGTGCTAGGTAGTACGTGGTCTCCAGCTATGTCAATATTTTTCTGTCAGCAATAGTATTCTGTTCCTCACTTCTACCTTTATAGCAATTTGATGCAAAATAACTATTTTCTAATAGTCTAACAGGGAATGAAAAAACAGAGTTTGGGGTTTGTTTTTTTTTGTGGATTGTTTTGTTGTTGTTTTTTTAAAAAAACCTCTCTGCAGCTTTAATTTTTTCAGCAAAATTTTACAGCCGGTGTTGTTTGAAGGGATGGGGAGGGGGACAAAAAAGTGGTTTTGCACACCAAATTAGTTTCATCAAAAATAATATTAACTGTTTTATAGGTGTGGACCTGGATGGAATAAATAGCATCTGATACGATCAACTAAATAAAACTACGAACAATCAAAACTCATTGAGCTAGATGGCTTTTCATAGAATATTATGACTTCAGCTGTAATCTATGAAGCTTAATAGCAAAAAATATTCAGTCCATTGGACTTAGAGATCCAGCAAAATAGAAATACCATAAAAGATACATATTTATCATTGCTAAAATGCAAGTGCCATTTATGGGCAGGGCTGCATGCATGTTTCTGTTATTACCCTCCCTTCTGTTGTTCACAACTTCCTAAAATCTCACCTAGAGCATCAGATAGAAACTTTCTAGATTCAGTTTCTGCCTGAAGGTGAATATATACTGAACACTTCAGCCAGAAACATTGAGACGCTCGAGTACGAAAGCAGGAACAAAAACACTCTTATGGCTGGGGACACTTACGGAAACCTTTCAGGAGGAAGGCCTCTTGTGTAACACACAGGCTGGGGAACAGGGAACAAGACCACAGCTCTTTTCAAACAGAAACACCTAAATTCTTGTTCTAGGATGATACAACAATCCTTCTTTCCCCCCCAAACTGTTACCTTGACAAAGTGACTCCTACAGTTTATCTCCCTTTTATTTGCAATTCAACATCTTAATAAAGAGACCTGAAAAGACCTCACATTAGCTTCCTCTGCTGCAAGAGGCACATTGTGCCATTTCACTGATGAAGAAACATTTTGAGAAGAGTTTGCTATTCCCATTGAGAGCCTGTCACAGGCGGACTTTGCTCGATGCCTCTTGCTCACTCCTGGACTTGTTTTCCAAGGCAATATTTGTGGGAACCTTTCCAGGCAGAAGCTGCTTCAGATTTCACGGTGAATACATCTGTCCGTCCAACACACTGAGAACTTCAGGTAGGTGAAATGAAAGCAAAGATGCCTCCAGTTGAGGTTCACTGCATTTTATTACCACCCACTCACAGGTAGATGCGACTGCAGCAGTTTCAAGGTGTAGACCCTGGGGAGCCACCTTCAAGCTGTCAGTCTTGCATGCCCCTGCAAGGTCTGTGCTAGCAGAGGTTTTTAATCCACGCAGTCCTTCAGATAATCACTACAAGAGGTACTTGGCAACCTACAGGCTCATTCATATCTGTAAGCACGTGCTGAAATGCTCTGTGCTTGCCTGCCTATGGAATGAGGACCTAGCCAGCATGGTTGTGTCTCGCATGGCAGCAGGAAAGAAATGGTCACAGGGAAGTCCCTGCAGATAGTCATGACAACTATTTCTCCTTTCTCTTCCAATTATAATGCCATTCCCCAGTGTGGACAGACGTGAGGACAGGAAGGTGCTTGGTCTTGGTTTTTTATTAAGTACAAATGTTTTACCGAAGTTCAAAGCGTAACAGCCAAACACACTTACGAACAGCATCAGAAGGTGATAAGCACGAGCAAAGATATGTCATTATAAGACTGTAGCCTGTGAAGCTATGTTGTTCTGTATTTGAGTTTGGGGAGTACTTTTAACAAAGTAGTAAAAAATATCCTATTACACAGTAGTGTAATTCCATATTTTATATTAATTGCTTTTAAAGATCAAAAGCCATATTCTGTCTGTTAATGTACACACTCACATGGCCTCCTATGAAATCAATGAGATCCACATGTGTGCATCTGAGGCCTAAGTTTTTCCCCAAAGATTCTTTAAAATCCTTTTACAGAGCAGTAAGTCATAGAAGAAAGTCGTATGTTCCCTTTCTTCTGGCTCCATACCCAAAACAGACATGAGTTATTACAGGCTGCTCTGCATTACGCTGGATGGTAACGGTACCCTGAGGGGCCACTGGCCAGCCAGGGATTGCTGTCATTCTGCTCTCACCCTCATCCACACCTAGACATTTCTGCAATCCTTTTACACCAGCAGAGAAACAAGAATGAAATGGAGACCAGCTCCACGTGCAGCCCACTGATGATATCAAGAAGTGCTCTAGATATTTCAGCAGCAAGGAAAAGCACAACAGGACATCTCAGTGGCTTTCAGACAGAAGGACATTAGGTGTCTGTACAGCGCTGCAGCTCATACATGTGTGCAGATAACCTGGAAGCTTTTAAGAAAAAGCAGAGTGGATACATTATTTTACCAGTGGGGAAAGGTTCAATGGCTTCAAACCTGAAAATCCAGATTCCTGTAGACCATCTTTATATTAAGGGTAAAAAACATTGAAACAATATCTGCCACGACTGGCAAAAATTAGCAGGCTTGCTACCAGTCTCAGCAGAACTGCCTGTCAGAGGTACAAATCTCTGAAGGAGTAGCTCAGACTGCATTCAGACTAAGGTTGAGTTGAGTTTGCAGGCTTCAAAATCTCAAGACTGCAGGTGCCAAAGTGACCCAAACACTACGAAGGGCTGGATGACGGCTCTCACTGCAGTATTTCAGCAACTCTACTCCTAACCCTGCTTGGGCTTAAATATTCCCACGGACACAAAATGAAAAATATCTTTATATGGCTTAATAAAGAGATTTTGAAAGTGGAATGTTTTGATTTTTCCTTAAGGCAGCAGCTGTTCTCCCTACCATCTATGTGGAAAGCATTAGCTTATGATTTGAATCACTGTTAACTGAGTAAAAGAGTAACGGCATCGTTGCTTAAACCAGTTTATAGTCTAAGTCCACATTCGTGCCATCTGATCCACGGAGCTGTGTTTTTATGCTGAAACAGCCACAAAAAACTTTCTAAAGTCTTGTTGTGAACTCGGGGATCTACTTCAGCTCGCACAATAAGCAGTTAACATGGCATAGAGGCCAAGGTGGAAAGGGAGAAACCATGGGCACACATAGCTGGGCTCTTGTTTGATTTTCTCCCATCTGGGAAGACTGATCTGTATTGGGCAGACCCAGTAGGCATCAAATGGGCCAGCACATTTCAATGCAGAGCAAACTCTTTGCATTTCTAAAGTGGGTTAAGAATGCTTCCCAGTGGACAAATAAAGGAGGAAGGCTTGCACACCCCTACAAACTAGTGTGGGGGCAAATGGAAATCTTTATATTGACTTCAAAAACACCAGTGAATCTTGAGAACTGCCAGTTGACCCCATTTACTGTTTCTTCTTCTAACAGAGAGAATGCGCTTGTCTATAATTCATTACAATTGTACTGAAAAGGAAAATCTGATTATAAACATAAAAAATGATGGATTGCAAAAAATAGCTTCCCTTGCATGTTAAGTGAAAATGAAATTCTAAAATATCAAAGATTTGATTTTTTTTCCCCATAATAAAGAAAAGATTGCATTTTATAGTAGCAAAATTAAAGGTGACCTTCTTCAGTGTCATGCTCCTGTCTCTATTTTTTTTAATTTTAATCTTGCAGGGTGCTTATCATTTTGTTCAGCAAAAAGTACAGTGTGGGAGGGGGAGAGAAAAATGCAAAAGAATTTAAAGTAGGAAGATCACGTAACCTGAGATGCTATTACAGCCTTCCTATGGAGAAGAGACTAAAAAATACTTCCTGCAGAAAAGATGGTACTTGAAATATATTTGAATAACCTCCAGTATTAAAAGATTTAGAAGTATTGCTCATATATTGCAAGAACTCCATGCCTAGCAGGTAAATACTGGATTACCCAACCTAGCTGTTAGATTTCAGATGTGAAAATGAGCATGTAGACAACTCACGTGTCTAGTTACAATTCACATCCGGTATGCATTGAGAGAAAAATCCTTTCTGCTAAGTAATATGTAAACAGACTATGTAATTTTTGATAATTGATGCTCATGTTTGCTTTAATTTTGACACTTGATCATAACTGACAAACTGATGGCTAGGAAAGAAGAAAACTTTAAGCTGTAAGAATAATAAACAGAGCATTGTGAGAGATGGGGGAAAAAAAAAAAACATACATGGGAGGAAAATTTCAGGAAGTGGGGCTAAGCCACAAATGGATAGACAAGTAATTGTTTGGTGTTTCACCACAACTTAAAATGAACTTACAGACCTTTCCAGAAGCCAAGTGCATTTTTTCAGAAAAAGTAACAACATTAAATGCTTTAAAAAGTGTGTACATTTTCTTCCTTAGCTGTTAAACCAGAATGGTATGAGGCAAGAATATTAAGAAAATTACATTTAATATAAAAATTTTTGTTAAGAAACAGTTTCAGAGCAAGTGGCTAAAAAAAAAAAAAAAAAAAAGGAAGCATTCATGCTGTTTGAGCCTAACCATTTCCATGAATCTTAAATTGACTCATGAGGAGCTTAACTCTACAGATCTGTATCAAGGACTGCAAAGACTGCATCTACAAACACCTTCTCAAAAATTCTACTTTCTCATTCAGTATGCCTTGGTGTGTAGCCCACTGTGGTGTTGCCAACATATCAAGCCTTGCATAGCACCCAAAGCAATCCAGCTTTACTCATAGTGTCTACATAGGCTCACTTGCCATCTGTGTTGTCCACACACAAACACAGAGTGAAAAAAACTTTCCCCAAGCTTACTTGGGGCTGAGAAGAGTGTCAGGCTTGCTCACTCCTTAATGCCTTTGAAGCTGCTAACATGGCTGAGATGGATGAGAGTGAGTAGGATACAAGCCTGTCTATCAGCAAAAAACATGATCTCAGCAGTATGTAGTGTAATTGATCTAAATCTCAGCTACAGCAGAGTTAACAGACTCCAACGGAGAGAGAAGGCATATGGACCACAGGGTTTGTTGTACTTGACCATGTTCTTAATTTGCAGTGTAGGCATTGCTCAGCAACCTGCTTCCAGTGGTTAGTACAGATAATTCTTTCACACCAGCAGTTTCATTTTTACATCCAGAGGCTCTTTGCTGAGGGTCTGTCAGAGTCCAATTCATTACCTGCAGAATTATCAGCTAAAACCCTGTCACTTTTCTAGAAGTAAAATTTTTAAGATATTAGAAAGTAACAGAGAAAATATAGCCATATACAATTAATGAAAGATAAGCCTCCAAATGCTTGGATGTTTATTTTAGAGATGTGTATCTACAGATACTTATTTCTTAAAGGAAGAAGGGATATGGAGTCCAGTTTTGACTTGATTCAACAGAGGACAGGCTAAGAAAGAAGCATCTGAGATACAAATCCCACTGAAGTCTCAGGCTGAACAGAAGAAATAATGCGTCCTTCCCAGAAACAGAAGTTAGGTTCTGGATGTCAAAATTAGGTGATGCTTCCTTGTACTACCTAAGTTCCCTGCAGCTCTGCCTGCTCAAACCTTGAACCCCTGAGCCCCAGGCAAAGGTCCTGCTAGAATCCCACTAGCACGGGTAGTCCCAAATCCTCCTCCTTGTACCCAGAAGGCACTAGCAAGTTGTTATTAACTCCAGTGACACCAGCTCACAATTTTATCCTCAGTCATGCTTACAGACCCTCCTTGAGATCTACCTGAAGAGCATTAAGGAACACAGAGCAAGATCGTTGCCAACTATCAATGTATTATTTGCCACCGTGCAAGCTTTCTCCCCATCCTTTCTAAAACCTCTGCCAACGCACCACCAGCACCACCTTAGTGACTCCAGAAGAGATCACAACACTTAGTGGAGGTATTGTACTAATGAAGATTTTGAGAGCAAAAACATCGTGTTTGACCTCACACTTGGCAAATTACTCACAGTTCCCTGCTTCCCTTCACGAGATTGTCTTGATAACAACCATTGCCAGTAGGCATCTGAGACAGTGAGTGCAGCAAATAAATAAATAAATAAATACATGCCTACATATGTGAACTCCACTTCCTTAGGCAAAAATAATGATTCAAATGAGTGATGGATCTGCTGCTCTCTTACGTATGGTAGTTGTACATACACCAATGTGCAAGAAGCCTTCCAGAGACCTCTGTCATCGCTTGGGTAAGTGATAATTCAAATTGCCAGTCTACTGATTTAAGGAACTTGCATTAATCTCGAGGGAAGGTTGCTGTTTTGTCATTCTAAAAGGGCGGCACACCTCTGCAGCTTCTTTCAGTATAGGTTGAGGGAATGAGTGCATATCATGTATGCCAGAAGGAGGTAGAACTGGCCAAGCCAAGCAAGTTAAAGCAATGCAAAGCTTTGAGACAGGCGAAAAATAAATCCATGCAGAAGGACACATAGTACATGTATGAGCAGACTATCTGAGCTCTTGCTTTCTTGCCTGGAAGAACAAACATTCCTTTCTGAACTCTGCTCATTTTTACAAAGCCACCAAGCTCATTGGACAAAAGTACAAGTCATAAGAGAAGTACAGGGCACCTAATCTAGGTAATTCATCTCATCCTAAAGTGTTTTCAACACAGACAGGAGAAACTGCCACTTGGAATAGGCTTCCCTTAACTTCACTTTCAAATGACGTACCTTTCAGATGACTTAAGTCCACAGCAGCGCACCTTAACCATGAGGCACGTATTACTGAGAGAGACTGAAAGCTCAGCCTTAACACAGTTAGAGCAGGAACTCTAGGTCAGTGGAGAGAGCGATCCTTGCACTGGTATAGCCAAACAGCTTCCAGCAATCACCGGTTTAGGGGTTTCCTGAGCTTTATGCTGCATCTAGATAACTGTGCTTAATAGTCATTGATGGAATGATTTGCCTAATTCCCTTTTGAAGCTACTTATGCTTTTTGGCTTCTATAACATCCCATGGCAATGAATTCTGCAATCTAATTTTACGTTGCGTGAATAGCATTACCAACAGAGCAGGCCACACCTTTCCAGGGATTCAATAACATGCTGACACCATCTTACTTTTGTCTTGTTTAATCTCATGAATCATGAGCAATACAACAAAGATTTCCACATCTGTCTGGGTTTTTTTCCAACATGAAAAAGCTCTTTTAAAGCAATGGCTATCAACGGGCAAATGACATGCTATACTTTTGCACAGGAACATGTATTTCTCACATAGCTTATGTTACCATAAACCCAAGGCTGGCTGAGGCTGTTCAGCAAAGGCAGCAAAAAATAAGGAGTAAGTAGTTATTTGCAGCAATAGAAAGAGATGCGACTCTGGGAGGGGACAGAGAATCCCCTCACTCCTGGAACAACCCAAGTAGGAAGCAGTGGAGTATCCCTGGAGGAGAAAAGTGAGGAGAAACCAGCAGCAGTTTTAGAGGGAGCGTGAATGAGAAAAAGAGACTGGGAGAAGACAAAAAGTGGTCTTTAGATTTCCACAAGAATTAAACCGGAGAAAGGGGAGTGGGAGGGACAGGGGAGAGGCAGGTTAAAGGATCGCATTCTAGTCATCGCCAGCAGAGCACAAGTAGGAAACGAGACCTGGACTGCCTCTCCCAAGTCTGCTGCCCTAGGCGACTGTTTACTTTGTGTTTGCCCAAGCCAGCGTGAGATGTTATAAAATGAGTTTCCAAAATGCTCTGAGTCACCAGAACATGGATGAGATCTGTGGATTCAAGCCACCTTTCAAGATTATGAATCTCTTCTGAATATCCATTATGCCGATGATATATAACAAAATCACTGCTGTAATGTGATGCACATGTCAACTTTAAGGATGCAGTCCTTCCTCAGATGGCATCAGCAGAGGGACACGTCAGCATGGTGGATTACCAGAGCAAATGCTTTAGCATGCAAAGTGATGCAATGTGTTTTAACAACAATTGTTCCCTTATGTTTGTTTCTGTGTCAGGTTTGACGGCACTATCTGCCAGGACAATGCTCAGGATCCTTTGCATTGCTTTGCAAAACCTGATTATGTGATCAAATGCTTAAAGCACATAAAATCACTTCCAAGATTCAATGAGACAGGTGTGCCAGAAAAGTCAGTAGGTGTTTGAAATAATTGACGCTAACAGCTAGACCTGGATTTTTCAAAAGAATATGTGTTTTGTTTTGGATTTGGGGCTTTTTTGTTGGTTTTTTTGGTTGTTATTGTTAGGGTTTTTTCTTCTTCTAATGCACTGTCATATAAACTGCCTAGAAATTCAGCCTTAGCATAATGTTCACATCAAATGAAATTCACCCGTTAAGAAAGAACATGCACAGGGTCCTCCCTGAAGTGGAAAAAATGAGTCTTTGTGTAGAGTAGATACCCTGTGAGCCTTCTTACCCTGTGCACATGCCTAGAACAACACAGCAGACTCCAATGTCATAGTAGAGCTGATGCTTTAGGACTGGGAGACTCAGCACTGAGCTGTAGCTCTAGCTCTTAGCAGCCCTTTCCCCCCATCTGTGACACTAAAGTTTTCCAATAAAGGCCCAGACCCTTATAGAAATGTTGCTATGTGGATGACTGTAGAAGAAACAGCAGGGTTACCTTGTCTTCTATTAATCACTTTTGTATTGCATTTCCAGCCTACTCTGAACCATCACACAGTGCCCAAAGTGAGGAAGTGTGATTGGCATTGAGGAGCAAGGGCAGAAGGCAAAATGGCTGTGGCACTTGCCCAAAAGTCATCATCTCACATGGAGGCTTCACCCTGTGCTCCCAGTTTTGGGTCTAGCCTGGCACCAGTGTCTTATTGCACAGCTTTGCAAGAGCTTCAGTCCCTCAGAGGTATTCAGGCACAGAAACCAATGAGAAGTGGTACCTATACGCTTTCAGAAATCTGTCTTTAATTTCATCATCCCATAAATCTCTTTAATGGAGACATCCTTCATCTTTTCTGCTTCACAAGCCAGTTGTGAAGCTTAATTACATGATGATTATGAAGTCCAGTAAATACAACATATAATAAGAGTAGTTAATGAGATTTCTGTCACAAGCAGACTCTATCTCTTGTGAAATATTACTCACATGTTGCAAAAAAAAATTGTTTTCAAAAGAAAAAAGCAGATATATTCAATATAAAACAAATCCAGCTTGATTACTTCCATAAATAATATGTTATACAACTCAATGATATTTATTAAAACGGCATGGAAAATAGCATAGACTTTTCTGACCAACGTGGAATACTGTCTGCCCATCCATGTGTCGGTCGTTACCTGCAGTGCCTGGCCAAGACTGGCACCACAGACCCACAAGGGATCTGCTTCCCAAGGAATCTAGTGGCTTAAATACCTCCAAAGACCTGACATGAGGTCCCATTGCACCAAGTACCATTTAAATCCACTACAAAAAGATTGACTGAGTTTTAAATTGTATATACTCAGTAATGCAGCCTTACCTTACCACTGGGCCCCATATATAAAAAGAGTGCATGTGGCATCATGGCAGTTGCAATGTATTCAGCCAGTTCAGATTCCTCACACTGCTTTAACCATTTGTCCATAGTCTTTGCATGACCAAAGTACCTTGTGTTGCCAGAAAAGAATGAAGAAAGGAAGAAAAATAAAAAAGAGAAGGTCTAAACGGTTATGCAGTATTAACTGTGTAATGGCTGACGGGGCTCCAGTGCACAGACAAATATTTTCCAAACAGATACTCACATAGTGACCAATTAATGAATTTCATAGCACGGTGGACCTTGGCTAGATGACTACGTGCACACGTAAGACTGGAGAGAAAGTGTTGCTTGCATATTCAGTGCTTTCTCAAGCAGTAGTAAAGCATATAAGCCTAACAAGGGTAGAAGGACTCAAAGGAGGAAGCAGTGATTCCTTAAAAAGACAGAGCTCTTTGGCATGCATCCTTCCCAGACAGAACAAACATACATCCTACCTACACTGTATCTGGGCAAATACATTTCCTGTTAACAATTATGGTATGGAATTCATAAATTAATAAGACTTTTGCAGAGCTCAGGCAGGAGTGATTTTTCAGCACACGAAGCCTGTTACAGCAAGTTCTATTAATATTCACCAAAGGAAAACCTGTTTGTTGACCTAAAGTGCGACTGCTTCCTATTCTCTTCTTGTGAAATTATTTAGGTCCTGTGGGACAACTGTACTGAGCTTTTGACGCAAATATTAAAATTCTATTTAGATGTACAATGTTTTAATGCAAATTTTTACCATAAAACCAAATGCTCCATTCAGTTAAATTAATAGAATTACAAAAAGATGTAATGATAGCAATTAAGTCTTGAAAATGCAAATTTTATAGTCAAGGACAATTACTTCATTTATAGTATACTGGAATGATGCCAGATGAAGGTAATTTAGATCCCCCTAGCTCACAGTTATATCATGAAGGATATCTTAATTTCATTAGTACAACAAAGATGGGTGAGAAGTTAGAGAATACAAAAAAAAAAAAAAAGAGACGGGAGAGAAAATTTGACCTTTCTCATTTCATTGCAGTTAGAATACATAGATCTTACTAAAGTATTAGTAATATTTCTTTCTACTCCCATCTCTGAAAAAATGCTTTTTTTTTATTAGCAGCAATGGAACATTAGTATGTAAAAGGTCAGCTTCATTCAGATACTTAGAGCCAGTGTGCCCATGCCACAACAGTTATGAACCTCCCATTATTTCAGTTTTAAGGATGCATACAGTGTTAGCGCATGGCTTACAAGGTCTCATGCCATGGCCTCAGGGGCACATGATTTTGGCTCCAATAGAATTTAAAACATTATTGAAAAATTCCACTCACTCTTACAAAAGTACTCCTGCCTCCCCCAAACAGGAAAGTCAAATATCATTAGTTTTTCATTAGCATAGCCAGTAGATGCAGAATACAGAGTGATATACTACAGATTTCCTAGCCTGCTTTGAGGGGGAAAAAAAAAAAAGAAAAAAAAATAAAGAGTGTTTCATACAGACTCTTTAGCACATTACCAAGTTCAAATAGGAGTTTGAAAGACTCCAGAGGTTCTTCTTTCTTTCTTTCCTCACTGCTCTAGTAGCTACTCCTAACCCAAACAAGTATCCAGGGAAAGGCATAATAAATATGGTGCAGTATGAAGTTTAAATAAAAAGTCTTTACATCTACCGTTTTTTCTTCATGGCCTGCTGTAGCCATTACAGAGAAACCCACACCCAACAGGGATGGACTCACTGAAGAGCTGTATACTTCTAAAGTATTCTAGTTATACCAAATTCCCTTCCCAAAGCCTAACACATGGGGTCTGGCAAGAGCTGAAATCTCCACGGACAGAGCAGCAAAGTTCTCCACCTCTTTCCTTACCCTGAGCACAGGTAACAAGGGCAACACGAAACATGCTTGCCAAGAGAAGAAGGACCTGCTTACCCACAAAAGGAATAGCTTTGCTCCAAACCTCGCACGCTGGAGCTGACCACAAGCCTCCTGCTGGCAAACCCACCCCAACACCCCGCGATGGGCAGGCGGCAGGGGACCGGGTTTATCCCCTTGCGCAGCACCACACTGTGACAAGAATAGACCATGGCAGGACCCCCGCCCGGACCCCCTCCTGGAGCCGCTTCACAGACCCGGCTCACTGCAAAACAACCCATGCACTTGAGAGGTATAGCATTTTTATCCTTCATCCCATTGTCGCCATGATAGCTAGTGTAATATTTTTAAATGGTAAAATGAAGACGTGCAAGCCTTATTGGGAGACAAGTGTGAACAAGTGAAATTGTTTTGTTAATCTGACCTACAAGTTCACTAAACCTGTTCTTCAGTGATATAGTTAAAGGTACCGTTTACCATAAAAATGGGCATCTTAAAAATAAAAGGACAACTATGACCTGAGTTTAGTTCATTATTGATTTTAATAACAGGGATGTTGGCTATTTTGTTTTACGAAAACAAGCCTATTCTGAAGGAAAAAGGTACCCGGGGTAGGGTTTGTGCTTTTTCCTCCTTATTCCTGAATTAAAATACAGCAGAGCACACATGGAGACACGCTGGCTTTGCTTCCTTGGAGATGGTCTTGTGAAAGTAGGAACAGGGCCAGTGCTTTTTTCCCCTCTATTTGTCAACATGTGTGCTCAGGCACAGCTGTAGTGCCATCCCTGTTTTGCACTGATCTCGCGAGTGAACGTCTGACCACGCTGAAGTGAGCTGGAGAGATGCCATTGACTTCAACGGCAGGATTTCACCCCATATTTTTTCAAGTCAAGGATGCTATCAGTCACCCCTGCTGCTTGAAACCAATGGATGGTATCCTGGCTCATGGAAAGTCACTGGCTCCCTGTGCAGTTCAGATTTCCTTCAGTGAATTCTGCCTTCTATCGTCCAAGAGAAAAATTAGACCTTGTACCGATATTGACTTTATCCCATGCTTCTGATTGTTACACTCCTATTACACCTGACAAGTTAATCTGAGCTTGTTATTGTTATTTATTTATTTATTTATTTATTTATTTATTTATTTATATGGACTGATGTAGCATTCTAAACTCTCCAAAAGTCTTTGTGGATGTCGTTTGGAGATTTGGCTTAATAAGGAGTGCTTGAGTGAGTTAAGGTTGGGTATGTTTGTACCATATTGTACAATACAGCTTAAACTTCCATGTCGTTTTATTGAAAAGCATACGTTTAACAAGTTAATAGTTTGTGAATCTGCTGAGTCTCAGCTGTTGCAGGGAGAAATGTTTTATCCTGGCTATTCCCAGTATGTCTCAGCTGTAAAAAAACAGGCTGTGATCGTAATAGGATATTGATTAGTCTGGATCCCATACAGAGCAGAACTTGATTCTTTGGTGGACCACTAAAGGTCATATTGCTTGATTGCTCCATAGCTTCTAAAATACAAGAAATATTGAACCAAAACTGCTTTCAATTATACTCATGTTATCTGAGGCCTGGGAATGTAACTGAGGGCAGCATTTGGCCCATTCTGTTAAAAAAATGGGCCGATTCTCAGCATTTCATTTTGTCATTAGCTTACTCTAATTGACGTTCTGGGCTAAACTTAATTCCAGGGTAAGGAGGTGCAAATCTGTTTGATCCATGGACTTAGTTTTGGGTGGATCTGACATACAGTGATTTGTACGTAGTGTTATCTGAAAATTACGTTGGGTTTAGGAGTAGCTTTGGTTTACATCTTCATATGCATTTCTGCAGAACAGTGTTTACAACTGTCTACGTACCTCAGATCTCCAAATTCCTCACTTGACCTGACTGTTACAATGATCTTAGGTCGGCAATGAGCTAACGACTTACTGTTAAATAAGATTTAATCAAAGCATGATGCTGTGGTCAGTGAAATGAACTAGCTTTTTGTGCTAATGAAGATCCAGGCCAAAAATTATATAAAGATGTCAAAATACGTTGTGGAAAATGGTATAACTCTAACTCTTCCTTTTATTACACCGACACTACTGAGATTGTAAACACAGAAACAGGCTTCTAGGAAATGTTATAATATAAGTGAAGGAAAAATTTGTCCTGTTTTATCTTCTTTCAAGAAATTCAGTTTTCTAGTCAGAACTCCAATAGAGTAAATTCCATTTGTGGTCACCCAGACAATTCAAGACAACTGTGGAGAAAAATTCTAGCAACAAGTCAATTAATTCCTTGATCCTATCAGAAATGTGAGTTAGATTTAGCTTGATACTAAATTCTACTAAATCCTAAAATGCAGTAGAGAAAGAAATAGAGGAGTCATACATGAATTTTAGTCAGTACTGTTCCTAGTTGTTCTGTCACTTGGTAAGATAGAAAGCAACTACTCTAGTGCATATTTATTCCAAATTAATAGAGCAATTCTGAAAGGAAAATACTAAATTTTCCTTTTTATGGCATTATTTATTTATTCCTGTTTCCAATCCATATTGCAATGTTTCTTGTGGAATGCAATTCCCTTTTTACTCCTGACCTACATCTGCTTTGAAAGCTGTATGGACAGGATAATTTCTTTTCTGTTTTCAATGTTTTTCTTCTCACTTTATAAATGCTCAAAAATGAGACAAATTCTTTCTGATCATTTTCTATTTTCCCAGCTTTCTGAATACTGGAGTGGGTTTCTTTTGAGATGTGATTTTAAAAGGATTTAAGGACCTGCATTTAAAAGTCCATATTTTCAGAAGTTGCCTGTGATTTCTGGAGACTGGGCAGTTTGTGGGTCCAGTTTAGGCAACTGTTTGATTTTCAGATATTCAGAGCATTCACAAAGCCTGTTGAAGCACTGTGCTGGTTTTGGCTGGGAGACTTGATTTTCTTTATAGTGGCTGGTATGGGGCTACATTTCGGATTTGTGCTGGAAACAGTGTTGATAATACAGGGATGTTTTAGCTGTTGCTAAGTAATGCTTATACTAAAGCAAGGACTTTTCAGCTTCCCATGCTCTGCCAGGGGCACAAGAAATTGGGAGGGGGCACAGCTGGGACAGCTGACCCCAACTGGCCAGGGGATATTCCATACCATGTGATGTCATGCGCAGTATGTAAAGCTGGGGAAGAAGAAGGAAGGGGGGGACGTTCAGAGTGATGGCATTTGTCTTCCCAAGTACCCGTTACGCGTGATGGAGCCCTGCTTTCCTGGAGATGGCTGAACACCTGCCTGCCCGTGGGAAGGAGTGAATGAATTCCTTGCTTTGCGTTGCTTGCGTGCGCGGCTTTTGCTTTGCCTATTAAACTGTCTTTATCTCAACCCACGAGTTTTCTCACTTTTACCCTTCCGATTCTCTCCCCCATCCCACTGTGGGGGAGTGAGCGAGCGGCTGCGTGGGGCTTAGCTGCCGGTTGGGGTTAAACCACAACAAGCACAAAGAAGGCTTTCAGTGCCCTTTAGGTCCTTTAGGCTTATTCTCTTCATTAACTCCAAACTGAGGTATTTTGGAAAACTCTATTTTTAAAAACTCTTGCCTTCAATGAATTCCACAGTTCCATGCAGAAAGTCAGTAGGAAGACCAAGTTAAGCCCATGCTTCAAGTTTTCCTGATTCTTGCACAACTTCTTGTCTATTGGACAGTTCTCAGCAACTACAACCATCTGTAAAATTCAACCAACAGTGGAAATTGTTAGCAATATTCTGTGCAGATAATGGGAAGCCATCTAAAATGTTATTTTTTTAAAAAAGACGAAGAATGGCTTGCTTAGATAATATATACATATATTTGCCTTTTTTTACTTTGTGAAAAGTATGTATTATAAAAAAGAAAGTTTACAAGACAGAAAAAGTAGGTATCAAATTCCAGAAAAGAAGGAAAAGAGTATAGAGCAATCTTTGCAAAAGCAGATTGCAGATCCACTGACACTATCTTGTTCACAGTAACACATCAAGTAATTTCATAAAAGAGAGCTTTCAGCTTGTTCATTTAAAATGTTCTAATAAAACATCTAGCTCGTAACATTACAGTACCCTGTAAGGCTTTCATATGCTTTCCAATATAGCTTCTGATTGGAAGTATTAGCTGATGCAGCAGGATAAATAAAGAAATGTCTAGATTGCTATGGTTCCCAAAGGTCATTTTTATGAAAAGATCAGGAAATATGTTTCATTGAAATTAAAAATAAAACCACATCAAGTTTAATAACACTGTTACTATAATGACATAAAATTCAGTGAAATGGTGTACTGTTTAATATTTGACTGTCAAGTTTCCACAGTGAAGCTGAGATGCGTGGAAGCATTTAAACTTTTTAAACTGAATTTGCTTTCAATTTTATTGCTGTTTCATTACCCACTTCCCTTTTTTCCCCCCTCCTATAACACTGCTTCTTTCTTAGTTGAACCTGATATTTTCAGTAAAGTACAATAAAAATTCACAGAGGCCACACCTCTGTTCCTGGGAAGACTTAGTGTGAATAGGCATCCCCAGATGGCCAAAAGCTTTCTACTCCCATTCATCTTCTCCATCAAGAGAGGACGCCAGCAGTGTTTTAGGATGTGGCAAAGGGGACTCTGCCAGGGCACAGCTGCCTTCTAGGTTTTCTCAGTGATGGCATCATCTGAGATAGTTTAATATCAGAAGCTGTATCAATCCTCAGCCATTCTGGAAAAGGGAGAGGGTCCGGCTGGCACAATACCACTGCTCCCAGGTCTGCATTCACAGAAACAACTGTAAAGATGACTGAAGCCAACAACTGCGAAGTCAGAGCGGTCTCTGGCTACGTACAGCCTTTTTGTTGGACGTGGTGCTGAGTGCTAGGAACAGAGAATTGAAAAGTTTATAGCTTGGCACAGCTCTGCAAAATTCGGATTTTCAGATAAATAAACGAACCTCTGTCTCCATCCCTGGGACAGAAATGGGTCAATACACATAAATAACACGTAACATTTTGAGATCAAATGCTTTTTTTTAAAATGCAAGCTGGGTTGCATTTTTACCACATTTCCTCAGGATGGATTTTACCAGGTTAGTTTAAGAGTTGTTTGGATTCATCAGGGTAGAAAACAGATAGCTGTAAATGTTCTTGAAACATTTACTTCACGTTCCTGATAAAGCAAAAGTGTGGGTGTCCTAGCTGCAAAAGTTACTCTAAATGCTTAAGTAACTGTAAAATCCTGCATAGCAAAGTAAATGGTGCATTTATGCCGGTCTTTGGAGGCCTGTCTGTAAATGACTATTGAATTATACTCATATACTGACCTCTGTTCTGGAGGGTTTTTTCCCACCCTCCCACTTAGCCACCTTTTGGCAATAATCACAAGAGCACTTATATACATGCGTGTGAAAGAGCAAAAAGGGGAGACGACAGTTACCAATATCCATTTGTATGTCCTTGCTTGTTTACTTACAGTGCCATCTAGAAGGCAGGTGACAATTGCCAGCAGAGGCTCTATGTTTTACCTACCAAAGGCCATCTCCCAGGTGGGTTTCAGGACAGCACACAGGCCTGGGGCATCCCTTCTGCCGCTCAGCCCTGGCATCCCTCCTTTCTCCTCACCCCTCTGCAATGCTCCTTCAGGACTCATGTCACACGGGCCAGGCAGGCCGCCGTACCTTGAAAGGATACAGAGATTCTGTTGTTAATTACTATAATGCTGAGCTTTCAGGAAAGGTTACTCAGCTAAAGGACTCAAAGAGTCTCTGCAAAGGAGGTCAGAGACAAGAAAACAGAGGCAGAAAAGTTACTGTCCTAGGATAACTTTGCAGAGCCTTGGTCGAGCTACATATAGAGCTACTTATTCTGGTGGTTTTGCCTCAGGCTTTCTCCATCAGCTTTGGTCACCAACAGATGATGCAAAGACTGAGGATTTAGGCTTGCTTTATTTAGGGTCTTTGTTCATCTTTTGGCCCGACTGGCTGGGATGAGTGGGTACCAGATGGACACAGTTTGGTCGGTTATACCAATTCTGGTACATAGTCTGATTAAAAAAAAATAGGATTTGGTAAGTCTTGTTAGCAAATGCAAATACCGTGGATTTTATAAGTACCGCAAATGTGCTACTGCCATCTTGGATGTTGGTCATGAAGATGGTGTGCATGGTGTGCTATAATCTGTGGGTAGAGAGCTCTGCATGTACAGGTCAAAGACCTGCCACTCTTCTTGAACAAGTTTAACTTTCTGCCATTTGTGCCTGAGGTTAGTATTTGAGCTGCATGGGTCATTCATTATGAAAGCTGGAACTGTGAGCTATTTAGCTGGACTTAGGTTTGTTCACAAAGGTGAAACTAAAGAATTCTGACAAAAAAACGGAGGAGGAAGGACAGTGATTCTCCTTGCAGCTGGTTTTGTACAGCGATTAGCTAAATTTAGATGTTTGCTAATTCCTTTCTCTTAAAGACCTCATAGAAGGCAGAAAGTATGATGCATCTACGTGAGCTGGACCAGACTCTAGGCTGATGTGGACTTTATGCAATACTAAAACTGCTACTGTTCCCAAATCCCTAGCTGTGTGTCACAATGACACCAATGTATTTCTACATGTCTGACTCAAGACACCTATACATTGAAATCTTCTCTCCATTGAAACAAATGACAAAGCTTGTGGTTGTTCGAATGGAGTTGGAATTTCAGACATAGAACTGACTCAAGAATTATATCCTTTTAATAGATTCACCTAGCCAACATGCAAACTTCTCTAATAGGGATGGAAATAAGAGTTTACTTGTTTATTTTAGTTTTTCTTTGCTTTTTTTGGACGTAAGTCAACATTATTCAAATGCAGTGTTTGAAAGGCACTGTGAAATAATGAATAAAGGACTCCAGTATTATTTCATGGGAAACATATTAGCATAAAAGATCAATAATTATTCTTTCTACAGTTTGTTTGTTTTCTTGAAGCATCCTGTAAACTTTAATAGCAAATTACAAGCCTGGTACAGAAGTGTATGGGAAGGGTTAAGAAATCTGTATAATGGATGGCACTCTTCTTTCAACACTGTAAACTGAAATCCTGCCTTCATTATGTTTTGCCACTAATTTCAGCAAAGTCAGAAGTTCACTCTGTCATGTGTTAGAGGTAACTATCTACTACCCTGTTAAATTCTGCTCTTTCTTTTCCATAGATGTATCTCATCCTATTAGTCACGTGTGTGTCCACAACTGGTGTAAGGCCAAAATTAACTGACGTGGGGAAAGGCAGATATCTAGGGGCAAGGGGAAGGCATAATGGTTTGGTGAGGTCAGATGGAAGGGGCTATAGCACAGGGAGCATGACTTGACGAAAGTTTGGGGATTGGTGTAGATTCAGCAGTTCAAGATAAACACAGGGATTAGGGTGTCACGGAATTAATTATTTGGTCTTCAGGGAGAAAAATAGAGCTACTAAGTAGTTATACAAATGTACTATTTATTTGTCACAAGAAATTATCAGGTTTTATTATTACAGAACAAGGAGGGACTACACAGCAATGTAATGGTTTCCTTAGCCTTGGTCTCTCTTTGGATGTAGTATTCTCTGTTATAACATCCTGAAAGCTACTGTGTCATGGGAAAAGGGCTGCCTGGAGCAAAGAAAGACGAAGAGTGGGCAAAGAACTAATAACAGGGTGTCCTGATTATCCCGCCTTTCCTGTAGACCATCAGACTGTGGTGTGCTGAGCCAGAAAGTGAAAAAAAGGCCAAATCTCACATTAGCAACGAGTCCTTTCGTTGTTAAAGGTAGAAGTCATCCTGGGTGAGGTCAATTTTTTGTGGTGACTCAAAAGGATGATGTTGCTTGTGTCAGCAGAAGCTTAGCTATGGTCACAGCCACGCAGGTGTGGGCACCGCTTCTCTTAGCGAACCACCTGGAGACCAGACAGGTTGCTGCACGTAGGGAAAGCATTCAAGAAATCTGGGAAGGTGGATGCAGGTTGGGGCATCAGCATGAACACTGTGACCCCTTCCAGCCCAAGGTTACAAGTGAAGGGGAAGCCACACTCTGAACTTGGCAGGGCCAGGCATGTTGTGGGAAAGCCTGGGCAGCACCAGGTCTTTTTTTTTCCTAGTTCAAAGGCCTAACCAAGTCATTCTGGGCACCACAAGCGTGAGCAGGGAGAGCCCAACAAGTCACTGCCGGCGCTTTGCTGCTCTGCACCGCGGCTGCTTTTCACTTACAGGCGCTCTGTTGTTTCATGTTTTTATGACACCGGGGTACCCAGTCCTTGGCAGGTGCTCCTGGGAACTATTATAAAGCTAATAAAAATGTTCCAGCTTTCAAAACATCCGTGAGAACTCTTGGGGAAAACACATTGAAGTTTTGGTTTTCAGTGGGCTCTCACACAAGATCTGAAAATTCAAAATGCTGAGAGAAAGTTAGGTTTTGGGTCCCTGAAAACAAGTAATTTTAGAGTGGTCCTAGCAATTAAACCACTGGCAGCTATTTTCTCACAGCAACGGATGTGCCACGTACCATGCCAAAGGCTCACTTACGGAGCTGCTCCACCACAGGCAGAAGCCCAAGTGTTGCTGCAGTGGTCCTTAGGGCAAAACAATTCCCTCACAAAAAGAGAAGATGATTCAGAGTTATATCACGGAAAACGTGCCTGGTGTTTTCTGGGTCTACTGTAGTGAGGAAACAAATCTACAAGAAAATGAGCATAAAATGATGGATGGTAAGACACTGCTGAATGGTGGGTCCCACAGATGAGACATGAGATAACGCAGACCCTTGATACTGAACAAACTTCAAAGCTCTATAGTGGCCCTCGCTTGCCATGATTTGTTTTCATAATGAAATGGAGATGTTTATCCCAAGAGGAAGCTACAGCAAGGTGATGGCCTAACTGCCCTTCCTTGCACACTGCTCCACAGTAAATGCTACAGTCAAAACGTTTGCCAAATCTGAGTTGCCAGGTGAAGTTGTTGAATTTGCCTGCTTCTGAGTGCTGCAAAATAAAAAGGCTGTAAAAGTAAATAGCAACTTAAGTCACACGGCATATCAATAGCATTTAGCCATATGCAAAACTGTGATTTTGAAAAATCATAAATTGTACTGGATTTGTTATACAGGCAAGATTTAAAGGCAGCCAAGACTGCCAATGTGTTGTACATTGGCTGGATACCCGATTTACCTGTGTCACTATTCGGCCAAGACCCGAAGATAATTTATCAGGAAAAACTGGGGTCTGGGCAGGATGTTAACAACACATTAAAATACGTGGACACTATTGTTACTTACCATGCCACATCCTCAAGGAGTGGCGTGTGGGGAACAGCCTTCTTTGCTGCATGGTAGAGGAGCTGTCTAACTTCACCATCCAGGATGGGAAGAGGAGCCCCCTTCTTTGATCACTTGAGCTATTTACCTTTTCAAGCGTTGACAAATGTTGGTGGCATTTGCTGGCAAGGCTTTCTTGTGCTTGTTAGAGAGTCTGGTTTTGTAGTAGTCAGGTGGGTGATGCCAGAGCAAATTCTGGAGCTAAAATCAAAGCCAACCTCACTGATCTGTGAGGCGGGACTTCAGCTGCTGGTGTCATAGGAGAGGAAAAATAATAGAAGCTGTATCTGTCAGAGGGGCATTACAAAGTGTGTCAGATCATGGTACTGCAAAAACAGAGTGCTCCCCTTTTCATCTCACTTTAGTCCTTCCTTCTTAATGCGCAGCAAGTTACAGTCAATTAAAGGTGAGTGATAGGAACTGAGGGGAATACATTCATAAACAAATATGAAAAATAGCCATATACCTTGTGATCAGGGTATACAAATTACATCATAAACAGAAAGTAGTTATGGTTGATTGGAGCAATTAAATGTTTTCTTTAAGAAAAGAAAAAACCCTCCAGTGAGAATATTTTAGAAAATGACTTTTTAATCATCTGTAGAACTGCTAAAATTACTGTCTCCTAATAGTTTTAAAGTGTTTCTTAGTTGGAATTAGCTGTAATCCCTTTGCAGAGCAGCCGAATACTTCCCCAGGAACCTCTTTACAGGAAACTTTATTTTTAATCACAAGATCACATCCATATGCTAAACATGTTATGCTATGTAAACATAGTCCAAAAGAGACCACAGCAGCTTTGAAGATATTTCCTTGCTATGCAAACAGCCACAAATTTGGGAACCATTGCATGGTAAAGAACAAGTTCTAGAACCAGTTAGGAGGACATGGCACACAGCAAGATTCACCGCTCAAGTAAGAAATATCAATAGTGATTGAAAAATCAGGTGTGTCCAGTGCTATCTGATGCATACTAACCAGCATCTTGGCACATTAATAAATCAGCTAGTGCCTTCAGTCTTGCCTGTTTCCTCATCTACTGTCATCCCAGCAGATATCACTAGTTCTGCAGGGGTAAGGACAGATTTTGGGAGGGGAAGGACTGTGGTCCCATCGCTGTGGAAGACCTGTCTCTGCCCAGCAGCATGATGAGAAGGATGTGTGCCCTGTGGGCAAATGGCAGGGGACAGCTTGGAGCCAAGCAGAGGAGCTCCTGGGCATTGCACACCCCAGTGCTCCACTTCTGCCCGCCCTTGCAGGGGAACGCTGCCTGTCTGCACAGCCTGGGCACGAGCATGGGCAGCAAGGGACTGGTCCCTGCTAGCAGTGCCAACCCGCACCCGGTGCAGCATGAAAAAGCACACGGGATGGGAACAAGGGGATCAGAATCGGACTTTTAGAAATGGTAGACCTAAAAATGGTCCTATCTGAACAGGGAGAACACATGCTTGGTAGATATGCTCTACCAGTTGTCCAATTTAATATCAAGAATGCTGCTCAGAGTGCCATGAGAGTTTAAACCTTGTCTCAAGGAGACTTGGGAGGCTGGGAAAAATAAAGGAAAGGGTAAAAATGCTGAACACAGCCTGCTTTGGTCAAAGAAACCCAAACCAGTTTTCATATAATTGTGATTTTTTTTTTTTTTTAATCTCAGTGGAAAATTCACAATATTCTTCCTTTTGCTGCAAACTTTAACCGTACCTTCCCTTTGTGTCTGCAAAACAAAGATAATTATTTTTTACTCACCTGCATAAAATGCTTGAAGAACTCCAGATGATTGAAGATATAAAAATGGAAAGGAAATGTGTGTATATGCATGTTTATATATAATTGTTATTATTGTTACAGTCTGCCAAGGAAACAAAGATTATTTCTAGCAAAGCTTTGGGGTTTTTTTATAACTTTGGAAGCTGTTTAATAACTAGTGATCAGATGAAACCCAACTGCTTTTGAAATCAATGAGAACTGGATTACGTGCTGGCGAGGAGGAAGCTTTAGTACAAAATGTTTAAATTACTGAGTATTTGTTATCTTAGATAATCACCATTTCTGCCTATATCTTCCAAGAAACTCATTCTGTTGCTCTGAAAAATATGTAATGATTTGAAGATCATTTCAGAGGCCAACCCCCCTGAAAATCTAAACCCATTATCAAAATACTTGCAGTGTCTGACATCAGTAAAAGCATGTTGAAGAGGACAAGAGGAGAAGCCATTTAATCATCTGACCTCGGTGACTGCAATACATTTATTCTGTTTTCTTCTCCCAGTTTTAGTCTTCTTCAGGTTTAGAATTTCAAATTACTTATTTTTTAACGCGTATGATATAAATCAGTCAATGCCAATAGAATGTCTTCTAAACATAGCTTAGCTCTCTGCCTGTCGGCTTCCTCCACTACAAAAAGATAACAGCAACTAAAGCAATTCCCTCCATGGACTAAATCCTGACTACCACCAATTTCCAGGAAAGCTGGAACAGTGTGTGCAATTTCGTGTAGATACCATAAAATGGACATACCATTAAAGTGAACATTGGTATATTTATATAGTCATATAGTTTTGCTCTGAGCTCATTCATGAAGTGCACCTTATCCCTGCAGCTAAATTATTCTGTGATACAGTCGTTCTGTGATAGCTTTACTGTGCCCATCAATGCTATGTTGGAGATGTTAAGAACTGAGCTGGTCCTTACCACTCCACAGCTTCCTGACCTGCCTCTACTTCACTACAAGTGTATCTACAACAAGGAAAAAGGCAGATGTTACCTTACACCACCATCTCTATTTTTAACTAACCTATCTACCTTCTGAATCAAATGGAATCACTCAGCATTTCTCAGCAGCGTTTCTCAAGTGATAGCTGAAGTATTAGACTTTCCATCCACATAGCATAAACTCATCTGCACTGTGAGAGGACTAGGCTCGTGGTTCAGGCCCTCAGCTGTTGTTCTTCTCACCTCTTAGGTCTTGGTGATGTGAATGACATTTTGATGTAAGGCACATTAGCCCACCAGTTGGAGTGCAAGGCCTTGCCAGACTGTGTGGACATAGCCACTAACACTGTGGGAAAGATTTGCGTTCGGAAGGCTGCAGTAACACCCTCAGAAGGAAAGCATTGGGCTAATACCAAGGAATAAAAGTCTGGAACAGTGCCCGGTTTCTATAGTTTCCACTACAGCTTGTCAATGAATATTGAAAAAAGATGAGTGATGATTAAGAGTTTAAAATAATCTCCTTTCCACCCTTTCACCTGCCTCCAGTCAAATCATAAAGCCAACCATGCCCCTGGCTTACATTATAATGGAATTACTGTTCATGGAGGTTTGGCCAGTCAGCAGTCGATAGCGAAGAAATGACAAACGTGTGCACAAGGGAGGGCCATTGGAAAGAAAAGAGAAAGGAAAGATGAAAATTTATTATTGCCAGTCTACTGATGAATGCAGGCATTAGAATAGCAGATGTAGAGTATATAAGGGGCTGGAGAGTGAAAAGCTAAGCGTTGCCTTAGAGCACCAGGAAATGGAGCCAGGGTTGTGAAAGCCATCAAGCTTCCTGTGCTCTGCATTCCTTAATGTACAATTAAATGCTCTGATAACCGAAACCAAAAACCCTAAAATGGCAAGCGCTTCCTGCAAGAACCCTTGAAATAAGGTTTGCTGCTAATGTGGGGTAGTTGTCAGTGTAAGGGAGAACGGCGGGGGAACTGGAACTCCATATGCTGGAATGGGGATGTTTGCTTCAGCATGTGGGACTGTTGCTCGGGATACACCAAACAGCAAGAAAAGGACTAGGAAGGATGCAGTCTTAGCTCTAAGGTAATGGATAATCCAGAAACAGCTGTTTCTCTTCCTCAACCTTTTTTAAACTGCCACAGGAGACCTCTTTCCACTCAGAGCTCAGTTATTCTTCAGCATCGACTTCTCAACACACCACTTTGGCTTTCACAAGTAATCTGTTGGACAGGCTAGGAAACCTGTGTTGAATTCCCTCGTCTCCAATGTTTGGCTTCAGTTAGGAGAAGATTTGCCCCAAGACTAAACATGTGTAATATTAAGCGTAACCTTTTCTTAGCTTTATTGTACTTGCTCCTAAATCTAAATTATGTATACCTTGTGTGTGTTTATGTGTATGTGAGTGAGAGAGAGAAACTCAAACAGGCATGGAAAATGTAGACTCCATTCACCCTGCGTACGCTGTAATAAGAACAGACTCACAAAGGTGTGTGGGCATATGTAGACTTAACCACATCTACTATAAAGAGGAAAAAAATGCTGAGAAGCATTTTGTCATGTTTTCCATTTGAAATGTGTGAGCTGTGGAAACTCAAAGCTATAACATTAATGTTTCTTCTGGTAGATTTTTTCCTGTGCTATTTATTTTTCCTGTGCTATTTATTTGCTATCATGTTTTTTGGGAACTCGACAAGTTTGTGAGGTGTTTTTTTTCCCCTTTCCCCATATCTAGAAAATATGCACACATTTGAATTATGACTTTCCTACAGGAACTAACAGCTGTATGTGCAAATCATGCATATAAATCAATTACCGAGGCCTATGTACTATAAATGCACCCATTAATTAAGCAATGTCAGATGCTATGAACCATGAAGTTCATTACATCTTTAGCATTCAAACCAAGGATTATTTGAAGAAGCAATACTACGTTTACCTAATAGTTAATGAAATTAAGCCGTGTTGTTGCCAACATTCTTATTTTATGCCTAATTCAGTGTTTAAATGTTTATGAATAAAACACTAACTGCTGAAAGCAGAAATGTTGAAATGTAATTACTGGTAAGTTATAACGCACTTGAGGACTCATTATACCAGACTTGGGAGTTTTAAGATCACCAGTGTAACACACTCTCCAAAAACACAGAATTTTTATGGGCTAAAAGCTGGAAAGACATAAATGCTGTTGAATTTGTCCTGGCTGAGTGGAAATTTTGATGATCGTGGTAGTATGATTTATGAGTATAACATTTTCCAGTCATTACGTGGTTGCATTCAGCATTGTGACATGATTTGCATATGTGAATATCCCTGCAAATTAACTTCTGATGAGAGCTACATCTGCCTGGATTAAGATGCTCCTATCTTAAAACCAATCCAGCTGCTACCCTGAAGGACCTATTTGAAAAAAAGGCAATCTGCAATGTCATCATATATAGTTTTTCCATATGTATGTGCCGATTTACATTTAAATGTAAATATTGCATGGCAGTATTGGTTACTTTGTTAGGGTTTATTCTGCCAACTAAGAGGCACTCAGTGATGTCAACGTTAGGATTATCTCTGCTGTGTAGCACTCTACTTTCCTCCGTTTCATTAACCTATCTACAGACAGCTAAGTATCAAGAGCTAGAGTCAGACCCATCACTGCTGTTCAAAGCCATTCTTAGCCGCATGAATAAATAAAGTCAAATTTAAAAGAAAACAATGCAAAAGAAAAACAAAACCATAAGACTCTCCAGAAATAACAGGAGAAGAGAACAGCAAAGGCCTTCAGCTGAACAACACCTTCTGCTGCTGGCTCAGCACTTCCCAGGATCAGGCTTTTCTGCTGGAGGATATGTATCCACAGAAAAATGGTACGACCCCTGCCACAGAAATCCTGCACGTGGGCTCTGAATGTAGCTGATAGACACAAGAGGTAAAGTCAGACAGGCAGACAGATGGGCGAGCACAGACAGATAATGAAGTAACGTTTTTTTTCAGAATAACTGTAAATTCATGTCAGACTCATGCTGAGCACTTTGCAGACCCCAGTAGTTTTTTTGCAGCACAGCAAAAGAGGAGCTTGAAGGAGGAGTTTAAAGGAGAGTCATGAGGCAGAGTTGTGACGGAATTGTGAGAAAAGCAGCAGAGCTTTTGAGCATTGCAAAAAAAGGGATTGTAGTGTATGGAAGCCAATACAACCACTTGACGCAGAAGATTGAGGAGGCCATGGAAGAGGTGCTTCGAGGGCAGCAACACAGTCAAAGCAATGGACAAATAGACTTCTCTTTGCGGTGGCCTTCCAGAGGTTTACCTAGGCAGTCAGATCGCTTTGGACGGGCTCTGAGAAACTGGCACGTTCTCAAAGAGATGAAGAGTTGTAAAGGCAGGGATGTGACTTAGCTGCGAGGCTCAGGAGGGAGGGGAACAGTACCCTGGAGGCCGGGCAGTGGTGGTGGGAGGCAGAGGAGGGAGAGGTTGCACCAGGAAAATGAAGAGACTGTGCGAGCTGTGTGGTCTTCAGAGCAGATCTGAGACACTTCAGAGACAGCAGAGAGGGAGAGGAGCTGGTATTTTAGGGTGGGAGGAAACAGGTCTAAAGAGGCAAGGAAGCGACGGGAGTCAGTAGCAGAGCAAAAGGAGCTGAGTTTGTGCTTGTGCTGACAGTACTTAGAAATAAGTGTAGAGAGGATCGAGGACAGGAGCCTGCGTAAAGGTAGAGAGATACTGAGAGAATGACGAGAGAGTTAAGAGAAGAACCAGAGAAAGGAAGAAGCACTGACCTGAGAGGAAAAAATATTTAGCATGGGGTTTGTGTGCTTTTTTAGGAATAGAAGAAATCAGATATTTTTATTTTGTTGGAAGCATTTTGATTTTTACTGATATCAAGTTTTTAAGATCTATAGTAGTTATTGCACTGAATGTATGAGCTTATCCTTTCTGCTCTCACAGAAATTCACTAACATTGCTGCTGCTTGAACACACTGCTTTTGCTAAAAGCCACTGCAATTCAATTGAAATTTTAAAATTGTGACAATATCAATACATTTGTAATGAATTTCACTTTGCACCTGAGTTGAAAGCTTGACACACAGAAGTCAATGGCCAAACCCCAAGGAGCAATTGGAAACTGTTTCAGCAGCTCATATGTACAGTCTTAACTGAGGCTTAAACATGTAGAAACCAAAACCACACAGTAATATCCATAGCACATTTTTAAGTGCTTTTCACCCCAGTGTTGTAAACTAAAATGGTAGTGGAAATACACTTCAAAAATCGTTACAAACAGAAAAAGTGTCCTTCCACCAATTCAATAAGGAGCAGTAAATACTAGTGTGCTAAGCAGCACAAAGTCTAGAAGCTAGAATAACTTCACACACACCCCCAAAAAAAAGGTTAACTACATATCTGTAGGCAAAGGCATAAATAAGCCATGCTCCTAGAGCTAAACATGTGCAAGTAAATGATCCCCCCATTCTTAGGCTGAGCAGTGACTTACTCTGAGATCAGTCCTCATGTGAATATAGCACTGAACGGGGTAAGGATGGCAGAGTCAACACCGTGATATATTTATATATGCCAAGCAGGAGACCTCAGCATGGACATAGTGCTGTGTTCTGCTGCTTCCAGGCTTGAGCTGGATTGCTCCTGCGGGTTGGTGTGGAAGCAAGAGAGCTTGTTCTGACTGCATCGCCATGTATAAATCTAAGTCCGTTGCTCGAAGACTCAGAATCTGCAGCTGGTCATTGCCTAATATAACAAGTTACTTACTTGATGGGTTAAGTCCAACGATGTTCAGTGCTGCTGAATGCAGTCACGTATGAAAATGTTAACAAGTGAAAGACATGTATTCAATCTTACCAGCATTCATGAACAGCAACACGATTCATTGCAGTGCTGGTAATTCTTAAATCAAGACCTCTGTTATGGAATAGGAATGCAGACTTAGGGAAGGCAGGAGGGATTCTCTCTCTAAAGCACAGCTAATCTCACAAGGTAAGGAGGGGTAGAGATCAGCCTGGGGAAGACCTTACAATCTTTATCCAGTGCAGGCTTTGCTTCCTCATAAAGCGGCTGCTTTCAGATCCCGCAAGTTAGAAGCAGAGTCAGCAGCGCTAAGTGAACTCATTGCCTAAATGTAAGTTCCTTCTTATCATAAAGTGTTGGTTTTATTACATTTTGGGATGACTAGGCGTAAAATCCCTGATATTGTGTGTTCCCAAGGAAGTTTCATTTACTGATTGTGTGCAATAAGAAATTTCTTCCAGTAAATAGAGTTCACAGTGGCCATATTCACATATCCATCCTGGTGTAATTCCCAAATGGCTTTGTGAAGGTCTGAAGAAGCAAAGGAGTAAATAAACTCATTCTCTGTCAGATTTACAGTTGCTTCTTCAAGAAGGACTGCCTTGATTGCTGTCTGTCTCTGTTGTTCCCTGGTGGGTTCACACAGAACTCCTTAAATGATGTCAAGAGCAGAGGGAGCTAGAGCAGTGACATATATTGGCTCTCAAGTTATTGGGAGATATCTTGATTTTATTTCTTCTGGCACCAGTAGTCACTCTTTGTCTTCTATTTAGCATGGAGAAACACAACATAATGTGCCCTCACAAGGGAAGGGTGAAAAGGAATCATGTTATCTTAGAGCATCAGGTGCTCATTATAACCGGCAATTAGCAAATCTCAGATGTTAGGATGCTTATTCAAGCCTTCTGATTCTACACTATTAGATAGGAAATCCCGTGAAAATCGGATGTGAGAATGCCAAGACTTCTGTCTCTCAACTGAGCTCAAATATTAAAAAAAAAAAAAAAAAAAAGGAAAAAAAAAAAGATGTTTTCGCTTATACTTTGGCACTTCCAAGCTTGGAAAGAACAAAGTACTGACTCAAGTACACACATCTGCTTTTAGAAATGTTAATTCAGAGGATTTAATTGTAGGTATTCCTAAGGTCTTGTTTGCAATCCTTAATCTGACAAGCTGGCAAGAAGTCTTTCACCTTTTAAATAGACTTTGAGCTAAGAATAATGAAAGCAACAAGACCTAACTTTTCCACAGGGCTGGGCAGCTTTGTTTCACTCCTGGCTATGGCTATGTGGAAGTGTTTTCTAACAATTGCATTTTCAAAAGGTGCCAATGAATCTGGTTACCTCAGATTTTCAGCACCTTTAGCACTCTAAACAGAGCACCCCAAAGGCCATCCTCAGAAGCCACTTGCCACGTTTGCAAATATGGATCAATATTTTGCATACTGTATATTCTAGATTGGCTTTGAACACAGCAGATATTATCCCTGTAACGTAAGGATTCCGTTACAGTTTCGTCACTCAAATATTTATGGAACAGTTAATTTTAGGTAGTTGCTTCAGAAGGGAGACAAATCTATTGCAGCACAGATAGATCTTTTGTGGTTTTCAGCTGATAAAATCTAGCCCAAGAGCACAAAGGACACAACTGAAGCTAATTGAAATATTCCCTTTGTCTTCTGTGGACACTGAGTCAGGCTCTCAGTGCTTTTACTGTTGGATGATTACCCAGTGGCCAATGCAAAATACTAGTATTTTTGTCTCATTCCTCAGAAACAGGACACACAGTCCTCCCCCCCACTTAGTATCATGGTCCAGAGTGCTCTAGGACAGAGAGAATGAATGATCATTCCACCTGTAGGGCAGCATAGATTAGTAGGACAAGACAGAAAAACCTGCACTGGCAACACTTCAACTGTACTTGCATGGTGGATAAAGGTAGCCCTTTCCTTTCTGGATACATTCGTGAGAGGCCAGAAAGAGCAATGAAATCATCAGCATTAGAACGTAAACCCTTCAGTAAGTGTTCTAGATATACTCAGATGGATATGTGGATTTACTTTAAAACTAGATACTCTGATTTTTTCATAATTCTGTTTAAGTTCAGAATAAATTTCTTTTTTATTGTTTTTAAACAATTGAAGAACATTTTAATTTACCTCTTCGATGCACTGACTTCCTCTGAGACAATGATTGAATAAATGGAAATTTACCTCTTATTCCTCCAGTTCCTGTTCAAGAAGTTTAGATAACACAGGCAGGATCCCATTTTTTATCCAGGAACTCAGACACCCAGAGAATCGTTAACCTCTGTCTCTTTTTTTTTTGCATGGCAACTATTAGCACAAGTGGCTTTTCTCAGAGCATTACACCAGCAGCCCTATCTTGTTTGTCTTAATTACCTAAGAAGTTTAACTCTGCCTTAGTTGCCTGAGTAATTACTGATTATTTGCCTGAGTGAGGTGAAGGGGATCACATCCTACAACATGGTCATACCCCTTTTGTTTGGTTGCTGTGTAATGCTTTGAGTGTGGCATCAGTGCCACCTCCCCGGCGTAGGTGGGCAACGTTCCAGCTGACTTGGGAGGGAGCAGGGTTTCATCCAAGGGAGTACAGTGAAACTCGCATCAAGTTGTCAGGCGCTGTGGGCATTCATCACTCTCTAGTTTGAAATAACTGTTTCTATACTTTGCACTCCCCAAACTTCAACCTGGTCAAAGCCAACTTTGGCCTTAAGGCCAACTGCCTACCTGCTCATGTCTCTCTAGGTCTCACCTCTCTTGGCCTTATTCCTCCTTCTACTTACGTTCCTGGTGCTGTAGTCTGGATTGCATAGCATCTTTTCTGTCAGGTCCAGTGTCTGGGCAGAAAGCTGATGTGGTACTGGTGAAGGAAGGATGTGACTCATCTTTCTGTGAAGCATTGGGGAACTCAGAGGCTATTTTTGGTGGAAAACGGAATTCTGTTCAATGGCGTTCTGGGGTAACAGACAAAACATAATTTGTTCCTGGGATACCTACAGTATGGAAGACAAATCTAAAAAATTTGTGAGCATTTCAACAAAAAAATGTATAATATCTTAACAGAAATACTTCTTGCACTATGTCATGAGCAGCCTCATTAGTTTTTCTTTGATAATTAGCTGTAACTGTGTAAAAATTATTAGCTGTGTTGAAACAAAGGGACTTTTGAAAGAAAACCAGCATGAATACTTATTGTTAGTAAATTAATTTGGAAAACCGTTGATTAAGCAATATACACCTAATTTCACATAAAAATGCTGATTTTTTCCCCTGAAGATTAACTGTGAATTCCATTAATATGAAGAAAGTTCTGTCTGAATATAAATTAGAGCTTTGAGAAAGTACGCTTGTACGCTGTATTGGGGAAAGTCTGAGTCACATACACAGAGGACCCAAAACGTGTGGAGTTAATGGCTTCAGCTTGTCTTCGTTTGTCTAGGTGTGACCTCTGTAAAGGCTACGGAGTGTCTGTGATCCTGCTTAGGTCTGGATTTTCCTCTGGTCTTGGCATGTTACTTTGTGCTCGGCTGCTGAAGCACAGAAGGAGCAGCAGCAGAAAATCTGCCTAAGTCAGCCACACCGATAGCTTCATTTTTCTCAGGTCTTGCCCATTTTTTGGTTACTTATACCCCACATGCTGCAGAATACTCCCTTTGCGGGACCAGCACATGTTCCTTCAATGCCTCGGTGAGCCACTGAGTGTGGCAGCGTGGGAGGATGAGGTTTGGCTGGCTCCAGAAACGGGGAGGCACATGCCTGGCTGCGTGTCGAGTTCCCTCTGGACGAGAGAGGCATTGCAGCATCGTCGCTGCTGGAGCCTCCACCACTGCCATCAACAGCTGAACCACTGCCTTCACCCCCTGCGCACCGCTGCTCCCCAGGCTCCCCGGCCACCTCCCATACGGCACCGCCGTTTCTGGCTGTCCCTCGCTCTCCTAGCACCCTGGCACTGATTTGGCTGCCTCTCTGGATTCCCTTTCTGAGGCTTCCTCACAACCAACACATGCATGAGAAGTGCAACGGGGTGAGGATGCTCATGGGTTAATTGCTCAGCTGCCTGTATTACACAGTGAGGGCTGGGGTTATCGTCTCTGGGTTTCTTACCCAGGTAAAATAACACGCAAACATTGCTTCCAATGCAATACTTGGCTGCCTAATGAAGGAGGATGTTCAAAAGGAATACATAAGTTCGTTTTTATTATTAAAAAAAATAAAATCAAATTGTGGAAAGGTTACGATACGAAAGTATGTAAGACAACTTTACAATTAATTCTCCTTTTCCTTCCCCGGAATTCAAGCATACCTCTTAGAACAAATGGGCTGGGGCTTGGGACAGTAATAAGTCTTTGATTTGAATATCATTCTGAAAGAATCACACATCTCTAAAAGATTAGGGAAATATAACTTTTATTTTAATGCGAGTAGTATTTTACTGGACCCTGGCAGGGTATTAGAGAAATTATCATTTTCTCATTAGTCTAACTGCCAACTAGCTCTTCTTACTTTCCTTTTCTTCACAATGGAGGGTGTCTCAGACAAAATGCTACTTAATCAAATTAATTAAGAGGGAGTAGATTTCTAAAGAATGAGGTTCAGAAGGAATCAGGCGAGGAACTTAGCATGTTCAAGACTTCAAATGCTTTCCCAAGTTCCGCAGACTTCAGTGATATTTAATTGCTTTTGAGTCAGGCCATAAGAGTGTGGCTTTGGGATTAAAGCAGGGAAAATTTTTGTTAGACAAAACGGTGCCATCAAATGGATTTATGAAAATATGGAAGTGTTGCTGAACTTCTTGTCAAAATAATTTCCTTCAAAAACATTCAGCTCTGTCAGTGCCTTCATTTTTTAATTAAACATTTTGACAATTCATGTTGAAACAACGGTTTGTTTCAAAATTCCTTTTTGCTATACAGTCATGAAGTCTGAAATCAAAATCACATCTGACTTGATCTTTTTGTAATCAATTATTCAGAATAACTGAGTTTTGTGCCAAACTGAAATAATTATTTTTTGAACTGTCGGAACTGCCGATGAATGCAAAAATGAAGCAACTGGAATAAAAGCAATGTGTGTGCAGGACTCAAAATTTGAGGGCTACTTCATGGATATTTTATTATAACTTAGCTTATTCAATTGTCATATGCATTTATGTTAACTGCTGTGAATACACAGTAGTTATACAGTTTATTTTAGCATATATATTGAAAACAATACTTATTTCTTCAACTACAACATATTCATCTGCATCCTATTCTAGGAAGAAATATCTAGCTGTTAGTCACTTGTGATTAATACTTCATTATTATATAATGCTCACTGTAAAAACTCATGCAGGCACCACCTGTTGTGTCAGGCTCTGTACAAATCAGGATTGTGAAACATCACAGCCTGGTCCAGCTCTGCTGGCTCCTGGACCTTAGTTTGTTGCAATGGGATCCCATTGCGGTGTCCAGCGTGATACAAAGGACTGGGGTAGAACCTAGATCCAGGCTATTCAGGAGCCCTCTTCAGAAAGAGACCCTTCTTTCCCTCTTTTTCCTCAACAAAAACCTTTCTTAGCAGTAGGCTCCTGGTAATGATCTAATCCAAAGCTTTCAGCCCAAAGCTTTAGGAGGCACAACAGCATTTGGGTCTTATGACAGTCAGTGACTGACCACAAGCTCCAAGGTGGAAGAGATGCGTTCTTGTAGGGCACCTCAGATGTGAGGCTCTGCTTTTGTGCCACAGCGTTGATCTCCAAAGATGGGTAACCATCCTGGTTTGGTGACAGCACACCATGGAAGAGATGCCACAGTGCTGCTCAGTATTTATGCTGCTGCAGAGAAACTTCAGGCTGGACTGAGCCACATAGGTCTCAGACTGTCTATGTCAGATCTGACAGATCTGCCTTATCAGAATCCTGCCCCTCTCCCTGTTTGTTTGAACAACCATCCCTGTTTGTCCACGGGATATGTTTTTCAGGGACAGCATGATAGTAAAGCACAGAGGCAAAGGTATAGCATACATCCTTCTGTCTACTCAAGGGTAGAAGAACTGCATAGACCTCTGGTAAACATCATGCGGCTTAGTGCAGTTCCCCTCAGACTGATCTCACTTCCCATGTTCAAGTACTTCATGGAGAGTCAAGTCCTCACCTCTCACGCTCAAGTCCTTTAAGGAGAGCTGGTTTCATTTGCACTTACTCAGAGAGATCTGATGCTGTCAATGAAGACAACTTTCTCGCATGAAGAAGCACATCTGTTTGAAATGGTTTCTAACCCTTTTTTGGCAAAGAGGTCAGCTGGGAAAAACCAAAGCTCTTTGCCATGTGTGTTCTCAGGTGGAACATTGAGGCAAGAGGGATGAGGCATGAAGGGGAGGAGGCATATCCACAGCTAATAGTCCTTTCCTCAAGCAGAGTTCTTGAAGAGGAAGCCATCAAAACTACTGAGAATAGAGCTTTGGTTTTTTAGCTCTTTCACAGATCTGTGATTCAGAGGGTGTAATGCGAAAACATGTGATTCTCTTCTGAAAGGATAGCTATGGTGTATGTGATATTCATGAAAACCACTAGAATCTGTGACTTGCAACAACCTCTGAAAGCTCATCTCTCTATTTCCATTTACCAATTCTCTCCCTTCTTCTCCCCTGTAGCACTATCTTATTGCAAAGTCTCTAAGGGGAGGTGCCAAATAGGGTGAAATAACTTAAATATTTCCATAGAGAAAGAAGAGGTACCTCATTCAGAAGTCATGTTTTTAAAGCCTTATGAGAGAGTGCTTTATTCTTTGGGGTTTTTTTTAAGTAGAATGAAAGCAATAATGAACATTAAGTGGAATCAGCTGAGATGAAGGAGAAACAGCCCAGCTAGGATATCATGTAAAGCCAAAAAAAAAAAAAAAAAAATTGGACAGAAGTGTTTCTGAAACTAGCTATACAGAAAGGAAAAAAGTCATGTAACCAAGTAAAGAGCAACATACTGCAGATTTTTGTTCTAATTGTTAAAAAATGTTCTTTCCCACTCTTAGACCTTCTAGTCCAAGTTTGAGCCCGAAGCAAATTTTTACAGTAGAGTTATAAAACCATGAAAACAGAGGTTTATAATGGAAACACTGGCACAATCCTAACTAATGGTGTTGTGCCATGGGGTGCCTCTGTAATAAAAAAAGAGTCTCTGAGCCTGTATGCCAGCCAGAATAGCTAGCAACACCCAAAAAAATAGACAGAGGTAGGTGAAACATCAGCAGCACTAGCTTTCTGAGATTAAAAAAGTACACAAAGTCCTTCACTGTAAAGGATTACAAACAAATAATTTGTCACAGTTTTGAATGAATACAGAATAGGAACCATGCTTTGAGAAAATGATGGGTTATTAAGGTATGGAATTTAATATCATTGTCAATCTATAAAACTTTTACAACCTAGTCTTATTTGCACAGAGATTACATCCCCAAAGCTCAGTGCCAAAGACACATGTTAATAAGCTCACAACTTTTAATTAAGCAATATGTATAAGTAGATTCCCATTAAGCTGTGATTTGTGGGCTAGTTCATTAAAGTGGGTTCCAGCCACCAGACACATATTCAATACAAATCAAGCAGCCTGCATATTATCCAGCTTAATGTGAGCCTACTTGGGATATTTTATCACCAGTTCAGATTGGCGGTTCAGAGAACTATATTTTTTTCTAAGACTGGGGGCAGCGACCAGAACCTTATAATGACCCCATGTTGTTTTCTTAATGAAACTATCCATCTGAATTGTTTAGTTGCAACTGGTAATTATTCATACAGTTAATCATAGTTCTATTATATACAATATATATATGACATTCAGCGAGAACACATTTGCTCTCATTTGAATGAAATGCGTAAAATAAGGCATAAAAGAAGGAAATATGGATATTAAGGACCTGGAACAATAAAAATAATTCACACGTTTTACTCCAAAGAGATTGATGACAACATTTTCCAGATCTTGGAATAACTCTCTTTTAAGTTCCTGAATTATGCTAAAATTTCTGCCCCTAGTTTGTGACACAGGGTGTCAAGTAGAATTTTTTCAATCGCTTTACTCATGCCACAGTATGGCATGCCATTTCACATCTTTCTTGCTTAGACAGATTTCCCATTGATTACATCAGCAGTAAGGATTGTACAGCTATCTGATGCACCGGTCTTAAAAATAAGATGGATATTCTGCACTATTTAACTTTTTTTTTGCAGAAGTTAGAAGTTCATGGATCATTGGACCATAATCCAGGAGAAATTACTACAGTCAGATTTCTGGAGAATAATGCTTCATCATAGCATTTTCTTCTGGTATTCCTTCCAAAGTAATAAGTTAATGAATTAACTTTGCTACATATTTACAGTTATCAAGAGTGACAACTGTTGTTTTTAACAGCCCTTTCAGTAAGGATTCTACCGTACTTAACTGTAAGGAAATATGCATTTTATTCACTGACTGAATTTTTCCATGTAACCTCTCTTTAGCCCCCATAAAACTACACAAAATACCCAGGGTCAATTTTTTTTTTTTAATTTATATTTTCTATTTCACTACTGAAATATTCTCTAAACATCCAGTCTTAGCTAATGTAATGATACTATCAAGAGCTGCCCAGTATTTATTTGTAAAGCAGAATTTGCCACCCAGCCCCAGAGCAGTGGTCCATCTTATTCAGTATCTTGGTAACTGCAGCAGCTTAGACATGAGGTTTTATGAAACCAGGGTGGGAATGAGTTCCAGTAGAGGAGACTCCGTGTTGAAAGAGAAAGGAGGGAGCTCCTGAGAAGGAAAGGTGAATTACAAATCAAGAAGACAAGGAGAGGAGAAAGATCATAATTAGCTATAGCTCTAACTGTAACAAGAGGAATTTTTCAATCAATATGGTAAGCTGCTTGTAGCCAATTAAAAGACTGTAAAGCAGGGACAATGCCATATGTAGATTAGGCTAGTCTCATAAAAAGAGCCTTAAAGCAGCGTTGCATAGTTCATGAATTGATTTTGCTTGAAGGCCAAAGAAAAAGGAGCTGCAATAAGCCAGTCCTATAGTAACAAAAGTGGTACCTCGGAGAACACCATCAGCAGCAAATGATCCAGTCAGAGGAGTTTTACACATCCCTTTTTTACCAAAGCTTCACCTCACCTCACCAACTTTCATAGGATCACACTGGCACAAAACTATAACGAAGATTTTTTTATGATTACACTATTTCTGAACTAACTAGAGCAATGCAGACCTGGGAAAAACCGCACCTCTACCTTCAGCTTTAATTCACTGCTGAATCCCAGCACTTTGCCTTTGACAGCTCCATGGGGTACAACAGTGTTTGGAGGAGTGAGGAAACTACCACAGATGCCAGAAGCTAAAGAGTTAAAAACAGGCTCCTGCAGCCTGCAGAGAAAACGTGGAGTCAAGGAAAACACCCAGACATATAGCTGTTGAGACAGGAGCAACATTACAGCCATTAAAATCAAATGTCAAAGAAGGAACAATGCCTATTAGCTTTTAGAAACCAAAAACGAACAGTTCAGCTTTATCAAACAAATGGGTTGCACTATCCAATTACTAACTTCTGATAAGCACCATGTCAATTTTGAAATTGTACCGCTGAGTCTGTGGAGAAGAAAAAATAAATCTGAGTTATCCACATAACAAGGATAAAAGGAAGCCAAACTATCACAATCCTGACCTAATTACCCAGGCAAATCACTCCTCTTTCAGGAACATTGTAAAGCCAGTAAAAACACTGTAGCCTTCGCTGACGAAGCTCTGACCTTGTATGAGGCCCCTTTCCTCTCCCGTTCAGGTCCCATCTGGTCAGAAGCCTTGAGAAGTCCTCCTTTGGGTCCTTCACTTGAAGCAGTATCATTCGCAGCATCTTTTTGTTTCACCTTAAGCAGAAACGTAACAGCTAGGACTGCGTATGCCCCAGCTGAGCGGGCAGCAGAGGGCTGCAGCCTGCAGAGTGAATGGGACTCCCCATCCACCAACACATAGTTAGGCACAGCCATATAGAGCGGCTGGCAAGCATACTAGAGAAAGCCAAGGGCATAACCAATAGCCTATTTGCTTTTTTAGAGTAATGTCCATTGCGTTCAGGGAGGATGCAAAGGCTTCCATTCCCTCTTCAGTGTTGTTAAGTCTGAAGCTGGTTGGCAACTCCCATTTTAGTGCTATTCTCTACCCCAAGGTGCATGAGCTGTAGATTAAGCACGGGTTGAATTTCTCCCTCAGAGCAGACAAAAGGAGTTATGAAAACAGCAGCAGCAGAGTATATCATTGAAAGAATAATAATAATTAAAAAACCTCATAAAATATAGCTGATTTTTTTCTTTTTGAAAATATGTTTATGTGGTTAAAAATAAAGCATATTTTTCACGCATTCTTATCTAACATATGGTTGTCATCACATACCTGGATGGATGAAGCCTTGAACTAAATAGAGCTAATGTTCCTTTTGCCTTCCCCATATATCCTGACAAAGCTGAAGGAGGGTACATATCACCAGGGATATGGCAATATTAGAGAGAAAGCTAATACCTTAGTAGGATTATTTATGAATTTTAAAACATATAGCTACTTAATGACTTTGCTGACAACCCTAGTAGTGCTGGGAACATAAGCCACTGTAGAGCTGAGTAGGTTCCCTTAGTGGACAGCCACCAAGTTTGATCCATTAGATGGAAATTTTGTGTCTTCCCTCCTCCCAAACGAGGTGGCATGGGTAACTTTGGGGGTTCCTACATTAACGTCTTAGATGAGCTTTCAGGGCAAATCTTCCCGATGGCCCCACTTACTGTGCTTTCTGCTTCCCACTGTGGCAGTCTTGGGACACATTCACTGGGTTCCTTAGTTGAAACTAGGCTGGAAGATTATTCCAATTTATTCATGAAAGTCTGTTCCAGGAATAAACCTACCTTACTCCAGCGCCTAATGGGCATTAAGTCCACAGGACCAGATTACAACTACTCTGAAGTAAACCCCGACAACCTGTGTGGTATGGATGCCAGACCTTCAGCCCCAGCTGTTTTCCTCTACAGATCTGTTCCTACTGTCCTGTACTACTGTTAATGTAGATGTAGTCTCTTAGTGTTGCTTCCTTACACATTCTCACGGCATACACTTCTTGTGTTTTTTTCATCTCAGTCTAAAACAAGCGTTAAAGTCCATGTTTCATCCCCAACCACTTAGCCATCTTTGAGGACTCTCACCTCGAAGATCTGTCTTACCACTCACAACATTTGTAGTCAAATGAGAAGCACAGGACTTCCAAATAAACCTTTAAACCAGACAGACACACACACACAGAGCAGAAATCCACTTCAGTTGCAGCTGTGCTGAAGGAATGACAGCATCACCCCCACCTGTCCTCACCACCCTTCTCTCAAAGATGACTGCGCTCAGAGCTGCTAGTGGAGTTGCTCATGCGAATGCTCTCTCACCTGTTTTGGGTAAAATGGCCCTGTGAAGCTTGAACGACTGGAACAGAAGGTATTTGCTGCTCATCCTGAAATGTGTGAGGGAGAGCTCCCACAGGAGCTGCTCCTGCATGAAAAAGCAGCTGCAGATGATCTCTTCAGGTGGCACAGCTGCGCTTGAAGGAGAGCTTGTGTCCACAACAACAGCAAGGGCAGAAGAGAAAAGCTAAAAATTAGAAACCTGAATTCAACGGCTCTTAATCTGGTCTCACTATTTTCTTTTTGGACCAAGTTGTGCCTGTACCAGCTCTTTCAACATTCCTTGTAAAATCCCGCTGGCTGTCAGAGGAGCACAGACAAGCCCTCAGCTTATAAGTACAGCCCCACACTTGAGTAAAATGTTGTGTTCCTGATAAGCTGGATTCATGTGCATAAGGCCATTGATTCATAGGGAAAATCCAGTATTTAAGAGTTGTTAGTAGGTCAATGTAATGTGGTAAGTTTTGTGGTGCCAATGCAATTTTTAGACCCAAAATGTAAGCAATTCTAAATGGAAATGTGGGGAAAGAAAAAAAAAAAAGGAAAATAGGAGGCTGTAACCAATTCCTGTCCACCACTTGTTAAAGAAAAAACATAATGTGATGAGACCATTAAAAATTTTAGACTTTTCCATCTCTAATTTGAAAGATTCTGTGAAAAAGTAATGTACATTCTCCAATAGTTTAGAGCTTCTCTAATATATTCACAGATAATATTTGTGGAAAAAGACAAAAGCCATCAAACACTGATTTATAATTCAAAGAGGAAATAAACAGCATTGACAACAGACAAAACTCTGAAAAGGTTTGAAATACAGAACCTTGCCACTGAAATCTCTCCTGCTATCATTCTATATACATGAGCACACACATACACACACATTCATGCACTGGTTTTAGATGCAATGATAGTTGTCTATTGCTCCTAATTCAATGTGGTTATGTTTTCCATTGCATGGTGACGCTCTAAAATTTATCTGAAACAATGTTGTGCAGAGTCCTTTCTTTTTTATTTTTATTATTTTATTATGTAAAGACTCTGCGCCTTTGGAGTAGGAGGCTATTATAAATATATGTTGTAGTGCAGATGAGGAACTTCTCCAATTTCATTAACAAGTCGCAAGATCTGTGCGTATACCTCCCACACAGAATGTTTTAGAACTATGCCCTATTATGTCTAGTTAAGTCAACCTTGTGTCATTATTTCATATTAGTGTATATGACAGGATTGGCATACCCAGAAAAGATGCATCAGAACCATTACATGTCAGCCAAGAAAATAAAAAAAGGAATTCTATATTTTGAAAACTAGGTTAAATAGCATGTCCTTAAGTATTTTGAGAAGAAAAGGTATATTGGTACCAAAAAGAATGTGTGCTGTTTTAAGGTTTAAGGAAGTACTTTGAATAAAGATCTTGTAAAACAAGAAAAAAGAACCCAACTTCGAAGTGCATATCCAAGTAGAAGAAGACAGGGGAATGAGAATGAAAATCTGCTGCACCAAGAGAAGGAAGCATTGCTTAAACACCTTGTTTTAGAACATATATTGTAAAAGACTGACATTTTTTTTCACAAGGAAACATTGTGAAATAAGTCAAGATTTTACAAAATATTTCTTTCACGTCCAACATCGTTATCCTACACTATTAGTGGAAAGACTTCTGCTGTACAGACTACACTGATTTCACTAAAGTGTTAAGCACAAATGGAAAAGGTACTTGTTTTGAAGAGATCTCATAATTTTCACAGAACCCCAGAAATGTAGGGCCAGAAGAAAATTCAGAACATCTCCAGCGAACCTTTGTACTAAAAATAGGTGAACTATATCTAGCTTACCCCTTGCATATGGTTGTTTGCCCTGTCTCCAAAAACCAGAAAGAAATAGTATTTGCAAGAAACTTAAGCTGATTACCCCTTATCCATCCTCCCCTGACCACAGAAAACAACTGATTGTCATTTTTACAATGAATCCTGGAAGAGGTGGTATTTCCTTCCTTGTATGAACTCCTGCAATTATGTGCTGACAGGTGATTCTTGGTTTTCATCTTTTTAGTTTGTCCCTCACTTCCTACCCTTTTCTCTTTATAAAGAAAACAGCTTCCAAACCTAGTCATAAAAGAAAACTCAGAATAGGATTCCCCAAAGAATGACACTAGGGAAAAATGAAGGACTCAAGATAGTTTCATGTATAGTCTCCCTAATCTTGTAATTTTGATACCTGAACTGTAATTTTCTCTCCTTCTAATGTTTGATTTTGCTGGTGAAAATGCAGCTGTGGCTCAGACCTTGGGCCATCTCCTGCGTGTGTCGTTCCGAGGACTTTTGCTGTGTGGCTCCTGCCAGGTGACTCCTGCTTAGGAAGAGGAGGCTTAGGAGTGGTCTGAGACTCAGAAAGGTTTATGACTTCTCACAGCTTCTGCGTGTTCGGACAGCAGATTTGAGTGTCTCCCAATGCCCATTGCTGTGGAGGAAATAATGTTGCTATGTGACGTAAAGGTAGCTCTCAATGTCAAAACCTCTTCTGGTGTAAATTCTCACATCTCCATCGTCTTTAACTGAGCAGCCAAAAAGTACCTGTGCTGAGGATCAGGCTCCTCATCTCTAGATTACTGGATAATAATATCCTATCAAGGAGATATAAGAGGGAATCAGAAAAGCTCATCAAAACGTTCAGTGACATGGCAGCAGATTTATGAGAAAAAAAGATGTCATTATAAAGAAGAAAAAAAAAAGGAAAGTCATATTCATTAGCAAGAAAGGAAGACCTAAAGAAGGTACAGGAGATGCAAATATTACAGATCTACCAGCGCTTTGGAGTTTTGTTGTTAAGAGAGAGGGAGGTTTTCTTAGGGCATTTAATTAAAATGAGGTACTGCTTCTCTTTCTTTATTTTTACATTTTCAATCTTTTTATTATCATAGCAATACGTCTTCAACTGCTTCCTTAAGCATTAAGAGCTGATTTATTTAATAAAACTGAGGACTGAGCATCACTGGAAATACTGCTTCCAATGGAATGCTCTCATGCTGTGATTGGTGAAGTGCTAAGTAATTTGCTTTTAATGCTAGCACATACCACTTAGCACTATATTTAACTGAATGATGAAAATCACTCATTTTTCATCCCTTTGCTTAACTGGTGCTCAGTGTAATCTATCTACTGTACTGTGAGCCTAGCGCCAGATATATTCTAATAGACCTTGCTCTCCAATCTACAACAAGCATTTTAATTTTTAATTCATACTTATGTCTTTATCCTTTAATAGAACAGAACTACAGATGGGGAGTATGTTTTAGATAATAAGAGCACAGTAGGTACCTAGGGAAACTACACCACTAAAAGGATTCTTTATTTACACTTTTCAGTAATGACTACATATATATAGCTACACGGGAGAAAATTGTTGTAAAGGAACACTGCATAGACAGGCAATTACTATCCAACTATAACTGAGCATTATGGATGACGTTGCTGATAAGAGCACTTCAGAAAACAATTTCAAAGCCAATGCCACCCAGTGTATATTGACCAACAACCATGGGAACTCATAGGATTTAAGTAACCAAAATTAGTAGGTAGGATGCTACATTTTCAGCAAAAATGTAAGGTAAATTTACTTAATATTTAAGCATGCTTTAAATCAGCTTTCAAGAGTATGTACTGGTGCAGAATTGTACATCCCAGATCAGATGAAAGTCAGTGGAGGCATGCCAACATAACTGAGGGAATAAAAGTGGTCAATCAAGTCCTTCATGCTGAACAAAGTCTCAGGACCAGATCCACATTTGTTAAAAATATCAGCATAGTCCTGTCACAACTGAAGGTGTGGTGGCTCCGCACGTAAAGTCAGCCTTGCCATCAGATTAAATAATAGCGTATTACCAACACTGAAGTCAAAATCTCACAGAACCAGACTGGGATATCTTAACTCAGTGGTGTGAAACCCAGGGTATGATATTACCCAAAGGGATTTTTACCATTACATTCAGTCATGTTCAAAGACAACACTGAGGCCAAGAAGATGCATACAGTATGATGCTGCCCACACCATGCTGTCGTCTTGGTACTGTCGCCCAGAAACTGCAGTAGGTTACAGACCACCACCTTAACTCATAGCGGAGGACAGTCACGTATACAGGCAATCCTAGTGGCCTCCACTGCACTGTTTGTGTCATTCACCCATTGTGGGGTAATCGGCATTACCTCAGCATCTGGGGTAATTGGTGAAAAGCGCGACTCTGCTCAGGTAGAAAAAATCCACAGAAAAATTCTAGGACTGGTTGGTTTCTCTTCAGTTAGTTTCTTTTTCAAAATTATGTACAATAGTTTAAAGTGTCAACAGGCAAAGGAAACATTAAAAAGGCAATTTTATTCCTGTTAGAACAGAGAGAAGTCATCCAAGTAATATCTGATGATAAACTCACAAAAATCACATCACTTCTTGTAGATATTCAGAAGATTTTTAACACCATTTCTGTCTGTGTGTAACACATAAAAACACACACATATACACATGCACACAAATCAATTTAAAAAAAGAGAAAAAAAGTGGAAACTAAATTGTTACCTTGCAAACCCAAAGAAAAACTGTTTTCAGGAGTGACATTTAAACCTCCAGGCTACTACCAAATGTCATTTAACGATTATTCAGGTGGATGAGAACCATAGATTTAAGTATCAAAATTAATTAACAATGTTCAAGACATTGGGAAAGATCTTGCAAAGGTAAATGCATCTGAAAAAGTTTTACCAAACCAGTGTGAACAAAGGGACACCAGAAAAGCATACGTGTTAGAAAAATGTCACTGATTACTATGTTAATTGATTACAGTGTTCTACATGAATGATTCAAAATAGCAGGAAGGTAAGATTCTTCCCTTTTCCATCTGCATTTTCAGGACAAAAAGGATCCTACTACAGGGAAGACCAAGAGTCAGGGCACTGTCAGTCTGCCCTTTATTCTGCATTTGCCTCTGACTCTGGTGGTCTTGGACAAATGACTTCACCTTTCTTGCCTTTGTTCCCCTTCCCACTTTCTCCTTCTGTTGTGTCTCGTAGTCCTCGCCTTTGGGGCACAGACTTCATTTCTTATGCATTTGCATGAAGACAAATAGAATAGACACTGACTGGTTCAAACTAACGAGCAATACTTTAATACTAAGAAAGCATGAGGATAACCTCCAGGTTGCTTTAAGCTGCTGTAGCTCCCAGGGAAGTAGGTCTGACCAACGTTAAGATCCCATCAAAATGATCTCTGGGATCTTGTAAATTTTGCAGCCTGTTGGGACTTGGCTACAGAAGTGGTGGCATGAAGCCATCATTGTTCCTCTTCTGGGCATCTTTGCAGCCCTGCAATTACAATAGTGTTGTGCTTTGAACAATTACTGAAAGCACTGTCAATGTTCTAGTCATGAAACTTGAAAGACAAATCAGCAACATTTTCCCCACCACCACTAACAGGTACAAGCAAACCTGAGAAATCTAGGAATGTCTCTCTATTTGGAAGAAAAAAAAATCATATTAAATAATTACATTTGCATGATCCAGTCTGTCATCTGATCCAGTGAGCTCACCACCTTGAAAATCTTGTTGAAGCCACAGAAGAGCTATGAATGAAGCATTTCCAGGACAACACTGTATGCACAGAGGTGTGGACGTCAGAACCGTAAATCCTGTCAGACAGTAACCATACCACGGATGTGGATCAGGATGTAAACAACTCTGTGGACTATGCATTCCTGCAGGAATTAGCTCTTGTCAGAGACAATATGATTTCCTGAAGATTAGGAAAAAAGATGTAGAGAAAGACATGATGTAAATACACTGGCGACAGTGTACCGATGACTTCCCTCCCCAACAAGAATGATACAGGAGTAAGAGCCCATACACTAAATTTATCAGTTTTCCTTCAAAAAAGAAGTGTCTTGTGTGCTCATGTGAACTTTCCAAGGTTACTCTGTCAGCAGACAAGATTACTGTGGATTTAAAAGTAACACAAGGTACTTTTAACTGAGCTTTACTCCTCAGAGGGCATCAGAAAACTGACACTGATAGGACTCAGCTAAGTGCAAGGATCTGGTGGAGCCAGATCTGGTACTGAGACCCTTGGTAAGGAACGAAAGGAAATTGGTATCTTGCAATAACAGTGATGTCTAAGGACACCCACTGTGTTCCGTAATTCTCTGTCATTGAACACCCTGATACTACCTTTGATCAGCAGGAACTTCACTTAGCAACTTGATGTACACGGGCATGTTCCACTCTGTACGTACTTCTCTAGGTGCTGGAAGGGGTCCAGCGGCTCTCAGTACACGGTGGAAAACACAAAGCAAGTCTGAGAGATTAGGACTTTCGCACTCAGACCAATACGTGTGGACACATACCTAACCGTATATAAAGTAGCTGATTTAAGCCTGCCCTCAGCATACTTTAAACACTGGCCCTTGCTCCAGATAGATTGCTCTGAATTGCGTTACTGTACTGAGTTTCTGAATGGAAAGTGTGACAGCGTTTGGGTGAATGACAGCTCTTAAGCCTTCAGGACTCTTGCAACAAGACCTATGAAACTACCCAAGGATGAAGACCCACTGGAAAACACAGCTGTGACATTTCAGCCCTAACCGATCGCACCCTAGTCTTTCCAAGAGAAACTGTGTTTTCAAATTATCTGTTTTCTTCTACCCCTCCCATGTTTTTATGCCTAGGTATCAGCATTGGTTTTCAACTAGGTACCGCAACTGAAAATAATACCTTTCCAACTTGCTGTACTCTTCTTCCTCTCCCTCAGCTTGATATGTGAAGATGTATGCAGCACGCTGTCTGTTTTGCTTACGCGCTCCTGGGCTGTGCTCATTTCATCACACAAAAGACTTTCTCCAGTAATATCACCAAATGCCTGAAAAAAACAGAACGGACAAAACCAACATATTATTATGGCAGCGTTCATTGAAATATCAGAGGGAACATAGATGACTTTGATTACACTTCCCCACCCCTCTCTTCTTGCTTTCAAAATATTGCGGCTTAGAAGCTTTTGTGTGTGTGAAATTTTATTCTGTCATACTAATAACCCAGCTTTACAGCAGCTTACAGTTTAGCTTTCATGGTTCAGTTCCACTCCTAGGCTTATAACAATTTTTCTAACAGTTCTGCCAAAATATTAGAAAGTAAAAGTAACTGTAAATGTATTCACTAATACAGATAGAGCAGTGAGATTAGCAATTTAAACACATGTGAAATGTGAATTCACCTAATTTTTCTCAGTCTCTAAACGCTTTAGTAAAACAGTGGAATGGGGATTTTTACGCCCGTTGCTTTTAATAATTTCTTCTTATGATGTTCTTGACACATGGAGAAGATTTGAGTGAATAAAGAATAGACCTTCAAAGAAGAAAATCATGGCCATGAGGAGGAGATGATGTGTTATAGGACTGGAAACTGGTTATAAAGCCAAGACACTGCATCAGATCCAGCTCAGTTCATTAGCAGTTACCACATCGCATGTCAGATCCTCAGCTTGTGTCATGTGGGTGGCATTTTGCACAAGAGTGCCCTGGCTCCGATTGTTTTCACTTTCTGGAGTGCTCATATAAGAGAAATTTTGCTCAGATGAATGTGAGCAGAAATCAAATTTCAGACACGGAGAAGTAACAGAGCCTCAGCTCTGTCTAGCTGCTGTTACTCAAACTCTAGCATGGAAAAAGCAGATTGCTCCAGTAATACCGTAACGTTTTAATGAATTTTGCTATTCCCAACCTGGTTTAGCACAGCTGTAATAAATTATATAAACACTGATTTATGTCCAGGAATAATATATGTTTTCTATTGTATTTTTGTGTACTTTTATAATCTGTCTGATGAAGCATCTTAAAACGTTTGTTGTACTTCTGGGTTTGATACCCTGTGGAGCTGGGAAGCGCTGTTACCTCTGGAACTGGGGGATACAGGCAACGTAGGGGATATTCCCCACCTCACGTAAAAAACTGTGATTGAACATTGGAGTGGTCTTGTGCATCCTACATCCTAGGCAAGTTTCTTCATACCAGGCTACTCTTTCTTCTTAGCTATCTAGCACTTATGCAGAACACCTACTACTTTATTTTCAGTTTTATTCTTTTACACTAAGAGACAGTCCAGTTTTAGACTGTCCTAAGCTGTTTCTCTCATAGTATAAATGATCTTCAGGGCAGCTCAAACAGAGATACAACATCATGTCAGGGCTTCATAGCAACACTTTTGCAATATACAAAGTCAAGAAGACAGAAGACAAAAAGGGGGCCTATAGCATCAATTAGCTAATAGAAACAGCAATATTTTTCCTGTTGCAATAAACTGAGAAAAAATGTGGAAACATCATCAGCGTATACCTGGAGATTTATCCTAATTCCCCAGAAGCTGGAAGACTAATTTCATAGAATCATAGAATCATTTGGGTTGGAAAGACCTTAAGATCATTGAGTACAACTGTAAACCTAACACTGCCAAGTCCACCACTACACCATGTCCCTAAGCCCCTCGTCCACATGTCTTTTAAATACCTCCAGGGATGGTGACTCAACCACTTCCCTGGGCAGCCTCTTCCAATGCTGAATAAGCCTTTCAGTGAAGAAATTTTTCCTAATATCCAGTCTAAACCCCCCTGGTGCAACTTGAGGCCATTTCCTCTTGTCCTATGGCTTGTTATTTGCGAGAAGAGACCAACACCTACCTCACTACAACCTCCTTTCAGGTAGTTGTAGAGAGCAATAAGGTCTCCCCTGAGCCTCCTTTTCTCCAGATTAAATAACCCCAGTTCCCTCAGCCCATAAGACTTGTTTCTATGCATAAAAGAGGATACAGGGGATATTTAGAGTCCACTGGAAAAGCCTTTCCGTTGGTGTTGGTTAACACATACCAAAAGCTCTTTCAGATCTGATAGTTCACATATCCAGCATGCCTGACCAAAGCAACAGAAACCCTTTGCTATACTTAAGGTGCTATCGTTTACTTGTGTACTTTAAATTGCAGCTTGTATGGATATGTCAGATTTTTAGACTTGATCAGATGTTGTGCAGAGTTCTGTTCTTAAATTAAAGTCCAAGTTGTTGTTTCTGAGAGTGACTTAATAGCAGTAACCTTACGGTTAATCAACCATGTAGTAAAGTTCACTGTGCACTTACTGCAGTGTAATTATAAAGTGAGCAAAAACATAATTGATGCATTTTGTCAATCTGTGTAGCTGCAAGGTACTTTTTCAAAGGTTATTTTTTTTTATTCGGGTAAAATAAGTTAATGCTGTTTTGGCAATTATCCTTTGACTTCAGAGATTTTACTGCTGATTCAGGTAAAACTACGTCATAGATGAATAAAGATTATAAGTGTTTAAGAGTACAAAATACCTTCTGCAGCAATCAGTGGCTCTACCCTCGCAGCATAAAGTCATTCAGAAAATCACTGAAAATACAGCAAATCTGAGTGTTTAAAGCGGGTTGGAACCAAAAGGAAGCGTTTCAATACAAAATAGCACTTTTAAAGTACTCCTTAATTCCCAGCACTGATGTTTGTTATACAGCACAACAACAGTGATATGACAACATTTTTCCCATGAGCATTGGCTCAGACTGAATGGATGCGCTTGAACTTGCTCCCATCCCTTCTGTGAACATCCGAAAGAAACAGCTCTAACTCCTCAGGCCCCCATGGAAAAATAAATGTAAATATCCATGCCCATAAAATATTTGTGTGTGTGTTGGCTAGGTATGTAACACTTGGTCCTCATCCCATGTTCTCTGCCAGTATAAGGAAAACAGCATGTTTTAAAATTGCATACTCATATATAGAACAAAGATATAATGCTGCAGTGTAGGTATTTATTTCAGTCATTTGCTGGTTATCTGAAAGCCTGTGCGTCCTGCTGAGAGACAGTGGTGGACCTGTCTCATCACTTTCCTGGTCCTTCTATTGGACCACAGCCTCCACCACAGATAAGCAGGACATGGCGTCTTGATGGAAATACATCTTTTTCCCCATGGCTCTGTGAGTTTCTAGGGCAGAGAGTATATCAAACCTGGGATTTGGAGAAAACTAGAGAGGGGAGAAATGGCCACATGTTGCAAGGCTGCCTCCTACATTTTGATCCTGTTGCATGCAGCAGCATAGCCTCGGCTGTAGTTGATAATCTTAAGAGATTAATAATTAATAGACAGTTTCCATTTTAGACTATACCTCAGTAAGGACTTAATCTTATACTTGAAAGGGTAAACAACCCGAAACAGAAGGTATCGAGATGTAACTTCTCCTTGGCTGAGACTCAGTATGCGTGTCCTCTTCATCTGCAGCAAATGGGTTGGCTTAGGTATCACAATGGCAAGGAGCAACAGACTGGGTCCATTTCAGGACAGGATTCACATGTCACATGAAAGATGAGCTGGATCACAGAATCACAGAATCACAGAATCATATAGGTTGGAAAAGACCTTTAAGATCATCGAGTCCAACCATAAACCTAACACTGCCAAAAACCACCACTACACCATGTCTCTAAGTACCTCATCCAAACGTCCTTTAAATACCTCCAGGGATGGCGACTCAACCACTTCCCTGGGCAGTCTGTTCCAACGCTTGATAACCCTCTCGGTGAAGAAAAATTTCCTAATATCCAGTCTAAACCTCCCCTGGCGCAACTTGAGGCCATTTCCTCTTGTCCTATCACTTGTTACCTGGGAGAAGAGACCGACCCCCACCTCTCTACAACCTCCTTTCAGGTAGTTGTAGAGAGCGATGAGGTCTCCCCTCAGCCTCCTTTTCTCCAGGCTAAACAGTCCCAGCTCCCTCAGCCGCTCCTCACAAGACTTGTGCTCCAGACCCTTCACCAGCTTCCTTGCCCTTCTCTGTACACGCTCCAGCACCTCAATATCCCTCTTGTAGTGGGGGGCCCAAAACTGAACACAGTATTCGAGGTGCGGCCTCACCAGTGCCGAGTACAGGGGCACAATCACTTCCCTAGTCCTGCTGGCCACGCTATTTTTGATACAGGCCAGGATGCCATTGGCCTTCTTGGCCGCCTGGGCACACTGCTGGATCAATTTAAGAGAAAAGCATACAAATGCAAGATTTCTCCGTTTCTCTTTTTCTTGTTCTTATCTTTTCAGTGGGGTGGAAAGAGCCACCTGGACAACTATTTTATTTCTTAAACTGATTATCTTTAATTGAATTATAGCATTAAAGGAGAAATATATACTTAAGATGTAAAGATAACTTAAAACAGTCTGGTTTACTCCTTATTTGCAGAGGAACTAGCAATACTGCCATGACCCTCAACAAAAGGGCTGTAAGTTGCAGGCTGTACTGACTTGATTGCCTATGTCCATGGGAGTATCCTTTAGCTGACTTTTATCATGTATGATTCCCAACTGGATCTCAATGCATGTTGAGAGGGATCATCCTCCCGTTGAACACAGTTGCAAAATACTACTTGTCTTCAATGGGACAAGACTAGATCTCAGAATTAGGCAGGCAGCATGTGGTGAAGCCTATTCAGCCCAGGAGTATGTACACACATGCGTGCATTAATGTGGGTGGAATCATTCTTGCAAGGGATAAACCTTTGCTGTTCATCCCTACTTTTACAGGGATCTCCAGGAAACCGACTCATCATAAACTGGCCATGTTTGTGGATGACCTGGCACGATGCTGCTGAAGCCAGCTAATGTGGGTCAATTTACACCAAATAATTACCTTTGCCCAGCCTCTCCCCAGCCAAGAAGTCCTCACCCACTCACCTTGGCTGATCCAGCTTATGGTCTGGAAAAGCCAGAGCTTTCCTGCTCCCTCTGCAGGGTCTGGTGAGATGATGAAGCCATATGATGATGAAGCCATTAGGCAGTGTACCAACCTCAGTTACTGAGCTGGAGCAATCCTCCCTCTTTCTCTTCTCCACAAATCTTTAGTGACCACTGCAGTGAGACTCTTTATGAAAAGAGCATGTGGGGCTTTTGTGGTAAACTTGGCCAATTTATTCCCTTAATGAAGTTAGACCCAGAAAAAGCTGCACTCAGATACGTGCATAAACTGCTCTGGAGTCAACTGTCTGGCTTATGCCTATATGGGAAAAAAATAGGGCCCAATATTCATAGTAACATTGCGTATATAAAAAGAATTTGTGGATCAAGAATAAAACATGAGGCAATTTGTTGATTTGCCCAGGGAATATATGGAAGCGACAAATGTGTAGATTATTCTAAGGTTGTTTTTTAGTGTCATTATCAGATCCAAGAACTGTATATAAAAGCACGCAGTCCTTCCCATGCTAAAAGTATAGTTTGCTCAAACAACTGTAAAATATTCAGTATTCTTAAGATTAAATATCTGAATATTGCTTCTGAAGGAACAGCTGTCAGCTTAAATCTAAAGTCTAGTTTGTTTACTGGCTGTATTTTATATCTGTTAGGAAATGACACCAAATGGCAATAAAATTGTTGTAAGTATTCTACTGGGGAATATAAATGCCCTTTGGTTACAGTGTACATATCTTTATACATAATTCCAGTATATTTTCCCTAGAATTACGTTAAATATGTAAAAAGCCTTTTCTCATAAAGGTAAAAATGCTAGATGTTTCCAAGCTGTAATTTAGCATTAGTGTCAAGATTGCTTCAGAAAATAAGCTATGGTTACTGTTTCATTCTTTTTAAGTGTCACTCAGCATACCATATCTGATCTTGTATTCAAAATAAACTTATATGATTTTATTCACTTTTCCAGAAGTGCAAGAGAGTTTAGACATAATTTATAGCATATGGATTGATGTAAATAGCTTAAACTAAGTAATTGGCTAGTCACCTATGCTGTCTTATCCTATTACTACTAGGTACTTTTCAAGTAATTAGGGAAAACAGATCTCTCTTATCCAGTAAGTTTAAATTGGATGAATCCTTGACATTTGTGTAGGTTTATTTGATAGATAAAATCATACTATACAAAAAGTTTTTCTACAATGCTGAGGTTTACTAGGCCTATAATAAGAAACTGATTTTTTGCTGAGTTAAAGTGACTTATCTTTGCCCTTTTAATAAGAAATCAACTCCAGTCAGCAAAAGTCAAGATAAAAATCACCAAGTTGGTGTTATCACCGTGTAGACAGCAAGCACGTACCACTATCATTAACTTTTCTGCACATGGATTTCAAATACATTTAAAATGCTACAACTCAATAATTTCCTGTATATTACAATAACATAAGATTAATGAATAAGGGAAAGCATGAAAAGTGATTTATTTTGGGAAGGTCATTCCTTGGTTAGCCAACACTTAAATTGAATACTATAAAGGAGAAATATATTATAGGTAAAAAAGAAAATGGGTTTTACTGCATGTGAATTCTTCGAGTTTTACAATGCTTATGATAAAAGGACTGCACTTACAAGTTTAACCTCTATAATTTTTATGCTGCACATTTAAAAAAAAATCTTTTTATTTAACATTTCTAGGGCAATTTATATATGTCACCTTGTACTTAATGTTCCTTTTAAAACAGTTATTTTTGCCTCATGCTTATGAAACCTATAAAACTACTTTTCATACCAGACATGAAATTTCTGGTTATACCGGCAAAGTTGGACCTTTAATGGGAATACCATACTTAAAGAAATAAGTATTTTAAAGAAGTTATTGCATAGAGAGACATTTATTCCCAGCTAGTGTACTCCTGCACACAGCACTTACAAGCTGGCTTTACTTACTGTAAAAAAAAAAAAGAAAGTATTATTAAAGTGAGTGTTTTGGCTCCTTGGTTTAAATGAAGTTCACACTTAAGTGCTTTGCTGAATTAGAGCTATGAGAAAATCCTGCTTTCACTGATGTAAAAAAGAGTAGGATGAGGTTGTAAATATAACGTAAATTCCTTATGAGCATCCAAGGACTTTAAAGCAAGATTATGCAAAATTCCTCTTACGCCTGTCGAAGAATATCTGCAGATACAGAAACATATCTGAGGTTAAAGTCACTAGGAGTTGAACATATGAATTTGAGGAAGAATTTGCCCTGGTAATTTAAATACTGTTCTCACATCAGTGTGTTTGACGAGACATATACTGCCACCCCAATAACCCAGAGCTCGCTAGCCTGCACACACACCTCAGTTAGTTGAATGCTAAGAACCTACTGCTCATGCTGGTGGTACCCTCTGAACAATGTCTATATTTGCACACGTTTTTCAAAATTGTTATAATTTCTGTGATGTTTTCTGCCAGATTGCTCATTTCCTCATATTACACATATTACTTCTGAAGAACACCTACCAATACCAGCAACCATCACGCTGTAATGGCACAAAGCATTGCACATCGAATGGAGAGATCTGAGTCCCCAAATGCTTGAATTAATGAGGTCCCACTGCAGTAATTAGGAATAGGTGTTATGGCTCTTTCAGGTATGATTCCTGAAAGTCACAGAAATTAAAAAGTCAAAGCCTTTTCATTTTTCTGTCTTCAGAGTTACATGCCTTCAGAGTTTCTTAATAAAAGTGAACAAACAAACAAAAAGTTACACTTAAATAATTACATTTTCACCCTTGGTAGGTTACTGTAACAAAAAGCATGACTGTTTTGCAGGAAGAAGGCACATGCAACCCCCAGTTCCCAGATGCCCTTGAATTACTCCTTGTATTCTGCAGTTGCACAATAGCACTAGCCCACCCAAAAGAGAGGGAAAAGAAGTGAAAATTAGTTGTTTTCTTGCTCTGTGGACTCTGCAGACAAGGTAATTGTATACACAAAGGTAGGACATGTCACAGCTGCCACAGACCTCCTCTGTTCCTACAGGCCATGTTCCTACAGTCCCAAGACAGCATTTTGTACACATATCTTATCTCTGGTGGGGAAAAAGAGGCTTGCCAATCATGACGAAAGAAGAAAGGCAGCTGTCACTCCTATGACAGGGAGAGAATAGGTGACAATCTCTGCCCTCGTCACTGTGGAAGAAGACCCCTCCCTCCTTCTCCACTGCTGGTGGGGTGAGGAAGGGAATGAAAAGCAAAGGGGGAGCCCGTCTTGTTTCTCCTGGTGAAGTGTTGTACCCATTCTGGCAGAAAACAGATAAGATTGTGGAATTAGATTATGTAGGTAAACTTCTGGAAGAGAGGTCTTATTTACACCAAAAGGTGATCCAAATAAATACATGGAAACTGACAATGAATAAATTGAGCCTGGAGATTAAGAGGAGACTTCTGACCAAATAAACTGTAAGGATCCAGAAAAATCTTTCCATTGAATCACTGGGGACAAAATACCTAAACTAAACTAGGTTTAGGTAAACTAAATTACCTGAATCTTTAGGACTAGCTCTAAATATTCAGACTGAAAATTCTTATACACAATGAGTTGTCCACAGAAGCAGCAGACTGGACAGATTATCCCAAGAAGCCCACGTAGTCTTCATTTCCTACACCCTTAAAAGCTATACTTAAGGTTGTAATACAACCTTTTAGCTCCGAAATGATTTTCTAACCCCACTCAAGTACCACTGCTTGTCTAGCTGCAGCAGAGGCAAAAAACCTGTTCCCGAGGGGCAGCAACAGCACCAAATGGTAAAGCTCAGGTGTATTTGCCCTATGGCAGCAAACTTCTCAGTAGTCAGTGCATAGTTTTAAAATTCATTAACTTATACAATATTCCTAATTTGGAACTGAAGTAGAAAGCCCTGACCTATAAAATACACAAATGTATAATTACATCCATTATCAGCTAAATGTAAGATCTGTATATAAGTTTTACTGCAATTATTAGTTAAGCACATTTCTTATATGTAATTGTACTTAGATCTACAAGTAAAAATGCTGTAAAGCATGCATTGATCTCCTAAATTAGATGTTCAGCTTTCCAGACGATGATGTAAGACTCAGCCATGTAGATTTTAGGGACAGACTATGTTGTGATCTGGTGTGGGAAACTGTACAGAGGTGGCTTGAGCCATCCGCATGGTGCAGTGCTCACTTTGTGGATGCTGATCAGCATCACTTCAGAAGCTGGAAGCTTCTGGGAAGACAAAATTACATTGTATGGGAATGCATTTCTCCTCTCTCAGAAATACGGAAGGGATTAATGAACTGAATCAGTGCACTGGGTTAAGATTGCCTTGGGTGTTCGAAGCCCCTCCTTCCACAGCCTTGTGGAAGCTGAACGAAACCTCATGACTGAAAAGCTGAGAAGAACTTAAATGGGAAAAACCATTCTGCAAAGAGCTACTGTTTGTTTGTAACAGGCGGAAAGTAGGACTGGGGCTGTGTTGTTGACCTCAAACAGGGAAAAGGTGTTCTAGCAAAAATCTAGCCAATTATTTGTGCAAGGAGCTTCTTTAACAGACTTAGGCATGGACCTGGATTTGCCGGTTTCTTTGTTTCAATAATTAAGTTCTACTTCATGTAGGCCACATGCCTTCTCTTGTTTTCTTTGGCCAGCTCTAAGACTCTGGTGTCTTCACTCTGGTGAATCACAAGTTCCCGGGGCAGAAAATTATGTTTGGATTCCTTGAGGACAGTTTCCTTTAAATTAAATTTTCTTTAAAAAGCCAAGTAGGGCAAAGACATTAAGAATAAAATCTTTTAATGAAGAAAACAGCCTTGAAACATTAACCAAAGGAGCAGAAGCAACGTTTGCCTCATGCTGGAAAGATGTACTTGAACCTTCACCTTAGAAGTGAGCAGCTGAAAACCTTGTACTTCAGCACCATTTGTGCCAGTTTTCTATGGTAAACAGACCTCCGTGATGATGCTCCACTTCTCACCCGGGTAGGTAAAGTAATATTCTTTCACTCTACTTTTTCTTAGATGCCAAATTTTTTTAAAGGTCTCTCAACACAAGACCAAAGGCAACAAGGAAATGCACTTCTTCTAAGCACTTAGAAAAAAAATGACAATGCAATGAACAAAATGCAGCCTATGAAACAAGTAATGCACGATACTTCTTTTTAATACCATCCTGTATTGTGTTTAAATCTGAAAACATCCAGAATTCGATCTAAAACTTGCAAGATGCCAGTAAGTAATCTAACTGTGCCTTAGCTCTGTGTATCTGAGGAAAAACTAAGTGAATGACCATACCTGTAGTACTAGCTGTATAATAAATGTGCACAATACTTACATTGTATATTTATATATATAATAATTCCTGCACAGAATGACCTTATGTGGTTCTAAGCAATATATATCTATAAATAATCTCTATGCGTGTAGTTTCAATGTATATCTTATGTGATTGCCTTTAAATGGCTCTATAAACAATACTAAATTGTTACTTTGCACTGCAAACGCATTAACCCATTGATTTTATACTACTGTTTAGGAGTGAGGTCTTCCTATGGAAGATTTTGTGCAGGGTCAGGCAGGTCTATTTTCCTGTTTTGACGCTGACCTACTTCTGAAGTGCACCCCTTTGCCTAGTTTGAAGGTGAGGAGTCTGCTTGGACCTACCTCAACGATAGCCCCATCAGGTAGCCTGAGGAAGTGCCTGTAGAGCTCCTGGAAGCCACTGAGGTGAACGGTGTAGACAGAGATGTGAACGGTGGTGCTACCTCTCGAGGTAGCTGCGGAGCCAGGGATTTCATCCTGGTGCTGGGGGTCACAGCTGGAGACACCAGGCTTGCTGGCATGGTCCTTCCAGATGTAATCAGACACTGCCACCTAGTGAGACAGAAGGCCCCCCCAGACACACGCACACACGTACGCGCACACACACACACACACAGAGTCCCCCCACCCCCCCACCAATGGAACATATTTAATTAACTTCTGGCAAGAGCTTAACCGATTTAAAATGATTTTACAATAAATCTGCAAAGCCTGTACCATATGCAGTGCTTGCACACAGTTCTCTACTACATATTTTTTTATGACATAGATCTAAATAGAGGAGATAGACAAATCCCTAGTGTATATTCTATAAAGTTAATTCTGCATAGATGAAGCTGTAATTGACTCCCGTATTAACCAAAAGTAGGGAGATCAAGCAGGGTAGGTTAAACAATAAAATGGCAATGCTGATTAAAAAAAGAAAGCTTCCCGAGAATTTCATGAACGAGTATTTGTATTTCTCTCTCTTTGAGAAGCCTTTGCGCCTGTACCCACAAGCACTTTTTAGTCTCTGATCTCTGTATAGTATTAAAATAACCTTCTGCTGCTAACTGAATTGTAGATGAGGCAGAGTAAATAAGGTGTATTCTAGTGCGTTGTATAAAGCTAGTTTATTGACACAGTTACCTAGTTTCCTGGTTTGCTCTAAACACATTTGCTTGAGTAGGTTTTGCACCTCCCTGTGTCAGTCAGAATTTCTATTTAACCTTTTTCGTGTTAATTCTTTATACAGGCTGAGCAGAATTCAAGACTTCAGATGGATCATAGCACACAGTTTAAGCACCCCTTATCGTTAACTAGAACTGATGATGAGAAGCATTATTTTTATACTCCCACTGAAGTGCAAGCTTTTTAACCCTTCACTTTTGCAAGACCTTTGCGTCACTCATTTTCTCCCATGAGATGCTACTCCTGTTTACAGTAGGAAGGGATTGGTGATATTGTTATATCCTTACAATACACCGGCATGATCTTCCCAAACACTTCTACTTAATGCAGAGGAAATAACTCTTTTGCTGGTCTAGCACATACCTTTTCTTTCAAGAAAATGTATTACACTGGCTGAAATGATTGGAACTCACCCATGAAGCTAGCCATAGAAAACCTCTAATTTAAGACAGGTGAATCAAAACCTTCTTTTGCATAGTTTTGCTTTTTCTTTTTGCTGAAATGAAGAGCTCAGATTCTTACAAGAGATCCCAAAATCACCAGATACAAATTTTTCCCCCCACTTGGGAAAAGTTAGATTTAGCTCAGTTTGCTTGTGTTCCAGTTCAAGTTTCCTCAGCTGTTCCTACGCATTACAAAGAATCCCGTAACTAGCACAGTGTGCTAATGCCACGATCCTGACATGCACGCTGCTATTCTGAGCAACTGCCTTAGGAGAGGACTGGGTTTAGGTGAGTTAAGAAAGCAAGAGCATGCACTGGAAATTATCTCCAACACTTTTCCAGGAACAACAGAACAATAAGAAACTTCATTTTAGTGCCAGCTTTCATTTGCATCAGTCCTAAACGGTTTTATACATTTTAAAACAAGGAAAGGTCATCTGAAATTCAAGGTAAAATATGCAAAGTCTGAATTTCCCACACGAAAGTCTCTGGGGTTAAAAGGCTTTCATTCAGGACAACTTATTAGGAACAAACAGCTGCTACAAGGACAGGACAAGCCCTGCATTTTCTTCTGCCTACAATAGAAACATGTCTTACACGCCTGCCATACACGGTTGCTCCATAGGAATTAGGGTGGCCAATGCTCTCATGAAAGCAGAAAGGCAGCTTCTGTTGGGACAGCGTTGGCCAGAGCAGGGACAAGCATCTGCAAGAGCTGCTGCACCACAGCTTGTGAAATGGGAACAAAGACCCTGCCACAGTTACCCTCGTTTCTCATCCCAGTGTCTCACAACCGAGAGCTCTGACCTGCCCAATCGAGAGCACCAAGCCCTTCCTGGCCTCATGTCTTCTCCCTGACCTATGACTTCAGGGAAGAGAAATGGCTGGGAGAGCCAGCTCAGAAACTCAGTCTGCAGGGGATCCACACAGCAAACGGGATGATCTCTGTCATGATCCTCTTTTCATGCTAGATGCATTTTTCCCCTGTACTGCTTGCTTCCTTTCTTCAGAGTGTATTCCTCCATCCGGAATCAATCCTGCATTCCCCTGTTTCTTCTCTAACCATCTTAGCCCACTTTCATTAAATCTGCTTGTCCTTCTTTTGTGTTTGTCCCTACCAACAATTAGAGGAGTTTCTTTACCATGTATTTTGCAAGCAATGGATCGTTCACTGTGAACACTGCATCCTTCTCTGCAGCTCTGTTTTGTTCAGTTGAGCTATGAGCTCTGCGGGCAAAGATATGCATGCTGTGCTTGTCCAGCACAGGAGACAGCATGGACCTTAGACTACCTTCACACAAACAAATTACCACATATATTTTCAATCAGTGCCAGAGCTGAGTGTAATTTACAGCATATAATTACCGTGCTGGAAGCCAAAGCCACGTCACTCAAACCTTTGTGCTTGAGCAAACCTTCACCTTGCCAGTGCAAAGACCTCCTTCAGGACTTCCTGGCTCTGGGTGCCATCCCGGTGGCACCATATCCATACGGGACCAGGTACAGCATCAGGAGCCTCTGCCTTGCCACCCACCCTGAGAGCAGACAGATCTGCAGGGTAGTGGGGGTAAACAAACCCATCTAATATGTCTTCACATTTCAAGATCTGTCAAAGTCCCTCTGAGGACATTTATGTGACTAGCCAAGAGAACATGACAGTATTGATTGGCATGTCCTCCCCTCCCTAAAAGCACAGCCTGACCATCAGACAACTGAGAGTGCAAGAGCACCACCAAAACTGATGGTGCCGTGCTGAGTTGCATTGCCTTGGTCCTGCATAGGCACAAGTAGAAAGGAGGGAAATGGGACACTTGGCTGCAGCATCACTCATTGGCCCTTCCTCAAAGTCATCTGGTAGCATGAATTTGCCTGAAGGCAGATTCTGCAATATGCTGTGGGATATAACAGCTGAAAACCAACCCTGGGAAAGGAAAGAGCAGCGCCGGGGCTGGCTGTGCATTTAGACACCCCAGCTCTGAAGGACTGTTCAATTCCTTCCTTGCTAGCACCATCTTAAAAGTATTTGGCAGACGGATGTCCACTGCCTTGAAACTTTCAAAACGTGTTTCTGTGAAGTGATAGGTCACTAGAGAGCTGCTGTGGCCTACATAACCTGAAGTAAGCTCCAAAAGTAAACTCTACTGTCATCTGAAATTTTTATCATTAAGTTAATCAAAAATGTCCATTCGTTTCTACAGGAATACAATATGAGTTAATAAATCCACCGAGACAGGCTAGTCAAGAGACTGTGCATATAGGACATGTCAGAGGAACTGAAGTTAGCTATGATCTAGATTCACAAGGGCTGACAAGAAACCACAAAATGCCAGAGCAGTGTACAGTAATCCTTAAATGAAATTCATCTTTCAGCAGAAAAACACATTAAGGATGGTAATTCAATGATAAAAGAGGCAGGCCAGAACAGGTTCAAATGCTGAATATTTCACAACATAACTTAATTAAAGCAGGAGTGTGAGGCTGTTAATCGCTTTATAATAGTTCAGCTTGAAATTAGGTCTGATGTGAATGCCCTTATAGTTCATTTGTTTATATTATTATAATCACAAAATGTTACATCGACCTAATGCAAATATACAGTTTTCACTGGTCTTTACTGTGTTGGTTTTTTCTCCTTTCGATCCTCCTGTCTTTGTGCAAGTATGCAAAGGGAAGAACTGGGAGGAAGGGTCATAAATTTAGGTCAGATCAGATGATTCAGTAAGTCTCGTGTGGGTTTAAGTCTTATTAATAATTTTAATACATTCTTCCTTGACAACAATGATTTCAATCACTGCTCCTTTAACGTACAGTGTGACGTAAAAATACACAGACTTTTAAAGGAATGGAACATGCTTCTGGTACAAAGAAGGTAAATTATGTCACCGTTTGGAAATTACAGTGCATACCCTAGAACAAAAGACAAAAATACATTTGTAAGTACAAATACAAATGTACTTTGTTGTATAACTATATCATACCATACGAAGTGTATAGAAATATGTTATTGAAGTAGAACATGACAACATTTTAAATACAAATATATTAATACATATATATTTATAAATATATTACACACATGATACACAGCCAATTAATATTAATATTTCCAAGGTCAGGGTACAGAAAATGCCATACTAGTGCGTAAAGGTACTATGATGTTTTCTATTGTTTGACAGCTTTTGTAAAAGAAGAAAGGAAAAAAGAATTCCTCAAATTTTCTGAGCTACAGTGGGAATGAGAGGAAGACTGACTTTCAGTGTCTTAAAAAAAGACATCAGCATAAAAAAAATTTCTTCAAAAAAAGCTGAGAAATATACATATCAATGTGTGTCCAAACACTTGATTATTAGTACTGATTCTTAACTGCTTGCAGCATTATTATTAGCAATGTCATGTGAATCAATTCCAGCTTCATACATTGTAAAATGTATAAAAAATGTTTGAAAGCAGCATTCAAAGAAAATGCATAAAATGAGCAATATGGACCAAACCAACCAGCTGAGTATGGGCAGAACTGTGAGCTGGTCATGACAAATAATTAGCAAAAGTTACAAGCTGTTAACTTTAGGCAAAAGGGCAAAAGTGTTGAAATTACAGAAAAAAGACATCAAAAGTCAAGGGTGCTGTATTTACTTCAAGTAACTTTCAGAAACATGGTAAGTGCATTTTCTGTGGTAAGAGTTGTAAATATGGGAATTGTTGTCCTGGAGGCAATCTTTGTTAAACCAGTGTAGCTCTGCAATTAAAAAAAAACAAAAGCTGGCTAGTATTAACCTCTGAGGGAAGCTCAACCCCCCCTAAGTATTGCTAACCCCATCTCTGACACACTGTTGCTGAAAACTCCGGGAAAAGAAAAATTCACATGGACATGCCTTAAAACACCCTTGCTGCCCTTGTCAAAGGCACATCGGTGGCATCCAGGTCTGGGTGAAGCTACCACTGAACCTCATGCAGAACTAGCTGTGACAGTGGGGAAGATTTTCAGGCCACCGTAGGAAGGATGGGGTACTTTACAAGAAGTGAAAATGAACTCAGTTTGAATAAATCGTGAAACTGGAGAAATGGAAAGCAAAGGCATGAAGAAGAGAAGCTATTAGGACTGCTAAAAGTCATACCGTCATGAGAAAGTCATGACCAGTTACACCAATGCCCCTCATATCTAATCCTTAAATGTATAAATATAAGTATGTACACATGCTTATACATATATACAGAGTACTTTGGTGGGGCAATAGCATGGTCTTTTGTGCCTGGGGTAATAACGAAACATGTAAACGTCTTGGGTTAGCAAAGGCCTTTGGTCTGCTGTTGGCAGAGGACCTCTGCCAGGCACGCGTGGCGTAACAGCTGTACTCTGACCTACGGAGCCGGATCGGCACCAAACGCCTTCGAACCAGTGCGATATCCCCACCTACAACTGCCTGTAGTAACTCTGCAGATAGATAACTTGTTTCTAAATCGTCCTATTTATGAACATAATGGACCAACATAATGGACCAGTAGTATCTGAGAATTGTTTATTTCAGTCAAATTATGAATGCCTGAAGCATTGTTGTTACAGTCTTCTCTGATTTATTTAATAAACTGACATGGACAGACTGAATGATGAAAATAACCATATACAGAGAATAACCTCTTTGTAAACGACTGAGGAGAAATCCCAGAATAGATTTATGGCAAGCTGCTCAGCATCGTAACACTAGGAAACAGCGGAGGGTCTTTTTGTTTCTGAATTGCGATAGCATCATGTTTATGGATATGTCCAAATGAACAGCAATGCAGATCTTTTCTAGGGGATGATTTTGATCTCCTGCTTTTAGATATTACAAAGCGCAGCCACATATTTCTTAGCCACCGTGCACCCGTTGCTAGTGTAGTCTGCTGCTTACCATGCCATCATTTCAGATCTAAATCTTACGTGGTTTTAAGTCTCCACTCTTGAGTCATCCATAAATAATACACAAATGTAGAAACAGACTCTTCCAAACAAGAATAAATTAGGAAAAAAATGTCATCTCAAGTATTAAGTCAAGGAAAACTGATATTCCATTCAGCAAAAACCTTAGCGAGTGAAAATTAAAGGCCGCAGCTTTGTTGCATTTCCTTGTGCATAGCAGTGCCTTTGTCCATTGATTTGCCCTAAGGAAAGGAGATAAAATGCATTCCCTTCCTATTCCAGAGAATCCTGCTGTATTCCAAGCCCAGAATGGGTTTGGTTCAGATGGGTAAGAGAAATCTCTCTCCACGCCTCATTTCCCAAATTTATAAGGGATGCTGGAATCAGTTACTTAAGAAAGCATCTTCAGTAACTTCAGACAGACAGGATTTTATACACAAAAGTGTTTAGGAAAAGCTATTTTCCCTATGGAAGTCAGAATTTTAATGCATACAAGGGCATATCTGTGTAAATAAAAGTGTCTGCTATTCATTATCTGCTCATCAACATTTGTTATTCATTACTCATCTGTTTACAAATGTAATGCAGTCAGAAAGCAGAAATAATACTATATGACTTTGGTGACCAAACATACACCAGAAACAACAAATAGTAAATAGATCAACGGAGCAGTTCATCTTATGGGATAAAATTTGCCCACAGAAGACATCCTGCAAAAATTTGTGAAAATAACCCTGGCACATCTGTAGAAAAACAATGTGGTTCAAAAAAAATCTGTAAACAGGAAACAAAGGAGCTAAGTTTGTCAGTTAACCTATTTGCAATGAACCTATTTGCAATTTTACCTTAGACTTTTACCTTTTGGAACAGATTAAATGCAGAGAAAACATAGTTAAAAGAAATAAGTCTACATTCACAGATTTCATTCACCATGTCGAAGACTATGTGCATACAAGATGTATGCCTGGATATGAGACAGGCTTTTACTCACCTGTGACTTATGTGAGACGGACAGATCTGTTCCTGGCAGCTATATAACATTTTTAAATCTAGATCACTACATGGGCAGTAAATCAGCTGAGAACTTAAATACATTGGACTGGTGACTTCTAGTTGCATCTTCTCCAGCTTCAGAAAATTTCCTCCTGTGAAGGCAGAGGAATTGTGTATCCTTGTGCCAGCAGGGTAGAGCATAGTGTGAACTGTGCTCTTGTGGAGGGTGTCTTTTGTTGGATACCTGACCAAGTCTTAATTTTAAACTTTTTTTTTTTTTAAATAGTCTTCAAATAATAACAAAATTGCTATGAGGTTTTTCTAAGAATCAAAACTTTCCTAATTTGCCTGCTTAGACCCAGCTGTCTTTTCAAGCAGATGGAAGAGGGCTAGGAAAAAGAAAGTGAAAGAGGAAAGCAAACGTCAACACTTTTGGTAAAACATATATGAAAATCCACGAAGGGTGGTTGCCCCACTTTAGAAATATTGTAATTTTTCTCTGATCTTTCCATAGTCCTGATGAGTATACTGACTACTCCACCATGGATATGAATTATTAGCAAACATATTTACCACGCAGGCATCTAGAAACTCTCGCTCACACTGCAGCCCCATTGCTCCAGCTGCTGTACAAACAGGTAGAAATGGGCTGCCCGCAGAACAAAGAGTTAACAACCTATGGTGAGATCAAAGCAATAGCTGTATTAGTACATATATGTGGCTATTTGCTTTAACTGGCCCTAAATTATCTTATCTGTTTTTCCAAATCACCAGTAATTAGCTGCATTCTTGCAGACATTACTGCAGAGGTAGGCCAGGGAGGGAGAACTGAAGGAAAAAAGTTTCACAACCGTCTTCGTGGCAGCATGGGCAGTAGTGGAAGGGCCTGGCATATTTGTGTAAGAATTTGATGTTCCATGGCAGTAAAACGAATGCTGGTTTCGTTGTAGAAAAGAAGAGAAGAAAGAAAATGCAAACAACAAAGGTTCAGGTCTTCCTTTGTGGTCAAGATTGACGTTCCCCATTCCCATCCCATCCCCTCTGCTATCTTCACCCCAAGGATCTTTTTTCTGCCTCCATAGAGCCAGCACTTCAGCTGCAAGCTCCACGGAACCTAATCCAAAAGTGCCTCAATTGCTAAGGCTTTTCCTTGTTGTCAGTTTACTCCTTCCTTTTTCTGCATCAGGGTTTTATTTTTGGCTCTTGCAAACATTTTAACCATGCCTGGCACTGATGCTCCTCTAGAAATCTAGAAGCAGAAAGCTACTGTAGCAAGTAGACAAAGGGTCAAAGGTTCAGGGCAGTTTGCATAAGCCTTCAACAGGGTATGCAAACCAGTTGGGTCTGCAAAACTTGTCAAAAGAACTTGCAAGATCAGGCTGCCTCCTGGGGTTCTCTGAGCCTACCAAGAGCCTCTAAGCAATGCCTCTTCCCTGCTTGAGTTAAGAAACCAGATAGCAAAAATTCTTCTGACAATAATATTTCTCACTTGTAGGACAGCATTGCAAAAACAGCCCCCTTTGTGGTATTTCAGCAGTTCTGCCTTCAGTTCAAGCAGGAACCATGAAATGCACACAAAAAAAAAAATTTACAAACAAAGAAAAACTGACTGTTAGGAACTCTAACAAATGGTTTGTGGTTCAGCTTCAAGTTTTGGGCAAAGGTGTGGCATGATTTTATGCATGGAAGAAAGATTCTGTTCATATTTGATTTCACCTTAACTAGTTTGCCCTTCCTGAATTAAAAATTACTGTCCGAGATATCCAGAAACAATTGCATTGTATTATTGAATTTGATGTGCGTAGTTTGTAGAAAAATGGTTTAGTGTACCGTGGCAAATTGTCTATTATAATGAAGCTTATTATTAATGGAGTGTACTTCTATATCCTTATTTTTTCCGTCCTGGAAGATAGCAGAGTTCAGCATCCGATAAACATGTAAATTGCATTTTCCTTTTCACACAGGACAGCATTCAACTTCTGAACCAGCAGTCAACAAAGATTCCCCCAGCTGCTGGGGAAAAAAGTAAGTATTTATGAAGAAAGGCATAATAAGATCAGAGGGAAGCCTGTCATAAAAATGCACATTGCATAATACATGATGGATCAGTTCTATTATTTAACTTTTGCATAGATATAACAATACAGAGATATGCTAACCATCATAGTCAGCATTAATTTACAGTGGGAAAAATAATTAGAATCTCACTTTTTCTGAAGAATGGAGTGAAAATGTAAACAATGCTTCCCTCCAGGCAAGTGCTTTATCAAGTTGACAGGTGCATTTGAATTTCCATGGGTGGGGGACATAATAGGTTATTTATGTGTCATTTTAATAGAAAGGCCCAACCATCAAGATGGACAGGAGACTTTATCAGTACTGCTGTTTGCAACTAATCCACCAATTTAATACCCCATGAAAATACCTGCAACAAAACCTGGACATTTTTCTTTTCCACTCCATTATAGGCAAATCAATATGGGTACTATTCATCTCAAATCTTTGGCTCAGCAGGTGCCCACTACACAGAGCTCCTCACAACACTGGTGCATCGGCACAGCCGCATAAGCATAGAGACTTTGACTTGTGGTGCCACCAGTGACTCCAAGACAGGATCACAAAAGTGCGCGTGGATCACTAGTTCACCCCAAATACAAGTAAGCAAGCAAAAAAAGCCTTGTTGCCTTTTTTTTTTTTCTTTTGAGAGGAAGGAGATGACAGCCTACAAAGTTGTGGCACGGGCCCTTGCAGGGTGTCTCTGCCAGTCAAGACTTCTGTGCTGTCTGCTTTACTTTCCTCTCAGAGCATGAAGCTTCCTACAGTGATGGTAGTTGTTGCATGGGCCAAAGCAGCGAGCTTCCCGCACTAAGCATTGCAGTAGTGTTTCCATGTCATGACTGTGGGCTGAGACCTTTCTTGTGTGAGGTGGCATGAGAGCTCATGTGCAGAACAAAAAGACAGCTCTGCCCCACAATTCAGGTACGAACAAGACCCGATCCTGCCAGACACTTCAATATCCCATCAATTTAAGATTTGTCTCGGAAACCTTGACTTTTGATCAAGGTTACCAATTTCACTGGTCTCTTTAGAATTGATTTTTTGTGTGTGGTTGTAGTATTCACATCTACACAAACATGCACATACCTTATTGTTAATATAAAAAAATCTTGCTTAATTATTATACTAATAATTAAGTATACTAATACAGACAGCAGCAGGTTTTATTTTTAGCACTGAAAAAAATCCAGCACAACTTTCAAGAGTTTTTGATTGCTGTAATTGTATTTAAAGTAGACGCTCCCTAATTTTCACAAACGAGTGGCATATCCTTGGTTGTGGAATAGCCACAAGCCAGAAAAACATTATGCATCTCCTAGATGTAACAGGTTTATTTACACAGATTTGCCACGAAAAAGACAGATGCTAAAATGTGTACGCCAGTCACACCCTCTTCTGCATTAGCTCTGCTAAATGCTGCCTTTTTTTGTCCTGTGTTGAACTGTGGGGTTCATTGACACATAGCCCTGGTCTGACCCAGAGTAAATTTGGTAGCCATGCTCCAATTTCTTCTTCTTTCCTCCCTGAGATTTCCCACTGTACCAGCACACAGCTTCCCCCTGTACTTGTCTCCACAGGTATCCCTGCCACATTTGTAACACAGAGCACATGTCAACAGCTCCCCAGTTCTTCACTGGTGTGTGTGTGTGTGTGTGTGTGTGTGTGTGTGTGTACGCAGTCAAAGTCTGGCCTGATCCACACAAGAAAAAAAGTATTTTCCATTAGGTAATATTTCAAGAAAACTTTTTCAAGAGCTGAAGGTTTTCATTATTACAAATCCGTCCTCATCTGTGTGCAAAAGTTCAGTTTCCAGATTCATGACCCACCAGGGTCTACATGGACTGGAAAGACAGTCCCTGGTGAGCTTGAAAAGCCTTCAAATAGATCTAAGGAGGACAGAGGTAATGAGATCATCCACCAATTCCCATGTCCACTCAGAAGCATGTTCCAATTCTGTAGAAACAATTCTTTCCTAAGAAGCAAAGGTACAGCCCCAGATACATTACAAGGATGTAACTGGGAGTATCTTCATGCCCCCTGGGTAAGTCCTAAGACTAGCTACCCCTGAAGCTTTTTACAAAAGCAAGCAATTCACAACAACATAAATTTGATTAAAAACAGACCTGGGACATTTCCTATGCTCAGTCTTTCAGACTGCAAAGCTCATGCATCCCTGTGGTTAATTAGGAAATATTACTCATAGTAAGATCCAGTTGTAATAAAATGTATGTTGCCTGAACATAGCATCTTAATAAGCTTCAGAAACAGTCACCATCCCGTTTTCCTCCCATTACTTCTAACTTGGTGACCATGTTTTCTGGTAGGAGGACAATGCCATTTCTCCCACCTGCAGAGAAGGACTGTATACTGTCTTCCCTCCCAAGGATGTGGTTGAACCTCTGACCCAACATAAAAGAGGAGGTTCAGCTCCAGGAAGCAGAGGGTTTGGTGCACACATCTGCCCTGTTAGCCTGAGAACACACAACACAAGATCTGCAACCCAATGCATTGCACAGATACCCCCCACAGCACCAGCTTGCAGGAATAACTCTGAGCAGCCCAGAACTGCAGCTGAAAAGAGGGCAGCTGAGACAAGGTTGCTGCTGCCTGGGCAATTTTATCCATGACAACCCTCTCTCGTGGGCGTCATTCAGGAGCTTACAGGAGTCAGGCTGTGGGCCAGACGAACTCCCCTGGGAGCACTGGCGAGCAGTCACTCATGGGCCAAGAGAAGAGAGCCCCAGGAAAGGCACAGGCTGGGAGAGCACAACTTGAGCCCTCAGTCCACAACCAGGGGAGGTAGTATCTCTTCCTTGTGTGAAAGCACCTTGTATTTCACTCATATATTACCATAAGAAGTACATCACAAGCTATGAATGGTAAAGCGTGGGAAAGAAACCCAAATAAATTACTTTGCTTAGTCTTAATTAATCTACTAAAAGGCAGGTCAGTCTGCGTAGAAGACTACAATAGCAAAGACACACAACTGCAGGATGTTGGGTTGGCAAAACAAACAAAACTGGAAGTCTAAATTTTAACAAAGTTTTATACCAGTGTCTATTTTTTGCTTTGCTTGGATAGTGACTCCTTCCGCAAGTCATGTAAGGAATGTAAGCAGCATGTCAGTGCACCATCCTCATTACATCAGACAGCAGATACTGGAAAGGAAGATGACTGTTTACTCCCTAATGATTTTGCTTCAATTTTGATAGCTTAATAGATGACAGGTTTCTTCTCCACTCACAGAACTAATGAGAGATGTTGCTATTTTATACTAGATTTTTGTTATGTAATGAGGATATAAAAATGGTGAACATTGAAAATTATTTTGGCCTGAGTAAATGCAAGTTGATTCAGCTTATGCTACATGGGAGAATATAAAAAATAGCACCTGTAACTGAGATGTTTCCTTTCAAAAGGGCAAACTTTGAGAAAATTATTTGTAAAATCAACAACAGAGCTTTAAAAATATAGATCTAATGTCTTTTCACCATTTGTTCTAAGTAAATTTTATGCCTCACAGTGGGATTTGTATCACATTATATAAATCTTTAATTTCAATGAAAAATGTACACTCTATAGTAGTTCAGATAATACACCAAAGTAATTTCATATCTCATTAAAAACTATTATGTTGTCTGCTTTGCATGTGTGCTTGATTCACTGCAACTTTGCCGCTTTTATGCTGGTGTAGCTTCTTTGATCAAGTAGAATTAGAGTAAGTGACAGCAGCACAGGAATGAATCATGTCCATACATTTTATGTTATTTAACTGTAACCAGAACATCTCCCCAACTTACTAGAACAACATATCAATCAACAGAATGCTAAGCATAGAAAAACATCAACCAAATTGTTTTAGTGTTCAAGAAGAAAAGGGACAAGCGTACCCAAGAATAGTGTAATGCCTTTTAAAGTCAGCAGAGTTACCAAACACTTAGCTGATACTTTTCAAGGATCAAAAGCACCAAGAAGAAAGCTGTTTTCTGTATACTGATTGCCTAAAATTTATTCAACTGACTGCCCTAGTTTTTTGGTACATGTAAAAGTGTGAATTTCCAACCAGGACACCCTGTACTGTTTCTCAGCTCTTTGCTGGTTCATTTTCTTGTTATGTGTCTGATGGGGATGGGTGAACCCCATTTAAAGAAGATCAGAAAACACTCAGCACATCTCCAATTTCAAGCACATTTTGATGGCTTGGTTTTATGGAAATACTACCAAAAGACTGTTGACTTCAAAAGTCTTAACACACAGAGAATGAGGATGCTCCAGTTTTTTTTCAAGTTTTGAGAAAAATTATTGCGAAAAAGTATTTTGAGATCCTTGCTGGGTGATAAGCTGGGGAAGTGACATTTATGAATCGTTTTTCATTCATATTAAGGATTCATTTCCCATCATTACAAGAGGATTCTCAATCTTGCTTGGCTCCTCCTCTTATTTAATCAGTTTCCAGCCGACTGTACCTTGCATTTCTAGTTAACATTAAAAATTAAAGATCAGGCTATGTTAGTATACAATCACCCATCAAAAGCACTTCCCTGTCTGCCTAGACTATTTGCCTTCTTGAAGCAGGACCAGCTCTAGGCATAAGCAAAGCAGGCAGGTGCCTGGGAGATGAGTTTTGCTTCTCTGTCTAGTTCACCTGCAGCAGGGCCCCGGCAAGCCAGGCTGGTGGCTGCTGCTGCAGCCAGGGAGGGTCCCTTGCTGGGGCTGCTCCTCCAGAGACAGCAAGAGCAGAGGTAGCTTGGGAGTCTTCATCGTAACTGCGATGCAGCAGCAGAAACCACCCTGTTCCTGTGGTAGCAGCATCCCATTTTACCTGTGCTACAAAGAAATCTTGACTTTGACATGCTGTGGGCGTGGACTGATGACAACAAGGTTTGCTATTCTGGATGTGTTTTAAAGCAGCCCAGTGCCATAGTGTTCTGTCTGGCAGAAGCCATTTCAGCAGAATGCTAATTTGCCTCCCAGAGTTAGATCGTGTTTGGTCCCTTGGAACTGGAGCCATCTTAAAACCTTAAAATCATTTTCACAATCCCGTTTCCATTTCCTGGGATGACACTAGTATTTGTGAAATAAATGGCCTCTCCAACTTCCAGCACAAATGGATTTATATATACAATAATTCATTGAAATAGAATGGCTGGAAGTACTACTTTAATCTTCTGTGCTTTGAGATGTTGCAGTTCTCTTTTCTAAAAAAATCAACATTTCTATACTTGTGTTTTCCTCACAGCTTGTTTGTACCTCACAAATACATTCTGCATGTAATACACGACTCTTTACTGATCCTTTATCTACCCATAACTTTCAGAGATAATTCTATCTATTTACATTCAAAGCTTTCATCTGCACATCAAGATCTTCTGCTTCTAGTACTCAGACAGGCGACATAATGTTCTCAAAAGTCCCTGAACAGATAGCATCCCAGGGAGAAGCAACCCGATTAGGTTCTGGTGCACCATACTACCTCATGTCCTCACATTCCTGTTGGTGATTTGGGAATTTAGAGAGTGGCTGCTTATGGTCAGTCACTATGCGGGAAGAAAAAAGAAACCGAAATAGGCACTGAGCATCGTTACAGTGCGGCGCGGTCAGTCGGTCTCAGGCAGGAGGGAAGACTTGCAATGGGCTGAAACCTCAAGGATGTCATACAAGGCAGTACATCCAAACTACAAGCTACGTTATATAGCAGGAGGGTATCAGCTAAACTACAAAACTACAACTGTACAGCAGAAGAAAGATGCATAAATGCAAATGTTTTGAGATTATTCTTATTATCTTAAATGTTTTAAGTTTATTATTGCTAATACCTGATGGAAAAAAGATCATGTTTCTTTCATGGCTAACTTGCAAGCTGTATTAAGTTCCACTTCTATACTGGTTACATATGAAAAAAGAAAAAGGGCATACCATAAATTTACTACAGAATTTATAGAGAGTTTAGACAGCATTAGATGCTCAGCTACCTGAAAAATGACTTGATCTTTGTTTCGTGTTCAGATAAAGGATTTAGAAGTGGCAAAGAATAAGGAAAAAGCAATTGAAGCGGTATGAACAAACTATGTTGATTTAGAAACCAAACCAAATAAAAAACATTACAATAGAGTTTCCAAAAAGTTATGTTTGCAATTTAAAATACCCATAGGGCAGATCTGACTTACATGACCAACACTTAATGTATAGTACGTGATAAGATGACACATGCAGTTTTGAAACTTGGCAGTAATTCAGAAAAAGAATACTTTGCTGGCCATTAACAATTTCTGAGCACTGTATTCATATTTATTATGTATGTCTGTAGTTGAGTTCCTGAGTGATTACAGTTATAACAGTGTCTTCTCATGTAATCTTAGGACGCCAAAAGCTGCACTGCAAAATGAAACTAAGAACTAATAAATGAGCTATCTTTTTGCCCATACTAACAGTACACCAAATTCACATCTTGAGCTTGCTTTCTGTTAACAAATGCAAATTAAGAGAAATTGCCACAGATCTACAGGGGTGCAAATGGTACCAGAATTGAGCTTGCACTTTTGTAAAGGCCCTTGAGGGGTCTGGGGGTGTGTGTGGGAGCAGGAGGAGAAGCAGCATGAGCATTATACTGAAATATCTTAGCATGCTTTAATGCACCTAAATAATCTCATACAGGGAACTCAAACTAAAATAGCAGGCAACAATGAGCAATTATACTTTCAGTTTTATGCTGGCAAGGTTTAAATAATATATTAAGATTTGGGGTTGTTGGGTTTTATGTTTTTGTTTGGGGAGGGTTTTTTAGAAATGCGTGTGTATTTTCCAATGGAGCTGGTGCTGTCTTGCAGCTGTTTGATATTAGATGCAAGACCTACCAGCCCTCAAACCTCACATTAGAAACAGACCTTTGGCCAAGCTGTGTCTTCATTTAGACCTTGGCAACCCTGTTTACATCAGTGGGGGTAATTTGACCTCTCATTTGAATAACGCAGTGCCGTGATATGGTTCTGGTTTGTATTTTCTGTGATTGTTCCAGTCGAAATGCAACAACTCCCTGGATTGTGTGTGAGATGAAAATGCCTTCCAAAGGTAACAGCACAGATACGGGAATCTGTGTCTGATCTGACAAACTCTGCGGCAGGGACAGGTTACAGCACTGAGCCAGTCTGGCCACAAAAATATCTACCTTGGGCCTCCCCTGATGACCTTGCACTGAAAGGATCAGAAAGGGTACTGCGGGCGATGGCAAGGCAGCAGGAACTCTTGGAGCAGAGGGTTCAGCTTCCTGGCACAAGCAAATTATGTGTGTGTACATGATCTTTAGAAGCAAGAAATGTCCTTTCTCTCTCTCCCCCAGCCACAGAGAAGTTTTAAAGTGAGCAAAATTCAGCCCAGACTAGAGAAGAAAACTTGCAATTGAAAGAACTGCATTAGAACAGGATTAATGTGATGGTAAATGTGCTTTAGTAATTCATTTAAGACATATCCTAGTTGGCTGAATCATTATTACTCGGAATTTATGGGGTTTATGAAAATGGTTGGTTGTGCGCTGTCTGAAACAACTTTTCCTCCCTTATGAAAAAAAGGTAATACAGTATTAGAGTCCTTCAGGAAATAAGCAAAAGCCTGTGACCTATGGTAACTTTCAAACCCACATGCTTAATACAGATATGAAAAACAAAATGTCATGGGGTTGAAAACATGAAAAAATACTGTGAGCCATCTGTTTATTTTTGTTGGTTTGTTTGTTCCATAAAGCGTCTCCTTGCCCAATTGCAGTGATAATGATTCTCAAAAAAGCCTGGGCTGGGAGTCGGAATCCTAAGCTTTTAAGTCAGAATCTTCGCCTGGCTACACATCAACCAGGAAAAAACAACAAACTCTAGTCGTGATGATGCCACATCACCACGAAAACAGAATGAATGTATTTGAACTGCAGCATCTTCGCCTCATTCAAGAATTTCCATTAGGTTTTGTTTAAACTGTACAACCTTCTTTGTACAGGCAGAAAAGAGGCTTGTTCCATGAAAATAAAGAAAAACAAAATAAAAAAAACTTTTAAAGCCAAAACATTTAGATTAATCCATCTCTAAATCCTATTATACATTCAACAAATGACAATAGTAACCCTTAGTGGCCAGAGATGAAGCAATATATGGCAGAACAAGCAGAATTCCTCCATGGTTAGCTTAAAGGGCACTGTCAGGTTCGAAAATCATAAATTCCTTTCTCTTTGTACACTCAGGCCTTTTCACACAGCGCTGGCACATCATTATACCCATGCTACAGCTCTGTCAAGATGCCAGAACAGCATAAATGAGAGTCAGACCCCAGACATTTAAAACAGACACAATTACTTGCACCATCACCAGTGCAAAAGCAAAGGGATTTTTTTTTCTGGTAAATTTGACTTACTTATTTTCATGGTGTTTTGCATTCAGCTTGGACAATGAAGTAAAAACTAGCAGGCATTTATAGTAAATAATAATGAAGGCAGTTTTGCCTCACTTCCAATTGCTTACCCTCTCCAGTGCCCCAGCGTTTGGACTGTAAACATTGCAGAAGAATGTTATATTTACACAAAGATGCCGTTATTGTCATTTGGTTTTGAGGCTTTTTGTTTGCTGTTTGCCATTGTTGTTGTTTTTTCCCCTCCCTCTCTGTCCCCTCAAAAGCCCATTCCGTTTGCCTTTAGTTTTCATCACAAAATACGCATTTGGAAGCTACCCAAAGGGTTGATTTCAAGTATTTAACGTCACATGCAAATAAATTAGCACCAATGAGACACTGCAATCAATGTAAAAACTGCTCCTGTAATATTTAAATGCTGATTATACCTCCTCAGGCTAGATGTATACAAGTGACACGAATCCTGGTCCACACGCATGCATTTCAGAGTGTAAATGTGGCAAGAGGAAATTGAGGGTAAAGACGCCAAAACAGTCATAATCCGCTGTCATATCGTTCTCGCTCACGCACATGTGTTTATACTTTTACTTGTAAAAACCGAACAAGAAAATATTTTGAATACTTTGCTATTGCTGGGCCTCCTTTTCTTTTAGTCACTCTGTGGAACATCCAACTGTGTGCCTCGAGCTGCTTTGCAGGAGCCTCCACAGCACGGGGCTTCCCGGTCACAAAGCACGCTGCATGGGGAGCCGCCTCACCTGGGCCTCTGACCCAGCACAGCTAAGGACCTCCATGATGAGAGGTGGCCATTTCAACCTGCTAGGAAGCTTCACAATAGACTTCTGCTCTCCCCATGCAGGCTAAAGCACCTTCTCAGTTACTGGCGGGACGTCGGGTCAGTTTAAAGCCATCATGAATACGCACAACGCCTGTCTGATGAGCGCTGCCGTACACCTGCGCCACAGAGGGTGCTCATCCTTCTTCAGCTATTTGATAGCATGTCTATTTTCTTTGAAGAATGCTTCTCAAATCCTAAAATCACCCTCCTCTGCACACCCATACTGAGCTGGCACCACCACAGAGATCAGGACACTGATCTGGTGTTCAGGTCCCTGAACTGGTGGGTCCCTGGTCCCCAGCTACTTGCCACATAGCTGGGGGGAAAGAGACAGTAGAAACGGCCAAGCAAGCACAAGGAAGCTGTGGTACCAAGAAAGGAGGCCCAAACCCAGAGAATGCACATATTCTGCAGGAACCTGCATCAAATTTGATTTGGAAGGAAACAAGAACGGAAGGGGCTATGACGGAAAGAGCAGCGCTTTTAAGAAGACACTTTTAAAGTCAGGCACCCTGGACCTTTTCCCATTTCAAAAGATCTTTTTCTCTGTCACTGGAACAAGCGATTGGGTGTTGCGAACGCCACAGACTCAGATATTCTGAAACGGGGGACACTGCCAATACCAAGCAGCATAAGATCACCCCATAGAGGAAGGCGCTAAGGCTGTACCAGGCTGTATGTGAATATGCTGCTCCAATCCTGGCACTGCTGTTTGAAGGGAAAAACGATCCACAAAGGTCTGCTGCACACTCTGGGCTGCAGCTGGGGGAGGTTCTGGCTCTCTCATCCTGTGGAAGGACCTGATGAATCGTGCAGGGCTCTCCATAAGTTATATCAGCGTCACACCTACCTACAGAGCCAAAGGCACTCACTGCTTATCTGTAGCCCTGAAGGTCTGCATACATGCAGTGGACATTGCCCAGACTTCAGTGTGAGGTGGGATAACTTCGTCGACAAAAGATTTCCCATCCGTCTCAAATACTAACAATTACCTGAACTCCCCAAAAGCCACTTGAAAAGACACTAGTTCTCAAACAGCAAATTAACTAACATCCTCCAAGCTGTTATTCAAGCTGCAGTACACACTGCTTCAAACATTGCCATTTATAAAGCGATAATGAAAGGAACTAGTCTATAAACCTTTCCTTAGCAGCAGGAGGGCTTAGGCTCCCAGGTTCACAAGCCTTCAGTTTATTTGAAGCCCATCAGACTTCAGCAAAGAGGAACTAATCAAGGGAAAAAGTAGAGTAATCCTAAAAAAGCTTAACAAGACACTATCGAGCATGTTTTTTTCTCCACCTATATTGACTTTGAAAGAGACAGAAACCAGCTTTCTACCTTTACTACATTATTTCCCACTTGTTAAATGGAAATGCAAAGCCCAAATGTGTTCAGTAAAGCTAAAATAAGCATCCTTCTTTGTGAACTAGTGAAGTAAGGATCCAGTTGGCAGGCTTGCTCTTCTCAGGCGAGACCCGTTAATACAAAAGGGGGTTTATCTGAGAAAAGTCTAAACTACCAGTCCTAAATGGGTAATCTCAGCTGCAAAAGAAAACAAGGCTGGGGAGGTTTTTATGCCGTGACTGAGCTTAAGCTTCAAGCCTGCAGGCTAGCGCTACTCAGAGTGTTTCTGATGGGATAATTTTCTATGCAAAAAGACTGATTCATCGAAGAATTACTCATGTCATGGCCAACGTGCCAGTTTCGATGGCCGTTCATCTGACAGGCACAACAAACCCTTCTGAGATGTTTTAAATGACCAGGTGCAATTTTCCTATTTTTAAATAAATAACTCTTCATGGTTACACTGGCCAGACAAATGCCCTGCAAAACCAGATGGGCTGCTCCCATTGCTGCAGCCTGGGGAGGGCTTGGGGGAAGCCCAGCTTCCCAGTGTGCTGCCTAGCTTTGCCTTTTCCCTTTTCCTCTCTCATTTTGAGGACACGGGAATTCGGTCCTAGTGCCTGACAGTAGCACTAAAAGTTTTACATCAACATGCTGATGCCAGTGTCACTGGATAAATGATGCACATTTAGGGCCATAATCAGGGAGCCTGATGTGTAAATAAGTCCCTGCACCCAGACAGTGGAGGGAGATAAACACGGCAGAAGATCTGTTGAGGTGATCCCAAAGCCTTAGGTTAGGCACACTGAGAGGTGCCCAAAGCCAGCAGGAGAGGAGGCCCTAGGATTCATGTGGAAAGTAGATCATGTGAACAGTGCCCACCAGGATCAAGGTGTGTGAGGATCAAAGTTTGGCTCCATCTTCATCAGAGCATAGCAAAGATAGCAGCTACCCACCTTTTCTCTTGATCATTTCTTTACTCCCTCTCCAAAATTGCAGGATTTTATTTCAGAAACGTTGATTTTTAAAAGTCCGTTCTATTTTGGACAAAACCGAGTAAGTTTTGAAACAATAAATCCATAAAACCTGCTGTACTTACAAGTCACCTGAATGGCACGATTATCCCTCTCTGACCACCCGACCCATCAGATTTGCCATTAATGTTAATACAGAAATCCTTGCAAATGCAACTCCCATTTAACTGTTTAGGGTAAATTTTTGCAAGATGAAAAGAACAGCTTTCAAAATAGAGGAAAAATCCAGAGGACACGACCACATTTCACAGGTCAGTGGCTGGGATAGCAGGAGCTGCTGAAGGAGAGCTGAAGGAACATACTCGCTCAGGGGCATTTTAGCACTCTTGCGATACGATACCCATATTCATCAGCATGCAACAATCCCCTCTCCAGATGAAAAACACTACAGATCATGTTCCTAATAAAACAGTCAATTTGCCTCCTTCTCTTTTTTGTTGTTGGCAGGAATTCCTTACAACCTCACCTCCCTGGGGCATGGCTTCCTCTCCCCCTTTGTCGATCAGGAGAAAACAAGTCTCTATGCAACAACAAAGTCTCGCTGGCCAGCCTCAGACGCTCATGCAGGTTTCAGACAGACCCAGGAAATTACTGTTGTTTTAGATGCCCTGATTATCACTAAGATAGAAAAAATGATGTAGATGGGAAGCATAGAGAGAGCGCATTTCTGTCCTGACAAACACGTCGGGGTGAAAATCGTGACCCCTTCAGAAAACTCCAGCAAATAAACTCTGGACAGAGCTGTCAGGCGTCAGCAGAGGAAACCTAACTCAGCCCCCATTTCTACACAGCTTCAAAGGGTAACTATTTCAAATCTTGTGGCAGAGCTGGGGTTTGTAGCCCACTCTGAGACCACAGTCTTTGGCATATCTACACCAGGACGGACAAGTGTCCGTGCTGAGTCCTATGAACTACATGCATTCTGCCCACACTTGGCTTTCACTTAGCTAAAAGCTCCCCTGTAGGCCCAGGCACAAAGATTACTTCGCCTTCTGAGCTCAGCTTAAGACAGAAAAGAGGATGGACCTGTCTGGGCTTGAGAACAAGTGTGCTTCTTTGCTAAACTCACTGCATAGGCAGACACAGAGTGGCAAGACCTCAGCCTTCCCACTGAGTCTCCTAGAGCTGTTCTCACATACAGCCAGACCTTGTTCAGTGCTTGCTATATCCCTCCGGCCCCGTACAGTGGTCAAGGAGATTTTGCTCTGCGGTGTGCAGGTGTCTTCAGTAGTCTCTGCTGTCAGTGTGGGGAATTCTACATTTAAAGAAGAAAATACCATTTGATCCCAGAATATTTAAAGGTCATTACTAGAAAGCAAACTACCTGAGGCTTCAGTTTTGTAACATTGCTCAAGTATTCTCTAATGCACTTGCATCTAAAGTAATTCACTCTTTGTTAGCAGCCTTTTGTGTGACAATCACACAATGGTAGTAAAGCCATTTCCTCTAAAGGAAGAAATTAAGAGCCTGATCTGCAAAAACATGCTTGCAATTACATACATAATTGGCACATGAACTTCATGCAGTTGCATATGCAAGCTCACAGCACACGGTGATTTAGATGTTACATTGGTAGAAGCATTTCAATTACCCCTTACCTGACTAGATCAATGGGCATCGACAGTACCCTGCCCTCGCCCAGAGGGTGACTGATGCCAAAGATGTAAGAAGAAGATGAGATGAGCCCAGTAATTAGAGAAGGCTGAGATTTTTTAAAATCATATCATTGGAAAAAAGAAATCTGTACAACACCGAGGAGGATAAATCACAAATAATTAAGCAAATATTGGCTTTTAAACAGCTACACCCACCCATAATGGACAACACCACAATAACTTTTCCATAATGGCATTTTTTTCTTAAGGCCCATCTGTTAGCAATTACATTATGTCTTTAAATCATCGGGGCTGATATTTCATATAACATTTTTCCTCACTATTGTAACTTTGAATGTTCTCATTATTCAGATAAATTGCTAATTCTTTTCAGAATCCTGCTAAGTTATTGGACTTAGAGATGTTGTATGCGCCAATGAGTTACCTGTATTATACGCTCCAACGGAACAAATGAGCGCAGGGAGTCAAAGGTGTTAATGTAACCTTGTTTACAGCACTACCCGACAACCATATAAGAGACCTGTTGGCTAATTCTGTTTTGTGCAAAAATGAAGAGTCAGCTGATTTTTGTTACAAAGAATAGGAATCACCATTGTTAAATAAGTGACTGTCCTGGGGGTTTTCAGAACTGCTCACATCATACTTCAACCTACCAAGGGGAGGAGGGAGTCATTGTATGAATTACTCCTGCAATATTTCATGAGCTAGTAAATTTTCTATGGAAATTATCCAGCTTGATGAAAATGTCTGTATTTCAAACCTCACAAGAGTCTGATTTAGAAGAGAAATAGTGCTCGTTTACTGCAGCTTCATTGAAGACAAAGATGGAGAGAACCTGAAGTGTTGAAATGTTAACATTCCAAGAAAACTAATTATCATATTTTCACTTGCAAACTTCAAACCTGCTGCTAATTAATCTCTGTGGAAAGGCTGTGTATGAATCAAATTATAATGTAAGTCAGATTATATGGGATGAGATGTATAACATGCCCTGCCACTGAGGAGAAATGAAATGGATTGCTTGCACAGAAATGACAAAAAACCCGAAGAGTCTCTCTTCATTAGTGCACCGATCTGTACCAGCCGGCTGATGACAGATTCACCCCAACGGAGTGTTGTAAACCACCTTGGATTTTCAAAAGTTTGCCTGTGGTCACAAATTATCTAGATGCAAGGAGAAAAAACTATTTGACTGAGAAAACCTTGATGTGGCACTTGCAGAGTTCTGTTGTGAAAACATCTTGAGGGCAATCAAGTGCCATTAGCACATGTCAATGAAGCTTCCCATGAATTACTACAAAAATTACAGTTAAGTGTACTCCTCCTCCATCACTGTCCAAGCTCTCTGATGAAACAGTTTGGATATCTGTTGAAGTATTACAGAAATTAACACCTTTCTGCCACTATAGTAATCAGAAGGATGTCAGCAGACAATGAATTTAGTCCATCTGCACTAACGCCTTTACATAATTCATGTATTGATTATAGGATTAAAATGATTTGTAACCATTCACTCTGGAAATACTATATTGTGAATATAATGGGGATAGCAAAGGAGACTTGAATAAATCAGTTGTCATTGAAAAGAGAAACAAAATACATGTTTTCTAAAAGCAAGATCATGTTTACAACCTCCCTAAGTAAATTCCATGGAGTTTGACTAAATCATTTTGGTTTCAATTTATAGTCTTATCATATGAGATATCACATGGAAGCCAAAAAATAAATGCTGTAAGTAGCTTATAATACTTGCCTCTGCATAGTTTGCCTTTCTTTTTTATCTTTTTTTATTCTATTAACTTATTATCATGCAACTTTCAGATTCAGAGAAGCTTGCATAGCTGTTTGGTTTTTTAATCCATTTTTCATCCATTTTTTTTCTTTAAGATGGGATACAACATGGAATCAAGGAAGTCCTGTGCAGTGTTACTCTACTGGCTCAATATCTAATTCCTTTTTCATTAGTTTACTTGTTGATTATATCAGTTCTATCATTGTTATAACTTATTACAAGGCTTCTTTTTGTGTGCACATCTGTTTAAGCAGTTCCACTCATTAGACCTATCCACCTAGGCAAAAGAAGCTTTTTCTTTACCTAGGCTGCATTACCTTGTGTTCCACAGCTCGCACATACACACTTTATGATGAATTACTAATCAACTGTTGTGAGGTTTAATGGCGTGCCTGGGTATGGTCAGCCATAGTTGGCTATTCCAGATGCTTCCAAACATCCGCATTTCCCCCTTCTTCTTTTCACCCGCCACTCCCTGTGGAATAAATACTCTAAAAGAACAGTGAGTGAAGTGTTTCAGAACCATCTGGCCAATTTGATCCTACACAGTTCAAGGCCTCATCATTTCATACAGAAATAATTTTATTTTAAATCTAAGAGGCAACGGAATGCTACGTTCTTGTCTGACCTTACATTTTGCTCTATTTTCTCTAACATCCCATTACTGGGCTGAGCCTTCCCTCTGCTCATCTCATGACTTCCAATCTCTATTTAATCTTCAAAAAAATACAGGCTCTGCCTTCAATAATTTATCCCAGATGAGAATCTGACCTTATATACACAGATCACGTAGAAGTTCAGTGAGACATGGCCCTATTTCCTCCCTTCTGTTTTGCTTACACAGACAGATGGAAATTCTGGCCCTAATGAAGTCAGTGCAAGTTTTGCTGTCAACTGCAAAGGGGTCAAGGTTTCCCTCCTACAATTTCTGTAGCAGATAGGTGGTTATTTCCTATTGCCTAGTCTTGTCATCTCAACATGCTGAGCTGAACTGTCCTGGACCAGTGGGGTGGTTTACTTGTGCATTACCCCAGATCAACATAGTGATTTATTCATACTGGCGCTTAAGGAATTAAATTCTGTATTACTGCTAATTTTTCTGGATATGCTCAAAGTCAGTTTTGCTACTGCTTTCTAGTCTCCTATGCTACTCTTACAGCAAACTTCGTTTTGATCCTTGGTAGAATCTAAATTGCTGGAGACACTGTACTGAGAGCTCCAGTGAGCAGCTTAAAAATTGTTTACAACATGGGTTAAGGTTAGGAAAAAGAAACCTGATAGTGAACTCACAAAATGCTAGGCTTCTAAAAGATCACTGAAACTAGTTTAGAAAAAAGAAACCACAAATCAAAATTGCAAGACCATATCTGCTACTGCAGCTTGAGTGATCTCAGCCATTTGTTATTTTTTAAATATATAATACAGAGTACATGAGGTAGAACTTACATATATAAGGTATAACTCATAGTCAGAAAAAGTTTGCAAACAGAAGAGTGGACAAATAAGAAGGAAGTTTACACTTTCTATTCTTTTGCTTTCTCAACTTGTTTTCATTTCTGCATTTGCAGACCAGTGATACCTAATTCAGCAATTTGAGAAGAGGAGAATTCTTTTAGGGGAACCAAAAGTAGCACGATTATATAGCTACTTTTTCCCATCAATTTCTCTTACCTGGCATTTCTTTCAATTTCTTTCAATTTTCCTTGGCATGGTTGTGTCTTCTGCACAAATTCCTGAACCACTTTCTCCTATGACCACCTTGTTTTTTGCTAACATTTTTTTCAGGACCCCACAATTCTGTACCATGGTATTTCCCCTTCCAGCTCATTTCCTCAATCTTTTTTTTTTTTAAGCCAAAATACCCCTGCAACTTTTCACTTATCTTTTGGAAATCGAGCTTCCTGAAAGGCAACGGCAAAATTTCTGTTTGTGTTCATGGGAAAAATTCACCCTGCAACTTCAGAGAGATCAAATTTAAGATTACCAGATCTATTAGATTCACAGAGACAGATTAATGTTCTTGTTCAAAATTTGGCCTGATCTCACCATCCATTTCTAGATGTCATCTTTCTCCAAAAAGAGGCAAGAAATCGCACTCAGAGTAGTGCTAAACCTTAAAGCAGAAAATACACCAATTATGTTGTCAGTATTTTCTTTAGCCTTTTTTGATCTACAGTACGGTCTCATTATACAAGGGGAACCAAAGAGCTTGAATCTGGGATTTTGGATTGGGGCAGGGTAGGCGACCCTCCTTTTTCTGTTTCCAATATCCAACTGCAAGAAAGCGATGTGCCTATTTCCATTTCTCACTACGCACTACGTGCCACGCTTTCCTCAGTGTAGCGCCGGCTCAGAGGACTTCAGTCTTTGCCCTTGGCTTCTCCCTATCCATCATCCACCTGTCTTTGCAAGCAGGGTCCAAACTCCAGCACGGGAGCAAGCTCAAGACCATAAGAAGAGACAAATTACAGTGATCGCGGGTGTGGTACCGCCTGGCTTCAGCAGCACCCGACCCGTGGCCGAGCAGCTTTGCTGCAGTACAGACTACCTGGAGGCTCACGAAGCTTCCTCTAAGACAAGATGGAAAGTTAACCTCCTCGTGCCAAATGGGTTAAATGACTTGCTCTCTGCCGGCTCTCGTGACGCCAACACGTCCAACGTCGGTTTCCTCTCTTGCCACTGCTGATTCCACTAGCAAGGGCAGGATTTTGCCCTCGACTATTCACAAGTAATTAATGCATTATTGAACAGGAATAAATAGATAGCAATTAAATAACAAGTATTAATGACTTATTTATTAACATATTAATAGTTGGCCTGAGAGTAATAAATGCAAATTAGTGTAAAGTGGTACCAAAAATTGTGTCGATAATAGGCCCTGAAGTAATCTTGTGTGTTCAAGATAATTACAAATATATTTTCCTTTCAAAAAACTACTGCCGGGTAATTTTTTATGGTTTGCTATAATATCATTTTAGAATTAGAAAATTAGCCTTAGTCTCATTAAAATAATTTTGCAGTGCATCAGGCTTTATTTCAAGTGTAAGTTTCACATTATCTTCTTGCCTATAGAGCTTGCATTTTTTTTTTAGAAACCCTCTCTATGTGCAAAGCTTTTGGGCCTATGCTTGATATACTAATGGTGTTGTTTCAGCTTACTGCTTGTACAACTTTTCTCATCATTAGTATTATTATGTAAAAAGTCCCACTGCAAGCAGTGGTGGTACCTTGAGGGCTAAATACAGTGAAAATCACCGAGGACCAGATTTTTTTCCTTTTTACCCCTGCTGACAGCAATTCACCTGATAAATAGTTCAGAGGCTTTAAACATGAGCACAGTGATGCACTGGGCACTGCATACCTAACAACCCCGATCAGCCACAACAGACCCCATTCAGAAAACAACCCCTGGTCAGAACCTGTTTTACTAGAAATACTTTCCTCTTTTTTTTTTTTTTTTTTTTTTAAATTCTTATCTGTTTGGGCAAAAGAAAACCCCACTTGATACTTTGGCTCTGAACTGTCACTTAACTTTGGGAAACTGATTACTTTGTGAGGACAGCAAGCCATTGTCACTTTTATCACATCTACCAAAAAAAAAAAGGTTGGCTAAAATCCAGAGTCCGGACCTCATCACTGATCTGCTGTTATCAATGGCAAGTTAATGTATTCCTGTGTGCCATTGGTCCTGATATTCCTGATTCTGGAATTTGGCATACATTTAACATGTGCACATCTCCAATAAAAGATCAGTAAATATTCAGGTCTGCCTCCATATTTATAACAGGTTGAGAAATCAGGGTCCAGGCTTCTTCCTAGCAGAGGATGCCCAGAACACTGTTCCTGCAAGTGTTTGTCTCTACAGATGTTTCTGTCTGCCTCTGTAGGTGGTGTTTTTACTTCTTTGCAGCTTTCCTCATTAAAGGCATTGTAAATGACTTCTTCCAAAATAATCAAGTGTGTTTCTGTATGGTAGGGGACTTGGGTGGCTCTCTCCCTACAGTGCCTTCCAAACTGCTGCGTAAATGTGATTGTGGCTGTGTAATCTGTGTACCTGGAAATATAATTCGTTTTGTTGCTAATGAAGGTCCTACGGCACAAATTTATTAAAGGTATACTTTTCCATGGGATAATAATTGGGTCGATAGTATTAAACTCATAGGCTCATTATTTAATTGCAAGGGCAGATTATGAATACAGCTTCTAAAATGTATTTTAATGAAAAACACTACATCCTGACCTAATCATATCAACCTTATGCTATCTAATTAAGGATGCAAAAAATCATTAGAGTTGCAAAATATTAGTTCCAGCTCCATCAGGCTGCTAGCTGCCCCTTCATGAATATATATATTTTTTTACTCTATAATAAATAGTTAATGAGCTAAAAATGACAAAATTTGCATGTAGGCAAATTAGTTTAATAGAGTGATGTCTTCCTAGTCTACAGAAAGTGACCTTTTTCCTATCAAAAGAATGACTAAAAATACTTTGAAATGATGGCATGGATGTCATTCCACAAATGACAAATCGCTTCTCTGAACAATATAAAAATTATAAAATGCAATAACCTTAAATTCTCATCATACTGTAAATGTGTCCTCTGCTGCTGCATTTATCAATTTAATAAAAGGAAATTAAGCATATTATAAAATACCCATTTATGGGGCAATTTTTAATCCAGGGAATAAAAATGAGAAGCACATGGTTAATAGCAAGAAAATATTGCAAAAACGTAGACCTATTTTTTCCAGAAGGTTTGACTGACTATTTACTTGAATGACCTCCATTTAAAATATATTTTTTATATGGAGTGATGTAAGATATGGCAGTCTCATGCTTCCCTTTATAAAAATTGCTCACAGTTAATTTGGTATCTTATTTAAAAATTAACACATTAATAATGCACGCAATAAGGCCTAGTGATGTGTCTTCCATACTGATTACTTTGTACAATTAGACATACAAAAAGAAAGGGACAAGATAAATACCTTATGCAAATTCACGGCAGAAAAAAGGGTCTTTCAGTATCTGCAATGCCTAGGAGCATAAAAGACCTGAAAGCATGGTTCCTAATCTTGCAAGGTGATGCTCCATGTGGAGAATATGTTTCTGGAACAGAGCAAGTTTTTACTACAAAACTAGATTTGCCAAAGAGCTAACGAAACTTGGTTTGATGGTTCTCTTCTCCATCAAAACAATATAAACAAGAAATTGGAGCAGAAGGGGAAGATTTCAGGTTTCTGAAGAACACTGGTTGTATTTTCACAGTATTCATGTTCAATACAGATGGCTTGGGAGTTTTGTACAGTAGTCTCCACTCACAGATTTTCCTCATTGTGAGGCAGATCCTGTGCCCAGTGAAGTAAATGACAGAGATCTGACAGATGCCAGGGATACAAACTTCTGCACGCTTTCTGTATTATTCCTATCTCCTTATATCACATAATCTGCACCAGTATGTCCTATAGAGATCAGGAATGTTTAACGCTGTCACAGCCTGGCATTTGGTTAGGGCTGATATAAAGGAGAAGGTGCAAAATTCATACAGATGTAGACAGAATAGGAATCAGAAACTTGGGGACTTCGGGTAAAGGCAAAAGTGTGCATCACTCCACTGTGTTGAACGAAGCGCCCAGTGCTCCCTAGGCAGCAGGGGGGAGTCCTCCCTCTGACCGCACCCTCCCTCCTGCTGGGTCTGGCGGAGGCTGGGTCCATTTTAAAGGATCTCAGAGTAAGATCAGGTACTCGCATTTCAATATGGCATTTCATACATGCCAAGCTGCATATTGGGAGCAAAACTAGGCACTTATATATGTCTACAGGTATGGATCATATTTTTCAATGTTCTGTCCTCTGAAGTATGTCTTATTGTAGCAGTAGATAGACTCCTCTACTCCGCTGTGATGACACCCCACCTGGCGTGCTGCGTCCAGCTCTGGAGTCTTCAGTACAAGAAAGACATGGACCTGTTGGAGTGGGTCCAGAGGAGAGCCACGAAAATGATCAGAGGGCTGGAACACCTCTCCTATGAAGAAAAGCTTAGAGAGTTGGGTTTGTTCAGCCTGGAGAAGAGAAGGCTCTGGGGAGACCTTATTGCAGCCTTTCAGTACTTAAAGGGGGGTTATAAGAAAGATAGGGATAAACTTTTTAGCAGGGCCTGTTGCGATAGGACAAGGGGTAATGGTTTTAAACTAAAAGAGGGGAGATTGAGACTAGATATAAGGAAGAAATTCTTCACTCTGAGGGTGGTGAGGCACTGGAACAGGTTGCCCAGATGTGGATGTTGTGGATGCCCCATCCCTGGAAGTGTTCAAGGCCAGGCTGGATGGGGCTTTGAGCAACCAGGTCTAGTGGAATGTGTCCCTTGCCCATGGCAGGGGGGTTGGACTAGATGACCTTTAAAGGTCCCTTCCAACCCAAACTATTCTATGATTCTATGACAATCCAGATTTCTTCCATTCAGGGGCAGACTGTTTGTAGACAGAGAAGTAATTTTTCTTTCCGTTCTTTTCCTTTTGTCTTTACTCTCCATCATCTTCTCCTCCCCCCCCGCTTTTTTTCTCTCCCCTTCCCGCCCCCCCCCCCCCCCCCCCCCGCCCCATTCAGCCCTTTCTGTACTGCTGCAAGAAATGATACGCTGGTAATTTCATTAGAAACATATTCAGCACATGAAACAGAAAAGTAGTTGTTTGCAGTTGCCTCATCCACCACTTTTTCCATATGGCGTTGGTAGCCGTGGCATGTAAAATGAGGCCCACTATATATATTCTTTGTTTGACCTTACTTAACATGTAACAAAGGTAATAGAAACCAATCATCAGTGGCTATGCTTTGACTTACTGTAGAAATTTTTCAAGTGAAAAAAAAAAGGGTAATTTTGCTTACTGGGGTAAAGCAAATAAGTGCTATCTGTATAAAAAGTGGGGGTGTCTGAGACAGGTGGCTGTGGTAGCACATTCACTCATTCATACTTTTTCCCTCCCCTCTGTTGAAATGCAATGTGGTGGTCTGTGCTTTCCCACAAAAATTAAGCTTACGGAGTATCTGCTTTTTCATTCAATTGGCACATTCACCTTTTTATTTTTCCTTTCAGGGTCCAAACTGTCATCACGAAAAAAAGTGGAAAATAATTACAGCTGTGCCAGATGTTTATAGCAGTGACAACTAAGGCTATATATTTATATAAACTGCTGATCTTTCAGAGGTAGCTATAGAGACTTGAAAAACCTGCAGACCCTAATATGAAATCACTTGTTCCAGTGGGTTAGAAAAGAAAACAAAACAAACAACTCATACATACTTAAGAGGACTAATTTCCTTCCTATCTGGAATCTGTTCATTTTTACATTGAAGCAGGAGAGTTACTGAACAAAGCATTGTGTACAGAGGCACTCATGGATGTATGAATCCAGTTGATGAGCACTTTAACAATTGTCCAAGAGCTGTTTTATAAGATAGTCCTATGGGAATTAATAATGCTGATGCAAAGCTAGACAGCAAAGAAGAAAATGTCCCTTACAGAAGGAAGACAATGACCCTCACAGACTACTGACCATGTTACTTCTGTTATTTTCAATTCTCTGAAAGAAATTATGACCAGAAGCTTCATTTGTGGATGGGATCCCCAATACTGAACACTTTGCAAACACAGATATATCTCCTGCACATCACACCTTAAAGTCTGTTTATAGCACTAGAGGCTAGTGGCTTAATGGAAAAGAAAGAGGAATTATTTTGATAGCCAAAGCAGAGCAGACCAACTTCAGATCTTTCCTACCTCCCCCTGCACATTTCCAACTCAGCCCACTCCTCTGGGCAATCCTGGAAGGAGGCAAATCCTCCTCAGGGGAGACCCATCCATGCCCTTTCTCCCATGCGAAGGGAGAAAATTTGATTTGTCCATGGAGCTCCCCAGTTTGCTGAGCTGGTTGAGAAATTATCTGGGATGGTACTGACATTTAAACAAGTAGCAAGTCTCTACAACCCAGTCAAGAATCACCAGATGGCATAGATAATTTTTTACATCAGTGATGCCGCTAAGCCTTTGGATACTAAACAGATTGTAACCCCTCAAGACGTTCAGACAATGCACATACAACCTTCTCACAAAATTCTCCTGAACATGCTTCTTAGCTTCTCCATTCAAAGAAGCACCTAAGAATAATTTTCTTGTATATCTAGGTCCTTTTAGGTAATACCCAGAAATACAAAGTATTAATTTAGACCAGTATGTCACAGACTCCTTTTGGAGACTCTGTTCGCCACTCACCATCCGCCTTTCACCATTGAATCCTCTCCACTGCTTAGCCCTCTTCATAATGTAGCTCAGCTCCTGACCGGAAATCTCCAAGTCTAACGGAACGAAGAATGTGCCTTCCTCACCATGAATGCGTTGAAATACATCCAACAGCCAGCCTTCGCTATGTAGCCTAAGGATAGAAATGACACATCTGGTTCTTCTTTGAAAGGACTCTTCATGCAAAAAAGAAAAAGGTGTCTTACCCTTTTGTAGACTTCTAAAGCTTGGTTTTCCCTTCGTGACTATATTCTCTACCCATGAGTAAGAACCTTCTTTCCCACAAGTTCTCCAACATACAACCCTCCCCAACCCTCTGGAGACTTTACAATACCTGAATCAAATCACATAAACTTAGGCAGCAATTTCTTTTAATTATTTCAAGACATTGACTTCCCAAAAAGATCCTGGTCTTCCTTTTCTTCAGAAATGTCCAATGTCTGTCCTTAGCATTGGGCTGGGTGACTAGTTCCAGTGCCTACACAGAGTACCTCAGTTAGACATAAATGGAAGTCCTGCTGTGCCAGGGTTCCATAACGGGCAAACCACACCATGTAGAAAGGAACTACTCACCATTTTTTTCAACCCCAAGCCTGAAGTCTATACAATCTAAACTTCTCTTGATGTTAGAAAAGTTCATTTCGTTTGTTGGCTTTGTTTTTCTATGACATTTCTGTGCTGTGGTAGGGAATTAAATAAGCACTACGCAGTAAAATTCTCTACCACAAGAAAGGCTTGCTGTGTGGTATTTCTTAATGTAGGTGAAACCAAGAAATATTGTGAGGCTTTTGGAAAAGCCTAGTGTCACATTTTTAGCCTTAGATGAACTTCAAAACTTCAAAACATTGCTGTTTAATTCAAATGGAACCTCTTCAAGTTCATCTCTTTCTCATTCTACTTTTATTCCAAAACCAGGGGTTCAGAAAATAAAGATCAGAAAATCTGGAATCTCAATCTTGGATATTGAACTGAGGTCTTTCCTTTTGTACCTTCTTCCAAGCTAATACTTTATTACAACTCAGCTGTTGCTTGGTGCCAATCTCAGCTTTTCTGTCCTTCCCAGAGACTGGCTGGGTAGTCATGAGAAGCGCAGGGATTGCTGTGTGGCACTGCAACCAACAAAAAGTCCAGATTCCTGTGGAGCTGTATAGGTCCTTCATTTCTTGGCAGGTGGGAGAGACAGCACACGTACAGCTCCTCTGATCCTCTGAACTCTCATCCTTCTCATGTACAGCAGCACTAGACACAGTTCTTGTGGCTGATCCTTATTCTTGGGTCTTGTATTGGCATGTATGTGCTAACCAATGTGTGTGTGGGTTCAAGTAAATCAGAATGAACTTCACATTTACACTAGCTCTACATCTCACCTAACAGTGCACACAGTAATTGCAGAGAAGCACACTCAATAAGCTGCTTAGTACAATTAGTGGAACAGAAATACCAACAGACAGTTTTTCAATCTGATCTCAGGAGGAGCTTTAGCTCTCTCTTCAAAGGGGAATATGTACCTTAGGGTCAAGCTCTATATCCAAGAGTTTCTGTGGTGGAGTAGCTATTCTGATACTGAAATCTGGCAGCTTGGCTCAACATCAGATTAGGGACTTATATCTCCTGCTTTGCTGCTAAGGCACTCTCTGTACTTTCTTCCCCACCCTTCTGTTTTGAAACATTCCTTTTTGAAGCTGCAGCCCTAAATTTGCTGTAGTTTCCAAGACGTCACTTTGGGATTCTCTTATCAAAAGAGGAGAGCAGCTGGAAGATAACCTAATTGAGATGTAGGTAGTCCTGGGAATATAAACAAACTGGCTACCAAGAAATAATAGAAAAAGCTCTAAAGTGTGAAATGCAAATCAGTGCTAAGGCAGAGTAGGATACTGAGGTATCTTAAAACACACTACAGAGGAGATTTTTTAGAAAAATCTAATATCTTTCATGGAGTAATTTTCTAAATTCCACATCATCTTCAAGGAAAAGTTTGTCTCTTAATCCCTGGATCTACATTAGATGTTCTTTTGACACAATAGATACATTTATGCAAACATTGACTCGTAACTCAGAATTATCTTGTGCTTAGTTGAAAAACTAGCAATCAAGCTGGTGGGCTTTCTGGCCTTCCACTCATCTTGAAACCATAATATTCTATGGTGTTCGTCTTCGAAATTCCAGGTCAGCAATTTAAATGACTTGCCGCTTATCTTGCTAAACAAGAAAAAGACCTTGCCATTTATTTAAGCTCACTTAATGTAACATTCTTATTTCAAATGAAGTAAAATTTAATGCAGTTAAATTACTGTCTATTTGCTGCCATAAACATTTTCTATATGAAGATTTTAAGCACATGGTTATAAACAATATAATTAACTTTGAATTAATTAAGAATCATGAAGCCTGTCTTCCAGCTTTGTTCCTTTTGCCCAAAAGTACTCAGCCTGCTCCTGTTACCTGCTTGAATTTCTTTTCTTTGGCATGAAAACTAATAAAACACTTCTTGTATCTTAACATGGCTTCTTATAAATATGACAATAATAATTTCTATTGCTAATGCAATAAAGAGCAAAACAAAATTCAGATGCTATTTTCTAGAGATATGAGACCCAGTATAATACCTTACAAGTTCATTTATTTATCAGAAAGAACAGAAAACATTGAAATGATTTGCTATCCAGAGTCAGATCAAAAAATGGACGTCTCAAAAATTTACACAAACCAAAAATTGAAGGGTAGAGTGGTTTAAAACAATCTATTACATCTTCACTTGAGCCTTTCTCATCCTTTTTTGGAAAACAACTGTAAAAAGTATAAAAATAATTTTGCTGTTAACACTGAAAAATGTAGATTTTTTAATCTATTCCCCCAAAAATATTTCAATACCAGGAAATTTAGACTCTTTCCAGCAGATGCTTTTAGTTGAGAAGGGTCTGTGTTTTCTCACAGTGCAGAAAACATTTCACCAACAAATTTCTGACTGTTTCTAATGTCTAGTGGAATTAAAATGAAGGAATTGCAACCAGTGCCACTTCATTTTTCGAAAAAGTAATTAGAATATCTCTCCATGCTAGTTGTACTACAGACTCCCAAGACACCCAAGGGGAGCCAGATTTATTGAGGTATGTTGGTTTATAAAGACACAAATAGATGCCTACTGCTGTTTATCCCCTGCCCATGATTTCATTAGCTTCCTGGTTGTTCATCAGTGCTGCCATGATGCTTTCTAGATGTGGCAGAAACAGACACTTCCCCTACTTGTTTTGGTGGTCTGGTGGGTTCACTGTTCTTATCCCTTTTTCATATTCTGCTGAACGCTTCTGTTAAATGGCAAATCGCCGAGTAATTCTAACCAATGGCACCAACTCCACTGTCCAACAGCCAAGGTCTTCCCTGTGGACTGGTGTCTTCGGGCACAGAAGACATCCCTCAATATTTATATTGGTTTACTTTACAAGCGAAAGATGTGGTGGATGCCTGTGTAAAAAATATATGTTTTCTGAGTCGAGCAACATTACATTTGAATATCGTTGAGATGTAACACCTGACAAATATTCACACAAAGGGATACTACTGCCTTGGTTATAATACTATTTTGTCTTGAAAACAAATGCTGTTATATCAATATTCAGGAAACAAAGTTATGAATTACAAAGATGCTTTCCTTAAAAACATTTTTAAAAGTTTTAATGCTATCATTAGTGGACTGACAGTGTGCTGCTCAAGAGTCCTAGCCAGGTCCAAGGCTCCCACTGTACAGGGCTGTGGACACACAAGGAAGAGAAAGTTGATCCAATTTCAGAAGCTCATAGTATAACTTTACTCTGCAGAGACTCCAGTATTCGAAATGTTTCTTTTTGTTATCAAGCAAAGAACTTCAAAGACCTTATGCACTGTAACAGATTTTGTTATCTTCCCTTTGCTTTTGTATTTTGCTATGAATCATTTTTAAAATGTGTCGTACTAAGACAACTTTTTTCCCCTAGTAAAATTCTCCCCCCACCCCTTTATTGGCAAACATTATGGGAAAATTGATCCAGAAGGAAAGGAACCTTTGATGATCTTGCACCTGTTCCCCAGACAATGAAGATGTTGGTAATATTCTCATAAAAACCTGCCTTACAAATGTTTTAATTTAAATTAATTTTCCTGAGTAATAAACGACAGCAGCTAAAACTTATGAAGCTATTCAAAACTATTAAGTCAATGATTAAGAAGGCATTAACATCTCAAAAACTAATTAACTAGACTACCAGTACATTGGAGTTGTGTACAGCTTCCAGGAATGCAGGAGCTTTGAAATACTTTGCAGAAATTTAGATTGTCATTTATCTTTTTCTGCCTGCTGCAACAGAGTTTGTGGAAAGGAGACCGAGGGATGATTCTGTCAGATGGAGGGCGTACGCTGAGCTTTTCTTCTTACACCTGCCTGCATCTTGCCTTTGCGTATGACTTTTTATTGGTGCTTGCCACCACTCAGTGTTCATCACTGGGTGAATTGAGGGCCAGTACAAAATTCATAGATGCTATGATTCTGCATTATAGATGAGCCACTCAGGAAAAAGAAAATACGCATTTCCATTCAATATATTAGACAACCTATCTCGTTCATTTTTGGTGTCCCACACCTGTCCTTATTGACTGTACAGCTAATGCTGCCTGCTAGAAAGGTGGCGAGAAAGGTACTTGGTCAAATTTCATGACGAACTGAATATTCATAATGGGCTAAAATAGTGGAAAAATTATTTGAATTGTCACGTCACTCAGTGGGTAAAAGCCTCAGTCACATCAAGTCAAAAACCCTGTATCATCAAAAGACTGGAAGACTCTGGGGGCCACTGCAGACTCAGAGAAAGATTTTGCACTTCACACCATATGCAGCTTTCTGAATTTTTCCTATTTCTCACAAAAACCCTGCTTGGAAGACTAAAGACAATGTCTTCCAAAGTACCTAAATAAAAGGTACACACACTTTAGAGCTTAAACCCTTGACACAGACACCATTTTCTGAAGCAAAAGGAACAGAGGCTCTTAGACTCTATGAAAAATCATGATATCAGTTGTGTTCCTGTTGAGGAAATAAGTGGCTGCCTCTCTGACTCGCTGTGCCCACCAAATACCAGTGCATTAAAAGTTAAGCAGGAGCTAACCCCTCCTTGATTGCCTGCAATTCTTGGCTCCAGATATGTGACATTGATACGTCTTTTCTGATGTCACCTTATTTTCTCTTACAGAAGGGGCTTGAGCCTAAGCTCCTAAGGGAATAATGAGATAAAGAGACATACCTTAAAAAGTACAGGTACAACATTGTCGATGAGGTGATGAACAGGATTGTATAAAGCATCACAGTGATTAAGGCACCAGGAATCCCTGACTCCTCTGCTCTTAGAAAGACCCAGTAGAGCTTTGCAGCATCAGCAATGGGTTTCTCTACACTGTTCCCAAGTCGCTGTCATGGGGGAAAAAATCAACGTAAGAAAACGCCAAACCTGATTACACTATTTACCTATAGACACAAAAGAACGTGAATTTCTTTATAAGAAGGATTTAACTGTAATTTGTGGGGCACACAGCTTGAAACTTAGGAGTCTGCTACATAGGATTTGAAATTAACCATGAGATGTGAAACAAGCTATTTTCTGCCTTATTTTAGTACAATTAAAATCTACCTATAGAGGTGGTTTATTGAACAAAACCCATGTCACAGTGAAAATACTCAATGTGGGCTTTGTTAGCATATTTCAGGAGAAGTGGAAGGGGAAGAAGGCTGAAATTTGCCTTATTTCAATGACCAGAAAGGCATAATATTGAATGATTTATGCTGTTGTTCTTAGGATTGCTGAGTGAGCAGAAAACACTTGTGCCAGTGCATAATTCCAAACTGACCAGTCTCTAAAGGACTTGCCCTTGTCACAAGAAAAATGCTGGTTCCTGCCAGACTCAGCAAGCTACATTATTTTGAACATGTGCACTTTGGAGGGTGTATACACACCAATTCCCAGCTTCAGATTGAGTCAGTGTTTGGTGCTACCACTGGAAAACAAAAGTAACCATCACGTTGTCTGAAATGCCAAATGGAAGTATCAGGGCATCTGCATGTGGTGCTAGCTGACACCTAGGATAGCTTTTCCACTAGCCTTGCAAACAACAGCGTCAGTCAAAGATGGTAGTGGATTCACAAAGCTTCACTGAGACCCAATGAGGTGAGGAAAATGGAGAAAGCAACTACAAGTAGATCAACAGGGGACACCAGCAGGATTTTGTTAAGTTTTGCCCAAAGGGATTGACCTTTTTTCAGTGCAAAAGAAACAAGTTCCCCCTTATGAAGCAGTATTTTAACTTATGTACATGCGTTGTCAGGTCTGTTTGCAACGTTTTAAGTCAGAAAATCAGATATTCCCTTCAGCCCCCACTCCTAGTGTCCAGTCAGTTCAGTTCGGGAAGCCATAAAGAACAGCCTGCAACGCTGAATAGCCAACAACCATCAGAATTATTTTATGATATAGCTCTCATTTAATTTCTTTCTTTCCTGAGAAAAAATAGAGATGCAATGAGACCAACACCTCTGAAGAGATCTGACTGTACAGTACTCCCACTGCTGTGGTAGAATTAAAGATACCTCTTAACTGTACAAAGTAGCAACCTTGAGTTGTATCCTTAATAGCTTCTCCAAAGGTACATGTCATATAGCCTACTTAGTTATGCTATTAATAGCTTATGTTCAACTGCTCTGTAAACAAATAAACATGTATAACTACTTTCATTCTGCTGAAGATGAAACAAATCTTTACCATGATAAATATTGGTAAGGAATTAATATTCATAGAACAAAAATAGTAATTTAATTGGGAATAAGGTGGTTTGTGTATTTTTCCAAGGATTCACAAAGAATCCTGAAGGTTTTGTAGCACTCTATGTTTCATTATACTTCCAGTAAAACATGTAAAAAGATTTTCCAAAAATCTATTATTTTCCTTTTTTTTTCCCCATATCTAATTCTTAAGAACTAGCTACTGTATTGACATATTATTGCCCTCTGCTGGATCGATTTAGAAGAATTCAGCTACATATCATGGGTCTTCTACTGCTCAGAGCTAAAATAAATTCCTCTCTTCACTTTTTTCTTTTTAAAGTGACACAATGACAGCTGTATCCATATTAAATCACGTTAACATATTTTGCAAAGATGTGAAACTACACCACCAAAAAATCGAGTACTTATCATTCAGAGAGGCAGTCTGTGACCTTTAGGCTTCAAGAAACCTGCACTTCCCTGAGCAACTTGCCTGGACTAATCCTTAGGAAGAGTCAAAATTTTCTCCCTGTTTTTTGCTACCTTTGCAGTGACTTGCATAATAAAGCAAAGACAATTACAAGTCCAGTGACGAGCTGTACAAGGACCGAGACCCTTGAGTATATTTCTGTTCTCTCTCCACCCTTTGCAACACTGCCAGGTTTCTGTAATGGAAATTACAAGTCCCAGGAGAATGGTAATGTCATAGAAAGACTAGTCACTAATTCAGATCTGTCCATATTCTTTACAAAAAAGTTAAAATGCATTATCTCCTAGTTCTGTTCTATCTCCCTGTCCTACCCTCTTTTCTTGCAAAAAAAAAGCTGTCTGCCTCCACCATTTTCTTACCAAAGAGACTGTCTACCAAGGAAAATCCTCTGCACAGCAGTCACGTCCTGATATCCCTCCAGAGAGACAAAAGTCTGAATGGCAAATAAGAATAAATTTCTCTCTTACCCGAGCAGTTCTTTCTAGCAAGGCAAAAACGGCATGGGGGAAGTGTACCTTCCTATCCATTTTGCTAACAAAGAGATTGTGTCAATCCTTCTGTGGTCCTCAAAGACATGATCCAAGAAAGGTATCTTCATTTTAAATTGTTTCAATAATATCTGTCAATATCTGTCTTACGTACTTATCACACCACGGAGTGATAGTCACGTGAGCACTTTGCAGTATCTAATATTTTTTATTATGACACATATCCATGTGGCTAAAGAGATGTTACCCTCTGCATTTTACAAGCTACAGGGAGACCAAGTGACTAGTCCTGGGAAAGCTCTGGCAGAACTGGAACTAGAAATGCATTCTCCAAAATCATAGGAAAGTTTCTTATCCCTGGAACATCCTTCTACAAGCTGATAGTCAATCAAGCCTGCAATCACACATTTGACAGAGTATCTCGAACAATGAGTTGAAACCCCCCAAACATGCAACTGGCTCTCTAGTCTTCCCCCAATAATAACAAAAGTTAGTTAGTAAACAGAGAAACCTTTGTCTCCAGGGCTATCTGTCATCTTTCATAAGTATTAATGCCATTTAGGATACTAAAATACATTCTAGCATTAAATAACTCATTACCCCAACACAACATTTTAAAAATGCTTGATCTAAAATAGATTGGCAAGTAAATCTGAAATAGCTGTTGAAAGAATGCCAGGGAAAAAAAATTACAAATGCAATAATGAAAACACATGTAAGAGATATAGTTTCATTTTGGAAAGGATGCACACACTATATTGTGTAATATTTGAACAAATGAGTTTCTACGAAGATAATCTTGGTGGGAAAAATTGCCAAATTTTCAGTATGAAGTACAGAGAGAGGTGTGCTGTTTTAATGCTGTAATGAAAAACTTAGTCACTTTATTCGTATCTCACATTTCCCTCTGACCAAGCAAAGAAGTCCTATTTGAAATTGATAACAAATCCAGTCTGACTAGAACTGAACACAATTCCACTGAAGTCAATGGCAATGATTTTCTCAAAGCAAGCGTAGGAAAGACAAGGCAGACCTCAGCCTTTCCTCCAGCTTTTATGAATACCCCAGTATTAGCGAGGGGCGAAGCCTTTTAAATATTTACATTTTTCTAGCCTGGATATTGGGGAAATACCCCTTTTTCTCCTAGGAAAAAAAATCATCATCAGAATAATTACAATTAAAATTCAATTCTGTGCATGGTTTACACCACGAAATTAAAAAAAAAAAAAAAACCAGCAGGCTGTCCAAGTGAAAACTACAGTGTGTTGCCACATGCTTAAAATATTGCAATTACCTCCCAAGCGAGCTCCAATTAAATTTCTTGAACAGCTGAATTTTAATTTTCAAAACCACTGCAATGGGAAACAGCATGTAAACAGTGCAAAATCACATTTTTAACAGGTCTTCTTAAAAGCAGAGCACTGGTTAGTGGATGAGGAACAAAGAGACCTGAGAAAACCTGATCCACAACAAGGACTGTGGATTACTGCTTGATCTGGAGTGAGCAACAGAAACAAAGATATCTTTGAAAGGCGGACAAGGGCAGAAGAACAGCAATACCATGCCCCCAGAAAAGCTCGCAGCCCGCTGTGCCCATCGAAAGGACCCCATGTCACCTACACAATGAGAGCCAAATCTGAAACGCATCTTCTGGGAGACTGGATGTTGGAGACTATTACCTTGGATGTGATAAAAGCCCCCGGCCACCAAAGTATAGATGGGCTACACGGTGCACACGTAGGCCCAGATCGAGTTGGGAGCTTTGCTCTCTTAATTTTATGTGTGGTGAAGCTGTTTTCCTAAAGATGTCTGTCTTTCAATCTCACAAGTCTTTTTAGGTGTGCCAGCAAGTTATATTAACTACGTTGCATGTCAGAGAAGTGCACAATAACCTCTCCTTTTGGTTTTGCTATTTTTTCAGTTTGTCTGTTTCAGCGCTTAGAAAAATCTGAAGCGCTAATAATCAGGACTGCTCATTAACCCATCTCCACTAACAGCCAAAATTGCAGTAATCCTTTTGAAAGCAGATGCAATCATTCCAGTGGTGGATTTACTTTCTTATCTCCATATATGGCTTGTACAGTGCTCTTAATTTTATGCAGAAACACAGTGACTCCATTAGATGGGAATTTTGTTAATAAAAAGGTAATGTATAACATTATTATTTAATTTCTTTTTAACTTTCATGTTCCATTGCCAGGGGTGGAATTTCATATCTTTTAGTGATTCACTGAATAAAACAAACTTCTACGTCAAGGTCTCATGTCCAAGTTATTTTAAGTGACTTACCCCCAGGACTGAATCCACTATGAACACTGCCAAGGGGTCTAGCACTGTCCAGAGTCCCAGAGCTATGATAAACTTTGACAAGAAGGAAGGGAATGAGTCAAACAGCTGCTGACAGCCCCATCTGATCAGGACCATAAGAAGCAGCCCTGCGTTCAAGGTTAGGGGTCCCACCACAACCATGACCAACTCTTCACTGGTCTGCAGCAAGGAGTTCTGGTAGCACAGTTCAACAGTGTGAGGGAAAAGCTGGAATCTGTAAATAAAGCAAATGGAGAGAGTTTGTGCTCCTGGGCAAACCATTAAAAAACCATAGAATAATGCATACAGCACGTTGCATTGTAAAGTTGCATCCCTATCTTGGTCACAATCCTCTGACCAAAAACTGTATGAAGCCACTCAAAAAAAAAAGAAATTTTTCTCCTCCTTCTGCCTCCGCGTCCTTCGATGCCCTCTGACTCTCAGTTCAGTGGATGCACATCCAGACCCTTGGGACTGAGCAGGCAGGGCTACAGGAAGAAGTTAGCTCCCAGAAGCACCAATGTGAGCACAGGCCCCAGGAGCCCACCCCTCTGCATACTGCAGCACCTCTGGACGCTGCACAAAGTGGAAAATGTGTCAAGGAAGACATAGCTTTTAGCATCCCTAAAGGGACTGAAAATGTCCCTCTTGACACCATGGGATGGTGGGATTTGAAAAGCTTGCACAATGAGCAAATTTGCTGGCGCTGTAGGAGACAGGAACTGCATGGTATTGTGAGCTACGTACAGATGCTGACATTTAAGGCAAAAATTTCAAGCGAATCAAAGTGGCTTGAATTTTGTTCCTGAGTAGAGGTGAAGTGGTTTGATTCTCACTTGGGCTCCGACTCCTGAGTGCTACTACTGTATTTGGCGGGACTAGAGAGCGCTCAACTCAGTCTCTTCTGTGGACACACAGCTACAGATTTGGATGCTGATCCAGGGCATCTTGGCTTGAGAACATTATCCTTTATCTAGCTGACTGCCTGGGACAGCTGTGATTAGTGGCTTCAAACATGACCACCTCTCTCTCACACGTTGCTTCCTTCTGTTGCGTTTCCTTTGCTTTCACAGACTCTTGATGCTTGGCCTCCCAAAAGTTTTAATGCCAGATGGCTGAGCCCGCCTGGTCTGTGCAAGGCCAGAAGCAAAAGATGGCTGGCTTTGCATTAAGATCTAGAAGACCACCTTAACAATACCCAGTGCTGTCCAGAGTCTGCTCAGACACCCTGTTCAAATTTTAGCCGTGATCCCAGTATCACAGCAGACACAGGTCACAGAGTTGCATGTTACTGGCTCCTATTGACTGATTCAGGTTTGCTTGATGCTTTAAAGTGAAGAAAAGAAAAAACAAGTTTCTATTGGAGAAATCTTCCCTTCCCTAAGCATGACTGATCTTTTTTGCTCTGTAAACCCATTCTCTACCCCACAGCAACATATGGAGAACCAGGTATATATCACCTTGTGGACTTGTTCTCCATCTTTTTTTTTTTCATGTCAAGTAATGACAAGTAATGATTTTCCTGGAACTCCCTAGAGAGCTCTGATTCCCAAGCTTAAGTCAATGTATCATATATTTAAAATATGTCAACCCATTGTAGGCCTCACAGTAAAATTGATATATCAAAGTTAAATTCTTCAAAGTATTTTACTCATAGATCACTTTGGTAACATCAAATATGATTTAAATGCTTCTTCAGTTTTGTGCACTTCTTAGGCATTTTGAAATACTTGATCCAAAATGATAAATGGTTCTTGTGGAAGATACATAGCCTGCTGGGTATCTCAGAGGGAAAGGTAGGCATGACACAAGATGCACAAATGGACATATCCTGTTCTGGCTTGAAAATTGACATTATTAACACCTTCACTTTTCTGTTAGGATCACATTTACATATCAGATCATCTGGAGTCTGGATGTGGTCCTTATTCTCCTCGTCTCTGCAGAGGCTCCTATCAGGGCTTGCATACCCTTAGCACGAGTCTTAGCCATCAGTTCTCTTCGTAGTGCGAAGGAACAGCTTTGAATGAAGCTATTTGTAGAAATATTCTGACAGAGGAAGAAGGCAGCGGGACTTACTTTGTAACGGGAACAGAGATGGTCTGAAGGAAGAGCCATTGGCTCAAATAATGCAGGTAAAGTCTCACGAACCAAAGCAAAACTACCAGCAGCATGAGCAGCCAGAAGTCCCCGGAGCGCCAGTGTGCGGCTCCCAGCTCTGAGAAGGCTGAGTATACTACGAAATGGAAACGCTCGACAACCCGCCTGGACAGTTTCACTTCAGCAGCAGAACGGCAGCTGGAAATATACGGAAATAAAACAAAGAGCCATTCGGAAAAACATACAAGAAATAGCAGTCCCTAAAACACTGTAGGGTCCTGCTATACAGATAAATGTGGCACACACTCTGATCGTAACTTTTGATTGAATGACACATCTGACAGGGAAAAAGGGACAGTTTTTTCCATTGCAGTCTAGATGATAGGTGGCTTCCTCCCAGAAATCATGCTGCTGTTTTTATAAAGAAAACAACAAATCACATTTAAAACAAAGTTTTTAGAAGTCCTTTGCTTTCATTTTGATTTTAATTTTCTCACAAATTGCTCTCCGAGGAACACTTTATCACTTATTTTCCTTCTCAGAAAATGGTAAAAGAACTTGTCATATTTGTACTGAAAAAGTATTCATTTTATTGAAAAACGTGAACAGCTTTTTGGCGTTTGGGTAAGAGAACTTCAGTCAAATATTTCAGCACACAATGTGGGCTAAAACTTCTCTTTAAACTAGTTTCAAGTGAAAGAGAAAATAGAAAAGAACTTGCACAGTACAGTATTCTGCTACTACGTGTGGTGTGATTTGCCCTTTAAGCTAATTACTGCTTCAAAGGAGGGGGGAAAAAAAAAAAAGAAATAAGATGCAGAGATGCAGCCTTGGCATTATGTTTCCAAGAAACTGGAGTCTCTCAGCTGATTCAAAGCTGAAAAGACAGTAGCTTCTTTGACCTTTTGAAACTTCTAACTGCTATGCTTATTTCCACTGATTTAAATGACTAAGCAGCTGAGATGCACCACTCTAGCACTAAATATGATGTCATCATGCTCAAACTGTTATTTATATTGATTAAGGCTTCTGAAAGTTCAGAAACACAAAGATCTTTTTGTGGAAGAAAACATTCTGGCTTTTTAAAGTGTAGCATATGACTGGAGAAGAAGCGACAGCAATACTTGCAGTGTATTTCATACTCTTTTAAAACATTTTCCTGCCTACATATACGGATTTCTAAAGTAGCTGAGTACATTTCTTTCTCCAGCAGTCACAAAGAGAACTGCAAATAGCAATGGAGAAACTTAAAAGGATTCTGCATTTGGTCTAGGTTTGAATGAGCAGGAGAAATAAAAATCCCAAACTTGCCAGCCATAGGTCTGGATTTTGGGACCAGCCAAAATCACGTTACTCCTGACCCTCAGTCTCGAGCAGGACGCATGTGTAGGAGCAGGCATGCTGTCAGCCAGCTCCTTTTCTCATGAGAAGGCTCAAGCTTTAGTTACCTGGCTGGTTGAAGAACAGGAGGAGAAGTTGTCAGGGACACACCACAAAAAATAGTTTTTGAGTCACCAAGAAGGCTTTAGGTACAAATCACCAAAATTTATCACAGAAGTATCTGTTGGCCTGAGACAGGCAACCCTTGCAGTGACTATAGGTTGATCTGTAAGGGTTTTTGAAGGGCTTTTTGAGACACTGCAGTCCACTTTGCTTATATCCTAATCAGTCACAAAGTCCTGCTTTACAGACTTAGGGCCACATCATGAATCACCTTCCTCATATTGTAATTATTTACCCACAGCAGCCTACAGGAACGTCACAACACATTTCATTAACATTATGAAAACATAGTCTAGGCTTGTGTGAGAAAGAGAAAAAGAAAAATATAAAATAAGAAATATAATTGACTGTGGTATTACACTACAAAACCCATGGAATTCTGGATGTTCTGAACTCTGAAGCTAGATTGTAGTACATCTCCTTTTATATAAAGAAATTTTTGTCATCTTTAATAATTCCCATCAAAGTCTACTCTTAAGGTATTCACTCCTCGAGGAGAGTTAAGAGGGCAGGATTAGCCACACAGTTATTTTAGTTAGACCAAAGAGTTTGTTGTTTGTGCAAAAAAAGGAAAAAGATTAAAAAAAGAAAAGAAAAAAGAATACTATCTTAGCTCATAATACTCTTCTCATCCTTCATCAAACAAGCAGAATTACATAGGTGTCCCACCCAGCCTCACCCATGTCAGAAATCCACATCCTATAGGGATCACTGCCAATCTTTGCCTCCGTGCTGAGAGCACGAGTAACCATGTATTTTTGACAAAAATCTGGATTGAGATCACCTCCTCAATTCATGTAAGCGTCATTTACTGCTAGATTATTTGGGCTCAGTTTACTAAGTGAGGCTACCTCTGAACAAGCAACACCAGAGTGAAATGTTCAATAAACCACCTGTAAAATGTTTCAAGACATAAATCCTTCCTCCAACCCAACACACAGATTAAGAAGGAGGGCGTGCAGCTCAGAGTGCTGAAAATACAGAGTCCTCTTTCATTCATAGCTGTCCTGGAGCACCAGAAACACTAAGAAATGTCAGTGACCAAAATGCTGGGTTGGGAAAGTGAGGTAACTTCTTCCTTATGGAGGCAGGATTCTGATGATGCAATCAGCACTTTCACAGGAGTTTCATGAATACACTTACTCCAGCTCTGTAACTCATTGTGTGGAAGCTGCTTGCGTAAGCACCGTGAGCACACAATACAAAGTGGGGCTATCGAACTTCCCTAAGATTTAGGCAGCAATGAAAATATTCAACCTGTGCCTTCATCGCTCCATTGCTCCCCAGTCTACTTCCACTTTCAAGAGGTCAAAATAGAGGTAATGCCTCCACCTGTGAACTATCAAGAAAGTTGCACTTTTTTAGGACATGAAGATGAAAAAGAGCAGAACGGAGGTCTGTGCGTTGTCATCCCTGCTGAGACACTGGCTCTCTCAGCCATGGGAATCCAGCTATTCAACAAACTTCCAAAGTAAAGTGGAGAAATTCAGAGCACGTTGGCTGTTACCAAACCCTAGATGCCTTCCACTGGCAATGACCCTGCTTAAACCAGCAGGGCAACATCTATGATCTCTTTACTTTGGTGCATCTTTCCCCTGAAAAATGTAATAGCAGCCCAGAAACTCCACAGAAAGCTAAGCTTGCTGGAAGTCAAAGAAATCAAGAAAAATGTCTCCATTAGGTAAAACCAAACAACATTCATTTTGACTTCTGCAGAACTATTTTTTCTTTAAAAGACTTCATGATTTTCATCACACACCTTGACCATCATTTCCAGCTTTTAAATGGAAATTAAAGTCCTCCTTACTGTTTAACTTGTCAGACAGTCCAGATTCTGAGTGTCACTTCTGTGCTAGCTTGTACTTCCCTCTGACTGTGTAACACCTTGACATGAACATCATCAGCCAGTGGTAGAAATTGGTGGAAAATATAGCATATCCAGTGACTCAGTGAAGGTCCCAACCCACAACTGGAATCTCTTCATTTACTTTCAAAGAAATTCAGTGGGCCCCAACTTACTACTTGGAAGTTACAGCAAACTGTTCCTGAGTACTCATTAATCATGGTATAAGGCTGTTTACTGGTTGTCACTTCAAAACACTGGGCTTAAATAATATTTCATATTGACTTTTTTGAAGAATGAAGAAACGAGGAGGCAGAAACACGAAATGAAATGCACCAAACAAGTGGAAACAGCCCCTTTAAATATTTTTAGCTGGTGTTACTAGTGAAAGCTTGTGGGTGGAGTGACAGTGCTGGCAGATACAGTTTTCAGAAGAGATTTATATAAAGTTGCTCTAGGGCAGAGAGTATGAGTATTACCTTTCAAAAACAAATCAACCCTTCCACCCACAAAAAACCCAAATCTCAACCCTTGGGTGAAAACTATATAAAGCTCCAAATGAGAAGCCACTTGAGCAATGGATTTATCCATGATTCCTTGGATTACTGGTAAGTAATTTGGCTGAATGTTTCTGTTCTAGGGCATTAGTTTTGCATTTTTCTTTGCAAAATGCCGCAGTAACAAATAGCAGAAACCGAATTACCATAAAAGCAGGTCAATTATTTCAATGGAAATTGTTCAGAAGGAAAGAAACGATGCACAGATTCTCTTAAGCTACACTTGATGATGATGACAGAAAAGTAATGGCTGATAGAAGGCAGTGTGTACTGTTGGGTGACAGCTTTGCTGCTGACAAACTACAGCGAACATTTGTATAATGCACTCCAAGACTGGCACTTACAGCTGATGGTGGGGGTAGATTCCCAGCCAACACAACCCTGCTTGTTCCAGAGCTACACTGGTGTATACCAGCTAAGGTATTCAGGATCTAGTCCTGAATGTATCTATTATTTACATTGCATAAAATAAGGCAAAATAAATGTTTCACGTTACCCATACAGCCAGAGAAGATTTAAAGAGCAAATGCAGACTTTATGCAAATTACGTTCAGGGAATCACAGTCCTCACAGCCCAAGAATCTGTGCAACATATTTACTCAGTTCACAAATAAAAAAAACCCCCTCCCCATCATCACCATAAATGGTAGATATTTAAACTTAACCATAAAGTAACAAAGATGCAGGAAGCGCTGCCTAGTGTTACTACAACGAAATACTATCGCTTTCAGTGGAAAAGCACACCTGTATCTGAAGGTACAGCTAAAAATAATACACTAATACATGTAGCCCTTAAAATGGAAACCAGTTAACAGCACCACTGATGAAGCATGAGGCAGAAATGGAATCTGGTTCATTCCACTGTGCACAACATAAACATATATATAAAACATATAATTTTATGATCATTAGAAGGATTTTATTATTATTTCTTCTGCATAATATTTTTCCTTGATAGATCTCATACTGCATTACAAAGAGATTGTCTTTATCCCAGGCTGTATAGTGATGATACAAATGACTTTGCCCAATAAGCCAACGGCAGAGCTGTGAACTGAGCTCTGCTGAGTTACAGTCCATTATTCTATCCACTGGATTCCTAATAAAATATTACTTTTTTGTTTATTTGTATGCAAAGTGAATATAAGCAGGGAGAACATTTGCTAAGGATGAAGACACTGCTTTTTCTCATCTCTTTCTAGGACACACCTATGCTTCATATTCTTCAGTTCGCAAGTACCAAGAAAGCGGATACCACAAAGAGTTACAGGGGCTATCTGCCGTAAAAGAGGTGGCGAAAGACCTGAGGGGACATTAGGTAATTCCTTAATATACAAATGCTCATAGGAGAATTTGTTCTACAGCTTGCTGAAAAATCCAAAATCATGGTACAGAAGAAATGTTGGAAATCACTACAGGTTTATTTTTCAGGTGCACCTGTGGTGGAAAAAAGAAACTGCCAGAAGTATACAAAATCCAAAAACTCTGAAGAAAGGCTTTAGGAATTAAACATCCTTGCAAAGCAGGAAAAATAGTCTGCCAGTAACTGCAATAATTGTTTTGGGTTGCCGCAAAGAACATGACACAGGTATGTGAGTGCACCTGGCAACATCCATGCTGCCCCACCAAGCTGGGGAGGAGGAGGGCAACGGTGGCCGAGCTCCTTCCAAGGTCCAGGCTGTGCCAGCTCAGGAGGAGATGGCCAGCAGGCAGCAAGCTCTGCATCAGCAACAGCCCAGGTGTGTTTGCATCACGCGCACAGCCAGCAGCCAGAACAAACACATCAGTTGAACTTTTCCCACAACACACTCACGCCAAGAAGCTCACGGGGATATATGCTGGCACAGCTGTTGCCTTGGAGGGACCACTATGTTCTTCCGTACTGGGAGATGGACACTGTGGGTCAGTGGGCCAAGACGTGTTCGTTAAAGAGGAAGGGAAGGAAGTGCTGACAGCTTGATATTCCTCTGGATACATCTGTGCTAGCCCCAAAATGGTGGGCACTCAGCTCTCACTATAAAAGAGTTTATGACAACAGAAAATTGGCAAACAACAGTAGATTCCTGTCCTCATCAGTCCCTCTACCCAACGGTATAAGGCTGGCAGTGGAGCCCATCCTCTGCCTTTAGCTAACGAAGAATTTCCTGAGGGAATTAACTGAGAAATTCACAAGACGAGATTTCTTACCAAGCTGGGGAAGGAAGCATAAGAGGAAGAAGAAATCACAAAATTTAAGTCAGTGGCAATACTGCTGGAAGACAGTATGGTTCCTTGTAGAGAGCTGGCAGAGCTTTGCACATTTCAGCTTTGAGCAGCATCTGACAATGACAAAGCAAAAATGACAAAAAAACAATTATCGTCACGGCTGCAGTTTAGGTAGGCAACTAAAACTTTGCCTATTTCATGCTTAACTGCATTTTCATGAGCCTATTGGCTTGGCAAAACAGTCTGGAAATCTTACAAGAACAGACTTTGTTAAAATATTCCAGTCTGTCTGGTTCCAGCTCTGGATGGGAACAAACATGAAATGAGGAAACTCGAGTGCAGCTTTCAGAACTTTTAAGAAGCTCTGTTTTATATTTCATTCTAGAAAGGAACAAAAGGCAGCAGACAGTCTCTGTTATTCATCCTCATGGCATGACTAGGCCAGTCAAGAAGCAAAAGAAAGCATGTAACTCCTCCCCTACTCCTTGCCCTCTGACTGCTTTAAGTAAATAAGAAGACAATGAACGAATGAGAAGAAGACACAACCCATACAGGGGAGGATGCGAGAGGTATAGATCTCACAAACACAGCACTATCTGTATAGCTGTTCTACCAGTAAGCAAGCACGAATGCTCAGCCTTGTGCATGAGCAATAAAATAAAGAGTTTAGGACCTGGAGAAGAACCTTCAGGGCAACCAGAGTAATAAATACACCTTCAAGCTCATCTCAGTTAAAAAGAAAAGAAAAACTAAAGGAGGAGACATGTTAGGCCTAAAACATCTACAGAAGTTCAGGAGAATCAAGGTAAAAAACTTTACATTTATGTTAATAGTAACAGCGCACCCTACCCAGGAGAAAAATAAATACATATGTATGTAGGTAGTACTCCTGCTTAAGCTAAGAGAGTCCCCCGTACCTGATGTGTGGAATGGTTTCTACCTTGACACAGAAAACATCCCCAAGGACATTTGCTCTGTCTGGAGGAAAAATGTAATCTTCCTCCTGACCAAATACATATCTAATTCTGAGAGCCACTAAACACTCAAACACCATCTGTGAGCTGTGCATTCATCTGTAACACACCAATTTAGCTGGCAGGCCATTGGGAAACAAGACTCTGAAGCTGCCAAGTTAAAATGGCAATCCAGTACCAGCCGAAACTCTACCAAGCAAACAGGTGAGGTTTCCAGTGAACATTGTAGCAGAGAGCAATGAAGCTTCAAAATAAGAAACAGCCTTGTGGTGTGGGGAAAAAAAAAGAAAAAAAAAAAAAAGGAAAAAAAAGGAACAGCTTTGATCTTTTCCATCCTGGACTTAATTAGCAGCAGCATCACACTAGGAGCGTGGGTCTGCACAGCTGGAGTCAACCAACCACCTTCCTTCAGTGAGAACCGACAGACTCGTGGCTGCTGTGGACAGAGCGGGCAGGAGACGCGTTGCACAGGATGGTCCTGCATTTCAGAAAGACCCTTTTCTGGCTGGCTGCACAGCGATGAAACTTCATCTTACACAAATACAGACAAGCCGCGAGTCAAAGCCCCTTGACTTCTTCAGTTGCATCCATTTTTCGCAGCAACAAGCTGAAACAGAAACTGAATTCCTGCATGCTTGCATTGTTTCCCTTGCCACAGTTAAATTGTACATGTGTGAAAGTGCTGGAGTTAGGATGTCGATTGTTAAACTGAATGCACCATTCGCTTCATGTGCAGATTTATAATATTCATGCACCATAGGAATAAATGGGTATAAAGGTGAAAGAAAAAAAAAGTGAATCTATGGCTGTAGCTTGTACATAAAAGTGCTCCTAAAAGACCATTAGTGTTATTCCAGTAACTTCTGTACTGACCTGACAGTACAGAGCTAGAAGCTTCTGTACTGACCTGACAAAAATGACCTTTCCTTTTTCACAGCAAATTTTACAAGGAAGAGCTAAGCAGGCAAAAGAGGTGGAATCTGGGGGAACAATGGGACATGTATTTAGAGCAATTTTGACACTGGGAATTAATTTTTTACTTGATATCAATTACCTATTTTTAGTTAATATTATTTGGTGCACCAACATGTCCATGCACAGAAAACTTTGACACAGGAATAGCCGTCCATGAAGAGAGTGAAGTACGATGTGACCCAGGTAATGCCAATTACAATGCAGTTAAAAATAAATCCTTGCAGATTTAAACACAGCCAGCTAAGGCAATTCATGAAACTACAATGAAAATGTAATACATCGAAAAAGAAATCTCACCAATAGAAAATTGCCTGAAATATTTAGAGCATTTACAAGGCATACTTTGTCCAAATGTAGCTATAACAAACCATTTTGGAAGAACACTTCCTCAAGGTTTTGATGAAAGAGAACAATCTCAGGTTTGAGCAGATGACTGATGCTATAACACCGCACTTTAAAAAACATTTTTGCTTTAATAAAACCTGTTTTCTGATAGAAAAAAAATATCTATTTTAGGCCAGCTTAATTAAATCTTTAAGAGCCTTAGGAAAAAAAAAGGGAAGGGGAAAAAGTTAGGTGCATATGCAGAATACTCTAAGATACTCTTATATTTAAAATATCATTAAGCAGTTATCAAGATGAGAAAACTTAGATACTGTACAGATAACTTAAATTCAATTACATTATGAAAAAACACAGCTATAGGAAATGTTAAACTGAAATCTTTTTAAAAGATCTTTATAAACACCACTGAAATTATGGTGGAAATTATCCATACAATTTAGTCAAACAAAATGCATCACATAATAACAGTATTAACTTTTTCTTTTCAGTTTAATGCTGCGTTATTATATTTAGCTGCCTATTTTAGAAAGTAATTTGTGTTGATGGCTCTGGAGAAAAACCAAGCATTAAAGAACTAATTTAATTCCTTCTGAGCTATGTTTGATTCAAAAATATTTCTTTTAGAATGTCCCAGTACTGCAGAATCTGACTAGAAATCCACCTTGAACTATGTGCACTTTGACTAACTCTCTCCCCAAGGCAAAATGATCCTGCATTCAGCAGGGTTTTATCCCAGTCTTCTAAAGGACTTACACAGAATGTACCTGATATAACTGGACCAGAATGTCAACCATGATAGAAATTATGATCAAGACATAGAGGATACATAATGATAACCTTATCTATTTTACAGTGGACTGCTATTGGTAGGGGAGTACCTTTAGGGGGTTGTTTAGAGAAATCAGGTCTCCCGCCTTTAAAACAAATAAACGGAGAAAGAGAAAGAGAGAGAGAGAAAGAGAGAGAGAACAAGAGAAAGAAAACTGTGTAATTTCTTGTGCAGTGCTTTCCTTCCCGCTTGTTATACTGTATGACATAATGGATACTAGCTGTGTTTAAGGTGTTCAAGTAGTGTTATAACAGGCTGCCTGGCTGCCTTTGGAATGAAATTTCACAAATTTTCTTTCAACGTGAAGATATGGCTTTATTCCTCTGGTTCCACGGTATAAAACAGAAATTAAAAAATTGCCACAGCTTGTTTCTCAAAAATCGATGCGTGATTGCTAGCTGCACTGGGAGTTTGAGGGATATCCCCTTATCAGAGACAATCTCTAGATAACATACTTTCCTCTATTGCCCATAGCTGCATGTAAGACATGGCAAGACAAATGCAGGCTTCCTTTTCTGTTGGTGTCATCTATTGATCCAGTGAAATGCTCTTCATCTGAAATTTCCTTCCCAAAGGGGACATTTGCTATGAGAAGCAAACCTTTCTGCCTGATGCTAAGAAATCCTGAAACTTCCTGCTAATTACTGCACAGCATCACGGTAATACATAGCTCTAACACTGTAAAAAAATAAGCTTAAATGAGACAGGGGCCATCCTTTTCCTGGTAGAAATGTTGCTTTGCGATAGTGAAAGTGTAATATAATAAACTCATTTTGTGTTTTCCGTGTGCTCTAGATAAAAATGTGCTCTGGGTCTGTGTTTTTCTTTGGGGGCATTTCCTCTCAGACACATTCAAACCTGCTACCCCAGGTCTGACTAAATGACCTGCAGTATGGGCCAAAACACAAAACAGCGTCACCGTGAGAAACACCAGTATCAGAAAATAATGAGAAGCAGAGGGGTAGGTATAGGATTTTGGGGTACAAAAAGAAGACTCTGCCTACCAACAAGTCCCTGCAAAAACCACATTCATTTGTGTATCTACACTGCCTGTGTTGTCTCCCCTGTCTATGCAGCGTGCTGGCCTAAGATATCAGCCCCCTCACAGAAAGCTTTATCCACTGAGAGAGCAGAAAGCAAGGATGTAGAAAAGAGGCATTCCTTTAAAAATAAAAATTTACTTGTAAAATACATAGCTAATCAGCATCCGAATGAATCTTTGCAGTTTCAAAGAGCTTTTGGTATGGCTCCTAGGTACTTGTAATTTCATCGGATTGATAAAGAACAGAGAGAAACATTTAATAAAAAAATCAAATATTTGAATGACAATAGAATATTTTTGACTTGGCACCTCTAACCAAAAGAAAGTTTTGCTCAAGAGTAAAGAAGGGGCACATACTTTTTAAAGATGGCAATAAACTAGTTCTTTCAGTTCAAATATAAAGAATTACACTACTTATCCACCACACGCACAATTTCTAAAAAGTGACTGCCTAAAAGAGACTCGGTTGTGAGAATTCACCCAGAAAATAAGGATTTCCAGGAACAGGGGACCTGACTTTGTGTTAGGTCGCACCTCAGCATTTCTCTCCGCAGGGACAGTAACTGAGGTATTTCCCCTCTACTCTACCCCTCTTGCTAAAATTAGCCAGCAGGTTCAGAAGTTACTAGAAGTAGAGTGACAGGCAGCCTTACTGCATACACCTTGCCTTCCTAAAAAACCTGGCTAAGAAATAAACCCCGATATTCAGGAGCCATTAGAATAAAGCTTCTAAAGCAGAAGAGTAATGCATTTGGGCAGAACAAAAGCCTTGTTATTTTGCTGTCTCTGATAAACGATAGTTGGCAGGTATAGAACTCACCATGCAAACAACTTCTCTGTTTGTTTGGGGTTTTTTTCTCTTGTGTATGTTTGTCTGCAAGTGCATTTGTAAACAATACAGTTTGTTGAAAACTTTTTGTAAGAACTCTCAGAAAATATTTTTGACTGTCCTTTTATAAAGATACAATTCTGCTTTTTCTTGGAAGCTTTAGATTTTTCATCAAAGAACTCCAAATACCTGAAAGACACAACTGCAGTTTTTCAGAGAGCCATGTTCACCCAGACAATAAAGGTAGGAAACACTTAAATAACCTTCAAGAGGCACCACAGAGGTGGTTCTAAAATCAATCTTTAGGGTTCCCTTATTCTGCTGAAAGGATAGATTATTGGGGGGGGGGGGGGGGGGAGTTAGTTTGCCAATCAGCCTTAACACTTATTACTTATTAGTTTTCTACCTTTCTATCTACAATAAAGACATCCACACAATCCTAGAGAAAAAAAATCCCATTATCTTAGACCCATAGGGTTTCCACTACTGGTCTGAATTGAGACAAGATTTCACCGACTTAGAGAAGACTGTGCTCCTTTGACTCAACACAACTGATAACTCATTCCAATAGAAGCACCTACAAAGTAGTCATACCTTCCCTAGCTGGACAAACTGTCCCTTACCAAAACTCAGTGCGATGGGCTAACAGCAATACTGAGTCTAGTGCTCCGTTCCCCTCCAACAGCTCCTGGTGCAGCAGGATCCTTATCAGTCCTTCCTTCCTTCCTACCCAGAGCTTTTTATTTAATTGCAAAGCCTAATAATCAGATATGCTTACACAGTATTAATTCAATTTAGTTAAGTAGCCTGCTCACCTTCCCATAAGTTTGGTAGCAGTGTATGGATGCTCAAGAAGTCAGGCAGGGCAGCCAGAGAGAGGTTTACAAAGATACCAAAGGAATTCAGCTGCTGATATGCAACTAGAAAGAGCACTATGGTTACAGGATACAGACTATTTTGAAAACCTCTGCCTCGGTTCAGACAATAATGCACTCTCAGGCTCTCAGTATTTTATAGCCTCTTTTTCTTGCTTAATATGTAGCTTCAATAACCTTTATTTCCTTAAGGATCAACCTAAAACTTTCTTATCTACAATGCATCAGAACTTACACTTATGTTAAAACTTTAGTTTTCACAACTCATAGTTTCTTGTTGGTGGTATTTTAGTTGTGTAACCTTAAAATTGTGTTACACACTGTGTTATTTTTTATTTTGCTTCCATTTTAACCTGAAGGCAAACTGGTTCACAGGTTGTATTTGATGTTATTCTTTCAGCTTAAAGACTTCAAAACATTACAAAAAAGAAAGAGAGAATGTTTTGGTGGTTTAGGTTTGGGGTTTGGTTTTTTGGAGGGTTTTTTTTGTCTGCTTATTAAATAGTTTTTGCTTTCTGGGCTCAAGGTTTGAAGGTAAAATTTACAAAGACAATGCCTTTTGTCAGTGAACCTTCTGCTACATTTTTAGAGGCATTCAGCAAATTCCAGCAGTGGATTTCTAGACACAAAAGACAAATACAACCACTCCATGATTTAGATTGGCTTTCTGTTTGTGGGTCATGAGACTCACTGCTGAGCATGTCAGAAGTTGGCCGTGGCATTTAATGAAGGTCATCAGCAACTTCATAGTTCCCATAGCAAAAGAAAGAGTGTGCTCTGGCTTTGGTTTTGGGGTATGGGGTTTTTTTTCCCCCTTCTTTCTTTTGGGGCTTTGATTGGACTCTGAGACTGGAGTTAGTGGATAAATTCAGTTACTGCAAGAGAATCAAATTAAAGTATGGAACAAGCTGGTGCTTTGAAAAATGTTGAATTGCATAGGTTTCTTTTTTTTCAGAGACATTATTTAACATTCAAAATAAGTATTAAATTTCCCTTCAATTCAAAAGTTAAGAGTCATTCATGAAATTAGGAACAATAATCATACTATATTATACCCTGTCTCATGTACGTCTCGGGAGGACTGTGACTTGTCATAGCATGAAGGAACCTGGAAAAATGATTGCTTGCTGCTTCAAACTGAAGATGCATAGCTAAGATGCTCATTAATGAGGCAAAGGAAAATTAATTGACATGTCTAATAGTTCTTTTAATATAGCCTCAAAGCCTTGACATGTCAATTCTCAAATTACCCCTGACGTTCTTTCTTTCTCTCAGTGATCTTTCTCTCAGTGTCGCTTTGCTAGGAGAGAGAAATAACATTTCTTTCCTTGGCCTCTCTCAGTGTACTTTCTGAAAAATCCTCCAGAAAAATTAGATGCATTAGCCCAGCTACCTTAGCCCCTCTCCAGGTCAGGTCTGACTTCCCAGACGGCAGTACTCCAGCTTTGTGATTCCTCTGTGTTAGTGATGCATCTTTCCTGGGGCATATGGTGGTAAAAACACAAGCTTAAAAAAGCCTAAATGTGTCATTCTTTCTACAAGTCCACACTGCTCTTGAGCACTCCTTTGACTGAGGTCAGAGTTCCTTTCAGCATGTCAGGATCTTCTCTATCTCTGCTTTCCCAGCAACGATCTCTCCTTTGGAAGAGATTGCTTCTTCCACCCTGCGATAGTCTTTCATACTTTCTCCAACATAGCCAGTGAAAGAGCATTCCTCTTAGCGCTTTCATTCTTTTCACATTATTATCACCCAATCCAGGCTGGAAAAAAGCTGTTTCCAATCATTTGCCTGTTAGTCAACTCTTTGCCCGACAGCAAATCCTTTGATCTACATGGTTATACTGTGTATATAAGGCTCATCCAAGCTTATTTAATGGATCTTTATAATTGTCCCTGATATTTCATCAGCTGGTATTTCTATCCTACATGAAGGTCACATATTGCATCTGCAGTTTGTAGCCTGGCACAAAAGTCCATGGGATTCCCAACACTAAACAGCGTTTGAGAACTTCACATTGGCAGATTCTTGAAGCCATGATTCCAGAAGCTGAAAAAATCTTGCTTACAGTGTGATTTGTTTGGGGCTTTTTTTTCATACGTAGATTAAGCGGTGTGATTTGGAAATAAGCCCCTAACAGATCATAGTAATAAATCTTCTAATACAGAGCCATACTGGAAAATACAGCTCTTTGTGCAGAATGAAAATCACTGCGTAACACTATGTTGGATCCCTATAATTTTGTTAAAAAAAAAAAAATCATTAAGATATTTTTCATTTCATATTCAATAATCTCAGCCGTTCTCCTTAGGGTATTCATATCTCTGGGTTTCCCATAAGAAACAGATCCTCATGCACTGCAAAGCATAAACACACTCAGACCAATAGTCAAGGAAGTACTACAGAAGTGTTGTCCATAGAGCTGCATGCGTGCAGCAAGTCCAAGGTATCTAGAGAGCACCAGATTTCTTGCACATTTGAAGGCTATTAGTCCACACACAATAGACTTAACATGTCTCAGGCACAGAGAAGTCCCTTCTCATGTGCTGTAGAGCAAGTCTGAACAGCCCAGTGGATTTGCCACATGGGCTGTCAAAGGTCCAGACATCTTGAACAAATGTTGGAAGTCTTCAGCTTCCACCTAGGCCCAAAAGGGAGAATCTGGGAAAAGCCAGGCTTTATGCAGTTGGGCGAGAAATGAATGTAAAATTCAGTAACATTTCTCTGTGAATGTCTTTCGATTATCTCATACTTTTTGAACACTCCAACCAATCAGTACTAAAAATTCAGGGAATACCATAGCTACCATTGGCCTGAACTCTATTGATTTTGACAGAAAGTGAAACAAGAGGGCAGGGAAAATATAAGAGAATGGGCAGAGAAATGGCAGAGAAGGAGTTTGTGAGCAAGAACGAAGGCATGTAAAAACCATCCACGGGAAGCAGAACAAGTGTGAAGGTCTGTATCTGCAACATTTTTCCATGATACACATCACAATAAGAATACAATAAGGATGCTGAGGCACAGACAGCAAGAATATTCTCCAAGATAAAGTAAGCCAGTAGCAGGTTGGGGAACTGTCCTTACTGTCCATTTGTTCTTCTTTCATGCTGAATCTAATTCTGTGTTGCTGAGATGTGGAAGTTACACAAGGTCCTTACCAATGCAGGCAAAGAGAACCTGTATTACTTATTTCATGCTGCATGGGACCTCACTTTAACTAATACATGAAGGCCTCTTAGAAGCTTTTAATTGCAGAATAAAGATGGATGAGAAGTAGTTTTCCCTTCATGTGAAGATTTTCAAAAGACAATTCTGATCCCAAATTGGGATTAAAATGTTGCAAACAAAAGTGTTCAGGTACTGGTATTTTGGTTAATGAAAGGACTTGTTTTAATCATTTAAAGTGCTTTGACATTATTTTGACCTTTTCAATAGAAAAAGAACCCTTCTGTGTACATTAAAACATGTGAAACAAAAGTCATTTCAAAACAAATGTTCTTTTCAAGATATCAAGATGGGATATTTCAAAAGTCTCCAAACTTTGTTCCAGTTATCCTTTCCTGAATTTGAAGAAGAATTAACACCAGCTCTTTCCCACAATTTCATTTTTTTAAAAATCTTTGTTTTCCAGTGAAAAGTGTTTTGTCAAAAAAAAAAAAAACCAAACCTCAACCACAACAGTAATACCACACATCCTTGATTCTGATGCGGTCGTATGCTTCCTCCACTTCAGTGGGTAGCTTGAGACAGATTGTAAAACACTGGTGTGTCACCCCTTCCAGCACCGCTCTGGCAAGGGTTGTGGCAGACCATGAGGAGTACCGAGATTGCACTTACAGTGAGGAGGAGTGCAAATTGAAAATACGTCTTCCATTGTGCGATCCAATCGATCTGGGGACTATCCTTATGCTGAGAGACTGTGCTCTGACTTGGCTGGAGGGCTGCCAGAGGCTGCGTGGGAGGACTGGGGAATGCTTGGCAAGTCCTGGAAAAGAAAGAGAAGGGGAGAACTCTGCACTGAGCAAGTCACCCCCCGGGATGCTACCAAAAGGCAAAACCAAGTTTTCACCACACCGATCAACCAGCTAAAAGGTGATTGTGGATCCATTTAACCAGTTAACGTTAAAGTAGCGAAAACCTGGACAACTGTCTGTACTGGACTTTAAAAAAGTTTTTCCCACAAATCTTCTTTTCCTCCTTAGTAACAAATAAACTGGGACTCAATTGTAGACAAGGGCTTGGTGCAGAGTCTTGAACAATAAACTGGTTAGATTTATTATAAGCAGAGTTGGATGACACAATGTTGGAAACATATGCAGCCAGCCTATGAGACTAGGCTTGGTTACAAAAGCATCCACCACCAGTCTATTTAGATTCAGAATGCCAAAGATGAGGAATGTTTGCTGTGAGCTACAGTTACTTGGGCTCTCTCACTGTAAATATGAACAAATCAGCACACAATCACACATACATTGCTTTTCTTTTACACTTCCTTTCTGTAAACAGCGCATACTTCCTCTTGTAAAAAGCGTGGCTAAACTTCAGTTTTTCAGCTGACATAACTGCCCTGCTGAAGCCACCAGATTTGCAAGCTAATTCACACTGGTGAAGTATCTGATCTGTTTTCATTTTGCTTATTTTCTTAATATGCACTTTAAGTTTTTTATTCTACCACTATGTCTGGAGATTTTAAAATGAATAGTAAGCTGTCTTTCTAGTGCTGTGTAAGTACTAAAGCAATACATTGCTTTTATTTATCAGAATTATCAGAGTTCAATTCTGATAAGTTAGTAGCAGGGCAACCAACAAAAGGGCTCTTCCGGGTACAAACCTATTCATTTTCCACTTTACTTGTGTGCAAGCTTATCCCTGAATAAAAGTCATCTCTACTGGGTGAAAGCACACTCTCTGTAGTCTTTGCTTGGAGATTTCTAATGAACACAAGGGGTGAAGGCATGCTCTGAGTCCAAGACTCTTACACTATCCAGACCAGCAGACTCAGACCCAGCAGGAAAGAAGGCAACACTCAGTAAACCTGGTTCATGTGGAGGCTGCAACTTTATTAAATGTAAACCACATTATGGGCTTATTTAAATTAATGGGCACAGTGGGTGCTCAACACCTCTGAAAGAGTCTGCACTAGGGCTAGCCATAAAATTTTCCATTGAGACTGCTGTGTGAAGGGGAACTGAGACTTCTGACTAGCAGCGGTTGCCAGAAAACTGCCTTTCCATGGGAATTTTTTTCTTGATAAAATGTTCAGATTTTGGTGCTGAAAAAATAAAAACTGTTTTGTTTCAGCAGTCCTTCTCATCAGAATTGGTAACCAGCTCTTCATTTGCACAGCCCACGTGCTGCGTGAGGCGCTCGTGCCAGATCGCCTCACTTGGATATACCAGAGACAAACGTCCCAATGTGCAACTCAAAGGCTGAGAGACCCCACTGCATGGGGGACATGCATGCAGCCCACCCGGGGAGCCTTGACTTTAGAGGAAAACAGGGAGATGCAACACAGTGCCACAGCCAGGATGCTGGACAAATGCTTTCAGGGGTAAATCCCTACCTCATGGTCCCCAGATGCACACCCTGATCTTCTTCTCACCGAGCGAGACCCAAGTGCCATCCCCTCCACCCTCACCCCATGTACCCAGGTTTCCATCAAAGAAACGCAAGAGGAGAGGCAGGGTAGGACATCACCCCCATGACCTACCTCTGCCAAGAGGACCAGAAGACAGGGACCATGGAGGGTACCATGGGGCCTGCCTATGCCACGGCAGGCATGCAACCAAGTGACAACCTTTCTGAACTGACCTACGTAATTCTTCTGGACTGGATGTTTCAACTTTGTTAAAAAGATGTTGTTTTCTGGAGCCGGGGCGGGGGGAAGTCCTTTCCCTAAATTTCGTTAACAAATTAGGGCCGTTAACTTAAGAATGGCTAAGGGAAAGTAGCGGGTGGTGTTTGAACAGCAACTCACCATGGTTATGAACAGTGAAAATCTCTACAAAATACTCAACTGAAAACCGAAGGAGAGTCTTTTCCAGTTAAAAGATAGGAGCACTGTATTGTAACTGGTTCTTGCAAGAAATACAAATATCTTGACTGAGTGAATGACAATTACTTGCATTATTGTCATACTTAAAATGTCAGTGTTCAATGATTGCTTTCAGCTCGTAATAATAAATTCTAGACTTTTAAACATCAAAACCAATAAAGCTACATGGAGAGAATGTTTGTCATTGAAATAAAAATTATCCCAAATATAGACTCAAAGCATCATTTTTAAAAATAACAGAAATACTGCTGAAGTCATTTTATTAGCAGATAAATAAATATGGGAAGATAACACAACTGTGGCAATTAAGAAATTAAAATTAAGAATTACATAAATTGCTGTATTGAACTGTACCAAATGCAAATACATTTATACACAAATACCTTTAAATAAATAGATCTGCATTTATACTTTCACGTTTTGTATAACCCCCAATCTTGTGGGTGTAAAAGAAAAAACATATTGAGGATGGCTTGCAATAACTTAAAAACACAGTCTTTTGAATTAAAGTATTTTATATTCCTATTTCCAGTCATTTATAATGACAAGATAATGATTGACAGAATCACTGATAAACAGCAACTGTGTCCTTTTTATTTGCTTCCTAACACTCCTGGAAAGCTTTATAGTAAACAATTTAGAAGATAATGAAAGGTAAAACTTCCATCTGAAAAGGTTTGATTCAACAAAATTATTGGGACAATCACTTAGGTTAAGTGTTTAGCCCAGAGGGCAGTATAAAATTTCATCAAAATTCAAACCATGCATAAATGATCTCAACCTGCAGTGTCTATTTATACCACACAACATGTTAGTCACATTTTTCACTGCAGATTGAAAGTAATGATGAAGTAACAGATAAGGATGAAAGACTGGGTATGTGCTATGCCACCCATGTATAATTCAGTTACTGGCAAACACGGATTAGAAAGTATCCTGCAACAGCATGTGTTTTTCAACTGCCTGAGAAAACCTGTGAACTACTAACGAGGAAGAGGGGACAGCAATGAAACCAGAAATATTCCGCATACACAAATTAGCTGAGTAAAGAAGAGAGATTTAATAAATCAGTGGGTCTGAAGCAAGGATTGAAAGACAATGAGAAATGCAAATACGGATGAAAAGAATATTAGACTTTGATATATTTTTAGGTTTGCTGTTTCTTTAAAAAATCACTGGGTTTTTTTAAACCCAGAGAACAAAGCAGTGTCAGTGCAAAAGGCATCATTTTTGTAAAGCCAAAATCTTCACATTTTGGTGAATACCATATAAAGAAAACCTCAGTGCAGACTCTCCATTTAAAGTGTAGAATACTGTCCTCAATCTATAGGAAGAAATAACCACAGTGGAAAAAAGTTTATGCTCCTCCTTTTTCCAGTTGAAATTTTTGCTTTAGTTATTTTGGAGAGAATCTTTGAGCAATGAATTAAGAAAGATCTGTGATTTTTCATTTTAATCCTAAACAAAGACAAAACCTTTAGCTGATGACAGCCACTGAAACAAAATAATAACTACAGCACATCATGTTATTTATCAGCTGATTATGGATCACTCCACTGAGTGGATCAGCTGTTCTCATACTCCTGCTACAGTTTTTGCCTAAACTATTAGAATCAGCTCCTTACATGTGTATAACCATTGAAATGACAGCAGTGACACTGACCTTCAGCTGAAGTTCTGTTGTTGCTAAATGGTAAAGGCAAATGATTAATTGGCATTCCTTTTTTTACTATTCTAGAAGCATCCAAGATGCTGGATGAACTAATAACATTGCCAGTTCATGCTTCAGAGAGATCGTAATGTAGCATTGAAACTGCATGGCGGAGAATTAAACACAAATGTAAGTTGAAAGCCATGCATGGGGCTGTGTTTTCGTTCGACATCACACTAGTCTCAGCAGTCTCAGGTTATCATCACTCTAAGAGCTAGACGTTAGGTGCCTTTTTGCAGAAGATGGGATTAGAGGAAAGACTTCGTAGATATCAAGAGGAGTTCTCCCCAGGTAAAAAGGATAGGTTAAAGCTGCACGTGGAAGTAGCAGCAAGGGGAGATGAGAGCTGATACCTTTGGATGTAGAGTAACATCAGCACAAGACACGCTACTGAAAAGCAGAAAGAGGCTAAGTAGTAGAGGACCTTACAAATGGCTGGGAAAGATTATAGTATGACAGATGCCTCCAATGATAGCTAATTTAAATGCCATTAGGTGCATTATATTTCACATGTAGACAGTCTACAGTATGATGGAAAGTATTACAGTAGGTTAGCATGAAAGTTTACGCTTCAGTCAGAGTGAATTGTCATCACTCCACTGGAAATGGCACTTTAACAACTCACCTCAGCTGAGGATCTGCCCCTTTGTATTACTGCAGCATTTGCTGTCTTTAGCAAAACACTCGGAGCAGATGCTAAAGCTGGTGGAACTTAAGCAAGTTTCTGCTGACTCATTGCCCCAAAAGAGAAATTAGAACAAAGTTAGTGAATGTTCAAGCATTATACAGCATTTTTAGTGTATTTTGCTGTTCTAAGCTTCCCATTTCTTTCAAAAAGGGTGATATTAAATAAAACATTTTTCCCAATTAGCATTTTTACATCTCTATATTTAGTGCAATGCTGCCATTCTTCCAATGAAGTCTAGGAAAATGGCAGAATGAAGCCTGGAGTACGTTATTTTGAGCCGATTTCCCTGTAATGTTAGTAAACAGTTTGATGCACGATGTCACTAGTAGCACTATTCTCTCTTGTCTTCCCTCATTTAATGAAAATCTGTGAAATAAATGCTACAAGGCAGTACTGCTGGCATGACAAATTCCAAGCCAATAAGTCTTGCAGTTGCCAAGATGTAAGCTCTGAAACTTGGCATTTGGCATTCAGAACTAGATAACCTTACTATAGTAACTACATTCACTGTATCTACAAGAGGGATGAATAAATCAACAATAATTGAACTACTAAAAGTGTCTAATTTCCAGCATAGTGCTTCAAGCAACAACTGAAATTAAAAAACTGTTAAAACACAGCTACATACCCATACAATCTTGTCATGAATGCACTGAAGCAAAGGTTAACAAAAAAGAATGAATATGCATGCTTTGCTAAAAGTAGCGTTCCTTGATCTACAGTAGTGATGAACTGTATAAATGTCAGGTCCCATCTAAGTCCCACGGAGCTTCGCGTTCCCAGTAGCAAGAATTTTTTATTGTTCCTGTAACATTACTCAAAGTAGGGAAAAGGCTACTCCTGGTGCATGTGGAATGCAGCCCCTATTCTGAAGCCTGGCCGTGTTTCCAAAGTGAACAATGATCATAAACCCTTGAAACACGGCTGGTATCTCCAGGGCCTGATCCAAAGCCCAGAGAAGGCAAATGGGAAGATTCCACACGGCTGCAGTTTTGTGCGGGCCAGGCTTAAAATATTACTTCTTTTGTCACTTGATTCCATAATTGAGAATTTCTTATATTGCCCAAGTCAGATTTCACTGAATTTCCCATCCACTCATCTTTTCTCCCACTGTTAATTTTTATTAAAAAAGTACAGGACTGAAAATCTTTAGGAAAATAACTAGCACAGTAGGTTAAATAGACCCAGTGCTTTGGAGAAACAGGATAGTCTAATAAACAGAGCTTTTAATGTAATACATTTCCACACTAATACACAGGAGACAACCTACCATGGAGACACCAGCCTGCTGTATGCCGCTTTGAAAACGCTCTCCCAGAATTAATTCAGACTGATTATTAGCATAGGATGGATGCATTCACCTGGGGAACTAACTAAAAATAATAGCCAATTTACCAATGAACTAGAGTAGGATTTTTAATCTCCCGTGACTCTGCAGATCGGTGGCAGTACACTAGAGTCACACCTCTGTGACTGCAGCACAGCTGGCGTTAAGCTTTTGGGTATATGCAATCACAAGGAATTGCTGGAAGCCACTGAGATGCTGGATGGAGCCATTCCTTGGGCCACCATTTGGAGGGTCCTGCTATGATCTTAGCACCTGGGCTGCTCATTTATTAGGGACTGATTAAAAATATGAAGGAAGCATATTTCCATCTAAAGCCACTAAAAGATCATTTGTTTCCAGGACTAGCTATTGACCTTCTTTTGGGACCTCAAATCTGGAAATTTGGTATTTATTCAGTTTTGGCCTTGAGGAAAAAAATATAGGCATATGGTTGCTAAACCTTTCATTTATCATATTTTTCCTGAAAGCTGGGGAATAAGAGAGACACTACCACAGTGGAGATGCTGGTTCTTACAGCTACCTCCAAGAAAACTGGGGACTGTTTTCAAATGGTTTGTGTACTTACGTATCTAATGCATGTACAGACGGGGAAGTATGTCTCCACATGCACTGTGTGGGATAGTGAATGCTTCGTCACGTGATGAACTGGACTGAATATGCATCTTTCACCCTCTGCCATTTTGTAGGTCAAACTCTAAATATGATGTACATATGTTAAAGCCAGAGAGGGAAAGGCAGATACTCAGAGACGAGATAATCTTTTCTTTCCTCAAAATTCCTGCCACTTCTAAGGCTAAATTGAATACTTGTGGCATGAACATACATCCGAGTGTCTTTTAGAAGCTGAGGATCAATGAGCAATGTTTTGAAATGGAAATGATTCCAACTTTGAAATACTATAACTTACCAAACAACCAAAAACGTTAGAAGGCCCCTGTACCACATTTAACTGAAATACAAGGCAAATACAAATAGACAGTTACCCTGCATAAAATGATACACACGATGGTTAAGGGTGGCATTGTTTCCTCTATATAAAGCAAACTTCAAAGGGAACAGTAATTTTTGGATTAATGGGCAAACAATGCAGAACAAATTACATCAGTAGTTAGTTAAAAGCTCTGTAAAATAGCTTGTCCTCTATTTCTGGGTAATGGGACTGATCAAGGAATGGGATTTTTTTTTTCCATCCCCAGCAATTGTTTAGACTGCAGGATTAGCAGTCAGAGAGGGCATCTCTGCACACTGTGAGAAAGACACAGCATTCAGTACAGCTGCAAGAAAGGCTGAACCAGGAGTGTCATCACTGTGAACCCCATAAAACAAACCATCTGGCATGTTCTCAGTCATTATCTCTCAGTGGAGACTTAAAACAAAAACTGGGATAGATCCAGGTACCAGCCTGAGAAACTTACAAGGGCAAAGTACACTGGAGAGCTACCTAGTCTGTTTAAAACTAAGCTCAAGACAGTGATTCACACCTTTGTAACATTCAAGCATCACTACTGCAAATTCCGTTTGTTGGACTTCCTCTTAAATCAAAAAGCAAGAGATTGTAGCTTATTCAGAATTTTGTAACCAGACTTCCAAACCTAGGGGGTTGGGTTGGATTTTTGGATCCAAGGCCAGGCAAATGACAGATCCCCTCTGTCCTTTCTTATCCACCTTTCTCATCACTGCCCTGTACCAATTGACATTTCCAGGGAGGGAGACACTGCATTCCACCTAAAGCAAGGACAAAATATGTGGGGTGAAATATTGGTCCCGCTAAGTGATTGAGGAGGAGGATTTTGACAGTTGTCCACACGTCTACCATCACCTCTGAGATAAGAAGAGAGAGTCACCAGTTACAAGGCCCATATTTGCCCAAACTTTCCTGCTTCTGCTCTTTTCAGCTTACCATCACAGCTTCTTGTCCCCACCCTTTGCAAAGTGTCTCAGTTTATACTGTAAACCTGTAAGGGCAGAGATCCTCCTAACTTATCTGGCTGTTTTGTCACACATCACTGTATATTTAATAATAATTATGCCTCTGCAGAGGTATTTTATTCTGATAGATTCAGAACTATCCCACCAGGATCTTCAGCTACTTATTCATTTTGCTACAGGCTACAACAGAAAGAGTTAGAGAATTTACTGAAATAACAAAGTCATTTTACAAACATATGGTCTATGCTTCTGTGCCACAGCAGTGACAGATAAAAAGCAGCAATCTATCATATTTTTCTCTCCACACTGTACTCAATAGTATCCAAAATGTGGTACCCATTTTGCTACTAATGCACATGTATAACTCCCACTTATTTACTGTAGTGCCCTGAAGATGTGACAGTTAGCTATGTAATGCACTTAGTATTTTTATTCATGCTATTCATTAGAGATGACCGTGTATGGCGCACTTATAGCTTTGCTTTTCTTCACTAGTCATCAGTAATGTCATCTTTTCTAGCTCATGAAAACAAAATGTGTATTAAATGACAAACAACAACCACATCGCTCTCTACCCGATGTTTCACAGCCAGCTTGCCAAGTCTTCTACCTTCCTGTGAGTCTGAATAAACTAAAGAACAACTCAGCTATGTCAAAAAGTACTTCTGTGCTGAGCAGGAATCAAGGCTGAATGGTGTGAAATGCTTGTAAGGGAGAAATGCTGGCAGTATTCTCTTGGAGGCACTTTGACTGCCCTTGTGTAAAGGCTCCAACAACTTTGGGAGCCCAGGCTGCTTGTTGACTGGAGAGTCAGCGTTCCCAGTATTTAAAGAGAGAAACTAGTGATTTCTGTCAAAAAGCTACATGATAGCCATATTCTGTCATCATACCAAGCTTTTCCCTAACTACTGCCAAATTTGAACCATCTTTTTTCACTTTTACAGAATAGGATTTCTCTAAGGGGGAGAAGGAGAGTGGGGAAAAAAAGCATTTTTGCATGGAATTATAAATGTGCTCTCCTGGAAAAGACTAGGTCAAATTGTGAATTGCTCCAGCATCGGGGAGCATTTGCCTGCTGTTCCAGCTCCATCATGTATAATCATATAACAACCACACAAGTGCCTTGCCAGGATCTGTAGGAAAACTTGGTTTTCTTACTGAAGTTGCTTAAGGACTGAGCTCACTGCTCCTTTCTGCTCAAGAATGTGAAAGCCAGTAGAAAAAGAAAAAAGAAAAACCAACCAACAAACCAACCAAACATCTCCCTGGCACCTTCAGTGAGTGATTACTCACTGATCACTCTCAATTCACACTCTCCACTGAGTGATTTGTATCGCTAATTTCTCCTCTCCATTGCTCAAGGCCAGCTCTCAGCTAGCAGAGTTCTGCAGGTCTGGAACCTGCGGGATGAAGGCCAGCTGCTGCCAACTCTTTTCATCATCTCAAACATATAAATAAAATTATTGTTGAGCATAATTGCACTGAAGTCCATAGGTACTCGCAATAGTAAGTGTTCCCCTGTCACCATAACACCACCAAATTCCAGCAAAATCAAATGTGTGCATAGGCATTGGAGTGCTTTGCAAAAGACCCTTGTAAAAGACAGTTCTGAATACAGATTCATGTTTCCTTAGCATGTATTTTCAATCCTTAAATTGTTACTTCCTATTTTTCCAGCAGTTTAGATAAACGTTAACATAATTTAAGACATCCTAATATCGGGGCGAAACTGAAGGCAATTTAGGCAATACTAAATACTGCGTAATCCATGGAAATGAATGGGTTGTAGCTAGAACGGGTCCCTAATGTCCATAACTTGCTGAAGGTGAGCATGGCCGAAAATATTTAAGCAGGCTACTATAGGAGGAACCAAGGACAGAATTTATAGATTATAAATACAGACACCCAGCTTTCCTTCTGGCACTGCTAGGACATAAAGGCAACCATGCTTTTCATTGTCTAAACTGCTAGTCACCTCCCGGGATTTACAAACTCTTTATTAACTCTGAATATCCAAAATCTATGTTCTTCTGCCACTTAAATTACACAACCTGGATTTGGACAGAGAGGGAGCAGACTCCAGATGCCTGCACCTTTTTGGTGATTTCAAATTTGTTTCCAAACAGTTTGGTCCCCTCTGTCTTCTCCTCTACATCTGAATCATCAGCAGGAGATACACATCATTTCTCATTCACGTTTCACTTGCACCATTTTACCACAATGCACTGGTACAGGGATATATTTCTGCAGTTGCACAAGACAGCAAAGAAATACAGTCCCCCTAAATGTATGCAGTCCATTAGACTTTGCCCACTTATGAATCATACTGTATAATAAAAGAAGCAACAGACAGCTTCAGAAAAATCACACGGAATAGGAAAGATGCCATAGCCATATTTAATGATTTGTCCATAGGATAATTTTCAAAAAGCAAACTTTTACCGCAACAGAAAAATCCCTGGCAAAACTAAGACTAAAGCAAAAACTCCACAGAAATATGTACTGGTCTGCTGTAAAAATTCAATCTGCAAAGATGTGAGGACATGCACCAACGTAAACACCGATCTGACATCTGAATACATGAAAAAAAAAAAAAATCCATCACCTGTGTCCTGCTATGACTTGCCTGCAAAACAAAACTCCCACAAAGAGTACAGAATCAGGACCAGTCCTGGCGACACTCTGTACTCACACAGTCAAAGCTTAAGCATTTTTAGGAACCACATGTGAAAGATTTGAAAGCATTCAAAGAAAACTGCGGGACTTCTGATTTCTCCTAAGAGGTAAAGCTCGGCCTGCCTTTAAATCTCCATCTTGAAAAATATTAACTAGATTCCACTTCAAAATGGAATTAGAAACAATGAAACAGGGTTTAGGTGGACTATCAGAAGTTACTGAGAAACAGTTTCTTGAAGTAATTTTTAAATGATTAGCACTTTTTAAAGCAAGCAATAAAGAGCTAGTCTCCCTTTCACAAAGAAAGTTGAATGCCTACTCTTAATGGCAATATTTTATATATAGTGCATGAAGCAGATCCTACTAGGACAGCTATAAAAAACTGGTAAAATCTGACCTTTGATTTTAGGTAAATGTTACATATTTGAATAAAAGGTTGCATTTATAGGCAGTTGTAGAATTCTTTTTTTATTTTAATGAAATCTTTAGAAGAGCTCAAGGGAGAATCCAGGGAAACTTTTTAAACAGGCAACACTAATTTTGAACAAATTTTAAACGCTCAGACAGGGATTTTCCTCCAACGTATAATTCATCACCCTCCTTACTTGGTGTAAATTCAATCTGTTCTGTTTGTATGACATAAACAACAAGCAGTTTCACAGGAATGAGGCAAACCATATGTGAAGGTGTTTTAGAAAGCACAACAGGGAATACACCAAGCAAAGAAGCATCTGCATTTATTTCAATGTCAAATCACATGTGTATTATAAAGGGAAAGTTTATTGTTTTTATTAAAAAACAACTTTACTATACTGTGCTGTTTACAGTTAACTCTTCCTGCCCCTCAGTGTCCTCATTGATTTGGCCAAAAACCCCCCAGCAGGTAAAATCATAAAGGCTACAGGTGCAGAGGCAGGGTTGCAAAGGGGTCTTCAACCCCCTCTGCCCTGCCCAGGCTGGTGTATGCTGCCAAGAGCCTGTTTCTTCTCCACCCTCTCCTTGCTACTCCTCTTGGACCAGGGCTGCATCTGCTGATGGCTGTAAAAGTGAGAACCAAAGCCTGGCCCACCCTCGCTGGATTTCAGAGGTGCGAGAATATAAATCTAGGTTTATTTCTTAATGATGCCTGCATGCAGCGGGACACCGGCTTGTCTCCTGTCTCAGGATGCTGTCTGATCCTGCACTGATGCTGCACCGACCAGCCTGCAGCCGAGCTACTATGGGCGTCACACAGCACTGTTGCACGAGGCGCTGGGTATTCCCCCACAAAAGGCAGTACTCTACAATAAATTATTTTTACAGAAGCTGGCCGGAGTCAGCTTAGCACATTTGGAGTTCAGGAGAAAATATTTCAAAGCAGCATTTAGCCTGGGTATGAGCTACAGGCACGTTGTTAAAAAGCTAATTGCACGGAGACAAAGGATGATCGTTACTTTTATATTAGTGTGTAATATTAACCCTTAAGAGTTGTGTTTGATGATAAGTTTTGGTGATTGAAACTGCTAGTTCATTATTTATATTTAAACTCAAGCTTGAAGGTTCCTAGAGTCACAGAAAGTGTTCATGTCATTATTTTTTTTTGTATTAAGACAGATAAAAGTTTCTGAAATCTAGGATCTTTTTCCTATCTCCTCTAACACTATGCATAAAAAGCAGTGTTAAAGTGCTGAGGTGCTGAAATTATTTCTCAGATCTGTATTTATTATGCACTTTCAGGAAGTCTGGCTTTATAGTGACAAATAGCCATGAAGAACAATTTTTCCTCAAGTTTTGCTTGTTTCAGGGAACAGAAGAACAGGGCTAGAAAGCTTCTGACAGCAGGTTTTGGGCTGCAAGGGTCAAAATTCCTCCAAACATTTTCTCTCGCAAGGTTATAGATTTCACCTGTCTTATTTAGACAGGAACCACTAAAAATATTCATGTTCTGCTGCAGGTTACACAGGCTTCTAGTTCCAGAAACACACATTTCTGAGAGAAGGGAGGTTCAGAGATGCCGTGGCGGGAGAAAAAGTCCTGGGGTCGGCTCTCCAGAAGGTCTGCAAAAGCACTCAGTGGCTGTTCAGCAGCTACCGGGCTGTGACCGCGGCTGACCACATCAACAGCGTGCACCTCCCTGTAATATGTGACCACGTTTGTCTGTTGTCTTAACCACTTCTCTCTCATCTTATGTTTTGGACTCATCCCCGTCACCACCAATTCACTGGACCTGAGCAAAAGCCTGCTGCTCTCAGCAAGGCTGTATGTGGGCACGGTGGAAAAGTCACTCGTGTAGGCTGCAAGATCGAAGCTGAAGGCTGCGGGCTTCTGCAGCCAGAATGATCTTTTTATTACATATGTGTATAATGCCCACTGTAAGGAGGTTTGACTATGGCCTACGGATGTGAGACACCACTGTCAAATTAATATGAATGGAAAAGGACAGGCATGCTATAGCAATGGAAACAAAAAAAATATCACAATTATCAGAAAAATATTTGTGATCACAAAAGAATATTTTGCTCGTACTCGCCAATCTCCCCTTTGGCAAGCCCTACAAGAAAAGAGAAGATGAGAGAGAGGAAAGAAGAGAGAAAAAAATACAGGGAGAGGCGGGGGGAGAGAGGGGGAAAAAAGAGAGAGACTGAGACAGAGTGGATACTTTTAACTTGTCACAGTACAACACTAGCTTTTAATTAATACAGGGTATGTACAACTTTGAAGACTGTTGGTTGTGCAGTATTTTATGATAAATACATTTTATGGGATTTTGTTTTTAAAGAGGATTTTGTAAAATAACCTAGCCCAATAAATGATTTACCAGCTGCAATAAAAGATCAAGGAAATTGCTCAGATTGCATCTTGGAGCATCTAAAACTCTGAAGTTTATGGAGATCTAAGCTTCCCCCAGATCTACAGTCCTATTAAAAATTTTTGTAGTAGCTAATTATCTTGCATTGCATTTTTTAAAAGGTAGCAATCCTAACAGAGAGGAAGGTCTGGAAACAAAGAGGAGTTGACGCCCTTTGAAGGAGAAAGTAGGAGACCAGGAAAGGAGAAGAGACAGACAGAAGTGAGTAACAACTGAAACATCATGCTGGTAGGGTAACAAATGGAACTAAGAATTCATAAGGTATCGGATACTCCTTCAGTCATACAGGGAAACTGAACTAACTCCAAGTTAAAAAAAAAAAAAATTATTAAGGACACATTCTTTACATGGCATGCTAAGTGTAATATCTGTATTACTTGATCAAGAGTGGAGTAATTTGTTTTCCCGTTTTTTCCTTTCTGATAAAGATGACATTTTACCACGAGCAAAGCAGAAAGCAAAGAAATGCTCTCTAAATTCTGTTTTGTTTCCCCCAACCTCATGGGACTTTCATGTAATAAATAAGTAAATAAAGCAAGCGCTGGTCCTTATTTCAAACAGGATAACAGAGACAGTAAGTAGAATGGCATATTGAAATAATAAAATATTAGCCTCAGCTGTCTTCACAGAAGGATGAGCAGCACAGTCACGATGAAGCATGCCTTGTAGTCTTCGTTTCATACCAGGAATATACGGTTCATGCCCTGTAAGTTACTGTGCTCAGACATACCTCTGCCCCCCCAGGGAACCCTAGTGAAGCCAGTGTCCCCGCAGGCGTGGGGCTCCAAAGTCAACTGGGCTTCCTAAGAAAGCATAAAGAAAGGAAAAGTAAAAGAAAAAGGAAGAAAGAACCATTATTTTTTCTTGGTCCCCAAATCAGACGGTGAGGTGCACGCCAAGCGAAGACATATGCCTTTTCCTTCTGCTCTTCTGGGCACCTTGTGCAGTTGCAGAGGCCATGGGCTTCAAAGCCAGGGGCCAGGCTGCTGCAGGGACAGCAACCAGAAACCAGTATGTGCTCAGTGCTAAGGAAGGATGGACTTGGGCCCCTTTCCCAGCAATTTCAAGGTGAAAAACTTTGAGAAGAATAAAGGATCAATGCTGCTGACTTTAAACGTTAATTGTATCACTGTAACTCTGCAAGACACAGAAGAGAGACAGTGAAGTTCACCGCCACAGAAAGCAAGCACCTTGAGACAGAAAGGGTTAATGGTAATTTGGTTAATTTAATTTGAAAATTGAGGTAGGTAAAATAAAACAGTGGGAGCCGGCAAGGATATTTGGATGAACACTGCTACTCTAAAATTTATTCTTAAATTATGGCTGGGATGGGGGAGTCCTTAATTGAACAAAATAACCACAATGAATTCAGCAGAATTATGGGAGTCTAATTATATGATTGTGTGTTATTCTTCCACTTGATTGCTGCCTCCTGCAATACTCAGGGCTGACCACCTCTAGGGTTGAGTTCAGATTTCTATAGTGAAAACACACTTTGTCTGTAGGGTCTTTACCTAACTTTCTGCCAAACTTTAAAGACACCAAGTGAATGTGGCAAGTGAGAGCAGGGAATGGCAGGACTAGTGATGCTGAAGGCTGCTTGGCTTTTCTGATTAGGTAATCCTGCTTTCGAATGTTTTGATAGGGAAGTCATTTAAAACTAAATTTTCACAGACATCCACCCTATCCTGTTGCTCATTTTCTGGATGCTTTATTTGAAACTCTAGAGGCTGATTTGCAGAAGAACATAGATGCCAGAGATGAACATTACAGCTGGGTTTTGAACATTCAAAACACAATACAGGGCTATGTGAAAGACTACCAGATAATTTCATTTAGTGAAGGATTGGGTCTTCATTGTTTTCTACTAATTACAAATAGCTGTCCAACTTTTGCAATTACCTTGAAGATGAAATCCCAGGAAAATAATTATAAGTAAATGAAAAGATTTCATTTTGATGCAGTCTTTTTAATTTCACTTTAATTTATCTTTTCATTTTAAGTCATTCCCCATATGTGTATTTTATAACAGAGAAAAGTAATAATATTCAAAGTAACATCCAAGAAAGGTAGTGAATTGCTCTTAAAATGCTGAAAAGATTTTGTTAGAAATTCTCTTTCATTTCATCCTGACACAGCTTCTCAAAGCAACGCAGCAATATCAAAATTGCAGACAAAAAATGCTTCCAAATTTTTTCTAATCAACTTCAATCATAAACAATACTAAGGATTCAAAGAAAATCCAAGTCTTTGGTTATTTATAAGTGCTAGAAACATCTTACCTTATATCCCTATCCACGAAGGTGAAATAACAGCCCTTCCTTACTTCACAATGATTTTGTGAAGAAAAAGTAACTCTTATTTGTAAAGTTCGATTGGGAAGGAAAGTAGGAGGAAATTAGTAATTCTGAATTCCAGGCAGGGTCTGCATGTTGTCAATAAGGCCAGGGGCCACAGTGACCAAAAAGCAGAAAATAAAATACTTAATATTTATACAAATAAATAGCGCACACACAAAAAAATGAGCTCTGTGGAAGAATAGCATATGATGTCTTAATCATAACATGCGTGCACAAAGGGGACAAACTGACATTGCTTAGGTAATTGTCAACCTATGTTTGGATTTTGCAACCTAATAACATTCATCTGAATGTAGATGATAGAAGAATAATACAAGAATAACAATGCATGCTTTGGGGTTGTGAAACTATTTGATGCTGAGATTACTTACCACACAGAAAAAGTATATTTCTCTAACTCCTCCAAGTAAAAAATGCTCTCTGCAGATGCTTTCCCTTCTTCTAGGCTTGCATTGTTCCCAGGGCCCCATTTTTCCTGATAACATTGGTCAGGTGAGTTATTCCAGCTGATCTTTAAATGAAAAGAAAAAACAAGTTAGAATAGTAAGGTAATTAGCTGGGCAGAGCTATCAAAGTAAAAGCTGACAGTTTCACCCTGTTTTGAACTTCTAGCTCTGTTTTACTCCTCACTCTAAAACAAACCTGGAAAACAGCAGTGGCAAAGCTGGCTCAAAACGCTTAAGAATAGAATAGAACAGAATGGATTATTTCAGTTGGAAGGGACCTACAATGACCATCTAGTCCAACTGCCTGACCACTTCAGGCCTGACCAAGGTAAAGCATGGTATTAAGGTCATTGTCCAAATGCCTCTTAAACACCGACAGGCTTGGGGCATCAACAACCTCTCTAGGAAGCCTGTTCCAGTGTTTGACCACCCTCTTGGTAAAGAAATGCTCAATGTCCTGTCTAAACCTCCCCTGACGCAGCTTTGAACCATTCCCATGCGTCCTGTCACTGGATACCGGGGAGAAGAGCTCAGCACCTCCCTCTCCGCTTCCCCTCCTCAGGAAGCTGTAGAGAGCAATGAGGTTGCCTCTCAGCCTCCTTTTCTCCAAACTAGGCAAGTCCAAACTCCTCAGCCGCTCCTCATAGGACATTCCTTCCAGCCCTGTCACCAGCTTTGTTGCACTCCTCTGGGTGCATTCAAGGACCTTCACATCCTTCTTAAATTGTGGGGCCCAGAACTGTGCACAGAGTATTGTTCAGTGAATTGATTTATGTTCCTGTAAGCCTGTGGTTTGACAAACCCTCTCAAGGAGGCGTAAGCTCGTGCTGACACCAGAAGAAGTCATCCAGCCTTCCTCTACCTGCTCACTTTTTCCTGTGTTGCACACCACACTCCGTCAGCACCAAAATTTGGACATCCACACAATAAAACATACGGAGGGAACTGACCTGGGAAGGGAATTAATGTTGTTTGGCCTCTTTTCTTTTCCTTTTATTAACTGGGTTAGCTCTCAGCTGGACCCATTCTGATCCAGGCCACCCTGCACTGGTGCCAGCACAAAGGAGGAGAGGGACAGTACTGCATCTTCCAGCACTGGTGGCAGTTTATGCTGTTTTAAACTATTCCTTGAGCTACAGAGTACAGAATCCTAATCTGTGCTCATCTCTGGAATAACGTTTTTGCACGCACAGGGCCTGATTCAGCACTGGTATCACCTCTCTCTGGAGTGACCGGCAGGTTCCTTGCATGCTCAGCGTTATCGCCCCTGGACAGAGAGCCAAACATCACTTCCACCAAGAGATACAATGAGGTTGTAACTTACCAGACACCTGCAGGTGACTTCATGAAGCTATCTATTAATACCTTCCTAGGCACAATACCAAACTCTGTAAAGGGTTTGTTAACATTTAGTGAACAAGCCCAGAGAGAACAAAGGGATGCAAGTTAAAACCAGTTATGCTCGAACTAGAAATAGGACTCCCTTTTTGTTCTTTCTTTTAGACAGGGAGATGGAAAGTATACTGTTTAGAGGTAATCACAAAGGAAAATTTTGGTTCTCCATCCCTTGATGCTGATTTTATGGAGCAAGTGGTTGAAATTTTCTAGCCTATACTAGAAGGTAACCTAAATGATTCAAGGTCCTTTTTGACTGTCACATTTATGAAATCTGTAATGAACAAAACATCCAAGTTTACTCTGTAGATCTCAAAAAATCTGAGTTTCCAGGGAACACAGCGTTGGCATTAGATGTAGTCACATCACTCTATACTTTGCTAATTATGAAAACTACAAAGTTGTTGGGTTTTTTTTAACTCGGTAAACTGTTTTGCTCTAAAAGGCAAATTTGAATTCTGAAGCTTGGATTACATAGACTTCATCCACATTTTGAATTTTAATTTAAGGCTCATGGACATAACAGACAGAGGTTCATATCCATACCTACATAATGCTAAATATGGTTATCAGTAAACATGATACAATCATCATATTTTCAGCAGTCATTAGAAAAGCTGCCACAAGCAATAGAATATCTTGTCAAAGAGTGGTTCTATGTAAACATGAATAGTTAAGGCAAAGTAGAATTGGGTAGCGTGCTCAAAGCTGTTTTCAAATACTAAGACCAGGCAGCTACACATAGTATTGCATTTCACCTAGCCACATGACTGCCCAACGTAATTCCCTAGAAAAAGTCAAGGTTTCACAGTAGGTAGTATGTGCAAAGTACCTTGCTTGCACTAACATTGTCTCCATGAAATTATCCCTGTGCAAAGTAGATATAAGAACATTATTTAAGACATAAATCCCAAAGGTGTTAGAGTATTATGAGTGAATTTCTCTGAGACTCTGTTTGATCTTGTCTGAAGTACAAAAGCAGAAGCTCAGTCATCTGCATGTGGATGAGATTATGGCCACAGAATAGATTTTACTTCTCTCAGAAGTCACTGACTGGGAGCACTGTGTCCTTCATAACCACCATTCAATATCTTGAATACATGCAACGGTGTGCACACTCATTGCCACAAAAACTACATTGTCACTAATGCCCATCACTCAAAAGATACTCAGTAGACCAGTTGCAACTCCTTAGCATAGATGAATTTGGGGGCAGAGGGGGCAAAGCCATAACACCTTTGGTTTTGCTGATATATCCTATATTCCCCAAAACGGTGAGGTCAGACCCAAAGGTCTTTCTGTTTGCTTTTGTTACAAAAAAAGAAATTTTAAAAAAAATCTATTTATGAAAAGAAAAGGGACAGCTGAGGAGAATAATCCACTACATGAACTTCTGTCTTCTGCCTTAAGTCTGTTCTTTACATTAGTTTGTAATTGTTTCCAATATAAGATTGTTGGATAAAATTATTTTAGAAGATGGTTTCAGTTCCAGAGATACAAGTAGGTCCAAATGACATAATTCAGACCAAGTGTTTAAATCTGGAACGTGCTAAAACAAGCATCTCACTGAACATTAGGGTTCACTCATCCCATTAAAAAAGGGGCTCTTACAACCTTTGAAAGGAGATTTCACATGCTCACATTTCTTTTGCGCAGAAGTATTCTCATAAGAGCCTCAGTTCAGAAATCTATTTAAACATGTCAATAACTGTAAGCTTGTGAGTCATTTCACTGAGTCCAAAGGGACTAGACAGTGCTGAATTACCCATGGGCTTACGCACCTTACTGAAACCAGGTCGCTTTAATGTGGCTTTGAGAGCCACCCACAACCAAGGTTCGTACAAGAGCGTGGCATTTTGTTCAAAGGCAATGTGCTATTATGGGATTGTAGGAAATGAATTTCACTCTGCCACTCCCATGGGTTGGGTGGCTTTGCCCATTACACCCGCTCCATCAGTCCTGAAATTGGTCTTCCTGTAGATATAAGGCTACAGACACACACATGCATACACACATCAGCCTGCAGTTATGTTTATATGTAACTCTGGTTTCTCCAAGTTATCCTTACCTCCCTAAATACATAAATCACTTGAAAACTTAGTCATATAAAATGGAGGGAATTTCCAGTTGGCCAATCTGGTTTTGCTGATAGATATTTATTTGTAGATCATCACACTACTAAGGTCAAAGTTGTGATAATAATTCACAGCTATTGAATATTTGTGCCACAGTACATAGTACACGAGTTTGTGAGTACTCTGAGTACCATGGTGACTTTTTTCCATGGGCAATTAAAAGCATTAAAAATATTTCTGAGTACATCTAAAACAGGGTGAAGCAAATTGGCAGAATGATTAATTTGAATATTCATGTTTGCAGTTATAGTTCACTGCAGCCATGCTGGTCTAAGGAGGGAAGTGGAGCAACACTTACAGAGAAAAATTGCATCCTTCATTGGAAAATATCTAATTTAGAACAGACAATGCAGGTAGAAGCAATTCTCAGGAATCCAGAGTATTCTTTGTGTCTTAGTTCTCAGGATTTACATTAAATTGGAAAGTTCCAGTAGTATCTCACCCAGAAAGTGTTGTCACGAGGTGATTTCATGGTAACTTTTACTGATGACACAATATTTGTTCACAAATGAATTATGTCCTTGACCAAGATGCTACAAATAAGGATACTAAAAGTATCTGATGATAGGGGTCTTCCGCACAAGGACACGAGAGCTTGAAGGTTATAGACACACAGGAAATCTACCTTGTGTTTAAACATTACTGAAATAATATCATCCTGCAGTGCAGCCTTGATCAAGCTGCTGTTGCCTGATTACTGGATGGTCTTTCCTACTACTCGTTTGAAATTCCTTTGCTGGAGAGACTAGCTCCCTATAGATCTATGCAGGAGACAGCAATGCTCCTGGCCATGTGAAGCCTTATGGTAGGCTATAACAAAATTCACAGTGATAGATTAAAGAAACACAACAACAACAAGCAGCAAGTCCACAAATCATTCCTAAATGGCACAGGTAGAAGCTCCAATGGCTTCACCGTGTGCTTTAAGGGAGATGGTGACGTTCAGACCAAGGCCAGTACCTTGTGATGTCCTCCTTGGCCTTCCTTCAGCTGAAATGAGCCACAGTGCACGTCTGCACTGCCATGGCAATCTTGGTAAAAATCATCCTCTGTAAGGGGGGGAGAAAAAAAAAAAAGTATTTTTATATCAGTGCATAAGACAACGCTTTGGAAAGGAAGGAGCTGGGTTTTGTTCCCTCTCCCACCAAGATCCTGCATGACTCCAGGCAGGTCATTTTTTCCCCTCTGTCCTAGTTATAAATAGGTGGTTAGTTCTCTCCTACCTTCCAGAAGCATTAGGATGATAAATGCAGAGAAAAATTCAGATACTGTGGTGCTGGAAATAACAATTGTATAGATAGGGGGGGAGGGGGGAAGTAGAAATAAAGAAATAACAGACACAAGAACAACAACAGTGAAGGGTATTTTAAACACCCCAGGACGTGTTCTTCAGAAAAGACAAGGAAGTTAATTTTCTTGTATGGGCTTAGTTGTGGATCAGGAATGAGGCACAGGGATCCAAAGTACTTGTGTTTTCTAAGCAATGTTTACTCAAGTAGTGTGTCCCTCAAAATCCTGAAAAGCCATGACCTATGGAGTGAACAAAAATGTACTCCCACATCACAGCAAGCAGTGGTGCGATGGAAATAAAGGTCTGTATTACACTTCTTAATGTATGGCACATAGAGGATAAGCCAAAAATATACTTAATGATTATTTCACTTTTTTTTTTCCAGTTACTTCCACTTCCCCTCATTAAAAGACAGTCAAGTGTACTGAAAATCACAGTACAGGCAGGATCTCCTCTTAGGTGTTATAGTTGCAGATATACAATATACACATATACAATGTCACAGCTTTGATCCTGTGTGTTTGTGTATGTACCTATGGTTATCTTTCTATTTCTTACTTTCTATATATATACACACGTATAGGTGTATGTATGCTGAGCATTCATAGTGGATGAGGTATTTACAGGTATTTGCATCATTTTGGGGGGGAAAGAAGAGGTCTACTGAAATCAGTGAAACTGCATAAAATACAGCTGCTGGGTATGTCACGTGTGTGCACACATGCAGTATAAACAGTTCAAATTGTCTCCACATATTCCATATACGTGATGCATGTATGAAGCCATAAACACATATTAAAATGTAAACATACCTTTGTAAAGATGGTTACTGTGGTTTTCTTTGTTGTTCAATTTTTTTTTAATTTTGGCTCACTGAAATGGGTTTCCAAATAGCTTTGCTGAAATAATGAAGACTTTGACGTTTTTGGAGACAAATGAATAAAACAGTAATTACCTTAGCTAAAAAAATAGCATAATAAAAAGAATAAAGAAAACAATAATATTCCACATATAAGAAATGGGAGGGAGAAGGAACTCAAGTTTGTTATTTAATCATGACATGCTCTTTTTATATTTTATTTGTAAGGCTCTGAATGCTCTTTTCCAGTGAGCTCATTAATTCCTCATAGATTTCTCTGAACAATTTTTGCTAAGTAAAAACACAATATAATTCTTCAATGGCTGTAACAGTAAGAAGCTGCTCAAATTAAAGATCAATAAAAAGTACAGAAAAAATCTGTATGAAAATAAATAAATAAGGGAGAAGATGGCAAATGCTTGCAATTAGACAGGATGAAAAATCTAAAAAGAAATTAAATTTAGTTGTAATACATTTCCCATTCTTTTCTTCATGAAAATTACTACTGAAGTGGTTTTTTTTCTGTAATTTAAATGTTAAGCTGCCAGATGTGTGTCTCATGCTTGAAGAGTTGAAGCTTTGCATTATTTAGCATATTAAGATTCACAGAATTTAAAAAAGGGCTCCTTTATTGCCTGGAGGTTCTAATTAAGTAAACCTTAGCCTGGTACATTTAAAACTTGCAATACAAGAGATTTTGCTTCCTTTTTTTTCTCTGCAGCCAAGTCTCATCAATATAATAAATATGGAAAATACTTAAGATGATATAATTTTTCTTTGGCTTGAGGAATTAAACCTATCTATTATTTTAAGAAGTTTTTAATAGAGGCCAGCAATCAGAAAGACATTTAAAGACTCCAGTCTACTTTTTAATCATAGGAGTTGCTCTTAGTGGGGTGAAATGTATCTTATAAAACTGAGCTATGTAGAAATTGTTTCTTCCACATGCACAAAACAATGCAGTTCTGAGAAAGAAACAAGAATCACACAGTTCTTTATTATTAAATTGCATTTTACTTTTTTATAACTTGTTATAATTGACCACAGAAAACTAATAAAGCATTAATTAGCTGCACTATCAGCAATTTGTTCATTGAAGGAGTTTGGATGGCTGCATCAGAAAATGTAATAACAAGGAAATTCCTTTGACATACAGTACCCATAAATCATACCTTAAATACAGTTATTTTTACCATTTTAGAAAATGTCAAAGGTGTCAGCTTTGTCCAGATATAGCACTTAGCAGTGACTATTTTAGTAAATTGACTCAAAATACATTTTGTTCCCTGACAGGGGAACATAATACCATTCATGACAAAACCAAACAATTTGAGGAGGAGAAAATAGCACCAAGTAAGAATGATCAGAGACAGGCATCATAGCTATGATAAAGGTACAACGGGAGGTGTAAACTCTCTGTTAATAGATTTATTTGGAAGTCAACAAACATATGCGTAAAAGCAGGAAAATGTGATTACACCAGGGCCTGGAGAAGACAATAAAATTCTTAATCCCATGCTATAAATCTGTGACCAGGTATCAGTAAGAAGTCCAGCAGAATAGTTTTAATGCTGTACATTTGGAAGACAAATAGGAAAAAATGGGTACCACTTTTTCCCACCATTGTGGAATGGGCATGATAACAGTAATGTCCGGATTTGGAAAAGTATGGTGAGATGAAGTTTGTTTCCAGACCTTTACAATGCTGAGAGCAGTCTTATTTCTTGGTGATATTAAGTCCCAACAAAACAGTTTAGATGCTACACAGCTCACACTTGATATGGGACACAAAGAAGGTGTCAGCTGTACCAAGTCCCTGAGTTCAGCTGACACCTGCATTTTTAAAACAGGATGGAAAGAGGTTGGAAACTAAAATGTTAATGCTAGTCAGTTACCTTTCTCTCAGCATCAGCCTTCTTGGGGCAATAGCTGAGCACAGTAGCATGACCTTTAATAACAAAGGGTGTCTTACTGCTTCTTAACCCTTGCAGAGTATAATGCAAACTTTTTTATCGTCTACATTCAGCCTGGAAGTTATCCTCTTTGGTTATGTCTTCTGTAACAAGTTCTGTGGTGCAACAGGAGTGGATCTGTGCAATGAAACCAGCGATTCGGAGGATACCACTAAACACTGAGGACCCCACTGTGTGTTGAAGAGTTTATGTCAGACTAGCTTTAGTCTGGTCCTGGGAATTGATGGCCCATTAATACCTGATACACGCACCTAAAGCGCGTCCTGTTGCTTAGCGTCACCTTAAAGGAGTCCAGTGCTTGTCCTCCGAGATCGCTCTGCAATGTGAACCGGAGAGTAGCAACTGGGGCAGGGCATTCACTTCAAAAGCACCCTAAAAACCTAAATGCTAATGTAGATACACCCTTTGTGAACTGGGATTAGAGAGGGGTGGGAAACAGATTCTCCATGACGTGAAACTTTCAGAGGCTGCATATAGAGCTGATACTGTGAAATTTTGATGTATTTGGGGGGGGGGGGGGGGGATTTTAAAATATTTTTTCAAATATGGACAAAAAGAAACAGCATAGCTAGGAAATTACATTGGTTTGGTGGGAAATACTTCTGACTTATATGGAGGCAAAGTAGAGAAGGATGAAGAGCACACCCTTCTGATGGCTGCAACCTCTCTTTCAGTCAGGAGGAAAGGATTTTAGAGTGGTGCCATCCAGGACCGGGGCAGCAGACAACAAAGAAATCAGCAGCTTGGTTAAATTACAGCAGGGAAACAGAAAATAATATGAAAATCCTATCTGGACTCCCTCCCTAGTAATAGCCCAGCCTGTGGGAAACCAAACAGCGTGGTAAGAGTCAGAAAAGAGAAGAGTTTGGATTACGTGGATTGCACAACTGTAAGCGGGAGCTGAATTTGATCCCATCTGCAAGAATCAACCCAATCCTTTATACAGTCCTGCCCAGAGGAGGAAAAGGCCAGCAGAAAAAGAGAAAGTTTGGCCATCTGAGCCTCTACCTGTACAAAAAATGAAGGACAATCAGTCTTCATTTTAAAGCATCGCTTTGTTCCCTTTAAAGTGGCACCCATGAGGAGCTACCAATGAGAATAGCTTTGGCTTTTTTGGTTTAGGTAATTATTTTTGCATCTGCATACAACTATTATGTAGAAGCAAACCTCATGTCAGAAGGAGAAGAACCTTGTTGCAGTATAATGAAGAATATTGCAAGGAAGGCTCACCGGTTTTCACAAAATTGTTTCAGAAGTGGCTGTGAGCATAAATATAATCCTCTCAACAAAGTCTTTTCTCACCTACACAAGCGTTTTTTAACAAATGAAAAACTTTCTCTCCAAAGGTAATTATAAAATTAGAATGAAACTGTCTCTGTGTTTTGTATTTTGATATGGAGGGGACATTGTAATATGTTCTGAACAAATTTCTGTGTGTTATCTGCTAGTGTACCAACTCCTCGGTTAGCCTGATGTCATGTTTGCTTAGGTGTTTTTCTGAAGCTTTGTTCAGACAGAAATGTTTTTTGATGTCACAAAAGGACACAATTCACTTCCCAATGTTTTTCCATAGATGCGGAGAGGGTTTTTAATTGGTGATCTTAAGTATGATCAGTATTTAATATTCAATTTTCAATATTAAGTTCATTTTAGAAGACAGACATTGAGCAAAAGAATCCTTCTGAGCTGCTATGTTTGAAAATCAGGGGCTAAAAGTTTGTCCTGGGTGTGCCATAAGAAGTTAATAGAGCAGAGGGTTGAAGGAACAACAGAAGTAGTGTCAAACCCCCAAAATGGGCAGAATGGAAGCTGCTTGTAACAGGCTGACTAACAATATTTATGAGAAATATTTTACATGTTTCCAGGGTTTTTACTGTGGTACGTGCATAACTGAGGGCTTTGAAAAAAGAAATCAGGCTTCATATGAGAGGAAGGCTGGGGAGCAGCCGCCTGCTGAGATGAGCATTGGTGGGGAGGAAAAATGCAGTCACTGTTGAAGCTCCAAATTAAACATCAGTTACAGTATAAATCTTAGTTTACACATGGTTCTGCAGAAATTATCTGGGGATTCCAAAATGAAGCTTTTTTCCCTTCCTAGCTCTGAGTGCAGATATTGAGTTTAGTGGTTACATTACTGACAGCATTCCATCACAGAAAATCTGTGTTTTAGTAATGCGCTTTTTGAAACCAAAGTTTTGCATTAAATTAACATGTAATAGATTTAGCAAGTACCAGAAATTGAGCTCATCAAGAAAAACTTCTGGTGTCTTGTGAATAAAGATAAGCAAAAATGTTTTCCACCTAATTCAAATCCATGGATGCTTTTGGAGATCTGCTTGTAGTTAGGTAGACTCCCTATTATACAAGATCTGTTTTTAAAATCCTCAGTAGATTACAGTATTATCTCCTAGAGTATACTGAGTCATGTCTTCTGATGATGCAAAACAATGCCCTTTGAATCTAACCTTGCTCTGATAAAAGTTGTAGTAATTCAGTATCTTTCAAAATCAGGCCACTTCTGTAACTGCATTGTTTCAGGGTATTTGTAAGAGACCCTCTTGAACTGAAAATGTGGGCTCTAAAATGCTTTGTTTGGCATTGGATCTCTGCCAAACTCCACATAACTAATTTGAATAAAAATTCAACATGGTAGTTTTAGACCTAGATAAGCATTAGTGATGGGGGTAGGGGGAAGAGGGCAGAAGAAATAGTTGTCTACCTGCACAACTAATAATTGGGGTTTGAGACATACATTCTAAAGGTGGAAACATCCAAATGTTGGCAAGGAAAAGAAATCAGCAAAAAATTTTAAAAGCAGCTAAAAGCAAATGTCAAATACCGTTACATGTTATTTAAAACAACTTTTGTTCATGCAGGTTACTCATGTTTTAAATACTGTGAGCATTCTAAGCTGCTTTGCACAACTAATGTTGGGCGAATGAATTAAATGAACTTCAAAGTAGATTCCACTAACGTAAAAGTTGGAAAAAAATTTCTAAGCTAGGGCTGTGATTACATTCTTGGAAGGACCAACATCTAGAAAAGGCATGTTAATGAAGTGTTGCTCTTATTAGGAGGCGTACTGAGAACCCTTGATTGGGAATTTTTATTACTTTTTTCTGTAGCATGCTTAATCTTTTGTCACCAACACTATTTAACAAAAATTGACACCAGCTCTGTATTCTACTTCTTACACGTCTATGATGGTCAACATCAATACTCAGTGTTTACAAATCCTGGCTAAGCAATGCCATAGTAGCTCCTACCTCTATTTGTACCTGCTTAACATGAGATATTCAACAAATGTACCTATAATAGCAAATGCATAGTCCTAGCCTTCTTGGGCAGTCAACAGAGGAGGACAGCTCCAAAGAAATGGTTTTTGAACTACATTTCATGGGTTGCTGTAAAAGGAAAACTGGCATGTCAGTTGGCTTCAGATCAGCATCCAAAATTCTACTGCATAATTTAGGGGAGCCCACAGACTTGAAGACAATTACAAACCACTGTTTACACAGGTAAGAGGTAGCTATCAGACCTCAGGTAGCTATCTCTTACCTAGTATTTTTCAGTTCAATGTCTAAACATGACCTATTATAGCCTCCTAGTACAGAAGGAGAGTCACTCTTTCCCTTCAAAAGGAGGGATTAATTTATTTTCACTTGCGCTTTCAGCTCTCTCTACACACCAAGGGCATGAGTATCATCCTTTCCCTAAAATGAAAGTTTACCCTCGCCTTGTTTGTGGTGGGTGGGAGAGTCTCAAACGCTGGGGATAACTGTAGATCTCAGGTCAGCTTCCAATGCCCTCTCCGCTACCTCAGCTACTCAATCTACCTATTCATCCTAACCATCTGTACCATGTCCAGGAGGGCTGGCTGGCACCCTGGGCACGTGCACGGCTGCGAGCCCGAAGGGGAGCGCGAGCAGCAGCGGTTTCTGTGCCTGCACAGGCGTTTTCCTATCGTGGGACAGAGAGCACAATTCACTACCCAGGTTATTAAGTGGGGATGGCTGTCTATAACCTTGGTACCATCAGATCCCTGTCCTCTGGCCATCACGGTGGTATCTGAGTTTAGAATAGGACCTAGGGGTTGTGTTACTCAGTTCTCAGACAGGTATGTTTTACCTGGGATTTTAAAAACAAACAAACAAACAAACCAACCCCCCCAACAAACAGTGCAAATTGCAAGGCTTTGCCTTCAAAAGAAACCCCACATTCTAGAAGCAAATGCTACCTGATGTTAGTACAGACAGGCACTCTTACGTGATTTAGCTCAGCACAATTAACAAAGGATATTGCTATTAACATGCTGCAGGAAGAAAAAATACTTCCCAAGGACCTAACAGCAACATGTTGCGATCCATGGATATAAATGACCAAATAAAATGAAAGGATGTAAAAATGTCACGGAAACACCAGCCGTAATCTAATGTTGTCAGTGCACTCCACACACACCTTGTAATTACTAACACATTTGGCCTACTAATACTTTTTAGACAGAGGAGCCCACCACTTCTGTACCTTTTTCACCTAAGCTGCTTTTGATCCCTCACAATTGATTTAAATTCTTCCATTGCTTCCTTTGCCTAGTGAAGTAACGATGAGATGACATCGCAAAGAGAGGGGGAAGGGAGATGAGGGTATTTACACACATGCTAAGCAGATCTATTTGCAAACTTTCAGTAAATTAAATAACGCAATAAAAGTCCTAACCTGCTGGAAGCATTTTAAGCTCTTCTCTTTTCCTCCCAGCTTCTTCTGACACACACACTTCTCCTCCTTTTGTGGCATTAAACTGTTTTTCCACTTCCTTTACAACAGTGGGAATACTTCCCTTACGGGTGTCAGGATCTTTCAGGGAGGTCAGAGGTTGCCCTGCAGAGGAAATGACAAGCTGTGAAATGTAAAAGAACAATTCCTTCCACATGTTTCCTTGCTCCAGGAGCAGTAAGGGGTTGTCGGCTAGCATCACGATGGGATGGGCCAGGCCTTTGCCTAGCAGTCCTGTCAAAACTAATTTACAATTAAAGACCTGCACAACTGTTTAAAGCTTTACAACTCTGGCCAGTCTCAAGGACTGCCGAAGCCAAGTGGTACAAACCAACCTTATTTTTAACAGCCAGGCAGGCAGATAGCAGGGAGACAGACCAAAAAATGCTCTAAATTGTACAGTAACCAGATAAATTGTATACCTGAAAATTATGCTCCTGTATAATGTTTATTTCTGTTATGAGGTCATAGTTTGGGAACTGAAAAAATTTCAGCTGCTCTAACTTTTCTTCTGGTTGATGCATGGGGCACGAGCCACATGTGTTGCTATTAGACAGCAAACTTTGTAGGGGAGGGAAAAATAAAGTTTAGGAAAAAATGAGCTACTTGTTTATTGTAAAAAAATAAGTGTCCTTAAAACCATACTCAGACAGCCGAGTTGCTTTTTTCTTTACACTCCCGAAGTATAGTAGAGCGGGGGGAATGAGGGGACAAGTAACATTTCTGGAAAGAAAATGTTACAGTAATAGAAAATCTGCATGTAGGTGTTTAGTCCAAAGACAACTGAGGTTAGTCGAAGTCTTTCTATGTGACAAATCTACCCGACAAAGCAGTAGCAACAAACATCTCTGCTAGCCCAGACAGTGGGAGCAGTGTAGTCATGCTAACACAACACTGCACCCAGGCTAATATAGTCTCTGTCACAGCTCTACTATAGCAAGATCATCCTGCTGCTGGGACCAAACTAGCCTGGCTACCTTCAAACACTTTCCTTGAAAATCATGGCTGATAACGCCTTTCCTCCGACGCAGCCAGGCTAAGCAAAACTCCCTTCTTAGCTCAAGCACTACGGTGTGAAATCAACTTTACTGAAAAAGATGTACAATTGTTCATTACCATTTAGGTACAGGTAGTGTTTTCCGCTGTAATTTCACAAAAAACTGCACACAACTTAGCACTAAAGAAAATCATTGTTTCAGTATCTTAATCCTCCTCAGCCACTCTTCCACCTTCTCCCGTGTAAGCACCCTTTTTAGGTCTTGAGCGCACATCACTATATGCTAGAACAGTGCTGACCGTAACTTCAGGGCTTCAAACTGGCCAATATTAAAGATGTGTGAGTAAGTCACTAGAATGAAAAAGGTTTTCCTTTGGTTCTACAGACTACAGAGGATAAAATCATCTCTGGTTTTCTACTTGCTTATTTTATTTGATCACCATTTCTGATGGGCACAAATAGGTGTTTGCATGTCAAGTCAGAGGAGCAGCACAGACAGAAGAGCAAGCATTTGGAAGAATATTCCCAACAAGTAGAGAGTAACACTTCCCAAATGAGCCTGAGTCTGACCTAAAAGTGTTTGAACTGGACAACAAATATATGAGTGCTATCCAGCTACTTTTCGGAGGATGAAAGAGCTGTCACATTCAAACTGAGTTACGCTGACATTTTGCACATGTGAATCCCCTCTTCTAAGGACACTAAAGTTAAAGGGGATCTTGCTGTGGATTTCACAGTGAGAAAGAGTGCTCTCTTGAAGAATTTCTATATTTAGTGTTTTATATGGAGATTCACATTTCTGAAGTTTTCATGCATTTAGACGACTGGGTTAGTTAGATCCAAGCCTATTAAGGCAATGTTTCTGGTAGCTGCATCAAATTTTCCTACCTATGCTACTTCTATTAGAGTTTTTACCACCTTCTGCATAACAATGGCTAATGAATTCCATGGAGAAATTATCATTTATTTATTGACAGGGACTGTTGATCCCTTAATGGGGCAACAGATCAACAATAGAGGCTTTTCTAAAAAAAAAGCAAAGGATGGTGGTCGTGAAAGCAGAAGCTGTCTTCTTCCGTGAACCTCTCGTGGAATACCACTTCAAAAGAATGGAGAGGAGATATAGTCTGGACTAAGAGACACACTAGATCTGATAACGTGCATCTGTGACCTACAAAGGAGGTAGAATGGGAGGTATCAGGTTGCATTCCCCTGCACTGTGCTCTGGAAGACAGATCCTGTGCAGCAGGGAAGAGCCATACCTAGCCCGGCACAGAGTTGGAGAATAATGTAGCCTGGAGTTAATGGAAATAATATGAAGGTTCTGTCTTAAACTTCGAAAACCAAGACAAATTTGAAGTGAAGGTTAAAACACCATCTCCTAACCTGCTCTATTTTGCTTATGTGTTGCAACACCACATATGGTATCGATATGTAAGATCACTCACTATTTAGACTACTGCAGTAGAGCGAGTTACAGAGCACCAGTCTTCATTTAGACTGTTCTTGCTTTCTCTGGTTTGTGTCTCAACCTTAATGTCACTTTAACAGAGCTTTTTCCCCCCCCTGCTTTTGGTGGTTTAACAGATATAATATAGTATTTATAGAGCATATCAATGTGCGACAGCTTGCCACAGATCATAAACACATTTTTCTGTTGGAAATGTTGAAGTCGTGATTTTCACCACGTGATCTCCAGTTCCCTAAGGTTTGCTCCTTTAATTGTAAATAGCCAGAAAGTCATCAAGCTAGCGTTTAATAAACTTTTAATTTGAAATGGATTACCACATGTTGTGTTTGTTTACCCATTATTAAATCTCTTAGCAACATATCACCAGCAGAAACAGCATACTGTAGCACTGCATAGATACATTAAAAAACAAACCCATAGGGGATATTAGCAGCTAATAATATCTTTAAAGAAGGCTCCAAGAAAAATAAATAAATATAAACAATATCAAAAATTACTCCTAGAAATTTTGTTAGTGCAAATCTGTTTGCCATGGAAATTGCAGATCTTCCGTGATCAGCTTATCAGCATGTTTCAGAGGTCTGCACACAAAATGGGACATACACTAATGCTCTTTCACAGTTCTTATAAATACATCTTTCTGGACTTCTCAAACTGGGTGTCACAAGTGTTTCTATGTGTTTCCAGAAGTGTGACCTATTTAGTTGCAGCCTTTAACGTGTACGTGTCTGCCTGTGTACATGTGAAGACTGATGGTAGGACCAAACAATGGTAAGGACAAGTTTGATTTATTAAGAGCTTGTCCATAACTGAGAAAAATTGACTGCAACTCCACCTTTTGGATCTGCTATTCATGGTTTTGTGCTGCCTCTAGAAGCATCTTAGCAGATGTGTAGAAAACGTATGGCAAGAAAAAGGGCCTTACTACTCAGTACAATGTATGTTTACAGCTCCGTGCTTCTGGTATCAGGGTGGTTATATAAAAGCCTTTTGATCACAGTGTAGTTGCTGCTTAGCCTAAAAGTGACACAGGGCAAACCTCATTTTATCTCCTAAACCATCACTCACTATCTGAAAAATACTTCTGCTGGCCTCTTTTCATGTTATACTTCCAACCTGAGCTGCCCATTCACCACACTAAATGATTATTGCTTATGTGCTCTCTTTCTTTCCTTCCAATATCCTCCTCTTTCTCCTCCCATGTCTTCTACTGTGCATCACTGCTGCTGTTCTCAAATGCCTGAGGAACCTCTGTCCTGAAGAACTAAATCTCTGTTTCAGATCTGCACATAATATTCACACAGACACTACAACCTGTGGGCTGGCTGCATCCTTCAGTTCATTAAACAAGAGGGAATATAGGAATGTCTGTATACCAAAAACGAATTCTTTTTGTCCATGGAAGTCAGATCCCACATGCTGAAAAAGAAAAACCAATGGCAGTGTCCCACCATTCTTCTCATTCCTGGATTTCTAACAGAAGAGGAGCAGAAGGCTACATCAGGAGACTCACAGAGGCTAAGGAGAATGCTCAGCAATTCTTTAAGAAAGCCTCTGGGGAGGTCTGCTGCACATAAGCAAATGATAATTTGTCTTTCCTATGGGTTACCACTGGATTGAATCTTAATAGAATTTCATAAGAGTAGCACAAGGCATGCCTCTGATGCCAGAACTATCTCCCTGCCAAATTCGAAGTCCCTGTTCTAGCCCAGGAAGGTGCTAGAGTTCTTCCAGAAATAATTAGACAAAAAAGTATCTTTTCTTTTTAATTTCTTCCTGTAAGCTTGGTGTCACAAGCAGCTGAACTGTTATTGCTGTGACTTTCCAAGCATTATTCAGCCTCAAGCAGAGACCAGCATGGAAAATTTCATCCTCAGCAATGAGGCTGGTTTAAATTGCTTACAACTGAAAACAAAGTTAAGCAATATTAATAAAAAGAATCACAGTATTCCTGCTATAAGTCATGTTGGACCAATATCTGAATGAGGAAAATCTAGCTTAACAAGAATAATAATGACTAGCAACCATTGCAATGAAACTATGGCTTGCTCCAACGAAAGCCTGCGTGTAAAGATGAAAGTTTGAATCCATCACCTTGTGGTCCAGACTGTTCAACCTCCTCTGAGACACCATTCTTTTCAGCAATGTTTGAACACATGAGAAGTTCAGGTGGGAGATGAAGGTGCATATCACACTTATTTTGCTTATCTGAATGCTGTGGTAGTTTAATTATCTATTAAGAAAAAAAGAAAAGCCATGAACATAAGCAGTTCAGTATTACACAAAGCCAGAACATACTTGTTTGTACACTGTTTGTGAACCCTAGAAGACCAAGGTGCTGCTATGAGGATTTTAGGAAGTTCTTGTTTCTCTGTTCTCCATTTACTACAGTTTTCTTTCATATCAGTTTCCCATATACATCTTCCCCATGCTTACAGACTAAAGCAGACATCCCAGTAAATGGGGTGACTCTCAATCCAAATTCAGAATCATCTGGGAAAAGATAGATTCCCTGAATCATTAAGTCATCCCAGCTTATACATTGAATTGAAAGACTAATTTTGCAGCTTTGGAGTCTTCCCCCCGCCTTTTCAACCAATTTTGACTCTTCTGGGGTTTTTTTACTATAGCTCTACTAATGTTGTTTCTGACATTCTCTTTCCTAGCATATCTTAGGTATATTTTTGGTATACAGTCTTATATCTCTACATGATTCTGAAGTTATTTTCACTTTCTTTTACTCTTGGTAGACCCAAAAAAGAAAATTGCCTGAAAATCATCACTACAAGAAAATTAATAACTACACTTTCTATTAAGTAAACTCACAAGTTAAAATTAAGATGCTTCCAGAATTCATCTCTTTTGGGAAGCATTTTTTCCTGAGCCAGACGTGACTATAAAAGAGGTATAAGCTTGAGGTCTTGTTAAGATTCTGAATAAGGGAACGTATCTCAGTTACAATAACACCTTTAATTTGCAAGTCCAGAAACAAGGCTTCCACTGAAGAGGAGTTCTTAATTCAGGCCCATTTTCACCAAAGACATACAAAAAAGGTCACATCTGAATTACGTCCAAAAACTATTCAAAAGTAAGGTTCCTACCACAACAGACCCTTGCTTGTTAGCTGGGTATCCCAGATGTACAAATGCAACAATATCATAAACAACATTATTTTATTTTGTAGCCATGTGAAAGCACCTCTAAGATTCACTAAAACTGTGGAGGAAATTAACATGTACTGGTGGCAGGCTCAGACTCAGAATTTCAACTTTTGATCCAATTTTTGGATCCAATTACTCAGCACCCCAAACAATATTTTGATATTTGAAATAATCCTAAAATTTGGCTGTAAAAAAACCCCTAATTTCATGTAAAAGTTGGAGATGCACATGATCTTCATTTTCTTTATATGCCTACTGGGTAGGGTTGATAAGCTGCTTTTTAGAAAGATGGTATTGATTGTAAGGCTGACAGAAGGAAAGTGGAATCTGTTCTGAGGAACACTGACTAAACCAACAGGCCTGATTTTTTTTAAATACAAACCTGAAAGTAGAGATTGCATAACCAATGATCCAAGTCTTGAGAAATAAAATTCTCAATTTTTTTGAATCTGTCAACTTTGGAGTCGTAATGGCCTCTGAGGAAGGGACATTTAAATTTTCCCTCCAAAGCATTAAAATTGTTGTCACACAGCGGAAAAGCTCCCCATCCCACTTCTCGATCAATCCAAGTATGTGTCCCACGAAGAAGGAAGAGTTCAAAGAGGAGGACAGTACCTGGCTTCACAGCTTTTCTAGGTGGTAGAACCTAGCAAAGGAGGAAAAAAGAAGATTCATTAGTTATAAAAACATCACAAGGGAACCAGCTTTCTTTTATCATGTGAAGCTCTACAAACTTCACACTTTTGAACCAATTTTGTATGCTAAAACAATTAACAACTCTTCTTTTTCCATCAAATCATGTATTTGAACAATGTTCCATTCCTACAGAAAATGCTGTGCTTTTTTTCATGCTAATTTTGTGATTTCTTTTTTTCCTTTGGCTTTCTGAAAGTCTTTATTTACCAGTGCTGGAAAAACACTGCCACTAGAAAACTTTAAGACAGAGTAACAAACCAACTTGGGAATCTGAGGTGTCCCTGTGAGGGCTTACGGAGATTCACCACTGGGGTTTCTTGCAGCAACTTAGGAGAGTTCGTCCAAATAGCCAGTGAGAACACTTGCAGGCTTGCTCCTCACTGAGTCATAAACTCTTCTCCACCCAGTTCTGGGAATGATATTGGTACACAATAGCCTTCCTCCTTCAAATTAAAGTAGGGAAACTCTTCTTGCAAAGTATGTGAACCTCAGGGTAGGGTCAAAAAGGATTTTGAAGTAGTAAACTCTCAGCATACCAAAGACTGGCAAATACTGTTTATAGTTTTCATAAGATAGCTAGAGATATTTTTCTGAGTAGCTTGGAGCTGTGGAAGAGGGTTACCAATGCCTTAGGGCCCTGGAGCAATTGTGTTCCCATGGCAAAGACTTGAAAATCAAGGGTGAAGAAACACCCTGAAGTAATGAATTTATGTAAATCCCTCTGTAAGGTTTGCTGTGTGAAGCAATGCAAGGCCATGGAGAAGAGGGTAGAGAAGGAAGCAGGGCAAAGACAAAGACAAAGAAATCTACTCCTATGCCACAATTTTAACTGTTTTCTTTAATTAAAGTGGGGTTGACCCAGGTCCTGTTGAACAGCTCTAGTATATTCAAAAGGGTAAATAAAACAAAAACCATACAAAAGCTAGAACATGGCAGGTGACTACCATCATACCCTGGCTAACAGCTCTGAAAGGTAGTCACCCGGGGACAAGGGGGGCAAATACGTCAGCTACACCTCTCATACAGCAAAACGTCTGCTTCACCACTGCTCTTATACATTCTCCTGGATTATAGAGAACTGGGACTGCCTAATCTCTTAAATAAACTATCTTGGATGCTTCTCTAATAGAGGCATTGTTCTGTTATTTGAATGTTTTCCACCTTTTATTGTTCCCATTTCAGTCCTCAAAGTTCATAGTAACAAATGCCTTGGTACATTTGCCTTGCAGAGACTCCTGCTCAACCTTACCTTGCCTTCCAACCAAGGTAGAGAAAGAGGAGCCTTTTCTCCTTCTCTCCTCCCTGTGAATTAGCGTGTACTTGTAGAAGGCCACAATATTCAACGGTTCTCTGACTCTGAGTGTCTTGTAGGGTATACCCTTGGTACTTTTTGAAACTCAGAATAAGACCTCCAAATAGAAGACATCCATCCAAACTGATCACCCACTATTAAAAGCCTAAAATGCCAAAGTCTTCTTAAATTAGCAGGGATTTCCTCAATCAGATGACATTCTGCAGCTGATAACCAGCCACAAATCTTTACTGCTTCAAATATTTCTGCACATAAATACACACCTCAGCGCAGCTCTTTCTTGACTGATATTTTTAAATACAAGCATCACTTTTTTATACTCCTGATTGAACAGTAGGCAAGATAATAAGCACAACTCAGGTACAGCCAAGCTTTTTCTCTCTCTTTTTCTGAAGCAGCTAAGGGATTTACCCATACCAATAACTGCTATGTTAGGAGATGATACATGTTCATAGTTGTGCTGCATTCCTAATTTTTTTGAAAAGGTGAATATAAATTATTATTTTAATAATATGCCTTCCTGTTTCAAGTTATATATTGTGATTAGATAACGGCAAGAGAGAGGAAGTCCTTTAAGGAAATCTTTTAAAACTATAAATATTGTCATTATTATGTAGGTGTACTTTATATTAATTATGTAAATATATTCTAAGACTTAGTGTAGGCTTAAAATGAAACAGAAGCATCTGTTGAAAAATGCCATAACCCTGTGGCAGCTGCTATTAAACCATTAACAGTATCAGGTTTCATTTAAACCAGATTTACCATTTTCTATAACAGCCCGTGGGAAAGCTAAAAACATTAGGCACAAATTACTGACAAAAGAGATCCTTAATCAAGCCATACATTTCATTTGGCTAGCTGGGTGCTAGATAGTAACCTCTCTGCTAAAAATTAAAGGTGGTGGTTACAAGGCTATGATCAAAGACAATTACCTGCGTTATTGAACAATCCCAAAGCATATGCAGCTGAAATCACTGCTGTATCACAACATCCCTTTTGGTTTCTCCCTTGTTTCCCAGACTTACTCTTTTCTTTAGGATAACTCAACAATACACTCTCTTCTGCCAGCCTGCCTACAAAAAGATAGTGGTCAAGCTGTTGGTGTAAGGGTAATTGTGACTATTAAAAATTCATTTCTTTGTTTCCTGCTCACAGTTATTCTTCATTTGCGATAAGCTCCCAACCTGGACCTAGATTGCAAACTCACTCTTTGGGACTGGAAGCATCCCTTTGCTTACAGTTACAGGAGCTGGATGTTTAAGCCATGCCATGATCCAAACACAAAAAAAACATATAATAAGAAAAATAAGGATTTTTTCACACACCTGTGTGCTACAAAGCCTGAGGCTATAAGATTCATTCTGGGAGTCCTCATGCATGAACACTGGGTGTCTGACCCAGGTAGGACAGCGTCACACATCTCAGCATACATGGCCAAATAAAACATACCTACCAAGTAAGAAATGTCTTTCTGTTGAATCCATACAAAAATGCCAGCCAAGTCTCTGCCTGTTACTCTATGCTGGTGTGCCAAGCATTCACGCAAGCGCTTGTGGACTTTAATTTCCATCCTGATGGCCACAGGGAGCATGATTTATACAGGGGAACCGTATATAGTTTAGGTTCCCCTGTTTAGGAAGGGACAGCCAGGCTGAAGCAGAGGAGTTTCAAAAAGGAGGCAGGGCCCCTCAACAGCCCCACGCTAAACCTATTCCCATCGCCACAGTGAATGCACATCTCCGTCACGGCCCGCTGTCCCACAGCCACAGGGTCAGACAGCCCTGGGAGAGAGCTCGGTGTTGTGCCACCTGCCCTTCATTAGCCTCCTCCTAGGCAGCGAGCCTGAGAGCAGGGATTTGGGGCACAGCCAGCACAACCCATAGGTATAAATGCACAAAGGCATTTAGGCACGTAGCTCCAATTGAAATCCACAGTCCCTGAGTGCATGCGTGCCTGTGGGTTTGGGCTGTCATGCTCAGGTACAGGGCAGGGAATAGTTCAGGTGTTTAGAGGAGGAGGGGGATCAGTAATTGCTCTCTCTCATAAGAGACTCAGGGCAGTGCCTGGGATGGGCAAGGCACAGGCAGCTCAAACTAACCAGTTTGTTTTGACGGACTGTTTTGTTTCTGAAAAAAAAAAAAAAAAAAAAAAAAAAAAAAGAAAAAAATCAGCTGTTGTATTTTCCCCTCCTGGCAGCAACCTCTTTTGAGGCACTATTTGTTAAGTTAGTCCACAAGCCTGCACCAATACTGTTGAAGTTCCAAGAGAGCATACTACGTAAATACAGCTTCCTGGCTTTTAATGGGTCTAGTCTCTAACACCTTAGCTCGCTGTTTCTCCTTGCTCAGGTAAAATTTCCATTGAGGTCTGTGAGGTACACAGCCTTTTACAGTGCTACGAAAGCATCCAGCACCCACTTTTTACTGGTGTAATTTCTTCTGCAGAGAGAGATGCAGCAGAGAATAAATAATGCTTGTGTGTGCCTGCACAGGCACAAGTAATTCTTCTTAGTCTGCAGTTAACAGTGTTGCATTTAATTGAATTAAATCATAGTGAACTAAAATTATCTCTTGCCACTATTTCTGAATTCAACTGGTTTATATCAGTTTTATTGTAATACATCTTACTTCCCCATATGCCACCATAATTTCAGCAAAGAAATCGTTTACTCTAGAAAGAGAATGAATTCTATTTGAATATTTCAATAAACAGATCCAGTGTGAGGATTTTGAGGTTTTTGTCTGACTTAGTCTTGGGCTTTAGCCTTGTCAGAGAAGAAATAAACCTTTGCTTCTCTCCTCTGCACCTTCAAATGCTTTCAATTTAGAAGAAAAAGGACAAAAATTACATTACTTAATTCACATAACACAAAAATTTGACCACTAAACAGGTACAACTCAAGTGGATTAAAGTAAATTAGAATATTCAAAGGCAATTCAATGTTTATTTATTATATAGAAGAATCTTGCAAAACACCACATAAATTAACAGCTCATCATTTACGATTATGAAAACTGCGGCAAATGAACCTCACTGGTGTAAAACATGGGTAGAAAACCTTTTAAATAGGAAGGAGTTCCCATCAAACTATTTCATTAACGAATAAAAAATTACTTCACTATGTGAAATGAATAGTGCTGGAGACAAGGCTGTCATTGCCAAAATAAGGTGGAGTTTTCACAACCAGATTTCAAGCCCTCCCTGTTTATGTGTAAGGCCAGCTTACAGGCAGAGGGAAGGGCATTCTTAGGAAGTGTTTGTGTAACTTTGAAATTTATAAAAGGCCAGAGGGGAGGGAATAGAAACATGGACTGAGGTAAAAATAAAATATCATGTTATTATGGTTTTTCAAAAGTCCTATCTATCTTCAGAATGTCCTGGAGCAGCTGGAAACTTACTTCCCCAGCTCTCCATCGCTGCCTGTCTTTGAACAGGTATCTGAATACAAAATAACACACAAATCAAAGGAGTACCATGCAGTGCACTATCATTCATTTCCCCATATATATATATATATATTTCTTTTTTTCTATTTTCTGAAAAAGAGAACAGACCTTTCAAGCCTGACATAGGTCAAACGACTCCCTGACTCCTCTCCCTGCAGCTTGCAGATCTCCTTAAACCTTTCTGCAGTACCACCATCTTTCCTGTGACCCAGTATCCCAACCTCCCCAGTTGTGGGCGAGTATGGACCAGAAGCGGTTGCGGTGCAGCATGCGAACTCAGGATCGCGGAAGAGCCGCACGGAGCACAGGGCAGCAGTATCTGTAAGCAGGCAATTTATTCACCACTCTCAGTCCCACAGCAGTGGCAGCGAGTAGGATTTCTCCTGGCACACTGTGCCAAAGCACCCCGGTGCCTTCCCAGAGCCGGACCGAGTGCCCAATGGAAACACCTCCTACCCTCTCCCATGCTACCAGAGTGCGACAATTCCCCGCCACCCCCCTTTCATCTGGGGGAGATAACTCAGGGCATAGTTAACGCCGGCAGAATCGCATGTGGCACGACTACCTTACACCAGAGGACCAGAATCCGGCCTTTTATCTTCCCAAATACAGGGGAATAATGTTTGCATTCTGTGAGCTTTAGCCTCTGCATCTGTTGCTAATTGTCCTGGCACATCTGCTGCTAATTCTTTTCTGTTCTCTGACCAGCAGGGAGTAGTAATGTATGGTACAGCCAGCGCTAGCCTCCCCGAGCGTTTTGGTGATATACCGCTGGCCTGGGCGGATTCTGACCTCATCTTGCGAGGGGAGAAATTGTCTTTGTAAGAGGAAGGCAGGAACCCCAGTTGCTTCTCCTGCCACTCCCGTCTCATTTATTCCTGAGATTGATTCCAGCATGGTCAGAGCATGAGTCTCCTGGGATAACATAGGCCACCGACACGAAACAGCAGAGTTCATTTCTTTTGTGTCAAGAGGACACGTACGTTGCTCAGAAACCACTTGGAGCCAAGAAGTCTCACGAAGACGTGGCTCGTTTGGCACACAGGGCTGAGTCACACAGCAGCACCACTCTGTCTGCCCCGGGCTCCGGTGCAGGAGCAGGCAGCTTTCCTCTCCTTGTTGCTCCACCAGCTGCTCCATCTCAGGTCTCTTTCCTGATGCATTTCTGGATTCCCCACCATGCCTCGCGTAGCACAGCATCCCCTTCCTCCTTCAGTTTCGGTCCAGCCTGGGATGCAGCAACGCTCCCTTCACCAGGGAAGCTGTGCCAATGTGGAGTTCACGCTCCTGCAGTATTTCCCAGATGGTCCCGACCTCGTCGGGCTCTGCTCTCTTTCCAGGGGCTCAGCTAACACCCCCCTCCAGCAATGAAACAGGAAGACTGACTCCTGATAACAAATCCCCTTTTCCTTGTGTGATCTGCTTAAAAATTGCATGTTTAAGCAGGACCACTTTGTTTCATTTTGTGACTTAAAGTACTCTTCCCATTTCTGTAGTACAGCTTTGCAACTAACCTGCTCATCCTGAGTTCACAGATAACCAATTAAAACATGAAATGCTTCAAACCCAGATATTTTAAGGAAAAAAGTGTCTTCTGAGGCTGTTTTGCTGGCTCCCATGACTTGCAGATATGGACCAAACCACGGCTTTAAGCCCCTTTTTTCACAGTTCCAGGCTGTCAGCTCTGGTGAATCATGGAATTGCTCCATTTTTTCACTCACAGCATTTTTCTGATGGGGCGGGCATTTATTTTGGTCTTGGTGTCCTCTGTTGTTTGACATTCACTTGGAGCTAAGGATACAGGCAGGGGTTGCTGCATTCTGCCTTCCTGCTAATCTGCCCCAGATAATATACGACTTTTGTACAACTATTGTATCCGATGGCTCATGTCAAGCTCTCTTACAGATATAATTTCCCATTAGGTAGGGAATAGGCCATGGAGTAGTCCAAAATAAAAGCCTGTCCCTAGACACTCCTGATTTTTAACATATGTCTGCTAGATTTTCCAGCGCAGATCACATACCTTACCCTAGTTAGATATGATGCATTATAATGTAGGCCACATTTCTGAGGTCTTTGGGCAGTATACGTTGGTCTAAGCTGAAAGAGCACGCACAGTACAGTCCAGCGAGCATTTTCAAGAACTCCACCAGAGCACATTGACTAGACAACATATGAAATGTAACTCCAATTAGTTACCAAAAACAAAACCTGGGACAAGTAGACCTTTTGCATATATAAATCAATTGCATAATGCTAAATATAGTAGAATGCAATAGACTTTAATATGCAATTGCTTTGTAATATCAGCACACCAGACTTAATGAATCCTTTCAAATCTTCGCACAGTGCTGGAAATGGAGCTTTCCATGTTGGGAAAGTCCATCTACACAGCAAAGGTCTCCAGAGAAACTACCTGGCTGTAGCTCGTGGCCACAACAGGATCTGTGCACAGCACAGCACTGGGCCAAAGGAGGTCCCCGTGGCATTTTTGGCTGGTCCCACAGCAAGGAGAAAGACTCATGGCCGTGTGGGGAGAAGAGCACTCTTGAAGGTCTAGCAGCCAGCCAGAGCAGCGTGTGGCCCTTGGCTCCCTGGTGTAAGCAGCACGCAGTCCGAGGGCTGCTCGCAGCATGCCGCAGAGGTCTGTCCTCGGGACAGCACAGGGGTTTGACACATCCGGAACAGAATTGCTCTGAAAACATGCGTTTTGAGGAGCTGTTGCAAAAAGACATTTAGCAAATAGCAATCGAAGACCAGAACCCCAAACAAACTCAGATAAACAAAATAGAAGCAGTAACAAGTATGTGTTCCTGCTGTGTGAAAACAACATCAAACCTACAGTCTTCAAATAAATACAAGCGTCTGTCTAAGATTAGTTCTTGCATTTACCAAAAGGTTCACGTAGCACCTTATCATCCCAACTACAAATAATTGCATCCAGGGAAAATTTAAGTGGCTCTCATTTTGAAAGTCCTCTGGCACTGCCAAGCATTATTACTTCCTATCTTTTTTCATAGTGTATCAAACTCCTATTTTATGTCCTATAAAGTGTCCTAGAGGTAAATGTTCTTCATCTGTGCCAGCTTTTTGCTCAAGAATAAAATAAGCGGGGGGAGAAAAAAAAGTTTGTGCTCTACTTTTCCTAATGATTCCTTGTTTTGTAATTACTAAAAGCATCACAGTCCTTAGACAGCTGCTGACATACAGAAAATAAGGTCCTTGAAACTGTTTGTTTCATCATATTTTAAGAATTAATACCTTAGGTCATGTTAATAATTTTCTGATATATGTAGTTTTCAAAATGCACTTCAGGGAAGAAAATGCTGGAAATGACTAATAACAACAAAGATATGAACTTTATTCGTTATATATCTAACTCCGAATGTGAACATTACCAAAGTACTTTGCCATCTTAAGTATTTAGGAAGCCTTAAATAAAAAATAAATCCACCTCATTCAGTGAAATAGAACATCCTCTTTTTCCAAGCAAAAGAGTTCAAATTTATTAATTTTGTAGCTATATTTTAAAATGAGTGTCAGCCCCTGCTAGGTGACTGCATGATAAGTGTCCTGAAACTTCAGGAAAAGGCACTAAATTTTTCACAGCATTTGTGTTTCATTTTCAGTGTAATAAAAATATGGTGCCCTTTTAATAATGAATAATAGATCTCCTGGTATGATTTACATGCGTGGATTAAATGTCATGTTTGAAAAGTTGCTGTTTTATTCATATTGAATTTCCCTCAAGTAAAACAAAATGGTACCCAGCTACTATTATAATATTGCTAGTACCTCGCCACACTGATACATAAATATTAACCAGTTGATATACTCTTTAAAAATCTACAGATCTGTGAACTGTTCTGTCAGCAACTGTGGCTTTATATGCATGTGAACTGATTTAGTGCTATCCCAAGTTCCAGGTACGTTGGGGAAAATGCGTAGCACTAGTGCTCACGTACTTCTGGAGCTCACATTTTTTTGGCTGAAGTGCCGATTTTGGAAGGCTGGCACAGAATAAAGACCAATGCCAAATGGGTGCAGCGGGACCAGAGTTAGAAAGCAGCCTGGGGAGCCCAACACTGACTCGATTGTCCCTGCTTCTCCTCAGCAGTGCTGGACTGACATCCCAGGTGACTGGACAGCTTAATGAATATTTTTTAAATGTCACTTGCAGGCAGCCTCATTGGCGTATATAGTGCTCTTCACAATAGCTGAAAATTTCCTATCTGAACTTCCCCTTCTGAACAAAAACTCACTTCCTAACAGGCAATATTTTTTCTGCAAAAGCCTTCCAGAAATATTTATAATTTATTGCAAATACTCGAAATAGGAACATCTTCCTTAAAGGTCCCTTCTCTTACGAGGTGAAACTTGCGATATACAACAAAATATTTTGGTCCTGATAATTGAAATTATAGCTGAAAACATTTTTTTTAAAGAAGAGAAGCATTTTAGCCACACTCTGATTTGTATTCCATTGAAGCCAATGAATATTTTGACTCCGAAAAGTGAGAATGTGTTCTTATTGTTGTAATTGTTTCATACAACTATTTTAATGTTTACTGGACTAACTTAAGAAAAGCTGACCAAAAAAACCCAACCTCTTTTTCTGAGCAAAATGAAACTTTCACACACCGCAACTCATTTGTGCTCTTCAAGTCATCATTAAGCTGAAAAATGCATTCTGGACTTGCTAACACTGGGACATGGATCCTATGGAGTAATCAGACACTACTTTAAATACACTGTGAGCAAAAAATGTTTACGGACTACTTGGGTCTTATCTATAGTAGGATCTTAGACACCACGAGACAGCAATAAGGAAATTATACTAGTAAAATCCTTGGTCTAGTGTAAAGATGATGGAGTCACACCTGTGCAGGCACTGCCAAGGACAGTCTAATTGCAGTAACTGCCTTACTAGATGCACAGTAAACGTCTCATCTCCTTTCCTATCCTCGCCTTACTCAACTTTCATTCCAGACCTGAGAAAAATCAGGCAGTGCAAGATTATATCGAAAGTTTAAGAACAAAGCTTCTTTACCGCCAGAGTTAACCTACTGCATTTTTCGAATCTCAGCTTGAGTTCACATTCAGTTTGTGTTATAATGTAGGTGAAGCTTCAGAATAGCTCTTGCTTCACCTAAACCAGACAGCATTAACCCATCTAAGTCTAAAGTCCCCTTCCATAAACTCAATATATGAAAATGTCCTTGAAATGCTGGGTCTAAAACAAGTCCCCTTCAGATCATGCTGTTAGTTGCTATTCCTAAAATTGTAAAGAGTCATTTGAAACAGCAATTGCATTTTATCCCAATCCAAAGCATTCACACGTGTTTTGTCCAGCATAATTTAAGGAAAAAAAATTACTCGTGTGACTGTCTGGCCTTACTGAAAGCCAAATAAAATTCAACTGGAGCTATTAGGAGCCACTGTCTAATATGTAGTCAGAGGTTATTGGGGGAGGTAGGTTGACAAACTAAAAAGGAGGACAGTGAAGGAGGGGAAAGGAGGGAAGCTGGCAAGCTGGAGCAAAGAACATTGATTAATGAACAAAAAACATTTTTGAAAGGTCGGGTGCGCAAGTCAGACTAGCCCTGAGGCAGATCTAACTTACATGACCAGCACTTTCTGTACGCAGCAGGTAACCCATGCTGACACCAACTTTGCCGACATGACAGGGTTATTATTTTTGGAAGAAAGTAGTGTTCTGGAACAATTTCTCTAATATATTAGTTAAAACCGAGCTTTCCTTCAATATCAAGCATGCATGTCTTCATTTTCACCATGAACTGAAGTCCTATCATTATTCTGGCCAATGAAAACAAAAGCTTATTCTTCATTTGTGAGCACTTGTATTTTCCCCCCTGTAATATATCCCAGGGCAGTAGTGCTGTATATAAGATTGTGTTCAAACCCAGATGCTCATTTGGAGCTCACCACTAAGACCTCACTACTTACGCTAAGTTTTGCAGTAGATGCTAACCCTCTGAAGCCTAAAATTTGCCTCATGTCAGCACAGATCCTAAGGGTTTCTTTTGAAACATACCTTAAGGTTATGCGCCGATACCAAGGTGGAAGAACAGAAAGGTAGAATCATCCAGGGTACAACACCGACATCTTCAAAATGAGCTGGGAGTGGAGGTTCTCTAAAATTGTGACATTAAGCTTTTGCTGTCCGTTATATAGTAAAGAAGACAGGGAATCACCAGAAGGTCATTTAATCCAGCTTCTCCTCCTGGTCCTGCATTTTAAGTGGACTTGCCGAGACCTGCACCCTGGTTCACTAGACTAAAAATGAAGTTTGGTGAAGATGCTAATTAAATGTCCTCTGTGAGACTCAAAGAGAACTTTAAAGCAAACTCTGGAAAAATGGTAAAACTACCAAGCATTTCTCTCAGACCTTTGCATGAAGCATAATGGCCACCTCTAAGCAGTTACTGAGGTGTCCACACAACCCAGTAGAGACTAACAGAAAGACAAGTATGTGGACTTTGCACATACTCCTCACAAATCTACGTCAGGAGTTCCTTTGCGTTGAGGAGCAGCTGGACAAAAGACAGGTCAATCTGAACTAGCTCTTGCTTAGTACTGAGAACAGAAATATGCAGTTTTGAACAGGGGACATTCCCCAGGTAGGAGCAAAAGCAGCAGGCAAGACCCAGGAGAAACGTGATGCTGAAAACAAAAGGCAGGGCATGCCGGAGTCGTTCAGTCGCACTGCCTGTAGCCTTCTCCTTTCAATGAAGCCTGAGAAGACAGTACTTTGTCTTCGAGGCAGTAAGCAGGATGCATGCGTCCTGCCTAGAGAGGAATCCCAGTTCAGTGATCTCTCTGACAGGAACATGTATTTGTTTTAACATCATGTGACAGTCACATTCACAATTTCCCTCTCTGTATGTGTGATTCTTTTCATACCAACAGTGGTATTTACAGACACTGTTCCATTACAGATGATAAACAATTAAAAAGCAGAAAATGCAACTTAGCAGCACTTTACGTGTCACAAACCCAACAGCTGAAATGACCTACCCACAAGTAACTAAAAGCATCAGTGCCATACATAAAAGTTGCTTTATCTGAAAGCTCTTTGGGATAGGGACTCTCTGTTCTGTATCTACACAACACTTCGCCCAATGGAAGGGGCGGAGGAGGAAATCTACCATTCAGGTTATACTGCAAAATAAACAACTGAAAACGGACAAAAACTCTCCTCCTCGTTCTGTGAATGCCTCATAACACACAAAAACATCCACACTGAGAGAGACGGGGGTTGCTTTTCAAACCGTAAAGAAGCTTTCACATGCCAGAGAGTTTATCTGAGACCAATGTTTCAACCAGCACTAGGCATTAGCTACAACAGCGAGCAACTGACACACAACAATCCTGCCATGCACAGCATGCTTAGGCAGGAAAATATGTGTGCCTCAGTCGCAAAAGACAGAATAGAGCCTCAAGTGTTTGGGCTGCTTCCAAAATAATCCAAATGCTGTTTTTTTGGCAAATGGGGGTCAATGGAGCTAAAAACTCACAGAAGGATTTGGGCATTCATGTGTTCATATACACCCACTTGTTCATTTATTATTCTAAAGCTACTTTACAGAAATCAAATTACATAGCTGACAAGCTGCATAGACAAGAGAGAATAAAAGTAAAATATAAAATTAGCTGACAACACTATATGATGTAGTGTATTTTTGGCACTTTTAGAGTGAGTGATGAGGGTTAACCTAGGGGAAAAAAAATTGCACCTTCCTAAATTGCACCTTAAATTATTAAATAAATTATGAACATGATGGAATGCATTAAATATATAAGCCTGAAGGAGAAAGAGTGGATGTGTTTTAACTTTCAAAGCAAAGACAGCTTATTTAAGAAGGTTGCTTACTGTCTGTATACTTTGTCCGAAGTAGATTTCAGTGTTGTAGAAGTTTCCATCATGACTAACAGGCAGCGTTGTCCTGGCCCGAGGCTGCTCCTTCAGTTTGGGGCACTCCAGCAAGCCACCACCTAAGCGGCTGAGAACAGAAACTTTGAGGGTGTAGTGGCCTTTAGGGACCTTATCTTTGACTCCCCTCAGGCATTTGACATGAATTTCTATCTGCTGCGGTATCTTGGAGCAGTCGACCTAGGGAGAAGGCTCTGAGTTACTGACCTGGATTGAGCCGACTTTAACCATACAATTAGCAAGAACAAATTTCTTCAAGAAGAAACCTACCGAAAAGCAGACAACATGCTTCTTGTTCAGCCTGCAATTACCTATTGCTAACCAAGGATCTGCAATTAGGGAGGCCAAAAGTCGTAGAGATGACAGATAAAAAAATAGTACAAATACTACTAATAAAATGTTCGGCATCCTTGGGGGGAAGGTGGAGCTGTTGAAGTACACCACCAGAAGCCGTCAGTCTGCAATAACAAGGCAGAATTAACTGGAAAACACCACCTTCAAAAATATAGTATGCTTGCAAGACAGGCACAATATGTGATGTGATGAGCAGGCTGCAGGCACGGAGTGAAAGACAGGGCAGGCCATGTTTTTACCCTAATTATTAGCCTTGCCAAAGCTATTAGTGGTGTGTAATGTACAGACTATCCTTTCACCTTCTGATTATCATATAATCAGATTCTCTTAAAAATAGTAATGAAAGTGCAACACGTGTAGAGTTTAATAACAAATCCCTACAGGCACCTTTATTCCAAGTCCAGACGAAAGGAAACATCTGCTGCTTGCTGTTGACAAGGTGTAGTCTGAGTTACAGAATGTTTAGTATGGAATAAATGCTGTGCTACATATCAGAAATGTCTTTCTAGTGCTTTCCTTGTACACTCAGCTTATAGGGCGGAGGTTGGCAGAGGGGACAGACACAGCAGTACGATCCTTACAAGCCTTGCCGCAGTAAAGGTGTAGGGTCCGTCCCACTATGCCAGCGGATACTGCAGTGCTGCCCAAATGCAATCTGCTGGATCAGGCACATAACAGGGAGTCCCAGTTTGGCTCCAGTGTTGACTTCAATGGATAAAATTGCTTCTGCAATAATTAATTATTTAGTGCTTCAAATCAGCAATGATTTTTTTTTCCCCAAGGAATCAACGTCTTCCATTATTTTGAGAAAACACTAGTGCTAGGTCGTCTTCTTTTAATGCAATGTGATACAAGAACCCATGCCACACTTCAGAATCAAATGGCTACCTTGACTACTAGGTTTAGTAGTCTCACATTTTAAGCCTACAGTAGCTAATAATCTCTTCTTTAATCCTGTCTTGGATTTATTTTGGAAGAGATGATAGCATATTTCCATATAGATAGAAAGCTTCTAGAATTAAATTAAGCAGTTAAATAAACAGTTGAATTTGCTAAACTTCTTTTGTTTCTCAACACAAACCATACTTAACAACTAATCTGAATGACAATTATTTTCAGCTTAATTAGAAAATCTTAATTAACAATGAAGATTTAACCTTAATATTTTTGGTTTCTGAATCATATATAAAAAAATTAACATTATGTGAATAAATAAGACAATCCTTTTAAACCTCAAGGCAGGATTACTGATGCAGGCAGACTTCGTTATTAAACACATTCTAAATTAAACGCCTCTATGAATTTTATACTGAAATATATTGTGATAGTTTTGCATGCCAAATGTGACATTTTGTATTTTAGATTCATCTTCTGTAGTAATTTTGGAAATGTCATACAAACAAAGATTTTGTCATTTACCAATGGAATTACTATGCATGGCCGGTTAGCCATCTCTTTTCTGGCTCTTCTGGTTGTTTCAAGTCAGCAAGCCATAAAAAATCTTTATCTCTCTGAAACACAGCAATTTGGAAGATAATCGAATAGTGACTGGGGGGCAGAAACGCCAGTCTGAGGAATTATACCACAATCTCTCTTGCATTTACAACCTTCCTCAAAGCGAGTGTCAGTCGAGTAGGAAAAGGAGATAGAAGATTCATCATATTTCAAGCCTGTCTCATTTGCATGGTGGCATAGCTGTCTCATCTCCTGCTGAAAGACTTTGCTTGGCCAGCGCTGACAAACTGTTTTGAAGAACTCTCGCCATGCCCAAATGATTCATCATTAATAGCTTTAGACATTCTCTTTAAGCATATGGTTACTTCTGCTGGAAAGCGTATTTTGAAACCTGCTAAATTCTATCCTCTTAAACTATGAAAAGAAAAAAACAAAGAAATAATAATGCAATGCAATTGATCTAGTCATTTAGCCGTTTGCACCAGGGAAAAGAGCACTCAAGGAGAACCTCACCATCCCACAAGGTCCTGCTGCTCCATTTAATCCAGTAGTCACACCTGCAAGGTTACCAAAGCTGGCTACCATTTCTTCTTCACATTCATTCTCCTCTGCTTTCAACAGCTGACATCCCTCTCTGTAGCAGTGAGAAAGGGAACAGGGAAGAAGAACTGAAAAGAAATGAACTACCATGCAGATACGGAAAGCACTTGCCATTGGAAATACATTGCGGTTTGATGTTCTCCTTGAATATATCATAAGCCTTGCAGGGGACCCAGGGGAAACAAGTGTGCTAAGCAGACAAATGACTAGGCTTCAAAAAGCGGCATACAAAAAAATGCAGTCACAGCCCCAGTAATACAACCAATATTTGTCAGTCTGTGCCACAGGTAGACATAAGGAACCTAAAGTTCCACTGCCCATGTATAATCAGCTCTGTCTGGTGTTGGGGCTCAGGTTCTAGGTTAAGAATATTAAAGTGAGAAGTCATTGCCTCTGTCAACACTTTCAGGATCAATTGACAGCTTCAATAAACTGGAACGGGTTTTTGGAAACCATTGGTGGATTGGGGATTGGGTTGCTTTAAACCACTGAAAAAAATCTTATTTTATATATATAAACCTTACCCTTTAAAAAAAAAACCTTATGAATTTATGTATAAATCTTATATCATTTATAAATCTTCTAAAAGATCTTATTTTATATATACCAAAAACTATATATAAAAGTTATATGTCATATATACGTATATATACGCACACAAATTTTCAGCTGTATGTGAACCATTAAACCTTCCTTGGCATTCATATGTTAAATTCTTGTGTAGTTAAAGTAATTTTGGGGGTAATCATATCAACTCAAAGATTTTTTTTGTTTTAAAGAGAGGTCCCTGTAGCAACACAGAACTCCAGCAAATAGCATAAGAACAGCCTTACACTGGATACCCCAGCACTGCCCTTAGTGCACAGGATACACAAAAGGCACAGTACCCTATGGAGAAAGCCTTGTTCCTAGAGCACAGCAGGAGCAAATGCAAAACTAAGTCATCTACAATAAGCATTATCAAGCTGTACGCTTTGGAATCCCATCCCATCTTTCAACAGGCACAGAACCGCGAGCAATTCCTCTGTCTCTGCTCGGCACCAGTATCTAAATAGAAATGGCCCGAAGTAAAAACATCTGTAGACGTTCTGCTGGCTTCAAAACGCTTCAGCTCTTCCTTCCACAACCTGCTTTAAAAGGCTGGGGAGGGTCAGTCAGCTGCGCCAGCACTGGTGGTGCTCCAGCCACCCTTGCAGGTGGAGCTGGGTCAGGTAGCAGAGCACAGAGAAAGACAGGACAACTGCCAGGAGCTGGAGGCTGAGCAGGCTGTTCATGGCCAAAGGCCAGCCCAGGTCAAGGGAGCTGCCTGCAATGTATTGAGAGGAGTCATACAGACCAAAGAGAACTCACTGCATCAGGTACAGTTGCAATTCAGGATTAGCTTGGGCATCTACAACACAGGCAGTCAGAGGACAGACTCTCTTATGTTGCCAAGCCATGTATTCAGTTAAGTTTTTAGCCACAAAAGCAAATGCTAAAATTTGGTGTTCATTAAAAAAAAAAAAAAAAAAAGAAGAATCAAAAACAACATTTCCTTGGACTGCACTTCTGAAGCATTCCTTCAGTATTTTCTGACTTGCTTTTGGAAAATTCAATTCCAGTGTCTTCATTCCTTTTTCCTCCTTTACATTCTAGGTGATAATGTGAGAAGCCTCCACATTTGTACAATTAACATGATTCTTTGTCAAGAAAACTATTTACAGAGGCTCTGCAAATCATGTTAAACATCCCAGTCTGTCTCCAAGTTCCCGGCACATTACTACAAATCAGTTTCTACTCAGACCTTGCCTATGCTTTTTTTTTTTTTTTTTAAGAAACATATATACACATTTACAGCAGTAAAATTACCACTGGTGCATAGCTAAGCTGTTTTCCAGATTCCTCTACCAGTCGAACTGCATCATGCAAATGCCCAGGCAATAGCTAAATCACTTGGAAGGTCTGTGTAGATGCTGGTCCCAAAGACATACATGGGAATTTTGCCCAAGCCAGGACCAACGAGAACTAAGGACAAAAAGTGCTAAGGACTGAATACAAGAAGCACAGGGTCAACCACCCTTGAGGTTTTATCCTTGAGCTGCAGTCAAGTCAACTTGGGTCCAGTTGTCCTAAATAGAAGTAACAGAAGATGCTTCTTGAATGTCTCTAGCTAACTTGTAGAGCTGAAACATCTGAGAAGTTAACTTCTCTCCTCAAGAAGAATGGTCTGTTTGGAACTTTGTACTTATTTAGTTTCTCATGATGGAAATTATTTCACTTAATTTGGTTAGAGCTGCATTGACACAGGGGTTCATTAGGACAACCATTTGCTTGCAATTCAATTTAAAATTAAATACACTTTGTTGTTGATTTTATTACTTTTAAACTACTGTATCTATTGCCTTTATTAGCTGCTAATACACAATTATGAAGGTAAACAGTTTTCATTACTGAACATCAAACATTTAAATAACCGCATTTGATCTCTTTTCGGGTTGCAACATTTTTCTCCTTTCTCTCCTTTTGCTGGGTATTAGATTCAAGAGAATAATTTATTCAGTGAAGTTAGGCCTCTTTTGTGCTCACCAGCATGCTCATCAGCTGTCACAGCAGAACATAGCTTCCTTGGCTGTATCCATGAGGGTTATTTATTTCCTCCATTCATTTCTTTACAGGTAATTTCATGCATGTATTTATCTGAAGGTCACCTATAGCTTGATCACAAAAACATTGCTCCAATTCATATTTCCTTCACTCTCTAAGGGTAATTCAGAGGCAGGGATGAAGGGTGCTGGGAGAAGCCATTTGGTCACCTTTTGAAGTGCAATCTGTGTAGCACTTAAAAATTACAGCCCAAGCTGGGTAGCTGAAAATGGAGGTATCCAACACAGAGGCCTCTTTCAAAAGCACAGGCTTAATTTTTCTAGGCCTGAGGTCCTTTGTTTGGGAGAAGTTCCACTCGTTAATATCTGTAAAGCACCAAAAGACCTTTGGAAGGAAAGCACATTAGATAGAAGTACAAAGTAGCCCTTATCTGACATACCTTTGAAAGACTTCATGAATCCTGGCTCGCAACTTTTGTTTCTTGTGGTGAGAGACTTCCTTGTGGTGCTGTGAGTCCCACATGCCAAAAAGAAAAAAAAGGGGAGGGGGAAGAAAAAACCTACATTTTGTTTCCGAATGTACAGAAAGAACATGGAAATAGAAGCCATAAATCTGCAATTCTCCAAAGGTTTGCCTTAGGTCTTCTGGTTGAAGGTTTTCAGAAACAATTAGGAATTTCAGCCACCATAACTTTTTTCCATATGTTTACTCTATTATTTCCAAGGGAAAATGAGCTCTAATCTTGTTTTAAAAGCTTGATTGTTACAATGTACATTTGTGCATGGTAGTGCCCTACAGTCCTTATTTTTACTACATCTAACACAGTCACATAGATGCATACATATGTATATGCACGTATAAGCATGTTTGTACACTCACAACAAAAGATAACATGCAAAACAGTTAGTCACAGACTACCAGAGAGCCCACAACCTGCCCCACTTTAAATCTGCTCCAGATCTTGAGGCCTTGTATCACCACAGCAGTTTTTAAATGTTTGGTAAGAGGGACTGGCATTTTTGGATGTTGCAACGCATAAGAGGCTAACTTGCATGAACAGTCCTCTCCCACCGTGGTTCTGCAGCTCTCCAGCACAAAGCTGGAGGGCCTCAAGTTATTTTACTCTTGCATAACAAGCTGAAAAAATCAGTCCATCAAGAAGCCAGCATCCACATCTTTTTGGACTGTGTTCTCTGTGCAAAACCTGAAAACAATAACCCTGCTGAAGGTTGTAGACTCAGGAAAACAAAATTGTTCTTCCTGACCAACACTGTTCAGAGATCTCGCTGAATATTCAAGGGCATATCTTGTGCTTCCTACTGGCGTCCCCAAGATCATCATAAAATGTGCATGCAACACTACCAATATACAAGGAGGCTTCCTACTCTATACCATATACTGTCATCTAAACAGTGTACAATTATATTCCCTTTCCACTCTCATCAAGCCTCAAAGCCAAAAAACATCTTGGTAGGGAAACAATGTAATAGACAATGGAGAAAATTCCTCATTGGAGGGTCCATATCTGGCTGTTGAAATCTCTCCTTTCTTCCAAATCCCTAGATTTTTTCACAAATATCTGGCTGTTTTCAAGGAAGCTTAGGAATCTCTGTTGAAGACTAAGGCATTAGTAAAATTATTTGCAAAGCATCCTGCTTATTTCCAAAATGAAAATTATCAGAGTATAAAAACAGACTACAAAAAACGTATTACAAAACTCTGCATGACTAGCTTTTAATATAACTTGTTTAAACCCTGTAAAATTAAAGCAGAGACAACATGGTTGCCTTAAAATACAGTATGATTTGTTGGTAGTCCCAGCAGAGAACCTCGGATGGATGCAATAAATCCTCCAGGCCCTGGTGAAGCATCACACGTATATGATTACAAAGGTGACATGACCAAACTAGCTCAAAGTGAGACCTTCCAGCTCTCCACGTGGCAGCTGTGTCATGGGCAACGCTCCCTCCACCACTGCTCCTCGGTTAGCAGGAACCAAGCCCTCCTGTTCCTGGACAGCTTTGGGCTGGAGTTCACTAGGAGTCCCTGGAGCAGGGACCGGGACTCATTTCTCTCCCTCTCCCACAAACGCTGGCACTGATTTTCTTTCCCCAGCCCAGTGAATCACCACCTACGCCGCTTTCCCCAGGAAGGGCTGGGAGCTGGCTCCGGTCCCAGCTCTGTTCCAGCAGAGCTGGCAGCTTTCTGGTTAGGGTGATAGGACCCCCCTCGTGCCACTTCCAGCAGTCCGGTGGGGACTGCAGCCACCAGGGAACGTGCCAAGAGAAAGAGCAGGTTGTTCCTCCCTGGCTGCCCCATGGGGACATGCTCTCGCAGGCGTAGGGGACCGGTCCCAGAAGCAGCAAGGAAGGAGCAGGGATGTTCATCATCCCTGCAAGATGCAGGAGCCAGTCTGCCATGGCTGGGGCATTTGGGAGGGTGCCCAGAAACAGAACTCAAAGTCCCTGACAAAGTTTAATGACAAAAACTACCAACTGAAAGACATCAGGCATTTCCAGGGTTTGGTGGCAGATGGGAAGGAGTTTAAAGCTGGGCTGAAGCAGTTAAAGCTAAAGTTCAGAAGGCAGGAGGGGGGCTTGGTTCATAATTTGTCTCCTGGATCCAACTCCTGGTGATGTCTGGGATAGCAATTTTTCTGAGGTGGGCACTTAGATTAAGAAATAACACGAAATAGAAAACTGACTTTAGGTAAAATATCAAGTAACCATAATATTACAACACCATTCAGACATTACCAGTACAGACTTACGCTGAGCCAGAAGTAGAGATTTTTTTTTTTTTTTTAATTGATTATATTACCAGACTCCCATAGCTATCCAATCCCCTTGTTTATCTTCCTAATCTTAATTAAATAATGAATATTCAAAAGAAAATATGAATCGCGGTTCTCTGTATGAACTGCACTGTTTTCCATCTCTCTGCCTCTGAAGTGGCAATGGGAATATGATTTAAAACTATTTCTTCTGGATCCTAGTAAAATATTTGTCACAGTGTGTCATGATAATTTTTAAAAAGCTCTATCATCTACCTAATAAATTTGTTAAGTTTATTCAAATCTTATTGAACAGGAAAAGCGCAATGAGTCATGGTTAATATTTCTTTACCTACACTAAGAAATAAAATATATCACAAATTCAATGCTTAGGGTCCTATTCAGAAAACCTCTATGAGTCTGTAATACATCTTCTACATGATTAAAAAAAACAGGAAACTTGCTTTAAAATGAATTATTCACCACCTTGAATAAATTTCCATCTTTCCTATTTGCAAAACCCCAAAGTCAGTTATGTAAATTTTAACCTACACTAATTACCTCAGGGGTGTGCAAGCTAAAGGAAAGTAGATGCAGTAGAAAAAAAATCTCAGACATTTCCATCACCAGGAAGCAATTTAATAGAGGAAAAAATGTGTAAGTTTTCAAAAACAGAGCAGCCCATATAATTTTTTTTAAATGTGGAATAATCATTGCTGCAATATCCCTTGAATCAGAGGTTTACTGGAATAAACCCAAGTGCTTTTTCTCAATGGCATATACCATTGCACACATAGCTAAGCGCTTGTTTCTCATCATGACACCAGCATTGTCTAGACTGTAAAAATGACCCATTGTTGACAACGGGCGTTCCCAACAAGAAAGCGTGAAATGTGGTTTAGCTTCAAGTCAATATAGACATTGAGGGCCCCTTCAGAAAAAAAGTTACTAAAATCTGGGAACCACTGGATATCCTTCAGAGCTGGCCTGGGATATACTGGAGAAAGCGGCGTGTCGTTTGAAGGCAGATACCAGGCGCTTCTCTAGCTATGAGCCAACTCCTTCACACATCTTTCTCAGTTTCTTCATCGGCTGTCTTGAGGTCTAATTACACAAATGGCCCGTCTACTGATTTCAGAGAGCGTGATCAAGACCAGTGTTTGAAAAAGGTCTTTCAGTCTGGGCTCAGCCTAGAGACACACAATGGTAAGTATTGTTTCTACTGCAGGCAAAAACAAGAACCTGACTCAATGCTATTAATCAGTGCTGACTGGCTATTTTCACTGTGAAACTACTTCACAAATGGTACGACTTGATTCCTATAGTAATTTTCAATTTGGAAAAAATTAAACAAAACCTCACCCAAACACATCCTTTCCTCTTAGGAGAAAGCCCACAAAAATCAGCAAAGCTTTGAAGCAAAACGGAATTGGTTGTCTATTGTTTAGTAAAAATGGAGCATTTAGGAAAAGTATTTACCCTCCCCTTTTTGGTCAGACCTAGCACTGGTTTTATAACCTTCTGGTGAGGTACTCACCCCATTGTGATTTGAAACAGCCGGTTGAGCCCTAGCCCTGATGGAATTGTACTCCCTGAGAGGAGTGCTGTGGGGGTCCACCTTCCACAAGTCCTCCTCACCAGGTCAGGGCACAGCAGGGGCAGCATGGACACACCACCAGCGGGGTGTCCAGCAGCCTCCCACCGCCCACAGGGATCCCACATGCAGAGGATCCCGGTGCTTCCCCTTCGTTCCACTCCTTGAGAAAACACATTGGTACATCACAGTACAGGTAGTGCTGTCTTTCCAGCCATAAACAAACACCCAAATAAAAGCTTTTACCTAGGATTTCCATCTCTGCATCCCAAAGTGTTTTCTAGTGATGGAAATCCTGTCCACTCCATTTTTACAGATGGGAGAACTGAGATGCCAGTGAGAAGTAACTTGCCTGAGCTCACCAGGCAAAGTGTCAGCAGGATTAGAAACAAAACCCATGTCTCTAGTCCCACCAGTGCCACCTAGTCCACCTCCTTCACACTCTGGCTGCTGTGTGGAGATTCACTCCCAGTGACTTTCAACATCTAGAGCACTGTATACCACAAAACAAGTAAAAAAATGAAGAACCATTTGAGATGAAGAAAAAAAAAATATTGCAAGAAGGTTAACATTCCTTTCAGGCAAAGTGAGATTTGGAGAGGCTTATCCTCTCCACGTTAACTACAGAGAGATCACAGGGAAGTGAGGCATTGAGAGGTAAGTGGGATGAGTGCCCTTCATTCAAAGCAAAGAGTCTGGTAGCTTGATAATGCCTGCTCTGAAAATTGCACTGCCCTTTGCATGTTGGAATTTGGGTGACCTTGTCTCGGAGATGGCCACAAACCAGGAGGTAAAGTTGTGTCAAAATCCTGGACACATGGTAGAATTATTCACGGTGCACCCTGCCAAAAATGTGCCACAAACTCTCAGACATGTTTTTAAAAGGGAAAGAGAAAGAGCAACAAAGCAACCCCCCCACGACTTTCCTTCCAAATAGAAAATTAAACCAATTTACTGTTCATGAGCATAAAATTAAAAACTCAGACAATGGAGCCATTTGTAACAGCTAGGAAAAGAAAGAACTCATACTCTCTTTTAAAATTGATACTGCAGAACACAAAGTGAGATTTACTTTAGTCATGCTACAGCCTTATTACACTGACTAATACAGATACATTTAGTGACAACATTATAGGCTGATCATTTTGATAAATTTGTAAAGCATTGCATTATCTCTACAATGTAGTGAAGACTGAGCTACCAACCAACATGGGAAGGCAGTATCCTGCTACCAAGGTGGACCCTTTTATAAGATGTATATATTAAAGACACTAATTTTGAACAGTTATGGAAACTAGATCTGGCTGTAAAGTAGGTGTGAAAAGCAAGCTCCTGAACTTCCTCAAAATTCAGACATATTTTTATTCAGGACTTTGATCCAAGATGATAGTACTATCAAATTAAAGAACTTGAATCACCTTTCTTAAGATGCACTGAGGAAACTCTGGAGGGATGTCTGTTGCAGAACTTCTGCAAAACAAAGATTTTGCCTCTTCAGCCTCAAAACAGAGGACTCGCCTTTCTCATTTCTGTCTTGCTGTTCACAGAGAGACCACCTGTAGTTTCTTCAGAACCACCAGGTACTCCTTCAGATGCTTCTTATTTCACAGTTGAGAAGATGTAGCTTCAAGGTCATAAAGCTCTGATGGCCTCATCAGAATCTACAGGCTGTTGTAAGTTAATGCAAGGCGATTTATCAGAGTTACTGACAACCATAGCCGAGCGCTGAAAATATACAATGCTGAAATGGCATTTGCCATTGATGAAGAGACTTCAAGCAGAAATGGCCGGCCTGTCAAAGCTCCGCAAGTTCAGATGTCTCCAGATTAGCCTAGAAATCACCAGCTACTAAGAAGCTTCAGGTAATTTAAGCCTAAATAACAAGATATAATAGAAGATGCTAACAAGATATAATGGAAGATGCTAACCACACTTTATTAGGGAACACATTCCCTCCGATATAAACTCACGTAGCACAAGCAATGCCAGTGGAAACCAAGTGAACTATGCCAATCTATGGATCTAAAATGAATAGTTTACATTAAAAACAAAAAAGAAAAAATGTTCATGAGCTATGTAATGAACTTCAGCATTTTACAATCTTTTCTACTTTCTGGATACTGACAGCAAATCATGGCACAAACAACTGAAGAGAAACTGAAAGGAAATACCGATTGGAAATACTGGGACATTTTTTGTGGTTTTTCCCCATTCTTCCTCAATTTAAAAATGTTTGTTAATTTCAGCACAGAATGTTTTTATTATTTCTATAGCCTTTTCAAAGCCCCTCATGAAACTTTACTCCTTTAATCCTCTTACTCTTCCCTAAAGCAGGTATCTAATTTTAGGTCTGTCTTGTAGATAGGGAAAACTGACTCATAATAACTAATTTGCTTGTTACAGCCCCATAAAAACTGATGTTTAGGTCTGGGGTTACAGTCTATCCCATCTTTCTGAGTCCCCATTCTTTTTTCTGACTGTCAATAAAGCATTGCCTCACAAATTTGTCTCCATAGCTGTAATCTAAAAGCACAGGCTTTGGCTTTATCCAGTAACTTCCATTTGTAGAGGCTTTCACATCATCTTCTGTTTCAAGTGTGCAGACATGCACTTGAATGCTTTATAATTAAAAGAGACATTCACTTACAATTAGTATATGAAAATTACAGAGAGGGAAACAATGCTTTAAGTACAGTTTACTATATGATTGTCTTAAACGCAACAGTGGAAATGACAAGTTGCCATGCCTAATGATTTTTCTGTATCGAGTATTGGATCTCCTGCTGCAAGCCCACATCCTGCTCCATATCTCTGCTGAAAGTTATAGGTGGAAGTCATTTCACATTTTCAGCTGAAATGTAAGCCCTTCTTCTCTGATTTGAATACTGACATGAGCAATTGTATCATAACATCGTACTATGCTGACACACCTTTGAGTGAATATATGCACTTTAGTATATGTTCTCATTGTAACCACCTAGTCCTGAAAGCTGCATCTCATCTAAGGGTCTAGCATAGTCATGAGAGAAACCAACTGTGCTAACAGATTGCCAGCAGGCTGAGCGACAGTAATGATTTCCCACCTTTGCACTAAGCAAGTAAGCGTGCATGTAATGCAACTGGACTGTCTTTCCCAGTATTTCTACCCCTCTTAACTTACAGATGAGCTGGTTGTGTTTCTCACTAACAAACTGGTGTGAACAACTCCAAAGCCCTTAAAAACTCAGATTGCACATGGAAAGCCCGATATACCTCAAAGTTAGCCCTGCTTTGAGCAGGAGGTTGGACTAGACAGCCTCCAGAGGTCTGGTCCTTCTTCACCTGAATTAATCTGTTCTATGAAGTAGAGTTCAAAAGTACCATCCAGCAGAGGTTCCACGTGACAAATTCAGCTCTACTGTAAGACTGCAGAAGCAAAAACATTACAACATTTACAGCAATACATTTATCTGTAGCTCATAAAATCTGTGTAGTCTATTAATACTGCTAAGGAGTCTCCTGTCATAAAAGTTAACCAACAGTAGACCTAGCTACACCTGTGACTACAGTTTTGCTCCAAATGTATTAAAAATACAAATAAAACCTTCCTGGGGAAAAAAAAAAAGTCATTCTGGAGAACACATGAGCAACTAAAAATTTGGTTTCAGTGTATTTATTTTTGCAGGTTCGTGCCTCTTTACATCAGTCATGCTCTCTCTTTCCTTACAATCCTCACCTGAGTTCTGCTTCTTTTTAACAGGTAGTCAGTACTTGATGAAGTCACTTAAACTTCAACAGGATTTGGCAATCACTGATTCTCTTTGAAGAATCTTTCCAATTGCCTCTGTTTATTGAACCATAGAAATAGACTTCCTTACTGGAGTTTATATAAGGATAATGAGCCAGAGAGCTGACCAGTCAGATTACCTTAAGCAGCAGCAAATGCAGTATCATCATTTACAGTAGCTGTAGGATTCATTGTTCCAGCTCAATAGGATATCAAGAATTGCTTTAGTTGTTTAATTGCCCTTCTGATCTTAAAGAATGAAAGAACACAGTAAAAACTAAGTGAACTCCTTTTTAGTGAAAAATACAAGAAATATAGAAGATTTTCACTACTTCCATCTAAATATTTACTTGACTTAAAATCCACATAATTCCTGAACAAAGCAATCAAAGGAGAATTACAAAAAGCAGCTATATCAATGTTAAGGGTTTTGTGACAGCACAGTGACAGGCCCTTTATAAACATATAAACCACCTTTTCCACAGTTGTTCTTATGTTGACATTCATTTCCATGCTTCTCCTTCCATCCCCCCCACCTCTAAAAAAAAAAAAAAAAAAAAAAGATGTGTATATCTGAGTGTCTAGAAGAAACGAGGAGGAACCTTAGAAATTGGAAGGGTTCCCAGGCTTCCCACTGAGGAAGCAGGGGCAAACCTGATAGAACAAAGATAGAAATTTTAGGTTGCCAGCCTACAAGGTAGAGAAGTCCCCTAACTACACATACTGGCATCTTGGTCAGGCTTTGGATCTGCTGGGTGGGTGCTGACATACATCTGAGGACCACAGACACTCACTAGGCAGGACGTCAGAAGTCCAAGGGCCAGAAGCCCAATACCCCAGGCTTTGGGAAGTTCACCTTGTGTTTTTTCCCTTCAAACATAGGTTTCAGTGTAGTGCTTTTGCACCAGTCCAGGAGCAGTCTACCTGGCAGGACTATAATGAATTCTATGAGCCTGGCCTAATGACAGGTTCCAAAAGGGAATTAGGTCCTAAGCACTTCTGACAGGTGTAGATTTCAGTCTATCTGTGCCCTTGTTCTTCCTCTGTAAAACTGAGATACTCATAATTCCTATTATATCACATAAATGAAATGGAAAACATTATACTAATAGACTGTAGAGATGCTTTGACACTCAAATAATGAGCATAGCATATAGGTAGCTCACCGAAAATGAAGTCACCCACTTTTAAGACATGGTGTAAAAGAAACATTGCCAGCTTTTGTATTCTTGACCTGCAATTCTCAATAAACAAAAAAAATGACTCATTTGAACATCACAGTCATTTCATATCTTGGCAAATGTCAAAAAGAACTAGCCAGGTTTCAGCTGAGGAAAGGTCACCTTCAATTCTGCATTGCTCTTAGGTGCACATATTCACACAAGTATCACAAAGAAAGATCACACAAGATTGTACAATGCTTAAGTAGGCTATGGCTTTGCTGAGGGGAGGTCTGCAGGTACCATCGGGATACAAATGACGGTATTATCCAATGGGGGAGAACATGCAAGCACATGTGCATTGGTGTTTTATATGACCAAGGCCTGATCCCACTAATTAAATTCCTGGTTGGAGGGTAGATTTGTCATCATCTTACATAGTACCAAATTTTACCCACAGGTTATCCACCATTAACCAAAGAAAAACTGATCACTCCATCATCATATAAATTGATCTCTCTGTGACTTGGCAAGGAGTCAGAGCAGTGATGACATTGACCCTGTAAGAATATTAGGTCTAATACCCAGAGGCATTAACCTTCGTTTAAGCAAAAGGTAAATCTCTTGATGAAAGGCAACATTTTATTACCATCCACCTGCAACAAATAGCTCATTTCTTACTACTATAACTCAACTGCTGGTACTGAAGAGCAAAACTTGCACTTTACTTTCAGAGGCTCTTGAGTAACTCACATTGAGGTCATGGATCAAAACTGATTATTATAGTTGTAATGACCAAGTCCTGCAAGATGTTACGCGCAGCGCAGAGGGCTGAATCCTGTAGAGGGAGATGGAGGTTGTGAACAAATTATGTTTAGTTAAGAATACCGACCAAGTTGCAGGAAGAAGATAGGCAAGCAGGGAAGATGTTCTTGACTTCTGGAGCAGTATTGATCCTTACAATTGCCCCACTAATAATTTCTTCTGAGACAACCCAAATAAAACTGAGTAATCACTTTTATTGTCTCAGTTCAGAAACAGCACGAAATCCTAGAGCTGGTACTTTTCCACGGCATTTGAATTAATGACTGGCAAGATCATGTTGCCAAGGGCCCATCAAGTGCTATCTCACCCCAATCACCAGTGTTTGCTTCATCCTCGGCACAGTCTCTCATGTTTTGAAAGCATCTTGCCTTTAATCAAACACGTTAAGCCAACATTATGTCACGTCTTTCCTTGCATGTTTCTCTGATCTGTAAGATCAAGTTCTGCCCATAAGCATGTGTCCCTGCATTGTCTCATGACAGATGGTTTTCTGCGGCATTCTGCATACCCTGCCTTGGTTGTACCTGCTCAGCTTCTACCACAACACAGTCCCTAAGTTATTATTTTCTCTCGATAGATTTTAATTTTCTTTATTAAAAGCAAATGTCATTAGGGCTTTTGAAATCTGTAGGCCTACATGGTAGGCCACAGGAAACAGTACTGCTTTCCAAATTTAATATTCTTTAATGTGTTTGTTAACAGAACATGGACATCTGCTTAATGCTTTCTTTACAAGAATCTGTCAGATCTCCCCTTATTTATTTCTTGCCAACCTCAACTATCAGCTTTTGCATTTACGAAACAGAACATGAAGTAAGTAACGATGCAGCTTAAAGTTCCAGAGCTAAAATCTTGCATAAACCTTTTTTTTAAATTATTATTATTATTTTGGAAAGCGCATCTGCTCTTTCAAAAACTTTTAATCATTGTGATCTCATGCACTGAGCTGCTGCTTAATCAAAAGCCACCCATTTACTGTAGAGCTACAAAGCAGAGAAGAAACGCAATGAACTAAAGCATAGATAGTTAATACATAGCTGTCCTCTTCATGCCAATGCTGCCAGCAAAGCTCTAGTGCAAATCAGGTGCCTCATTGGAGAGAATTTTTGGCAGCCTAAAAAGAAACAGCAGCAACTCAAGGGTGTTTCTGAACCTCGCTTATAAAACCAGTCTCATGTACTGTAAATTCTCACTTGCTATTTTTAACTCTTGCTTTCCCGTGTCTTTTTTTCATTTTGTCAAAGCAAAGGAATGTGAGAGAGATGTCTATTAGACTCCTTCACTCAGCCCGAGGGATAATTACTCAGTTTGGTAGACATTTGAAAATATTATGTTACCTCTAACGGCAAAATTGATAGAAGCTTGTTTCAGGCTCACTTTATGTCATTATGGCAGATTAAATTAGCTAATCATAAATTATGCTGGCTAAAGTACATCTGCTACTCACTAAACCTGCAAAAGGAAGGGAAAGGTTTTTTTTCTGAATAAGAAGTAAATGCCATGTGGCAAATTAAAGACTTTTTCAAACCAATAAATATACACTCAAACCACAAAAGCTGGCAGTGTCCCAAAGATGGCAGTGACAGATTCTGAAGACCATGGCAGCAAGTCTAACACTGAACCTGTAGCCGCTGCGGAAAGGCATCAACACTGCAGTGCTGTAGGGGTATATACACAGATCAAAGAGTAAAGACAGTCTGTTAAAGAATAAAGAAGGTCAATTAAAGAAGAATAAGCATGCTCACATTATTGTTAGATGTCTTTGAATACCACTATGATGTAAGAGGTGTGCGTTTGCAGCCCTTACTTCCAATGTCACCTTCTATTTTCTGTTCAAAGCGACTGAACACACCATTTCTATGTGCTTCCAAGGAAAGGGTGGACATATACATCACTGATTTAGAAGCCAATATAGATTTTACAGTGATCCTCCTGTTACCTTCCGCATTGCAGGGTGCAGATGTGACAGCTGATACCATGTCAGTATGACTGAATTCCTAAACAGGGCACAGACAACTGAAGTTAGAGATGTATGGGAGGAAGGGACAGAAAACACAAGCATTCAGGACCTCTTCTGTGCAGTATAAAGTATTGAGTCCCTATCTGTAAGCTCATGGTAGACCAGCTCAATCAATCACATTAAATGAGGAGTTTCTTTCTTTTGGAAGAAAATAAGCAAGAAACGCAATATTATATTGCATTATATGTGGATTCACATATGCAGTTGTCAGTTACAAAGCAGAATGCTGTTTTGGGATGACCAGATAGCTTGCTCCTGTCTAGGGAACAAGCGTTGCTGAACACCTCCAAAAATAGTCTAAGACAACCAGTCTCCCAGTGACCATGTTTAAAGGGAGGGTAAACAAAGGATTGACAAATCTATTGTGTTCCTTCAGGTGTCACAGAGCCTCAGGAATCTTTGGGGGCATCCAAATAGCCCAAACTTAGTTAAAGTGTAAACTCTCAACATATTATAAAGTCTTCCGGAAAGGTGCAGCACTCTCTGTTCACTTGTTCCCAGGTTCCTGCTCCCTCAGTCCCCTGAGGCAGGTGATGCTCTTAGTACCATCCGAGTCCTTTTCCCTCATGTTTCCCTCCCATTTCATGATCTCTGAACAATATTGCCCAAACCATCTTCTATGCATGATGCATACAGCTACAAAAAAGTCCGCAGGAAGGAAATACAGCTACACAAGGATTTAGAGGGAAGCAGCAAGGAAGGGAATTGTTCCCTCACCAACATACAGAAGGCAGTGATGAGGTTTAGTCCTGCAATGAAAAAATTCTAAAAACTTCCTCTGAAAATAAAAGAAAGCTTAGATCACCATCAGTCACTGGATAACCTATTTTAAGCCCATCAGAGACAGTGCACTGTTCTCATGTTGCTAATTAAAAATGATAGATTCATCAATTAATCTCTTTTCCTGTCCCCTAGTCTTGGTACAAGATTTTTCAAAGGGACAAATGGTAGTTAGGTGTCCACAAGTATCATTTCAGCCCTGAAAACTTGTGCCTTTGTCAACATGAACCCGACCTTGTCTCTTTAGACTATGAAATGACAAACAGAAAACCATAGGAAAGTTTGCTACTCTGAAAAACACAACATATTTATAATTTGGGAATAATCTTATCCTCTGTACAATGAATATCACTAAATATCCTTCGGCTCCAATCTGAACTTGCTCATTGGTAGATGAATAAGCCTCTGTTAAATTTGGCAGAGAGAGATGTCCTAAGCTTAGGCTCTTGATTGAAACTCAATTGCAATACTTACTACAGAGCAGTCAGAGACACTCCACTGTTTAGGAAAGAAGCAACGAAGGCAATCTATTTTTATTCACATTGAAATGGAGACAAAGATAAAGGTCCTGCTGTTAGCTTAAGCAAAGTGCCAGTCACATAACGCAAGCCAATGAAATGGGTTATCTTTTCCCCTTTCAATATATGTATCGCTGGGCAGTGAAATAGAATTGGGGTGTACAAGGTTAACAAGCCAGCATCATGTTATGAAGCAAGCGATAAAATTGTCTTATAGTTCTTAACTCTGACCTGTTCCAGTGAAAAGCTGCCAAGCAGAATTATGTCATCCTGAACATCTCTCTCAAACTGTTCGATATATGAAGGAATCACTTCATCTTCAAGCTCCCTGTGAAGGTCACGTGCCTTACTGGAGCTGACAGGCATCACGGAGTCTGGAAAATCTTCACTGGCGACACAGGCTGCTTGAAACAAAAGTGGCAGGTTATCTCGTAGCAAATGGGAGTTCATTCACCGGCTAGTACCTTCTCAGTTAACGTGTTTGGCCCACCAACATTTTAAGACAATAATTCATGCCATAAAATGAACAGTAATAAATAACAGCAGTAGAACAACTGGTGGGTTCCAAGTGCCATTACCAGGAAAACTCTCCTCAAGAGCAACATCTGCATACAGGGACAAATTTAGCACGTGCAGCTTGTTCCTTAAATAATTTTAAAAAGGGGCACTCTGCATTTCCATGGTCACTTCGCTCCCTGCCAATCTTAAAGGAACTGGGATTTGGAACAACTTTGGCTTTCGCTCCTGAGGAAGAGGAGGAATAACTGCAATTGAAAGGGAGTTTTAGGCAGAGCCACACTGAGCACTTCATCTTCCTCCCACTCACCCCAGAGGATCGGATTCCTCCCCCAGGTGTGTGTGTGCGGCTCCTGCCTAATTAATTGGGTCCGGCTCTGCTCTCACCCACATCATTCCCCTGATTTCACTGCAGTGCCATATGCAGAACCAAAGGGTACCTGCTGCACATAAATAAAAATAAATCCCACTCATCAAGTCGACCTTAAAGAGAAGCTGTGTCCTTTTTTCAGTTTAATTCATGACGCTACGTAAAAAACAGATCTTCTCATTGATATCTGCTACGGTACTAATACTAGTTTGGGTCATAAATAATAGATGACTATTTTTGCTCATTTCTCCACATTAGGATCACTAAGAAATGACAGATACCAGGTTGTCCACATCTGACTTTATCTTTCTTGCCTCATATTTCTGTGTGGAAGTGCATGTTTTTATAGTTCTCTGTGCCTTTCTCTGCAAGAAACTGCCATATATAGTTATTTGTTTTTCTCCTTGTCCATCCTAAGACATGAAAGCAGTTAAAATATTTTTTTTTTCAATCCCCTTTGAAGTCTCTCATTCTCTAATGAAGACCAGAAAAGGAAAGATAAAACTAAGGCTATTAAAATTTTCAGTTTTGCTCACTACTCATTGTTTAATGACTTTAATTGTTGAGCCTCCCGAGTACTTAAATCACCTCGGTGCCACCAACACACAGGAAGTAGGGTGGGTTTTTTATTTAATTACAACAGGATACAATCCAAAATCATGTAGGGGGAAGTGTACAGTAGATATAAACAACCCAAACCATTACCTTAGGGTACACAATCTCTTCATGTAGCATCTTACAAGCCTAATGAAAAGTGATTTGACCTACAACTATTAACTGCAAAAACAAAACAATATTTACATTTAAATTTACTGTAACATTACAGGTTTGGCTAGGAGAGAGAAACTCCAGGAAGAGCTGGAAAAGGAAACATTGCCAACAGCAGAAGATGCAGCATCGCTTGTTCCCCTCGATGCTGTGTTGTACACAACAGGGCCATATGCTCAGCTGGTATAAATCATCTGCTTTACTGCTTTCACAGGAGCAGCGCAAGTTTACATCCTGGGAAGACTGTACATTCCTGTCTCAGGATCCTCTGGGTTTAGAGAGATAGTTTTTATAGATCAAAAAAGGAGTACAAACGTTCGGTTCACAAAGATAACCATGCAGAGATTCATCAAAATATCCTCTTTGGTTTTTGTGTTTGTTATTTTTGTGAGGAAACGTATTAAGTGAACTCAGTTTTGGCGGAAGACGTTGGCCTCATTAGCACATGTTTTGTGGAAAAAGAGCAAAAGAAGAGAGAGAACATTTTCAAAAGCCTTTTCGCGGGAAATTATTGCTAAAAAAACAGAGATAATTTACGATTCACGTTTGAAAAATATTTGATGAAAAGATACATATGCTCATTTAAGCACAGTTAGAAAAACTGTTCATTTGCCTGAGCTAGAGACAGGGAGAGAACAGGGTTGTTCAGCTGGTCTATTCCTTCCACACTGGCTTTGCAAAGAGATCTCAAACTTGGTCACCATCAGGTTGCTCCTTCTCTGAACTGACCCACAGGTTACAGGCTTGAGCTGCTGCCCCAGAGCAACTCTTGACCAAAATAAAGCCTTCAGCTCCTTGCTGTGCAGAAGTAGCCACAGTGTTAAAAATGTTACTACTTTGTACACATGGGACGAAATGGCTGAAGATTTATGAGGAAATTCATTGATAGATTGATAAACTAATCAAAAACTGGCTGCTTCAAGTTGTTAGCATCTGCGTCAAACTTTTCATTGCCTCGGCTGTCCTTAACACTGCAAGTCATACTTTCCACGTAGTTTGAATCACTACTTCTCCTTAGCCCAGGCTGTATTTGCAGATGCTGTGCTGTAGTTAAAATAATCTCTCCAGTATTAGCTTGGCTGCTTGTAACTTCATTTACTCCTGCATTTGTCCATCAGATAGCAGTGGTTCATATATCAAGATGAGAATTTCAAGGGTAGGTTCACCAGCAGACTACGCCTCAGCATGGCTTTGAATGTATAAAGCAGCTATAAACTCCACATGGAAAAATGCATTTTGGCTGCCTGGTTCTAGAAGGCTCTGTGTATAAATTGTAGCTAAAAAAGTACATCACCAAAGACTTATGCATCAGTTTCAAACAACTAAAATGCTGCAAAACATTGCACTTCAATTTTTCGGTGGCTGCCAAAACATAATATAATAGAAAATATTTTTCTATGGTATTCACCTAGGATCATTTCAGATGTGCATGGATCATGATCTTACAATGTTTGAGAGATTTTATCCCTAGGTAAAAAACATACAGTCTACATCTTTCTCTAAAAACCAAACAACCAATGTTGCCTTTTAAGTTGCCTTATGATATGAACTAACACATACCACAAGAGTGACCAACAAGTTACTCGGTGACAAAATGCTTTAAATATACAATTATATAAATTCTGAGCCACGTTCTTTCCTTTCCTTTGGGGACCATCTATTAATTAGGACTGTATGACTACGTGATTTTTCAGCTCAGTGGTCAAATGAAGAAAAGAAGCAGTTCTGTAAGAGTGGAACCAAATGAATCCTAGTTTTCTATGGATTTTTTTATGTCTAATAAGGGTCAAACTCCCATATTAGCTTTTCCCTCAGTGGAGACATTAATAATGCTTGTCTGCTCTGTTCAGCTGCCCACTTCCATAAAACTGGTAGGGAAGTCAGACCTGTGAGACTTGCTCTCCGTTAAAAAAAAAGGGGTTGGAAGTGAACAACAGGTTCAAAAATTGGGAAGGAGAAACACAGACAGGCAGAAATAAATACAGCCTGATATATACACACACAGAGATGGAGACTGCACAAGCCTCGCTGCCTCAGGAAAATCTTGCTCTTTTCTGGATTTTATTCACCCAAGCCAAGAAAAGTAAAAAATTCAGCTAGGACAGGGCACGACATTCACCCGCAGGACGAGCTCTGATACCCATATAGAAGCACTGAGGCACCACTCGAGACGCAAGGCAGCAGCGGGCTGCAGTGTCTCCCCCACTCACTGCCTTCATGCCCACCTGGGGGGCTCTGACATGCTCGTGGAGCGCGAGACACGCGTGTTAATGTCTTTGCTTGCCCGTGAATTGAATCGGTGAGCTGGCAGCTCAGCAACCTCAGCAGCCTCAGCCCCAGATCACTGTCTGCAGAGCACACCACGTACTTCAAATGGCTTTGGACGGATGAGAGATTTGAACCTGTCTCACACCCCACATAGCCAAACAGAAATAAGAGCATTTTGCCTCTCATGGTGGTTTGATAAAACTAGTTGGAGAAAAAGACTTTTTTAGTTCAAACGTACCTGGTGAGTTTAAATTATATACATTTGAGGAGATCAGTGAAACCTTACTTCTCTCTAAATATGCTATTGCTATTATCCTCTGTAAAGCATCTGTTCATCTTAACAATATTCATTAATGTTATTTGTAATATAATATAAAGTTTTAGGGCACCTAGCTGAAGGAAAGTAACCACTGATGGATGGGGAAGGCTTCCCCTTCACTCCCTGGCTCCCTTGCTTAAAAGTGGACACATACACATGGTGCAATTCAGCTCACTCGCCTTTAGCCATGCAAAAAGCAATGGTAAAGTCTAAGTCAGTTGTCCAAGACCAAAGCAAAGAGAACTGCTTCCAGGGTGCAATTTGTCTAATCAGCTAAGAGGTGTGTGCGTGAGGTGGGCTGAACCACTGCCCAGAGGTGCTTCTCTCTCCCTCTCCCACCACTTTGGGGGAGCCCCAGAAGCTAACTTTCAGAAAGCTAATGGAAAGGGTACTGGACCCCACCCTGGGACACCCTGTAAAATGACATGAGGACATTTTCCTTAGTCGTACAGGGTTATTTTCATGATAAAGCTATTGAAGAATATGAAATACTATAAATATTGGTAGATGGAGACCACATAAGTACCACAGATAGACACGCCGTATCAATCTTTCCTATAGAAATAATGTTGACATCACAGCCAAACTTGTTTTTATTTTAATCTAAGTTGTTGCAGGACAAAAGCAACAATCAACCTGCAGTACTGCTATAATCTTTCTCAGCAATGTGGAGCTCCACATTAACATGCAACAATAGAGAGCTTGCTGATAATTTGTTAAAGGTTTTTGCCTAAACTATCTGCATGAATTTGGCTGTGATTGTGGTACTGTCTTTTCATTGCATTTAAAATGAGACAAAATGGGTTTCAAAGATGTTACTTATATGCCCAGTGCCAGTTCAAGGGATTTTGCAACCCGAGGCAAACGAAAACGTTTGCCTCTTCTAGAACAAAGTTGCTCACAAACTAAATAGTCATAAAACATGTTGCAGCTCCTGGAGCTCCAGTGCCGTAGGCAACTGCCTGCTCTGTCTCTCTGACAAAGTAGGTCCTGTGTATAACTGAAATATAACAAGAAACCTCATACAGATACAAGGAACAGAAAATACTTTTGCACGAAAGACCTCTGCTGAAAAAGGAGGGGGGGATACCCAAAAATACAAGGGCAGTCCTGAGCTGGGGCTTGTTTGTATGTCACTTCTCCCAGGATGAACCAGAAGAGAGCAGGAGGCATGCACCTTGTGTAAAGGCTGTGGTGGTAACAGTCTCATGAATCAACTGGCTGTTAAATAATGCCTGTAAAAATAAGCGAAGCCAAAGTAAGGCTGTTAGCTTGAGGTGAAGAAATCTCTTCTCCTACACTTTGTTGTTTTTACTGTAGATGGAACATCAATTTGTATTTTCTAACAAAGCCACAGAAAACATTTTCTTACTCACCTAGTAGTGTAAATCCTTACACAGATAACCTCAAACACTGTGTGACGTGACCCGTGTATCTGACAAATGGCCTACCCATTTATGAGCTTAAATAAGGATTTAGATCGCTAGCTTTCAGCACATAAGCAACGGTATTTCCAGTCTTCTTTCATAAGGGTGGAATTCAGCATGCAATGAAGCAGCCTAGAGAAAGCACGCCACTTAAGTTACACTTAAAACCACATAAACATGACTCAAAACAAAAACATTTGGGGAAAAAGATCTTACAGGCTTGCACTAAAATCAATGTCCCTTTTGCTTCTGAGTTCAAGGGGATGGATTACCCATTCTCTTCCCCACATCCAGACTCAAGAGAGTTTTATTTTTCTTTATGCAAATGATTTTGTTATTTACCTTGGAAGTCCAGCATCTTGTTTTCTTCATCTAGGAGCTTCATCAGTTTACCATACAGGATTTGCTCATCAAATTGCACAGGATCTTAAAAAAACAACAGTGAAACACCTATTGTTTCTTCCAGTAGTATTTCAGGAAACACTATTTTAAACTACAAAGAAAGATATAAAAATACCAAAGTTAAGAAACCATTTGACACTTAAAAATAGTTTTCATAGTGCTAGTTTCATAGCAGAGGTGACCGTGATTTTCTTCAAAGTTATGAAAGACAGTTTAAAATTTAAAAAACCATAATCATATTCTTTTAAATGGTGAGCAATATTATATCTTGATCTGGACTGAAACTGGTTTACTAATTCTGCTAATAAACTAGTTGAAATTATTATTTATATTCGAATTGCCAGATTAATTCTATTTGACCCTTAATAAAAATCAGAGTACCTAATTTCTTTTCTAATGTGATTTTGGATCTTTATTAGAAATTTTACCTTGCTGTCCATAATACTAATGCATTATCTAGTATGAGTAGTCATTGCAGCACACCATGAATTTTGATTTTGTGGCTGGTCAGTCATTCAAATTCCCAGTAACATCTGCAGATTTTAAAAAAGGAACAAGGGATACACACACACACGTACCTTTTTCCATAAGACCTAAAAAATCACTTCAAGTGTCTATATTCAAGGGAGAAATGACAGGTTGAGCCTTTCTTCTCTCCAGATCTCCCAGACCCTGGCTTCTCTAAGTTGTCAGTGAAGACAGGCAGGAAGAAGACTAAAGAAATGCATACAAGGTAGGTGAATTGAAGTATAGCTACAAGCGACCTTGGGTGGCTCTTAAGTGCCCAATAGAATCCCAAGACTCTATTTCTCAAATCCATCTCAAAGAATAAATTTTCTTTACCATGAAATTTCAGAGCTAAGTTTTTCAGTTACCCTGAGCATTCAAAGAGGGAGGCTTCTGCAAACCTCTTCTGCAAGTACAGAATCTTTCACATTTCTTTTAGCGTGTAACATTGAAATATTCCCTTGGTGAGGGGGGGAAGCAAATCCATGGTGGGGGTGTTGTTTGTTCTCAGGGCATTTTCCACTCAGACAAATTTCCAGAACAAATTTAATTTATCAAATATAGAAAAGATAATTGCTAATATCTTCATTTTCACAGAATAACCCATTAAAGAATCCCATATGATGAACACATTAAAATGATATTTAACTTTGTGTAATAGAGTTAGTGGCTGAAGATTTGCTTTTCACCAGCTATTCTCTTTGGGCATTGGGCCTGACTTGCTTAAGTCATAAGAACAGTGTAACTTTAAAGTGTGCCCTGATTTCTTCATCCTGTTCTGCTTTTGTCTCTTGTTAGTGACAAGCTGGTAGCCAGAAAGAGGAGGTAAACAAATGTAGTTTCCAATCAGAGGATGACTGTGCAGGACCAGACTTCAGTTCTGACGGTCCTTTTAACTCTGTCCACTACATACAAATGTAGTTCCACTTATTTAACACTTCTGCAAGGAAAAGGAAACCAGACAGTGAGCCTGGTTTGTGAGTATCACCGAATCAGACTAGCTGAGATGGGAAGGGACCTCTGGAGGTCATCTGGTCCAGCCTCCCTGCTCAAACAAGGCCACCTAGAGCCAAGTTGCCCAAGACCATGTCCAGACAGCTTTTTAGTATCTCCAAGGTGGAAGAATTGCTCTTGGCAGAAGTGTTGGTAACTATAGCATTATAACTGCTCTGCAGATGTCAACACAACCAACCAACCTAAGGCCAGTACCATTGCTAACAGACCTTTAATAAATGTTACCCCAACCTTTGAGTGATATTTTTGCTGGGGAGAAAAGGAGGAACACCAAAGAACAACTGTTCACACACAGATCTCAGGTCTAGCCTGATATGCAAGTGCCTAAAACCACCTCTCCACTCTCACCCCCGGAACTGGATGAACTTTCTCAGAGCTTTCGTCTGTCCAAATTTAAACAAACAAACAAACCAAAAAAAAACCCACCACCAAAAAACCCCAACATTTAGTGTTAAGTGTGTATCACTCAACCTCCTCAACACAGGCAAGAGAACATTTTCTCCCAATGAAAACTGTACTTCCATGTATCCCTTATGTCACCACTCTATCCATACACATTTTTAGGCACACGTACAGTTACAGAAATCTAATCTGCTTGTCATTCTCTTGTTATGAAGCAGATCGTGACTCATGAAGCCTATTCATAAGATGAATCAAGACAGTACCAATAGGAAAAAAAAAAAAAAAAATCTTTCATTTAAAAACTCTGAGCCAGAAGTTGACTTCCAAGGTATTACATTGCTGTCCTATACAATGAATGGGGAAGTTATAGGGGTTAGATGTAATTCACCCTTGATAAACCTTGGTTTTTTTCACCAGTACACAGAAATTCAAGTTACTGACATGCATTAGAGCCTGCTTTCTCAGTCACACGAGTTTTTGCCTCAAAAGTTTAAACCTCCATATCTACTCAAAGTAGAAGTTTCTCATGAATTTCAGAAGTGACCTACTTTTGAGACCCTTTATAGTAGACAATTTCTTTTAGATTTGACTACAACTGCATGTCTAGAGAGTCTCTGCAGTACAAATAAGCACAAGGTCTAAAAAAAGAAAGAGCTAGGAAGGTAACACAGGAGAACTGGGTCTTGCGTGCTATGGGGTTGTTAGCGCTTAACAACAGGAGCTGGGCCAAAGCACTCAGTGCATAGCTAAGCACTTCATTACCATGATGATGATCTTACTTAAGTCCATGCAAATTCGGGCAGGCCCATTCCCACCCTTTTTTATCTAAAAGCCATGACAGCGAAGGCGAATTTCCTCTGCTACACAATACCTCCTGGTTAATCTCTCTCATACCTATGCATAACTTCTGTTCTCCCAGCTCTGCAGAGTCACACCCTCCCACTCCTCGCTATCGCCCACAGACAGCAAGCTAAAGATCTTAGCTAAACTGGCAAAAAGAAAACCAAAAAAGCCTCCTTGTATGCTGGGAACTTTTATGGACTCTGGGGTTTCTTTCTGTTAGGTAAGCACACGTTCAGCTGGGTAATAAAATTGCTCTCCAAGGACTTTGGGAGCAGGGTTGCAAAAAAGCTACAGCTTAGTACTCAATTCTGCACTAACTTCGCTGATTAAAGAGAACATGGTGTAAACATGGAACGTGCTTCATTTTGCTACGGTAGCGGAGTGAATACAGCACAGCCTCACTTTTACCCGTCCATTCACTCACTGTCCTTGATCAAAGACTATGTATACTGCCTATCGTGTTCAGAGCGGTTAAGGCTTATAATTTAAATTGTAAACCTCAATATTTAAATAGAACTGCATATGTGATCTTTGTCACCTCATTTTCATGAATGGAAAAGAATATTCTGACACCAAAATTACATACTTAATTCTGCCTCACCTTCTTCACTGACCTCCATCCCACACTGCCTTGGGTTTATTTCCTCATCCATCAATGGGTCAAAGTAATTTCTGCTGTATTCATTTCCTGTGGAAAGCACATGAAGTAAGGGTCAGCGATTATTAGAAGCACATGAACCAAAATGTTAATTTTGAAATCGACACCAGCAAGCAAAGGGGTATTTTTTGCTACTTTATAAGCTTAATTTTTTTAACAAGTCCTCTAAGCCTACTAGTAGTGCAATTATCATCTTGTGAAAGGTCAGAAAAGGTAATTCTGGAAACAAGTGCACTTTATGTTACTTTCGCTCAGGAACTAATGAGAAAAATTCTCAAATTTAGATGATGGAAAGATAAGAAAAATTAAAAATATCCAACATCCCCAACATAAGCCAAATTATTCTTGAAACACATTGTACAAGTGAATTACCCATGCTACAGAGGAATTTGTGTTTCACAGCTGACCCCTCCAATTTCAACAGTTTTAAATTTCACCACTGAGGTTTCAACGTCTGGTGCATCTTTAATACTGTATTCAACCAGAGAAGTGTTTAATTACAGAGGAGATACCAGAATACTGCCTCATTAATCTGAACAGCAATTATATTCAGTTGGGCTAGGTAATCCAAGATTTTGATGGGATAAAACCACTCATTTTAGCACTTTCCATTTCAACAGCTAGTTTTATCTGCTCTTTAGAAACTATTCAAGTTTACAAAAAAAGTCATTTGTTAAACTTATCAAGGAATAATGCAGCATCTAGCCGCCTAGAGAAACTCACAGTAAAAGCCAGAAGAATTTTCTTTACACAAGGGGGGAGGGAGGGCTTTTTCCTCAAAATATGTTCTTCCTTCAGCCAAAGTGCTACTCTCTATTAAAACCATCCTCACATTCATTGGGTTTGCAAACACAGTAAATTATTACTAAACAGAGAAAAAGTAAAATAATTAAGTCCATAACAAATTTTAAAATTGCTTGAATACACATAGATCTGTATCCTGGAAAATACACAGGAGCTAAATGTACAAGGGGGTTAATTCATCCAAGATACACTACGGTAGTCTACAGTGTATTTGTTTTAGGATCAAAAATAATCCAAGCAGCAGCTCCTTTTCAGAGACTAAATGAAACTTTGATATGAAACTAGGTTTAATTTATATTTCTGGACTGGCACATTTTGGCTGTCAGTCTCTGTTCCTTCAATGTAGTAAGTACAAGAACTGAAAATTTGCTTTACCTTGAGGTCTCAATAAAGAAAAAATAAATGAGTTTCATTTTTGTTACTTTATCTGTCAACAACTACTAGGCTGGTATGAATCTTGGCAGTATGTAATCAAAGTCTTATGTACTGCAATAACAGAGCCATTCTACCTTATTCACTGTAATTGTTTTTCTCTAGCACAAAGCACCATGATGTTATATGAACACCCCTTCACATGTTGGTAAAATAATTCACCCATGTGCTAAAAAAGAAAATGATGATGCATTTCTTTACTCAATTACTTCATAGCTGTAAATGTAAATTGCTGGAAAGTATGTTGTAACCATACAAGCAATACTCAGCCAGTGCATAGGCTTTTTGCACAGTCTTAATATCACAACAGCTTTTATTGAATTTTAATACCCCATGTTCTTTATCCTGTGGGTCTGGTGTGAAACTGAGGAGTAGACTTTTGGGCAAGTCTTCTGGACAGAATAATTGGCATTTAGGAGGAAGTGTCATGTTGTATTTGAGTCTGGGAGGCATGGAAACCATTATTCAAAAAAGAGATGCTTAGACAAATACCATTAAACAGCTTGCTCTTTGGTCCTCTTTAAAAAAAAGAACAACCACAACCCTTCTTTGAGGAGTATGAGATATTTTGTCCAGGGCTTTGTCAGAACCCCACTCAGCTGGAGACACAAAGTTATGCAGAAGTAAAAAAAAGAACCAGGTTTGATTTCTTCAGAGCAACATACACACTTTAAAACCTATGTAGGTAGAATGAGTGGTAAATGCCAGAATCACCTCCTTATGGTGATTTTACAGATAACAAGCCATTTTAAACTGCAGGACTCCACAGAAGACTATCAGTGAGGCTTTCTGAAGAGTCAAGATCACTGCAAACCTTAGATCACTGCTCTTGGGGTTTTTTTTGTGGGTTTTCTGGTCTTTTTTCCCCCCTCAGCTCAACATACACCTTGAGACCTGGTGTGACCAGGAGTTCTGGGCTCTGGGCAGGTCCTGAGATTTGTTGGGGGCAGGGGGAGTTGCTTTAGTTTTAAAACTTTAGTTTTAAAATACAAAATTATCAATTTTAGTCAACATAACATACTGCCCAAGGCATTTTGCTAATAACATTTTGTGAGCATGTGAACAGATTACTAATCATTTCACATTTGCTTTTGGAAATATCTGAAAGTGTATAACAGGTAAATTAACAGTCCACTAAGGAATTCACATCGCTCTGCTTTATGGTATAAACACAGTAAAATAAATGTTAATACAGATCTTGCTTGCAGGTGTTTTGAACAGCAGTGTACAGCTTGGTGCTTTCAGACAGCAAGTTACTTTGAATACCTGCTCCTACAAAGACTTGGCCAACTTTAGAAACTTAAGTCTTTGCTTTGATCCAGAGGTTGACTCAAACCCATTAACTCAATCCGAAACCCTATTCACCCCTCAAAATTGTGTTATTTCACGTGGAAAACACGATGGATAATTCAGGAAATCAGAACTGAAGTGCAAAACCACAGATTATCTATAAATTCAAATAAAAATGAAAAGAAGGGTGTTGGCACAACAGTGACCAGGTGGGAATTTATACAGTTTAATTAAAGCAAGAGGAGTTGCTAATAAAATTAGCATAATCCTTGGATGCAGCCCATGGGACTGCACACGTATTACTAGGACTGGATGAAACTCTAAGATGGCTTTTAAGCTAAGATATCTGTAGTCAATTATACAGTCTATGTCCTGAGAATACCACAGAAATGGCATGACTAAGCTGCATTTCTACAGCATCTTCTACTCCACAAAGAGATCAGGTAGCCCTTATCAATATCCCATCAAGGGTACAGCATGGAATTTGGATGACAGGCAATTATTCCATTCATATTGTACTATTGATCTAGGGTTTTAGTTTAATGAAAGAATAGACAAAACTGTTGGATTTGTTAAGTGCCTCCTGACCACTGTAAAAATGAAGGAATTATTAATAGCCAGGTGACTGATTACTAAAAGCTTGAATAAGTATTTACTAGTGCTTGTTTTCAGAGTGATGCTGGGTCTTAGGGATAAAAGCATAAATTTTGGCATGAGCCAGCTTTCATTAGAAGACAGAATACAGATTACGATCTGAGCAAACTTGCCATATTAAGTAACAGCTCTCCCTTTTCAGGCAGCAGTATGGCCAACATGTGTCTCTACCAATGACTTCGTAGAACATTACTGGGCGTTACTAAGGCAACTCATAAAAGCCTTTTGCATAAGATAGAATAAGACAGAGGCATCTTGGAAAGACGAAATTCCAGTCTGAGACAGCATTTTGACCCAAAGTGCTTTTGAAACATAGTGATGCATCTGGGAATGGAAAAGAGTAGTCCTCCTTTCCACACAGCTGTCTTAAAGCATTGATTTCAGTAGCAATTCCTGTTAGTGAACATCATGGTAAATACTCACTGTCTCCATTCAACAGATTTAACTTATTTCCCTAAGGATACTTTTCATTTTACTTTGCAGCTATGGCCCTTTGGGCAGCCCAAACGTAAGGTTTTGCGCTAGCATATTTCCTTTTTTTTTTTAAAATGAGAAGAGTATGCAACTGCATGAGCCAAAGCAGCATCCTGGGGTTAGACCCAAACCTCCTCTAAGAGAGGTGCCTACCTCAACTTGGCCAGCAAGAACTAAGACTTGGGATCAGGACGAAGGGGAGAGAAGGGTCCTACCTCCTGCATTTCCAACTGCTTCACTTATTCACTCTTCCTCAAGACTTCTGGTCTTGTGACTAGCACTCCCGCTCACCTGTTTTCATTATTCAGTAACTATATTGACAAAGCTTGGTATCTGCAGGTTGCTTCTTTGTAGAGACAGGCCTTTGCTTCTAACCTGCACTTTAGAAAAAAAAATCTATAAAGAATTATCTAAAAAGCATTCAAAACTATTAAAGCATAAGAGAGGAGAAAGAAGCCTGCCCCCTTAAAAAAAAAATCTCACAGAATGCAGAAATGAAGAAAAATAAAAATCATCAACAAAAACTGCATAAACAGTGAGAGTTCCTGGACAGTGAAACACTGACTGTATTTCCAGTGAATTTATAGGTTCTTAGTTGGTTTAAACAACGATTTAAAACTGGAAAATAATTTACAGAAGTTTGAAACTTTAGAAGAAAACATTTTGAGTTTTTATTCCCAAATTTTGTGTTGCTAGATTTACTCACATCTAAAAGTTATGAAGATGTTAAAAACAAAACTTTAGTTTTGAAGAACGTAGTGAATTGATATGTAATCCACAAAACAATGTTAACTCTCCGTTCTCACTTTGGCAAGAAAAAAATAGGCAATTATTATGAGTTAACCAGAAGTTATACTTTTAGTTTGGATTTTTAATTGTCATTACTGAACTATATCTGTTACATTTACCTCAGCTTGTGGCCATTACAAATGACTTTAATTAAATTTATATAGGCTGATCTAGCTTACATATAGAAGCTGAATGCCTTAAGTAAGACATATTATTACTATTTTAGATTTACATCTAACATTATCATCTGTATTATAAGTATAGATAAATATTATCTATATTATTTTAGATGTAGATCTAAAATAAGATTCCTGGGAAGCACAAAGTTATTCCAGGTTATCACCAAATACATGGCGGGGGGTAGAGTGTTTTACATAGAACTTCAAATTTTCATGAGTACTAGGCAGAATTCAATGCAAAATTATGGATTAATGGCATCCTCAGACTCAAGAGCATTAAGCAAGTGACTGGACAGTAGATTATATCTTGAAAACACAGCTTGTTAAATACTACCATCACCGGGCGACTTCTCAATTTTTAAAAAGTTTTAAAGGTATCATATGTCATTTTCCTTATCCTCAGCGGAGATCGTAGGTAATGAGTAAACCACATAACTGTGTCTTATGTTTATATTGCAAGCCTTGAATAAACTCACTTGTCAGCTTTGACAGGATGCTGGCAAAGGGGCCGTTCATGAGCCTGAGCAGCGCAGACCGTGCTGCGCTTTCCCCGACACTTGAAAAACACCGCACCAAACTCACGGCACCCACTTTATTTTTCCCCTACTCTGCTCCTGGAAGACTTGCCACATTTGCTGTTGTTTAAGCAAAGGTACAGCATAGGAATTTTTTTTTCTTTTTTTTTTTTTTTTCCTGCAGGCAACAGAGGGCACTGTGCCAAGGGACGCCAGTGTGAGACCTGCTGCTTTTCCTGGGGAAACGCTGTTGGTCGAAGGCGTGAGAAAAAGATTTACCGATGATGACGGAGTTCATTTAGGAACACTATTAGATAATATGACACATGTCAAAGGGGAAAATGGATACTGAGAGCTCCGAGGCTGGCAGGCTCCCAGGCTGGCAGGCTCCCTCACTATTCCAGTGAGGGAACTTGCTGAATTTTAGGGATCCAACAGCACTATTATGAAGCAAACCATTTCCAAGTGTAATAAATTAGCCTTAAAAAATATATATTCAGTCATCTTCTGAAAGAGCATTTCCCAATTATAAAATGCATCCATTCTTCACAATTCTTCTTCCTCTACCTTTCACAAATTCAATTTTAGCACATTACTTAGATGAGTGGTACAGTATCCCTGTTGTTGAAATTGCATGCAATGGATCACATTTTGCACACTACATTACACCTTGTGCCGTTCTGCTGATTTCAATTGGATTACACCTTGTGTAATTCAACGCAAAATTACTTCCAATGACAACCCTTTTTATTCCTATGCATACATGGTGATCCATCATGCCCTGCATATGGGTTTGGCATTTCCATTTCAAGTCCCTGTTGGAATCAGAAAGCATGGAACCACATACACAGAACTTGAATTATTAGATATAAACTTTGCCATTGTTTAAGAAAAAACGGGTATGGTTTTGATTCATATTTCTGGTTCCATCCTTTATGCAAATCATTTTGTCCAACACAAATAGCCAGTGTTGCAAGCTCCCATTTCCTTCACATGTAGCGCAAACGTGAGTTTCCAGCAGTTGCCTGTTTTTTTCATCTGCGCTTACTGTCTCTCCAGTGGGTAACTAGCATCTCTTTGGAATGAAATTAGATCCTGTTCAAGAAGCTTCAGCCTCTAGTTCTCTGTTTACAGACTGAATTTGATGCACTTGCTGATATTTTTATGATCAAATTGATATCCCACGTGGTTCCTTCACAAAGTCCTTTTTTTGTCTGCGTATTCCCAGGTCAAGGATCTCACCCAGTTACACACTTGAGCAAGAAAGGGCTTATATTGCCCTGCCACAGCTGAACTACCTTCGGCAGTAACCGTTCTTTAGCAAAGGCTTCTCTCTACTTTAGCTTCCGGTAAGGAGCAGAACTGCTCTATTTTACAGTGGGATTTTTCCCGTAGGACGCATGCAGCACCATGTTAGGCACATCCAACTTAGCTCTGCAGCTAGGAGGTGGTGCAGCAGCGCGCCACGTAGAGACACTAATTTGATCCTAGAAGCAGTATAGCCATGTTAATGCCATGCTGTACCTGGGCTAATTAGATGAATAGTTTCTGGTCTTCAATCAAAAGAGCTTTCTTTCCCTCCTTCCCCCCCCCCCTTTTTTTTCTCCCTCAAATGTTGTTAATCTCTGTGGGCAAATTTATTGGAGCATGATATGAGATGTTAACAGTGCCTGTTGCAGATAAAATAGTAGAATTAATTAGAGCTTTTGATTTTAGGAGATAATCTCATTTTGAAAAAAGATTTGTGTATTGGGGATGATAGGGGGAAAAAATGAACGTTTCTTGTCATCTGGAGACAATTTTAACTTGAATCATCAACACTTAGGGTCAGACTGCCTCTAGCCTTTGTACAAGTGCGCAGGATACAGGAGAACACAATTACCCTGTCTTTCATCTTCCATGCAAAAGCCAGAGTATCCCAGTCTCCGAAGGTGTCAATGCAACCACCGGGTACAAGGCAGGGAGGATGCTCAAAAAGCCCCATGCCTGGATTCTGCAGCTCACATGTGCTGTCGACATCCCAGAAAGATCACAGTCTAATTTCTTCTGACATATATTCCCTCTGCATGCTTGGGCTGAAAATTTTACCTATCTTGTAGAAATGTGAACAGTGCCATCCCACAGGGCTCTTCCCAGGATTAGTGGAACCAAATCTGTGTAGCTCTGTGGCTGTGGTGAACACTAAACAGTACAAACTGGTATAAGCCACTTGCACATTTTCTGATCACAGCAGCTGAGGACAAAATGTATCGAATGCTAAAATAGATTAACATTTGCTTTACAGGTCTATGATAAAATGCTAAGTACAGTAGTCCTGTGTTAAGGGATTGCTTGTGACATACATCATCTATCTGAGGTTGAGCAACTGCCCTCATATTCTGCCGTTGGCCAAAGACGGCGTATTCCTGGAGGTTTGGTGCTTCCGTCATGACAATTTGCTGGAAGCCCTTTGCTGGGCAGAGACTTTACCAAGCCAGCCTGAACATTAGGCCATTCTACAAAGTGTTTTGGGTTTAAACCCCTCTGGAGAAAAAAGAAAAGCCAACACTGGCTCTCATTGAGATCAGGCACATGGCAATTGAGAAACAGGTGGACCTAGGTTCCTGTCACTCTGGGTTTGGGTGATCTAACCCCAAATATTTTTCCCAGGGAAATCTGTCTATTAGACCTCCCATTGAGATGGCCAACATGAAAATTTCTGGTAAATTCAGTATTTGCTGAGGGGAGGAAAGGCAGAAGAGTTGGTCAGATTTAGTCACAAGGAAACTGAGTACTTTCAGAAACAAATTGCACAGTTTGGCAAAGGCAAGGCCACTGCTAGACGACCTTAATTTCACAAGTAATATGTAAAGAAATGAAGGTGATAGAAGCGATCAGAAAAGAGTCAGCATAGAATCAAGAAGAGAAAATAGGGTAGAAGCCGCTGCAACCAATTACCCGACTGAAAATCAGGAGATTAATCTGAGTAAATAGTCAGCCAGTTCCCCTGGGTCACTGCAACATTTAACAGCAGTACCAGGTCTTCACCATACAAGAGCAATGATGAGAAGCATACAGCAGAAAGAGTTACTCAGTGGCCTATTCCTGAGCAACGGTCTGCTGATGGTGATGATAAAATTTGGAATTTTGTCCATCCTGGGAAATACGACACAGAATGGCCTAACAAACACAGCAATGGACTAGGGATCAGAGGTTTTATTTCTATTTCCATTACAGGCCTGCAGGGTGACTGCAGATAAGGCCTCATGCTCCGCCTCAGTTTACCCACGAGCAAAGCATACAGGAGCCTTGCACTTTGAGTCACAAGAATAGTCCCCACCAATCTGGTTTGAAAAGTGAAAAAGCCTCTGAAAAAAAGGTACTGGAAAGATTTCATCAGTTTCTTGGAAACGCAAATCAGTTCACAAACACAGGAGATGCTCTGTTATCTGAAGAAAGGGAACGGAGAAGTCAATATAGTACAAACATACCTGTGAATTAAGCTGTTTGGGGGCAGATGCAGGCAAGTTGCAATATCATGGACCTCTGCACTGGCTATTTAATCCCCAAGTGAGGTGTCTTCTGCAGAGCAGCCTCCTGTGCAGACATAGCCAAATTCCAGGAACAGGTTTTAAGGCTGTCTTGAACATGCAGATGACTATTCACACTCCTTCCCGCTATCCTTAGCGTGGAGGTGTGTGAGAAGGCATCTCAAAAGTAGGTGGAGGTTTTTCTAGAGAACGCTTCCCTCCAGCAATTGCTGACAGAGGAGCAGGCTGTGACACTGTTGCAAGATGGAGGAAATGATAGCAACCCCTGTAGCTATTACTTGCTGCCATTAATGACATGGGCGATGGGTGGAAAGATAATAGAAAAGCAATGCCCTATCCATGCCCTGCCTTCAAGTGCATAGCCTGAAAATCCAGCCTGATGTTTATATAGTGTTTTCAACCTGTAATCTGCTAAATGCTGTGATTAAATAATTGCGCTTAAGGTTATAACTGCTTTTAAATCGTACAGTTTAACACAGAGCGTTAGAATTGACAAACGCCATTCCCCAATTGAGTAAGTAACCGAACCTAAGCCTGGGGGCTGAGAGCTGGAAGAACACCCGGTGGTGGTGGCAGGGAGGAAACCCCAAAGGGAGGAGTATTTGATTGGCATCTGGGGAAGAAAAGGGGAGAAAAGTGACAGGGAGCAGTGGAGAGGCCTAAAACATGTTTATTTTACACAGGCTGTGCTGTTGTGCTTGGCAGGCATTTCCCTTAAGGTAAGGAAGTCTGGCATGAAGTGACTAAAGGACTGTCGTTTTACTGGCATAGCAAAGGTTGGGGCAACAAGCCATGCCGGTGGGTGTGGGCCCCCCCTCCTAGAGAAATAGCTTCCAGTGTGGGGTGAAAGTCTTGCCTCCTAGGGGGGAAAACAAAAACAAAAAAAAACCCAAAACAAAACAAAAAAAAGGAGACTTCTTACTAAAGCCTCTCTTGTGAACTGCACAGTGGCTTCTGAGAGCTGAGGGGCAGGAGAGGAAGCGGTGGAAGAGTTTCTCCTATACTATAGGATGGTGGTAGTTTTCAACACCACGTGTGGTTTTGCTGTGAGCTGAAATGACAGCAGCTATGCAAAGCAGCTATGAACATGGAGCAAAGCAAAGGAAGAAAGGTTCAAGGAACCAATCCCGTGGGCTCTGGTGGTCCCAAACCACAACAGATTGCCACAAGAAGAGGTAAGCTACCCGTAGACTTAGTCTTCACTGAGGACTGTGAAATAATTATACATTACTACATTCATGTGATACTGCGCTTACCTATGCAGTTGGCTTTTCCCTTTCCCTCTTTAATGAAGTATTGTTACATTTGGGAATAGGAAAATTAGCTTGTGAGGTACCAGAAGGTTTGGTTCAATTTTTTTCTCAGGTTTCTGGACAGGTTTGAAGCTGTTGTTTTATTAGTAGTCCTTGATAAATTTGAACTGGCCCCTGTGACTGCGAAACAAGTCCTGACATAAGTTAGACTAAGAATAATTTAATGCAAGGTTGGACCAGATGATCTCTAGAGGTCTCTTCCAATCTAGACTTTTTTTATGATGGTATAAATGGATGATTTTTTTTTTTTTTTAATAGCTGCGTGACTTAGAGGCAGAGCTACGTGAATAACTGATCTTTTGGCTAACTGGATGAACAGAAGGGCGAGGAGGGAGATACAGTGTTGGGAAACAAAATTTTCCAACTCTCAGCAAGCTTTCCTCTCCCATTACAGAAACACTTAGCAGTGTATCAAGGCATTGTATTCCAGGCAAAATGTAACAATTTCTACTCCTTTCACAAAGATTATATTCAGTTAGGGTTTTTTGAACAAAATGCTACTTAGGATGAAAAATCAAAATGTTTAAAAACACATTTCAGGCTTTTAAAAAAATGTGTTGTTTTCTTGAGGGAACTATTTATGAATTTCTGAAGAGGCGACTGAAAGCATGGATAGTCTCCAGCGAACCCGACTTCATTTTTTGCCAGATAGACTATTTCATTAAAAAACAATCAATCCCTTTGTCTGCTTAATCACTGTTCTGACAGGCTGCAAAGGAAAGACGAAGAATTCCTGCTCCGTGTGGCACTACACAGAGTCACATGAAGGCTAAATGGAAAGCCAAACCTAATTTTGCAAGGGGCCATTAGGAGCCGTGGGGTCTCCAGTCCCGCAAGGATAAAGTCTTAACACAACAAGGTCCAGAATTTTAAAAGTGAATGCCTGAAGTTTTGCTCACCAGCCTGCACTTGCCCATTTAAATACCTGGGCTGGCACACAAGGGCACTTAGCAAGCAGCATCGCAGCTTGCGAGTTAACAGGAAATACTGGGTGATCAGGACTTTTCAAAGTCATACCAGTTCCTTTGGTACCTTGGGAGGTCTCGGACCTTGGATGTACATTTACATGTTCATGGATGCATACAGTCCACTTGAAGTTAATAAGACCACACAGTCCAATAAGGTAAAATTTTTTTTATAGGTATTTAGGGAAGATTTTGAGTCTGACTTCAGGCATTTTTGCTTTTACGTTAAATCTTGGCCCAAGATTTTCCTCATATAGCTCACAAGATGCCTTTAAATTCTTTTCCCCGCCTTCTTCCTCACTGGATTACTAAGTAAAAATAACCATTCATGGTAACATTCAGCACTAATAATAATTCAAAATGGAGTAATTAAACAATAGGTTAAAAGATTATCAAACCTCTGCGAAAGAAAAACCTGACATCAGTAAAGATCCTTATAGTCTGTTTGAATGAACCTAAATAATAAACAGAGATTGCTTCCTGAGCCAGCGTCTCTTTTGGGTGCTGCATCAAAGCTGAGCTTAAAAGCCAGGATCGCTCCTCCTGGACAAGCCGAGCAAGCAGGACTCTGCTCCAAGTATCTCAGCAACACTGGCTGAAAAAAATAATGAAACATGAAGCAGAGGCAAGATGCTGATTGACTGAGGGCATATGGGAGACCTAAGGACAACAATCAATCATGGAGCTGTAAGCTGTTTAAAACTACTCAATGCTTGGGAGCCAGCGAGGGAGCAGCATCTGTGCGCTTGGACCAGCTGCGGTGCCTCCGAAACCCAACCCGACACGAATTATGTGGAAGCGGTGCCACGAGAGCCTGGTCCCTGCGCTCCCCTCCGCTGGCGAGGAGGGCCGTGCAGCCCGCGCCTCCCATGACGGGGAGTCACTTGGGCATGGAGACGGAGCCCGGGTCTCTAACTACTTAGACAGCCGATGTTTCCACAGTATTTTGGGTTTCCCATCCAGGGTTTGCAGGGGCGCCTGTTTGGACAGATCAGGACGGGAACGCCCGGCACAGGCCAGGGAGTGTGCAGGTTGGATGGGGAACTCAACCACTGTTGCTGCGTTTGAGGCTAATCAGGTTTGATGTCTCACCTCTTGGTTCAGCATGGGCTTGCAGCCTGAGTTTTTGTTGGTGAGCTGCAAGGGTGCTATCTGGCTTGTCATGTCTGATAACTTTCTCTTCTGAAGGCTGATATGCTGAAAGATCTGTGCTGCTGATGTTAAAAGCTGGATTTTCAATGCCTTCTGTTGCTGCTCTCTCTTCTTTTACTACAGAAAACAAGGAGGTCAGAAGAGCACATTATAGCAAAGTGTATTTCAATGACAAGCAGAAAATTCCTTCTAGTAATTCCTTTGCTGAAAGACTCAAGTGTATCGTCCTCAAATGTCGCCAAAACAGAATTAGGTTAAAATTAACTCTAAAAAAAAAAAAAAAAAAAAAAGAATAAATGATTAAAATAATTACAAATTGCACCCTGACAAGCAAGAGCAAAATTTCGCCCACAGCCATTTGTCTGTAATTAGTTAATTAATCCTTACACAAATTATGAGCAATAACTCATCAAGCAAGGCTCACCCATCAGAAATTCAGCCGACTTGGATTTCTTCTGCTTAGTTTGCTTCAGAGCCTTCTGCTGGAACTTCTGGAGGGAAATTGTTAAATGAATAAATTAGCTAAAGAACGGAGATCATCCTTTATGATCCACAGCTAACACAGTATTTTAAATATGGGATGGCATTGAAATGTCATTTAATTTACATCTCTGCTAAAGGGGTCAAACACTAATTGAACAACAGAAGTGGAAGAATTAAATAAAACAGGAGAAGAAAAGTTAAAACAAATGCCAAATGAAGGTCACATTAAAATACTTTGTTTTTTCTGAATTTTAATTAATGCAAAGAAACCTCAACAAATGAAGAACATTACAAGACTTGTCTTTACAGTATGTATTCAGCAGCAACTGCTTTATTTCACTTGCAGAACTGCAGCGCTTCATTTAGAAAAGTTTGATCGTGCAGCATATTTATAGACAGACTTTCCTGACATCCCTCGTTCTCTTATTTTCTAGGTCCACTTACATAACCGGTGTATTTGTTCATCACAGAGCAGCTAAAAATGAATGAGCTCTACCATTTCGCACGAGGCAATAAAATAAAAATAACTCCAAAACAATTTACGACGAGATGTCACAAAAGAGAGATCGTGGTCCAGAGGAGAGGGGAAGCAGGACTCATTACAACGGTGGAAAGTTCATTTAATATTAGAGAGATGTCAACAACAGTTACAGTGAAAACAAATAGCAGGAGATCTTGGAGGACCTAAACCCTGCCAAGTTCCACGTTAATTCCCATGGGGAAGCAAGGCTCAAAAAAAATGCGGTCACATTACTACCATCAGGAAGGCCCGAGTGCTAAACACAGTCTTTGTATACTACCTTGAGCCGCGCTAGCAAGTCACACATGGGCTCGTGCGTGGCTACAGACCCCTATAATAGATGCTAACAGTCAAGCCAGGCAGAGAGTACCTAAGACAAAGCACATCTGGGAGTATTAATCAAAGCCAAAACCAAAGTAAGGAACCAGTTCAGACCCATTTGTTTTCGAACGTCACACGGCAGTTTCCGAAAACAACATTATTTTTTCAAGCCAGTTGCTTAATTGTCCAGTGATAAAGACCACTCCCGGCAACATAGCTCCTGGAAACTGTCAATGCAAAAGGATTAATTACAAGAATCATTGAAAAATTGCAATTTTTACAGCATCCATCTTTCCCGTTTGATTCTGGGTGTCAATTTCAAGTAAAAAAAACAACGCTTGTAGCAGACACAATCAATAAATCCATCAAAAATAACTGAGCCATAGCACTGACAGATTAATATAGATATTAATATCTTCATATATATACATGTATATATGCACGCATGCATATATGTCAGTCTGAAAGCAGTGGGCTTCCTCTAAATTAAGACTACTAACCTACTAAAAAGCTAATACGTGTAAAAATGACTAGACACATTCTGGAAACTACAATAAATAAATACCATAACAGAGCTAATTCCTACAAGCCACATGCAGTACAACGAAAGTTAATGATAATTTTGACAGGAGTTCAATAGGTTCAGAAATTCACCCTACTGCTTCTGTTTTTTTCCCCAACTGAAAAATCTTTCAAAAATACGTATTAGCTCAGTTAGTACCTTTAGAATTATATCACTTTTGCAATATTAAAGTAATGGAGTCAGTTTTAAAGATTACAGCAGTATTTGTAACACTGCTGTGTGATAATTATTATGCTGCGTATAATCACAACACAAAACCTTAAACTTTACGTTAACAGCTAAAGAAAACAACATCTAGACAAAAATTCTGGGACAAATTTTCAACTGGTGTAAATCTGTGTACATCCGTAACTTTGATGGAATTAAGATGATCTGCATTACATTCTATGGATTCCTTCTGTATGTCAGATTTCCCTAGCGAAACCAATTGCAGGCTATATGGACCACAGTCAACTTTCAATTGTTATAGTCTGTAAAACGCATAAGCTCCCTTCACAGCAAGAAGAAAAAAAAAAAGTAGTCCTCCTCCCCCATATCTAATAAGATGCATAGTAGGTTTTGATGTTTTGGAGTAGGTTTTTGTGTGTGGTTTGGGTTTTTTTGTTTGGGGGGGTGGGGGGAGGGAGGTTAAAGTATCCGGTATAGTTAGCATTAAATTTTGTTTTTTCAGGGACGCAATAGACTACATTCTTTGGCACTTCACTGAAATACAAATTAGTGTTTTTAAGTAGTTGATGTACAGGCTTGTGACTCCTACTTACTTACAAAGAACTTAAAAAAAAATGATGCTCTTGTCCCTTAATGTGATCAGGTTTTTTCCCGAGTTCATATTTTTAGAATGAAAGCAACACCTGATTTGCAACAGCAGAGGGGAATTCTTCCAGGGTTACTTCTCAACATAACTGAATAATGGAGTATTTCAGTGGTGGCCTTTGTGTAATCAACACATGTTCTTGTCACTTTGTGCTTCAGAGGAAATTAGAAGACATTTTCCTTTCATACCTATCTCCAGCCAATTTCCTCATCCTTCTCTCTTTTACACATGAGCACCTTTAAGTAGTGTAAATTACGCTCTTCCCCCCCCCTCATTTTAGGTTTCCTTCCCCAGCCCCCCTATCTTTATGGTACTTTGCCTTCTCATCAGAGAATAGACAGGAAATTATCCAGTGGCATTTTATATTCATTTTATCATTAGTCACTACTAGTTAATTTATGTATTTATGCAAATTTATGTCTAAAGCAATTGTTCTTTAATCAGTTCACATGTACCTGCAAAACTTAGGTTTCCAATAGCAAATTAAACAAAAATTTTTCAGCGACCACTTGCCATATTTGCAGGCAAAGTCCAGTTGTGTGAGCATAAGTAGACAAATGCACATGAATGCACATCTGTACAGAAAGCCGCCATTCCAATTATAGAACATTATCCAAAAATAAACATAAAAAAGCAAGCATTCCTACAAGAAAGCTAAGTTACACAACTTGAGGCCAGAGCCTCAAGTGATACAAAGGCTGTGCTGGTTCACAGCTGCGGTGGAGGTGGTCCAACTTGCATCCATGAACAATACACATCAGACCTGTCCATCCACAACCAGCACATAGACAGGGGATGTCCTTTGCTTGCAAAGTCAAGTTTAAAGAGTGATGCTGCTGCTGATAGCAATTCATCCTATCTCAAAGCTCCGCCACAGTTGGTGAAAAACAAAAAGTCTTGCCTTTTAGCTTTTTTTTTAAAAATGCCTTTTTACCTTGAGTGTGCTGCATTACGGCAAAGACAAGGGGAGTTAGAAGCGTCCGAGCACAGCACAGACTAATCACCACGTCATTCAAAAAGTGACCTAAACCTTTAAATGCCTTTTTGCATGCTGTCGTCAGTAAAATGCACCGCCTGCTTTCCGATGCCAATTGAAACAAAGGAAAACCAGGAGCACCAGGACCCGCTGTACTCGGGTCTGCAGGAGAGCAGCGAGCGCCGCAACAACAGCGGCAGCAGCAGCAGCAACGGCGAGGGAAAAAACCCTCATTTATAACCAGTGACAACTAAAACCTATGAAGTTTTTAAAAGAATGTGATTGTTGTCAAAAGGAATTGGGTACAACAATGCTGCGTTCAGCTCTGGTTCCACTCAAAGCCGTGGCTGAGGGGCTCTGGGAAAGCTGCTGGAAGGCTGGTGGGCACAGACCAGCAAGAAAGTGAATTTTGCATACTGTACGGATCATCGCTCAGTTCAGGGCAGTCATATTGAATCTGTGATCAACCAATTGTGCTTCATGAAACCGTCAGCCCTCATTTATGTCTAGCTGTTTTCTTCTGTCCTACTGTAAACAAGCTCTGCTCTGAGCTGTCTCCCTACCCTTATCTGCTTACGAAGATCACACAGACAGACCTCATCAGCAGCCTTAGAGTTAAAGTTAAAGTTACTGCTTCCAGACAGCAGTCCCCATGCAAGCTGAAAGTCAAAAAGAAGAGCAACTTTGGAATGACAGAGTTTTAGTTCCTTTTAGGAAATGCATACCTTAGATACATACACATACTGGCATGTTATGTCTCTTTCATGAAATTAAATCAGGAGTTCCTAATATGAACAACTGCTTCTAACATCAGCAAACTAGCTCAGCAGATTCATCCATGGTCTTGTTTGTGGGTTGGTTTTGTTTTTTTCCTTTGGGGCCTTGTTTGAATACAGCCAAAAGAGAAGTAGCTGGAAATATTGTCAATCTGGTAGGGCTCCAAGAACCTAATAATGCCTGAAATGCTCTAAGGAGTGTAATGATGGTAAACAGGAACAGGTACGTTAGCTTCTGTTCTCATTCACTTCAGCGAGAGCATTAGCCTTTCAACATAAAGCAGAGCACAGTTTTCAAAGAATGATCCTCTCGCATAAGAAGGGATGGAGCCTTACTAAAAGCATATTCCTCTGCGAACGCACACACAAATGCGTTAGTTGGTATTTACAGCATTTAATTCTTGCAACCAGCTGCTAAGTCCCTGTTAAGGCTTTCCTTTATGCAGCTGGAGCTGGAACCTTTTCCCTTCTCCTAGCCTATTACTTTGTCTATTTAAGGGACGGCAGCCAAAGAGAAACAGCTTGTAATTTGCACCTGTCTGCTTTAAGCGCTCCATGTTAGATTTTGCGCAGAGAGCAAACTCTTCATTGCTAATGAGAATGACACTTAGTAGGGTCAAACATATTTTTTAGCTGACTCCGCAGCAATTAAAAAATAAATTAATAAATACCCACTTTGTTTAAGCCTGTTCTAGCTAGAGAACAAGGCCAAAGGAAAAGCGTTGTCTAAAAAAAGTGGCTCAGTGTGTAGGTGGAAGATATAACCCCACATATCTAGTCTAATATAGCACTGGGCAGAGCTAGGTACAACTGAACGTGTACACTGCCCATGCAGGAGCATGCGGGAGAGCTTTTGCCTCTTCCCCTACAAAATTCAGAATTGTTTCAGAAAACAACCAGAAAAAGAAAAGAACCCATCATAATTTCTACATTGCCCTTTTAGGACTCACAGTGCGCTTTGCTACCTACAGGGTCAGGCCTATGAGAAAATTGTTCTCTGAAAATTAAAAAGAAATGCCTGCTTCAGTCCTGATCCAGAGATGTGCAAACATTGCCATGCAGAGACGCACTAGCTGGAGCATAGGGCAGTAAAGTTGTACCTCAAGCAAATAACCCACGTGTGATCTTCCAGCTTTACATTAACTACCTTAGCATGTTTGCTTCTTGCTAGAAAACAAGCATGGGTGCTTTCAGTCAGCTGTGGTATCACTTAAAGTTACATTGAAAGAAATAACAATTACACTGGCATATTAGTTTAGTTACTAAGAAGTAGTCTTTTACTTACTTGCTCTTAAAATAGAAAAGCCCTCAAAAACTCAAGCTACAGAGCTGATGACAAGAACAAAAATGCTGGGTTGGGGGGGAAATAGAAAGGAAATAAAACAAAGTAAAACATACAATTTATTCAAGAAAACATTGGTGCTGCATTTCAATTTCATAAATTGTCCCCATTTGTACTTCCTGTTTAAACAATAACTAACATGATGATGGGTTAAATGAAGTTGAGATTGTCACAAACATGGCCTCACTAGTAATTAATGTAGTTTAATATGGTTGTTGGCACACATCTCACATGACAGATAATGTTCCAACATGTCACTGATAGGACCTTTCAGCACAGCTTTAGGAGATCTACCAGGCATTGCTGAGGTTGGTTAGGTCAAAGGGTTGAACCATGTGTAATTCAGAACAGAGGAGGTCCCACGGTCACTCCACAAAAACAATTACACTACTTATTTCACTCCATCCCTTGCCCGAAATTCACAAGCCTCACAGTTTCAGCACAGTCAATCTCACTCTGCCCTGGGGCTATGAGCCACATGAAAATATGTGGTGCTGTGTTTATAAATCTAATCAAAAATAGAAACAGTAGACAAGCACAATGAGGTCCTACTATGGATCATGGGAATTCTCTAAATTCTGAAGGCACTTTTGTTTAACTTCTGTGGGCCTTCTCCTACCATTACATTGTCTGGTACTCTCGTTAATCATCCCCTTGACTTGTCAATGATATAAAGGAGCCTACATGTCTGCTGACTTCCCTCCCATCACACTACAAATAATGTTATGAAACAGCAACACTAGGAATAGCCCCTTTAATTTTTCTGTTTTAAAGCGTGGTTTTTCTTCACTTACCTCTTTCTCCATGCCAGCCTGCCCTTTCTCAGACCTGCAGCAGAAAATGCTTCCTCCTGCAACAAAAGTGGGAGCGCATCTGAATTTTCAGTCTGCACACAGTCATGAATACCCTTAGGTTTAACATGCAGACTTGCAGAGCACCAGCCTAGAAACCTGCCAGGATGGGAGGTCTTTTCCTGCTGCAGTCCCTGCTCCTGCCTTGCTGAAGAGCAAAGGGAGAATATAGTGCTGTTCCTTCACTTCATCTTTTTGAAAACACTTTGCATCAGATCGCATTAAAAAAATAGCAAAGATAAGCAAGAAAAACATAGCTTAAGCTCAGATGAAGTAACACCAACAAAGATGTGGTTTTGCACGGAAGCAGCCCAGAAGTGGATATTCCCTACCCACAGGCAGTAACTACTAAAACAATGCAGACTTTGCTATGGAATACACCTAACCCAAAGATTTCAGTACCAAAGCTGCCAGACTCAGGAATGCTTCTGTGATGCGGCATTTAGGTTGGTCCCACTTGTGCCTCACTCCCTGTGCTGGGATTTCCATTAGAAGGATGGAAATTATCCCCTACTCTGAGGTTATAATCATTAAGCAAACATACAATAATTTTACAAGTTATATATCACATCAGCAAAAATGCCTCGCTTTCATACCAGCTACTTTTGTCTCTATGCAGGGGAAAAAAAAAATCATTCATTCAAAATGGCTAGACGGGTTGCCCCCGTGCTGACTGAAATAAATGGCAAAACTCAGTCTGACTCTGCAGTCGCAGGGCCCGAACTGCAATGAATAGCAAGCTTCTTCCTTTGCCAGCTTTTCACTCATGCATTTATACAAACACACATTCAGATTATTTTGCAGGGCCTGAAAACAAAACAAGACTTTGAATAATTAAAAATATCCCTTCAGAGTCCCTCAGAAGCTTTAATTGACCTTCTGGGTCAGAAGATGCCCCGTACAAAGTACATGTTTGGCCCCAGTTGAGGAAACTCTCTCTCCTGAGGGCATCAGGCAAAGAAGTGCTTAATTCTAAGTACATACTTAAGTTTCATTGAAATCAATACAATGGACAGTGGACGGGGCCACAAATGCTCTGTGGTAAAAGGCTGCATTGTCACTTTGGTTGCTCAGTAATGAATGAAGGGCTGAGCTTTTGCCCAGGCTTTGCTGACGCTGAGAGTCTGCTGACCTTTGCCATCACTCCTCGATTTCGGTGCCCTCCTCGAGGTGCCAAGGCCACTGCAGCAATGCCAGGGGCTGCGATTGTGGCAACTCTCGCTCTTCCTGCGGCCAGCCCTGCCCCAACAGCCCCTGCACCATGGTCCATGGCTGTCGCAGAAACCGTGCCGAAACTCCTCTCCTCCATAGCACTCTGCAATATTGAAAATAAAGCCCTACCGAGATCATACAGGTAGGCTAAGATCATGTATCTAGTCATCATATGCATCAGAAAAGAACCCTGGAGTCCCAATTCCAAAATCCGGGATGGATTTTCAGGCCACGGTAGCATCTGCATCATTTTTCCAGCTGCTGCTCTAATCTGATCACACATCCGCTGAACATAGTAGGTAACTAGTTTTGAGTCAGATAGCATGGCATATTCCTTTTTATAGCTCAAACAGGAGAAGCAAAAAACAAGAACCTGAATGAACCAAAGAGAATAAAAGCTTGAAATGGTTCCCCCTCCTTTTCAAGGCAGAATCACAAGAAGCTGCCAGCAGAAAGAACTGCTAAAGATGTAAATTTAACATTTCCCTCCATGGTCAACATCTGCTCATTGAAGAAGAGCCAAAGATGCAGCAACAAGGACTTTCAAAGCCACAATAGTCCCGGGAATTCAAACATCAATGGGAAGACTTGGAGTCTCATCTTAAAGAATGTAATTGACCAAATTAGGAAAGCAAAGGCAAAGATACATAAACAATGAGTTCAGAGGAGACATTAATAACATTAGTGCCTTAACAGTGATTTTCTTAGAGTTCAGGAACTTCCCTTTATTTGGGTTTTCTGGGAAATTTGTTTGTTTGTTTGTTTGCGTGGGGGACAACTTTGGTGGTTTTTTTTAAATGCAGGTGCTAGACATTGCTTTTCCTTTTTTCTTTTTAATACCAATCAGGCAACACATTCAGCACTGCATTAACTGGTGTTGACTGTGGCCTTACTTAACCTCATCAGTCTATTTTCTTTAGCTCGATAACAGCTGAATCATTAGCATTAAACTGGCTTGCAGTCCTGAAAGAGTACAGCAAAACCAAAGTACATGATTTTTCCATTAATCAAAAAACAACATAAAACTTATTTCAGATCCCACCAGATATTTTATTTTATACCCAGCTGATGTAATGTTTTGTGTCATTTAGGGGTGAACTTTAGTTATTTTTCAGTACATTTGTAGTAAAAATGACAAAGCAAAACAACCATTTAGAAGTTATTAACCTGGATACTTCCACTTTCTCTTTTTTTTCATTTTTCCCCCAGTTGTGCCTTTTTTATTTCCAGAAGAGGAATAACTAAGGAAGCTACATCAAATATGCAACATACCTGAGTAGCTCTCTGTAAGGAAAATAATCTAATTGTAATACAAAGACGGAGGAATTAAATAGAGGTAGGCGCAACAAAAATAACTCTTATAGTACCACAACTGTATCGATGGGATCCTGTTGCCAGTCACAGATGTGGAAGAGATCAAAACAACAGACTTTTCCACTGGAGCAGGCTGAGGTACCTCTTTCTCACACCGGTTGATACTTTGTGCTGTTATCAGCTACTGGAAATCACTTGGGTTGCATGAAGAGCCTCTCTACAATAAGGGTCTTGCAAACGTAGCCATAAAATGTACTGCTCTTGCCATGCTGGCATGCAGAAGAAAAACTGTGCTGTTTGTAGCTGCGTACCCAGCATCTCCTTAAAGCACTCCCAAACGTGCAGGCATGTTATCACCGGCCAAGGAGAGCAACGCTGGGCACAGCTAAGGCACTGGTGATTGCTGGCGGAGAAGTAGCAGGTTCATAGCAGAAGTAGCGAAGCAACAGTTTGTCATCACAGTGGCTGCCCTCACTCCTTTCTCACCTTCACCTGGTACACAATTTATCACATGCTAAGAGGAAGTGCTGTGGGATCTCTGTGCTACAATATCGGCAGAAACCACTGAGTAAATGATAACCCTAACAACCTACTTGTAATTCCCTTTGGACTGTCTCATAAATACCAGCTAGCCAGCATTGGTCTTTAAGAAGTATTTCTTCAGGGGAAAATTGCACCTCTGGTAAAGAGAATCCATCAGTCACTTAAATTCAGCAGGACTGACCTTTGAAGCCACAAGCACTGTGCTTATCCTCCTTTAATCACCAATTTTGGGAGCAGGTTCTTCAAAATAATCTCAAATCCTTTCTATCCTTTCTCTTTTTTTTTTTTTAATTTAAAAGGAGTTTACTGCAAATATGCTTTTATAAAGATCATTAACACACTTAAAATTAAGCTCACATTCGATTACTTTGCTTGATAGGTTGTAATGTTCCTAGCCTTTTTCTATGTGCTTGAAAAAGTAGATAGATAAATAATCTTTCTATTGATAAACCTCAGTAGGCAGCTAAGCATCACTCAGCCGCTCGCTCACCACTCCACACAGTAGAATGGGGGAGAGAATCGGAAGCATAAAAGTGCAAAAACTCATGAGTTGAGATAAAGACAGCTTAATAATTTTTATAAGAGGAGGAAAACCCCAACAAATGGGAGGGGGGAACACAAGAAAAACAAGTGATGCAAAAGAAAACATTTGCTCACCACCAGCCAACCAACGCCCAGCCAGTCCCCAGGCAACAGCAGCCCTGGCCAACCTTCACCCATGCTCCTCACCCCCAGTTTTATTGCCTGAGCATGATGACATATGGTGCGCAATATCTCTTTGGTCAGTTGGGGTCAGCTGTCCCAACTTCTTCCCCTCCCAACCTCTTGTGCACTCCCAGACTACTCGCCAGTGGGGCAGTGTGAGAAACAGAAAGGGCCTTGATGCTGTGTAAGCACTGCTCAGCAATAGCTAAAACACCCCCATGTTATCAACGCTTCTATCACAAATCCAAAATACAGCCACATACAAGTTACTATGAAGAAATTTAACTCTATCTTGGCCAAAACCAGTATACTACTTCATGCCAGTAACTACTGTGAAAGTGGCGAATACAAAATTTTAGTTTCTGTGGCATCATTCCAATATTCCCATTTCCCACCAAACAGAAAGTGCCATAGACAAACACTCATCACGCTGCTTCAGAGCCTGGCTTACAGACAATCATGTCCTGAAGTCCCAGGGCTCATGTTTGAAACTGCTGAAATTTTTAGCGGTCATCCCCTGAGAGTCAGTAGTGGCAGAAGAGCAAAGCCCGGACTAAAGGCTTTCCAGAATGGGATGACAAGCTCCCAGTTTTGCTTGCCAGGCTTTTCTTTGGCACGGCTGCCCATTGCAAGGCTTAGAAACAGCTCAGATCAAGATGGTAGCAGGCAGCAGAATCAGGGGACTAAGCACAATAAGGAAATCACGTTCCTTATGGTTGTGGTCAAGCCTAAATCTCTTTTTCCTGCAGTTTTCCACTGTGAAACAGGCACAATAATACTCCACATTACCTCTGTGACTACCAGCCATGGTGGATTTCTACTGAACCCTCTGGATGCAATGTCGTGGTACCAGGAACCTCAGCACTGCCACTGTCCTTACTTCTCCCTTCCCATCCACATCCCAGTCCTTACCCACATTAGAAAAAAGTTCTTTTCAGTACAAAAGCCTTTTGTGACTTGTAATTCTTAAATAACACGGCCTCCAAATTACAGCAGCATGTCAGTTAAAAGTACTGAGCTGCACATGAAATCCTAAAAAATACTCTACAGACAGAACCAGTGAATGATTTTGCTTGCGCAAAAACAATACTGTAAGATGTAAGGGGGTACCATATGCAAAGGTAAATAAAAGTCTAGACAGGTAGAAAATACTTACCACCAGTAAACATGTTCGGAAATATATTTTGACCATGCACAATTTTGGTGACAACATTTCCAACTTCTTTTCAAAAATGTGTCAGAGTTTCCTCCCTAATTTATTTTCAGGGAGTAAGTAGTCCATTTTGTGACTGTCTGTATTAGCCATAGATTTTAGTACTTTCCCATGAACTTCTACTATTCATTCTCTAGTTTCCAGTACTAGTACAAAGAAAAACCAAACAATCAGAAATTACTTTTATATGCTCTGCAGTTTAGGAAATAAGCCTATGATTATTGGAGCATCATTTTCCAGGAAAGTTTCCCTGCAAATAGCACACATGATCTGCACTAGGAAAAAGTCAGTTTTGCTGTTTATCAGTTACAGAGTAAAATTTCAAATATGTCTATAAAAATGTAATATTAAAGGTTTTTTTCATCTACATCTTCTCTCTGAATTAAGTAAGAATATAAGCAAGAATACCTTGGAAAATACATTAAAAAAAAAAAGACATCTTGTAAAAGTAATGTCTTTTACATACATACCACCTCAGATATCAATACTGTTGCTAATATATCAGTAGAGTTTGACTGAAAGCAGAGAGACAGAAATCATACCATATGAGCAATCCCAGAAGGAATGCCTCTAGTGGTTCAAAACGTATTTCACTTGCCTCTGGCATGAGTTTCTGGATTAGTGTCATATACGTGTCAACATGAAACAACATAGGCTATTTGTTTATACATTCACATTACTCCTCCTTACATTGTTCTGTATGCCAGCTGACATTGACTATACATATATATCAATATATTCAAGCCAGTGAGTGCATTCCTCTGTCAAATACCTATTAACAAGACATAACCACTGAGTACAAATGAAGGGAAACTGAGGTAATGATGTCTATAACTGAGAAAGCGACACAAAATGGACAGAGACTTAACAGCGCTGTTTGCGTACAACTGATTAGAAATGGCATCGTGTAAAGACGTATTTTGATTAATAAGCAAACAGAGCTGCAGCTTGGTGTTCAAGATCCAGTTAGCTGATAAGACCCAGACACATACAGCCTGAAGTCTGTAGTGGTTTCCATTAGTTTTCAACCAATAATAGCAGGAAAATCATGCCTGGCATGTTTTAAACTGGGTATCCTTGGCCAGCACAGCTAGGTGCAAAGTTTCCTTGCTCCAGCCAGAAAATCAGCATTTGGAATTCTGACTCTGAGATTTGAATTCTTCAACCAAATCTCCCTTTGAAATAAACGCTAGCAGTGTTTCATTTATTACACGTAAAAATCATCCACCTTAAGACCTTGAGCAGGCAAAGAACAGTCAAACATGACTTCAGCCAAATTCCTGCATTTTGGGGTAGACGGCATGTCTAATAGGCCCGAAGCTGGTTTCTAACCAATGGAGTAGCTGTAGAAGTGAGACACCCTCTGCATGACTCCCATACCATCTGATAGAGTAGAAGCATCGGCAGCAGCCCCATGACACGTTCTCCTTGCTGACGAAGCAGCTTAATAAGTTTCTGCTCTCTGCCCCCTTAATCTCTCCAGCATTCATCCTGTCCCTGGGCTGCAGCTTGCTGCAGTCTCATTAGGCTGATGTTACTGTCGATCTAAGCCGGGTTAAAAATACCTATCCCCAAAACACTTTCCTATTTTATTATTTACCTTGAACTACTTCACTGGTCCTGCACATGGCTGTACCACCACAACCAGGGCACAAGGAACTCCAGCAAGCAAAAAGGAGATCCTTAAGCGAGCTTTCCCATCAAAGAAAACATATCCTGAAACTAGATCCTATAACGACATTAGAGTTTACTGCTAGCCTTGTAAACTAAGGATCTGAAAATGTTTATGTTCCTCCACCGTCAGAACAAAGCAGAAAACTACACTGATTGACAACGTGAGAACTAGAATAGAATCCACTAATGCTTCCCTATTACAGTAGGTATTGTTAATTAAAAAAAGAAAAGCACCCCAAAAAACCCCATTTCACCAAGGTAGCATGCAGCCATGACTTGAGGATATAGAACCAGGGAGAAGACACGCTCCCATGCCCCAGCAGTCCAGCCCAGCCCGCCTGTCTCCAGAGAGGATGCCTGCACATAGCACATCCTCTTCTCACTTGTCCACCACTGCCTGGGGAAGAGCGGGGCAGTCCTGCTCCCTTCTCACCCACTTGGGTACTACTTGCTGCCCCCACAGCTGGTTGTTCAGTTTAGGGTTGGGGCAGTCTGAAGGTAAAAAGGCAGGAAATTTGCCTTTCTGTAAAGAGTAGGCAAAAGGCTTACAGATCGGTGAAGTCTTTTGAGGTTTTAATGGCAGACTGGCATTTTGATAGCCTCTCTCAAAAGAGCCAGTTTCACTTGAGAAGCAAGTAAACTGAGCCAGAGGAAGCTGTTTTCTCAGCACCACTTGCTTTGTTGCAGAATAAGTGAGTTTTGGCTTTTGCTAGCTTGGGCCACACCCATAGTTCAATCTAATATCCGCTTTTAATATTACATTTTTCACTACTACAGAAGAGGGCTTTGAAGAGCAGTTCTACAAAGCATATCATTACTCATTTAAGATACTACAGTCTACAAGTTGATTGTCTATTTAGGATTTGGTTTGGATGATTATTACAATTGAAAAGCAAATTATGTAATAAGTGAAAGAGAATAACTGAAGCCTAGTCTACTTTGTAATTCATAGGTCTCAATTCTGAAAAACACTTGTGCACACACTTCTCTATATTTGCATGAATTACTTCACTGAATACAGCAGACTAATGTATAAACCCACTCCCAACTGAGAACATTGGTAGTAAGGGAATATGTGAAAATTTCTACAAAACTAAAAAGGCATGATTGCACTTCACTTTTTCTGATCCCTCATCCTTCCTTCCTCCCTCCCCCCAAATACCAAATTAAGGACTTAAGGAGCTCATTCTAACATAATTTTCAGCAGTTCCAGGTTGGTATAATTTCCCTGACTTGAGAGAATTATTTCTTATTTGTGAAGGTGAAAGCAGTTTCAGATACTTACTGCTGATCAGTCACACTCTAAAAACTAAAAGCATTAAAGTGGACATAAGACAGCTCAAATACTGAGCTCTTTTTCATCTGAAATTTCAACATGGTTCTTTCCTACCCTAAAAAGCGGAGTGTTTCCTCATGCAAATGTTAAAAGCAGACTTAACACAGACTTAAATAGGGTGTTGCTATAACACGAGATCATAAATGCTGTCTTGTTACCATAATTTATTTGTGTTCATTTATTGACGAGGGGGTTAGCTATTTAACTGAATCCAAAAATTATAATTGACAGATTAAAAATTCTTTACTAGTGGCTGTTTGCTACTGCTCTTGCTTATCAAGGGAAACCTATGCTGGCCTGGTTTACTACATACCCGTACAACAGGAGTCGCGGAGTGGTCCCTGTTAGTTATGACAACTCAGCGGAGCAGTAGTAGCTTCCAACTATTGATGAGCAGCAACTTTTCAGATCAGAGTGATTTTGCCATTGCAGGCCATCCCACTGCAGCCCGTACATGGTGCCGTGCAGAAGCCAAATAAGGCATGGAGCCCACTGGAATCAATGAGAAGACTACCACTGGTTTTGAAAAATTTTAGAGCATGCCATCAATATTGCACAAGTCCTGTCCAAAATATAGGGACAACTAGAAACCTCAGGAAACCCAGAGAAGCTGGTAGAAACAGCAGAAGTGACCTTTGTAAAGTACTAAAACTCACACAGGGGTGTGTTTCAGGTTGGACAGGTGACTGACAAGCATCACTTACACTTCATGCTTATTTTAGGTGACATTCTCTTGTGGGTTTTTCTCGTGATAGCTGAAAATATTAAAACACACACTCATCTCTGTTTTACTTCCTTCTCTGTAAAGTCAATTCACCTCCTAAACTGCTAACACCAAAACTAAACAAGAATTTGCATAAGGTCACATTAAACTCTTGTAGATTCAATCGCTCCCTCACACTTCAGAAACTTGTTGAAAGAATAAACACAGCCCTGATCCACACACGGGCGAGGGGGTGAGTCTGCACAGTGCCACCATGCCTTGTCACATCAGGACTTGGCAGAAACCTTCAGCAGATATTCAGTTCCATCTGACCCACCCCCATGTTTTTGCCTCTGTACTTGAGCCCCCACAGAAAGGAGGTAGTAGTAAAATGCAAAATATATTGCTTACAATGCCCCTTCCAGGCCCTGGCTCACTGATGTGCTCTTCCTAGCTAAGACTTAGCATCTTGCAAGTAGAAACTATATTGCAAGTGGCTGTTTGTCTCAGAATGGGTGGATTAATTCTTCTCCATTTTTCACTTCACTCTCATGAAACAGAAAGGAATATCATTTTGGTTTGAAGTTACTGATATGCCCATAGCTTAAATTTAAGCCTTTGGTTAGTTACTTTTAACACTTCACAATTCCCTGAAGGTAATCTTTAAGGTGAAAAAGAAAGGGGTCTTCCCTGTTCTTCTTTCTTAAGATCCATACAGGAGGCCTAAAAAATTTCCCTTTTGGGTGGTTTGTGTTTCTTTCCCCTTTTTTTTTTGGCCTTTTTTAAAATATCTGAATGAAGAATGACAAATCTTGACTTTCAATAGTTTTTGGCCATGCTTCCAGAGCAGTGGAGAGCTGGATTAGGAAATCTTCATCTGTTGATTGAATGAAGCTGATGGATCTTTCACACACTTTATTGAAACTGGTTGTTGGGCATTTGAGTTAACTAAGACCAGAGAACGCAAAACGAAACATGACCCATCACAGGAGTCTATGCTGCAGTGAGCTGCGTGTGGGTAAGCCACTCCTCAAGCAAAATGCAGCAGGACTACATGAGATCCCAAAGGTCCTCTGCAATGGTATGACTGCAGTACTATGGGCTGAGACTAACAGAGAGCCTGTCCTCTAACTGCCTGGTCTTACACAGTTCCTTCACCCACTTACTTGCATCAGATGAACAGATTTTGGATGTTCAGCTTACATGAATAAGAAGGAAGACTGGGCATTATAAAGCTTGCCGTTAACTTTGAGGGTTTCTTTTCTTTCCCTTGTACTAAACCATGCCAATGTATCAGAGATCACAATAAATGTCATGTGAGTACTGGCCCTCAGTAGCATGCTATAAACTTCCTAGTACTTTACTGCTGCCCTAAATACATTTTTAATGCCAATAAACCAGACCTATCTATGGTATTAGGCTAGAGATTCTGAAGTCCATACTTTTGGATGAAAGGAAAGTATGCCGAGTCTTTAAGGTGGTGGTTTTGTGATGCTAACAATGACGCTTCGCTGTATTGACTCCTTTTTTCCATAGGCCGTTTACAACAACAGTACAGAAAAACAACAGATCAGAACCAAGAGTCCTCTTGATCATCCCATCTGCAAAAACAATAGGCATAATATTTTTCAAGAGAGTTGTTTTGTCATCTTACGAGAGTTATAACCGCTTTGTAGTCTTTAATATTGAGTTCAAAGACGAGTTCATCTCAACAAAAAGATGGATCCAGATGCACTGCACCACGTACCACACAACAAAGCATATGTAGACGTTCAATGTGTTAAGAGCACTAACTTTTCTTCCCCGCCCTGGGAGAAAAATCACAGGAAGGAGGTAGGTTTCAGAACCAAGATATTCTACTTGGACCCAAAAAAACTTGGATTCAGTTCTTGGTTTTGCTTCAGGTTTCTTGTGTAATCCTGGACAAGTCTCCAAGCTAAACCACGAAGATTGGTGGATGACATGGACATACAAGCTGGGAAAGGCTGAGTCAAGCTGGCTGGACCAGGGGACCCGTTTCAAACCTTTCGAGTCCACCCTGCCCGAATCGGAGAGTGAATTTTGGAATAGCCACCAGGAAAGCATCCTTGCACCAAAGCCATTCCCTGGAGGGGAAGCTGCTTTGGCAGTGCAGGAAAGGACGCAGCGCTCTGCCCCGGCACAGCCGGGCTGGCACAGGAGCTGAGCTGTCCCACGCACAGCCATCTCTGCACCTGGGCACAGCTACTGGGGTCACGGGTTTCCTGTGCTGGGGGGAAAGGCATTTTTAGAAATTAAATTTGGGGTCAGAAGGGAAATAACCTGAAGAGTTTCAGCAAGATGCGACTCTTGCTTCAGTTTCAACCAAGAGCAAGCGTGTATGGCATTCTTCAAAAAGAAATCTTAACCTATATGCTGACATCTGGGTGCAAGCTGGCCAGGAACACACAATCCCCCTTCTCCTGAAAACATGCAAGGTAATTGCATGAGTCTCAATGTGAAGTTTACACTTCATACCCTATTCATCAACTAAGAAACAGCTTCCTTTGGCACACAAACAACAGGAACAGGCTGGTTTCATATCAGGGTGTCAAAGAATTTTCTTCAGCTTGGACCATGAATGTTCAGCCTTGATGCTGACAAGATGTCTCAAGAGCAGCTTCCTTCACACCATCTGCAAATGGTGCTACTGAATATACCGAATACTTTCCAGCACTCAGCCCAGAGGTGCAGTTTGTATCTTAACATGCCTGAGTGAGGAAAATCTACTGTAGTGTCCTAAACCTATAGCACTACAGGTGCAGAAAGTTACTAAACACTAGCAGCTGCTTTATATAGCACAAGGATACTTGAAAGGGGCAGTGGAGGAAATTGAGAAATCGGGTGTGGGTGTGAAACAGGTTGCCATGATCAGGGATACGGAAGAAGGAGGCCACATGAAACCAAATCAGATAGTGCTTTGTATCAGCAGTAAATTTGCCTGTTCTTACATGAAGCAGTTGTAGGTGATGGCAGAAAAAACAGTGGATGTTAACAGGGATCTTGTGCCAGGTCTTCAGCCTCCATAAGCTGTTACCCACACTTTTTAGTAGAGCTCCATCATCCTATACCCACAGGGGATAAGTCTCTGATTTGTGGGGGAAAACATTTGGCTTTTTTTTAAACACAGTTTCTCCCAGCAATTGTTACCCGAGGAGAGAGTGTATTTCAAACCCCAAACATTGCAGGCTGCTGGTACTGATAGTCCCAGGTTCGAACCTGCCAGCCAACACTGCACATTGTGTTGAGCCAAACCTCTGTTTGCATTTGCAGACGTTGTGGAATTAAATGCTTCGCTCCTACTTGTTCCTGTTCCCATGTAACAGTATCTTAATAACTCAGATACTAACAACACAGCGTGATGTGTGCTTACACAGTTATATTTAAATATTTTTATATATAAAAGTTAAATAAAACCCAAGTAAAAATGACTGATAAAGATCTTCCTCTTTTCCTTTGTATTGCTGCCATTAATACTGTAAGTTGCTTCTTAAATACTATCCAGACAATTCAGACTCATTTGGGAACTAGTCAAACTTGTGCTCCTGGCTTTCCAGTAAAAATTGTCACAAGTTACAAGACTCAAATCTTCTCAGCTCCTCCTGCCACCTCTTGTCCATCATTATCCCAGATTAATGCCTGTGCCTCCTTTGTTCTGCACCGGTCTTTGCTGACAGTTCTGCAGAAAAGTATTTTGCTGTACCGCATGTTGAGAAATGCATGCCAGCAACCATCCTTCTCATTTAAATTACCATAAAGGAGTCACATCACCCTGTTTTCTCTGGATCATTTGTGCAACGTCAGGTAAGGCAGGATGTGACTCAGCCATGACTTGGTTCAGAAGTAGGACTCTGAAATCTTCTGGTTTCAGTTCACATCGGGAATTCTTGGGACTGGCGGTCAAAGGAAAGTGAACCAAGAGAAATTTCATGGTAGCTGCTCTAAACCTTGGTATTCTACCATGCCTCCATGTATCCCTTCTTCATAAGACATTAATCCCCCAGTCCTCTGAGGGGGAAAGGAGGACAGGGAAACTGATTTTCCTTCTGTTTCTATTCCCCTCTTTCCCCAGCTCCGTAGGAGATATCTCTCCTTCCTCCAGCTCCAGGCTGTTTAGCATTAGGAAGCAATTGGTCTGTCAGCAGCACCTAGAGCAACTCTTCCGAGCCAGGAGATCATGTGTCCTCTTTCCCTTCCTGGTGAGGGTGGCTTAGAAACCACCTTCTTCTCATGAACCATGCCTTAGCTTCCACCTTTGCTTTGAGACAAACTCTCATTATACTTTGCCTAAGGAAACTCCTGGTGTCCTGTGCTCTGAAAGATGGCTTGAGGTCTTACGCTTTCAAAAAAAGCCTAAGAAGCCACAGAGAACCTTGCTTAGAGTTCTTAATCTCAGAGATATGCACATGCTAAAGTCCTGACCAAGACCCTAGAAGGCTACATCTCTAATACACATGAAAGTTTAATATAAAACCACAAGATCCATGTGTTCACATACCTTTAGATTGGAAAGTCACTTTTTCCTAGTAGCTGAATGAATTCACAACCTGTTTTACACAGTGTGGTGAAGGTGAATGAATTTCATAGCGCTAAGTTTCATAGAATTTAACTGATTCTAACATGACTTGCATATTATGGATGGGATGCCAGATACAGCCACATTTTAATCCTCTGCTGTTCATGGAAATGAAGAGCATAGGCCTTTATCCATTCCACTAATGCAAACTAACGTTTGAATGGAATACTTGGCATTAAGAGACAATATTTTTAACCAAAATCAGCAAGGTGATCCATTTCTATTCCGTACATTGTTTTAGCTCAGTGGGTCCCTCCCACTAGTTTTCCTTAGACTGACATGACTCACAAATGGCTCTGCAAATACGGTTCTCCCATACAGACCTACATGCACAGGCGGACCCCCTAGAAGATACAACAGATCCAAAGAGAGGACAGAATGATCAGAGAGGAGAGAAATACTTGAAAAGTTGGAAGATTATAATAAACTTTTAGGACAGTTCCCACAATTTTGGCAGGTAAATGTGTCTGATATGAGCACTTCAGTCACGCACAGATAGATGACACATTTGTGTGTGGGCAGAGGATGAAATTGGGTGTGGACTGCGTGCCTCTGCAATGGGTATAGTGATAGGTCTAACTCAGCACCAGCGGCACTGAGTCATCTGTTCAGAGCTTAGAGTTCCTCATCATTCCCTTTATGACGTGGAAAAATCCTGGCAGGATTGCCTGCAAATTTATCCTCGCTGACTGGGGCCCAATCTGAGAAAAAGGTCAACAGCACAGCAGGGTTTCCATGCACTCAGAAACCCTCCCCAAGTCCACTGGTTCAAGGAAAAAGGGATTGTATACCCTCACTACAAACCTGAGTACTTGGAACAGTTATTTTGTCTCATTCATCCTCTTACAGAATGAACGTAGGTGAAAATAAACAGGCTTTGTAAGTATCTTAAGGGTCGCTTGAAAGACTGAACTTGGAGGCAATTGGAAAAACCCAAGTATCTAACCTAGTGTATGGAATCGTGTAGAAAGAAAGTAGTATCTAACTTTGGGCAACGATCACTGATCAACGAAGATGCTTACAGTGAGTAAACAGCTCTATTCTGAAATCATGCCCAGCATCAGTTTCACATTGTCTTTTGCCTATCTTTTCAATGCAAATTGGTAAATTATCTACATGCCAACAAACACAACGGCATGATTTCAGACAGGTACTCCCTTATCCTCAAAACAAAAACACAACTCTGTCCAATCTTAACAGCCCGAGCCAAAGAAAACTTCAGGAAATCTTATGAAGAAGTGACAATATCACAGAATAACACTATAAGGAAGATAGCCGAAGTTGCTTTACTTCTTCTACCATCTGGTAAAGTATGGCATAAACCTGGTACAAATAAATATTCCTGCTGTAGTGAGGAAGAAAAAAAAAAAAAAATGTTGTTACTGCATAATTTCCAGATGCAGGTCTTGACCGCTTCACACAGAGAGTCAAGTGTGAAGCATTATAGCAGAGGAATTATATATAGCAGAGGAATTCTATTACCCCCACCACTAATAAATAATGGGGGGTGGCTTCTTAGAATAGGTGTTGTTTCTCATCCTCCCCCCAGCAGATAAAGCATATACGTTCTGTGGCAAGAGCAGATTGTAGGGGGTGAGCAACCAGAGCAATGGCTAAGGAGCCCCTCTAGTAGAGGAGCAACTGATTGAATGTGCCAAGAGCAGGGCTTTAAGGCCGGATATCAAAGCACAGCTTTCCGTCCACTCCTCCTGCTTCTGCTGTCCCTCAGAAGTGGCTTCTGCATCAGTAAAATCTTTCAGGACAGATCCCCTAGATAATGTTGGTATCCAACTCCTCTCTTGACATCTGGCTTTGTAATAATCTCAATTAGTAATCAAGTTCTCAGAGAATGGTTTGTCTGTTGAAGAACGCATCAAGCAAGCGTGCAAAATGCTGGATAGCCCAGAGCTACCCATCAACAAGATCTGCGTTTGCTTGTCTTGTACTTCAAGAGGCAGATGGCATTCAACAAAGTGGAGGGGGACAAGTCAAAAGTTAAGAAGAAATACTTTCAGGGAGAAGGTAAAGTTGAAAACCACTTACTTAAAGGATGTCATGAAGACAAACAGTTTAACAGGATTCTGAAAAGGATTGGATAATTGCATGGCTAGGAATGTTCTCATATGTTACATTAATTAAAATAGTTAAAAGTTATTAAAGAAATACTGAAACAAAAGTTTCTATTAGAACTAAGAGAGAATGACAGATTATCTCCTTCCTGCCTAATGCAGGATTTTTTTTTCTTTTCTCTGAAACAGCTGGAGACCACCACCACGGGAGACAGGGAACTGAACTGGATGACTCTGAATCTAACATAATCGCAGTTTCTATTCTCCCTAAAAAGCATGATCAAATGATTAATGAAGAGAGTGTGCCATAACGAGACATAGGCTTATCCCAGAAAGTGAGTCAAACCTGAAAGTTCACCAGCACAGATTTTCGTATTGATACCAAAGAACAATTTGGTCAGAAGGTTCCTGAAACAGAAGTCAAGCTGAATGACTAAAATCTGGGTAGACAAGATCCTGCAGCAGTCATCAGATAAAATCAGTTAAAAACGCAGTCTGTTGCGGAAGTTAGCCAGCTAGCTACATGTCCCAACAATGGTACCCCCAAAAATGCAAACCCCAGCTGCATGTAAATAAAGAATTCAGTTCCTCACATACACCCTGGTTGCCTCCTTTATTAGCATCAAGCATACACGTATTATCATGGTTTGTAGAGGTCTGACAATGGCAGCCCAAGCAATGTTATCTCAGGGTTTCCTTGTGCCCCTCAGGCTCTCTCTGTGTCCTCTGCTGTCTTTACACAGCAGTTGGACCATAAGCTTACTGCAAAAGGAGCTGCCTTTTGTTCTGCATTTGTAGAAAACGCGTGAGTGACGACAGCAATAGGAATAATAAATACAAATGGTATTACGCACCCATGCAAACATCCCCGCGGAAAATTCAGCCATAGGGTAAATACCAAAATTTTACTTGTAACTTAGTTATTTATAAAATCAAAGAAACCTAGAAATAGCAAAAAAATACGTATCCTTGCCAAAACCCTCTCCCAGAGTGGACAGCCCCAGGGGCTGAGATCTGAGCTCTGCTCCAAACAGCAGTGGTACCTCCCCGGCGGGGAATTCCCAAAACCGGAAAGATACCCCAGAGCTGACACAAAGCCAATAGATTTGGCTCCCATGCCAGACTTCCTCCAGCTGTCGAGGCAAGAAGTGTGTCATGGTTAAAAAACCTGCTGTGCTCTGGCTACTCCCTGCTGGAGCTGCGGAAGGCTGGGCAGAGACGAGAGGAGCTCGAGGGCTCTGCTGAGCATCCCTGGCCCAAGATCAGAAACACGCATCCAGCCCTGTCCGCTTCGGTGGCATCCAGCACCGCATGGCATCGCAGACAAGGTCTTTTATCGGTCCCTATAAGCCTTCTACCACCCTTTCTGCAGTAATGCTTATATGGCGCTACTCATTAATAGTTCATCTGTTGCTTTTCTGGATGGACTCCTCCTTGCCACCACTTCCCTCCCCTCAGAGCCATACCCATGAAGTTATCATTTCCTTTCAAGGTACAAGAAACATCCTTTTGGGGTCAGCACCTTGCTGGGGATTATAAGTGCACAAACTGAAGCTTTAAACAAGTCCATGCATCACTGAGGTTATATCTGCAAGTGATGGGGTAAGCCATCAGGAGGGGTGGTTTTATCTGCTGATATAAGAGTGGGCAGAGAGAGATTATTTGCAAGCTGTTCTGGACCACTATAAACCCAGGCTTTAAAAGTCCCATACGGTTAAGCAATGACTCATGGCTGATCCCTATCTTGCCTGTCAACACTCACCATTGCTTTACATCCGTATCATTGCTAAAGCACAGCAGAAGACTATGAAAAGGGGCAGAAGTGAACAACATTAATTTACAACACACCACAGCTTACTCAGCTTCTGTGCAAAACAGATAAAATCTTGAGATAGTGACTATTTTACAACTTCTTAACATAAAATTTAAACAGAACTCAAGTCTTGTTTTACACCATCTGTAACAGAAAAATTAATTGGAGGAGCACAAGCAGAACACTAGCAAGGTCTTTTAAAAACCTCCATTGGGTTCTTTTGCATCCACGTCTATGCGAAACAGTTCATGTAAATACGCATGCATGTAGGTATATTTATATGCACCTGTGTATACACATGTGTATAAATATACAGTAGAGCATCGCTCTCCTATGGCATCCTTTCAAACATAGCATCATTTTAAAATCCTTCATGAGAGTTGTTAGACAGACCCAGCCTTACCTTCCTAATTCCCAGCTTCTCTTCACCTTTTGAAACCGAATCCTCGTTGCTGTCTCTATGGTGACAGTGACGTCCAGGTCCCCCCCCATGATGGGACGGCTGTTGGCGTGCGTGTCAGGTGCCAGTGCGAATCTATCAGCACCAGAAACCTCTCCAGTCTCTGGCTCCTCCATGGGATGTGGTGTTCTTCTCCAGAACTGCATCTGACAAACAACCTGGTAAAGAAAACAGTGTTAAAGCACCATTCCATACCTAAAAGAGGGGGAAACGAGTCTAAATATGGGGTCTAAAAGCTCTTTTATTTTTCCTCTTCAATAATAATTACTGCTACTTAGGAAATAAATGCGATAGCACTGCTATCAAAGAGTGTATCTGGATAACCTACACAGAATGAACTAATTACAGGTAATTTCTCCCAGAGGCTTTGACAGTGAGAAGATATTTGCGTCACGAAGTAGCTGATAAGCAGCACGATGAAAACATCCTGCAATGTCCATCCACCTGGCACAAGGAACCAGCAGTGACAGGAATGTTGCTTGGCTCCTGGTTAGGGGAGAGAGGAGCAAGAAGGGAGATTTTTATCGAGTGCTAAGTGAGGAGCAGCAGGTGGGACCTGCAAAGGTGTGCCTTTCAGGCAGCCTCGGGAGATGGCTCCAGTAACTTTCTCTCCTTAGGAAAGACACAGTGAGTCAGTGGGGTTACAAAACGCCAGCTATTATATATAGTCCCGGTTATATTTTATGTATGTATATATCGAGCTGTCATATAGTGCTGAAACACACCTGCATTGTAACATGTCGTCTTGTAGAAGTTTATAGGCACAGCAAAGGATGTTCAGTCCCCACTGGCGCTTTCCCTCTAGGTTCCCAAGTGGGGGGAGATGTGCCAGGGAAACAGCTTTGACTTTCTGCCACAGTCCACTGCCAGCACCTGCTGATACGGCACACCCTGTAGATGCTCTAGATCGTCTTTATATTTCACTGACCTCCTGTAAGTTTGCAGCTGAAGGTGTCTGGCACAGCTCTGTGCCACTGCAACCTTGCTCCCTACTGCAGGGAAGGAGATGAAGTCCAGCGGTGTTTGTGGCAGCAGGTTTTGCCTGGAGGATTTAACTGTGTGTGATACACTGCTGCAATCAGCTCACTTGCAATTCCTCTCTGATAAAGTCATCCACTTAAAATTTAAGGGTCCCATTTGATCCAGATAAATATTTGGAAAATGACACAAAGACACAGATTAGTCCTGTATTTTCCTAAGTTTCCACATCCTTTTTCGCTAGTCGGCCAAAAAATATATAGCCCATCATCTTAAAGATGAAGACTTTCATAGCCCAGCAGACATTTAGTATAATCCAGAAAAGACATAATAGCAATAGTATATTACTAAAACTTGCATTGCTGTAATGCATGTTAAAAATCTAGTCCCAGACTGGGTTACTGGTGTGCCATATCTACTGTGTGATTTTTTTCCCCATGTTCTTTTCTTGATCCTTATTCATATATCGCCTCTTTTCTAATGCTTAGACTGTAAATGCTTGGGATTGGGGAATGCTTGTTGCTTTATACATTGCCCTTCTCATGCTGGGTTGCTGGCCCCTGCCTGAGGCTTTAGATGTTACAACAACATAAAAACAAAGCAGTTTGAGAGGAAACACAGGAAAGTCCAAAGGGAGACGGCAGAACAGGACTTAGTCATGTATATAACCCCTGAAAAGTGAGGATTGCACCCAAATGATGTAATGCCTCAGTCTGCGTAGTTGGTAAGCACAGAGATCATCATCTTTTCATCCAAAGTGATGGAGTTTTCTCCATATTTTTCTCCTCACAGGAGCACCAGCTGTAGGTGCATTGCAGAAACCAATAGATTTGCCCTTGAACAACCACAACAGAAGCGCAGATAAAGAGCTGTCTCTCCTAGTTCGTACAGAATTAATTTCTATTTCACAGCAAAGAGATACAAAAAGCATCTCTCAGTCAAACCACAGGATGCAGAGGTCACCGGACTAAGAAGGATTGTATGTCCTGATGTCGGCCGAGTTGCACAGGTGCCTGCAAGTCCTTTTCCATCAGGGACCTACAGCCAGCCCCAGCAAGGCAACATGGAAAAGCAGACCAGCAAATGTGATGTTGGCAAGCCCATCAGCCGAGAAGCACTGGTGACACCCAGGAAACCAAGGTATAATTTAAAGCATTCCCTCTCCTCCAGCTTCCACAGATGTCTAACAGCAAAGGCGACCACAGGGCGCAGCAGCATGAAGATGACAACACACAAAGTAACTCTAGTTAGAGCAGATTACACCGAAGGTCAGGGTATCATGGAGCACTGTCAAGGAGAGATCAGCCTCCAAGGTCTAACCTGTACCTCACAGGAGATTTTATCAGGAGAAGCACCACCAGAAGAGGAACAGGCTTTAAAGTAACTAACATGAAACATAAATAGAAGTTTTCCTCAGAGCATCCAGAACAAAGCCTTTGATTACAATCATTTTGGATCTGAAAGCAACAACTGTACATGCACACCATAAAGAGAAAAGGAAATTTCAAGGGGTCTTATATCTAGGCTTATTAAGGCTACAAAGCGATCTTTCAAAGAGACTTTTTTCAGTTGGGGTTTTTTTTTCCCCCATCACTGTACAGAATTCCATCAACTTCATAAGAACAGCATATACTCCCTTCTCAATCTATATGCATCTATTATATTTCACAGGTATTTAACGTTATGCTAGTTAGACTTCATACATCCAAGGAATATACATGTCATAACACCAGTAATACACATGGCTAGGCACCACATATTTTGTACTACAACTAATTATGGCTTCAGGAGATACCTTTTTTTATTCTGTGGCCACAACTGTTGTGACAAAGATTGTGACTTTTAGGATTTTCTCATCTAGGGGAAGGAAGAAAAAAAAAAAAAAAAAAGGAAACCAACCTCTCTACCCCCCCTACTCCTCCTTTAAAAAAAAAAAAAGTGGGGGGACACAGGAGGAATCCCTGTTTCAAGTGGGGGGACGCAGGAGGAATCCCTGTTTCCCTGTTGCTCTGTTGATACTGAGCAAAATCAGGATGATTTTTTTACAGAACAAATTCTCTGGCATGTTGCTGTTTTCATGCTTTTAAACTTCTAATGGCAACTGTTTAACACATTTCTAATTGGAAATGCACAATAATAATTAAAATAGGTTTTTTTAATATAAAAAGGCTATAATTACATCTTTTGCTTTGTTTGAACAAAACTATGATTTCTACCAAAACACATGACCAGCCCTCGGGTGGTCTGTTCAGAGCAAACAATGTATTGTCCTGGGCACACAAGAAGAAAGACAAGATGTGGTTTAATTGAGCCTCAGACTTCATTTACTTAACTTTTATGGAAACTACCAATAATAACTTTTAGAGGGCACACCATTATTTCTTCTTTCATCAACTTTACATGATCAAATGCTGCCATTACTGGCGGCTTCTTTCTGATGCACTCATTCACTGCTGGGACACTACCATCCTCCTTGTATAAGGGTTAAAAAGCCAGAGGGAGGAAGCTGTTTTCTCACATCCAACATACAGAAATGCCCAAAACCTGTTACAAAGTTTTCCAAGACGTTTCTCTCTTGAAGTCTACTTGTAGTTTTTAAGCCACAGATAGCTTGGTTGCTCTGCTCCTTAGACCCTGACCCTAGAGGAGTGACCAAAAGATACCCAACTCCTTTCCTAAGATCAGGTAAGAAATGCAATCTCTACAATCAGGAAAAGGTACTTCTTCATTTCTGGATAGCTTTGATATCAGACATAATATTATGAAGCTAATGAATGATTTTCCCCATTCCCAGAGAGTCAAAAATCTTTGGAAGTGCCCTTCCCAAGCTGCTCAGACCAGCCTGGCTCAAAGTCACTTCAAAGCAGTTAACTCGGAAAACAGCATTTCCATAAGACGAGTGTCTGAAGACATCTGCTGTTGAGGTCACATGTTTGAAGAAATTCCATTCATTTATGCTGGATTGGTTACACCTGCTGCACAGAAAACTGGTCAAGAGAGGCAAACAGGAGCTCTCTGGGCATGGGGCTTTTTAAAGAATAGTTCATGTCCACAGGGATTAAGAGCCAAGCGAGGTGGGGTGAATGGTGGGGAGATGAATTGACATGCCAAGGAGAGCAGCTCTGCAAGTAGGCCATCATAATCTGGTTGCTCTGCTTCCCTAGAGAGTCTACCAGCTCCTGGGATCACTAAAACTGTTCCCATGCCCTCCAGCTGCCCCCCGTCGCCACACTTGCAAACCTCATTCTGTAACTGTTACTTCACCTGCCTGGACAGAACAATTGCACATCAGGTCACCCTTGAGCAGAAGACGAGTTGGCGGGGCCCACCCTGTCCTCAGTTTGAGTCTGCAGAGCCAGGACACCCAAGACAGCCCATATTCATCCTACCTGCAATAGCACAGGTCCACTTTGAAGCGCTGTTTCCAGCCATGCCTGGAAAATAGGTTTGCTCACTCTATACAGGAGCCAGCATGAAAACCAGCTTATAGCCATTACAGATGTTCAGAGACTTCGGGACTCAAGCCTTAGCTCAAATTCTGAGTCAATATGACAGCATGGATGGTCCACAGCTTCCAGCATCATGATCACTGTAGTTATTCACCAATGTTTTGATACCTGCCAAGTGTGCCTGTACTTCACAGAAACTCAGAACAAGCACATGTAGCCACACAATTATGCCTGCCCATAAGGACTCAGATGTAACACATTTTCCCATTTACATTTTCCAATTCCACTAACATTATTGAAGAAACATTTCATTTTCAGCTGTGTTTTCAGAAGGCTAACAAGGGGCTCATGAATACATCAAAGCAAAGTCACATTATTCATTTACACAAATGTTTCTGATTACTTTTCCTCCAACCACTCAGACAACACTTTATTAACAACCTAGAAGAAAAAAATCAAGTGGTTTTTAGGACCACCTCTCATAACCCTAGGTCCTGATCTATCCCCACATTTGCAGAACATCCACAGGACGTGAAATGAAGTACAAGTACCAGCTCTCTGCAAACCTTCAACCTGAGGTCTACCTTCTTCCAGCTGAGAGGGAGGCATCTCCAGCAAATACAATCAGTGATGAAAGCAGTGGGAAGTACACTGTTCTACACGCATTGAAAATATGTTCCCTTAAGGGTCTCACACAAACTACACCTTTGGTTGACTTCTGAATGGAGTCCCCAGGTGGTTAAAGTGCTGATATTGCATTATTTATGGTGATTGAAATGCATCTAAGTAGTGCTTTGCAATAGAATTTATACAAAATCACTTGATGGAAAAAAATACAGGGTGGGGGGAGGAGGTTGTTTACAAAACAAGTTACAGTAATAAAGCTGCTAGGCTGAGCCAAGAGACCTCTTAGTAAATCATTTATTCCACAGTTTGACAATATTTACAAAGGTTTTTACATGAATTATTTACTCAAGCTTTTATAACTTGTAACGTACTGTACACAAAACAGCAAAAACACATTAGAGCTACAAACCTGGGAACATACAGTTATGCAATGACAGATGGTGGAAAGGCCTCTGACAAAGGGAAGTTTACAACTAACACAAGCAACAGCCTTTTCTATCTGTCATCAATAAAGGGATGAGGACTAGCAGGAAAATGTGATTCAAGGAAACAAGACAATTTTTCAAAAGCTGCATTCTTTGTGATTGCTGGATTTGGTTATTTAAAAATGAGTCTTTTGTTTTGAGTGTCTAATTCTAAGAATTGCCATTTCAGTGAGTTACCACCCACCAATGAAAGGCTGTATGGCACAAAAGCCAGCATTTACATGAAGGAAATTCCAAAATTCTGCTGCTCACCCTATTAGCTTTAGGTCAACCCAAGTGTTATTGTATGTGTCTAACAAGCCTGCCCAGAGGTGCCATGTGTGTTAGTGCCTATGCCAGGAAGTTTTATGCACAACACACCGGAAGAGACATTCATTGCTCAAAGTATTTCTAACCAAAATAAAAGAAGGGGCAGGTGGGGGGATAGTTTCCTGACCCCATATTACAGATGGGGAACAGAGACAAGCACAATACCTGAGGTTCAGCAAAGACCCTTCAGCACTGGTTCATGGAGCTCTATACATAGAACTGGCTTTTCCATCCCCATCTCTTACTGTCCAGCATCGGTGATCAAAACAATGGCTGTTCAACATCAGTCACTTTTCATACTGTGAAAAGGTATCCCATGTGATTTCAGCCTGCTCTCCCTTCTGCCAAAAAATAAAAAGCAGGGGAACCCTGCACTAAGCAAGGCACAGGATTCACAGATGCCGTCACAGCACAACCTTCCACCCCATGTGACACACCACCACCTTCATGCTGCTCCCAGATGGAAGGCAAAGGGTATCCCACACTTGGTCTTACAGCACAGGAGGATGTGGAGCTATAATGGAGAACTGTCCCTAGCGAAGACTTTGAAGCCTGTAGGGACAGAGCATCATCACACATCCTCTTCCCATCTGTCGTTCAGGTTGGGATGTGGCATGCAAGGGATCTTTTCCTTCTTGTTGACTTGAGAGCTAGCAGTTGTTTAAGACGACAGGCAGGCCATGAGGACAAGCTCTGTACAGCTGGGATTGCTGAGACCCTGGCATAAAGCCTAAAAGCTGGGACTTGAACAAGACCCAGAGGAAGCTCTTGCCCATACAGACAGTCCAGCTGAAGCTACAGCTATTAGCAGTAAGGAGCCAGGGAGTTGTCTGGGCCCAGAATTCTGGAAATGACTAAAAGTGGCATTCAGTAGCAGGAAGTAGGAGTGCCATGCATCCGGCACCCTGATGTCCCATACAGAACTCAGAAAGGTCCTTCTGCCTGCTTCTGCTTGGGGCAAAGGCCTGGACACATCACCACAGGGGACTGAGCCCATCAGTTACCATGTACCAGCTCTAAGCCCTCTTACAGAAGCTCTGAGCCCTCTATTTTTAAATAAGAGGTAGAAAAAGAATACAATCATCTACATTCAACTGGAGAGGAAACCTTTCAATTTTTTTCTTGAAGCTGCTTGATTTTTCATCTCAGAAAAAATTTAAGATCTTTTTCACTCCCTTTGGAGAAAGAAAAGGACAAAAAAAATATTGATGTTAGCTCACTTTTAGAAAAGTATTTTCCTAAAAGAATAGCAGCTTAGGACTTTTTTTTTTTTTTTAACCAAATTACCATCCTCAACAGTTTGGTCTGCACTAATGAGCTAAGGTTTCAAAGAATAAAACAGAATTCACCAGGACCATCCAACCTCAAGCAAAACCAACAGATCCAGGTGAAAATTTAAGATGATAGAAAACTTCAAACCAAAGTTACAACTGTAGTAGAAATGCAAAGGACTCTTTGTCTAGATGACTTACAAAACCAGGCTGGATATAGCACAGGTGAGTCACTGTGCCATAGAGCCATAGACCGTATAGCAGAGGTTGCAATTAGGCAGTCTAATGACCTATTGCCAATAACTGCAGAGACAATAGCCACTGTCTCATTCTGCGATGTCAAATCAACCTTTGATGCATGGCTAGAAGAGCAAACATGAGCACAGATATAGGTACAATAAAACTAGAAAAGGTACGTAAGAAATCAGGAAAGAAGATCAAAGATATTGAATAGTTTCTGTCCAAGAAACAATTAAATAGTCTGGAATTCTTTGCCTGCAAAACAGATCTGAGGGTGCATCTGACAGAGATCTATAAAACAGCAAGCAGCATGGAGAAAACACCATTGCTCACTGTTTCTTCTAATCCAAGAACTACCGGTCATCCAATGAAATTAACAAGTAGTAGGTTTGAAATAAAGATGAGTACTTCCTGCACGTTACATAGTTAAGTACTCTCTTCACAAGACGTTGTGGATCATACAAGTTTACACAGGCTTAAAAACAGGCAGAATCCTTCCTGGAAGAGAAGCCCAGCAAAGCCTTTGAACATACAGATATCAAAACTTGCTTAGGGAGTCCCTAAGATTGAAAAACACACTGCGGAAAAATTTTGGAGATGTCAGTCACTCTTAGCACTTTTGTGTGATGAGAAACCAAGGAGCAGTGCTGAGTTGGGGCTAATTTGATTTTCTTGAATGTTCACTTATGTCTTTAGTACTTTTTAAAGTGAAAACAGAATGAGTAGGAGCTGGATGGTCCATACAAGTCCAGATCAAAGAAGGGGAGAGAGCACACTTCTCCGAGTTGGCTACCTAAATCAGGAAAATTAAGGTGATTTCTAGAAACATGGCTGGGTTTGGAGAAAGACTATAAAACCATTCAAATACACTGTAACTAGAGCAGGTAAGAAAGGAAAGAGGAATTGCACAAGAAAACACCTGCTAGTTCCCCATTTTTGTTACAAGACTAGCTTCACTGAGAGACTGTCAGGTAAATGACAGAAAGCTCCAGTCACTAGTTAAAGTTCACAAGCTGTACTTAGTTTTCCTTCAGGTCTTAGCATGCTGTAGGTCTAATAGCAATGGATTTTTTTTTTTCTTCCTCCTTTTTTGACACTTCCAATTAGGTTTTCCTCCTGCTGGTTTCTGAGGATCATTCCCTGGAGGCAGACGTGTATCCTTGCCCTTGTTAACTGCTTTTGAAATATTGCTGCTATTGTCAGGAGCTATGCTATTGACTGAACTGCTCCAGAGTCCATTCATGATATCTGGTGGACATGTGCCCCTTAGAGAAGGTACTGTTCCTGGGTACTGCTCATCTACGTGATGGAGAGAGATATTACTGTGATTTGTATCTAGTCCAAGCGTGCAAAGCATCCACATCATGAGACAGCAAAAGGACCTAAAACTTTAAATTACTTCAGCAGAAGCTGCAGATGGTCTCCACTGACTTCTCCTAAGTGAGGCAGGACAGGTAGTCGTGTACATTCACACATCACATAGCAACAAGTTCCACAACATCAGAGAGCTCTCCGAATGCTCCTTCAGCCTGAAGGTGTCAAGAAAAACCTCACATCACTGCTTTTTAGTTCATAAGTGCCTTAGAAATTTGAGGATATCTGTAGAAAGAGGGTATTTTGGGGTTAAGTTTAAAAACAGTGGGTGTACAAGAAACATGATACAAGTTTAGCTAATATCATACTAACTGGAGTCAAAAATCTCCTCCTCTGAAACCAAATTCGCACCAAATGAAATAATGGAATTCTTACCCAGTGACTATGCCACAGGCTGTAAACACGGCCAGAGACCGAATAAGAAATTCATTTGTTTTTTCCTATAAGTAAACATCTATTCATATATGCATTTCAGATAATGCCCTTAGTGGTCCTGGTAGTATAATCCAACACTCCCACAAGACTGGTTACAAGGACATCCTTCATGATGGGGACTAATCTTTTACTATGATAAACGTGCAGAGGCCAACGTCCCTGTTTGGGCAGGAGTACCCAAGTACTTCTATGTTCAAATAATTAGTTATTACAAGGACAGGCCCTAAGACAACGTAGAATCAAATTAAATAATAATAGTTTGCAGTAGCAAGCTATCCTAAATTGACCTAGGGTAGGAGTTGGTAAACTGCATTTTTGATCATTGACATCTTAGAGATAATTCATTTAAAGAAAGCAGAGTTAAGTATCACACCTCACATAAAGCCCTTTTTCATCCTAAGTTGGGCTGCAAGTGCGTGTTAATTTCAGTGCAGTCGGAAGGAAAGGAATTTGCCAAGAGATTTTAATCCTGTAAATAATGGTTTCATTAAGAACCATACACGACTCCACAGGGAACTCTAAATATTAAGATTGGTAATAAAATCATTAGTTGTTCCAAGTTATTCAGCATATCATGGAGCCCTAAAAAGTTAATGAGAGTTAGTTAAGAGCCAGCTACAGATGGACCAAACGTTAGCTGGTTCATTTAAAATTGGGTTGGAAATCATGTTTCACTGTGGGGGAACAATCCTCAACAACAGGGCAATGAGCTCAAATACTTAAAAGAGCCTTTTTGATCACTATTTCTAGTCACAGTCATAAAAATGTTTTTGTGAGGTCTAAGAGTTAAGGATTTTTGAATGCATAACAATGAGTCATAAAAGCCTTACAAGAACACTGTAGTTATTAAAAATACAACAAAGCGTTTGGCCTCCAGATTTCAAACCCTCCAAGTTTCCTAGAACACGGTCCAGATAACTCGAAAGTTTAAAGTGATCACTTTTTTCTCCCGGTGAGTCTGAGACAAGACTTTTACATACATATGTATGTGTTGTGTATGCATATGTAGGTGTGTGTGTACACATGTATGTAGGCAAATCAAAATTATATGGATCCCAGAACTTCCAGATACCTTGACTATTGTCCAAAGTGTTATCTCAGCACACGTTCAGACGCACACAGCTGTTTTAACCCGCCCGCTAAGCTCAGCCCTTAACAGCAAAACCACCGCCGTGCCGGCGCCCAGCCTCAGCGTTACACGCGATCCCCGCACACCGCGGCTCTGCCGTCAGGCACAGGTAGCGATTCGGTACCGGGCAGGGGAGGGATCCTCTTCCCAGCCTGACCCCACGTCCCACTCCCACGGGGACCGGGCGCTGCGCCAGCAGGCTGGGGTCACAGCAGCCGTTCCCCGCCGAGCCTCGCACATTGCAGGAGCGGGGCGGGTGGGCAGCAAGCCAGCACAGCTGCCGCCATGCATCTCGCTGCCCCTGGGCACCGCAGTCCCCCGCGGGCTGGTTAAGCATCCCTCACACCTGCCGCCCACCGCTGCCGGCGGGGACAGGCACCTGCGAGCGAGGGAACCAGCAGGTCGCCCTAGGTTGTCACAGCCCCAAGGAGCTCGGTGGATGACAGTGAGGAGGGCCGGTGGGATCCAGCAAACAACAGAGCAACTAGAGCTAGCTGGAACACAGCCACTCTGTTGTAGCAATGCAGGGTCACCCAGGGAGCAAGAGATGTTGTGGCTGGGGGATGAGGGAGGGGAAGAAGGTCACCTGGCAGGCTTTCCTCACCTGCTTGGAAGGGTTCTGCAATTAAAAAAAAAAAAAAAAAAAGAGCCACAAAAGAAAAACATCGCCAACAACCAAAAAAACCCAAACCACCGCTCCTACCAGAGAGCTGAATTGCAGCTCATGGACAAGAGCATCCCCGTCCACAAAACCTCAAGAAGGGCTTTTTCCCATTGCGGTGCAGAACAAAACCATGTCCAGGCCCTGATGGCTGTAGTGGCTCCTCTGCCCCTCTAAGAAACACTTTGCTGAAGTATTAACACAGCCAGTACAAGCTGCTGCTGCAGTAGCCTCATTACAGTATTCTTTCAAATACACCATAAGAAACCAATGAGGTAGTGTTATTCACATAGCAGAACCACACGATCAGTGTTCTATGCTGCTGGAGTTTTCTGTAATTTTGAATACTTTTGAGAGTTTAATAAGATAAATATATAGCACACATTTTGTCTCAGACATTTTTCACATTTTTATGAAGAACTGCTTTCGTAGGAGCAAAGGGGGTATCTCAATGCATAGGAGGGAAAGCAGGACTCCTTTACTTCCACACCTGCTTTCTTCATCAACTTTTCTGAATTTTTCCTCATCAGAATAACAAATTTTTAATCTGGTCTTCACAAGGCAAAATACGGATACTACTTCTACTTAAATGAATGGAAAAAATCCCACTGTCAAACAAAATTTGTATTTTGGACACTTAGATGTTAGTCTTAGACACTAATATTTTATCATGTTTAATGAAAAAATGCCCATTAAAACTCCAATCCCAACCATCATACAAAAGGTTCACATCACTTCTGCAAAAAAATGCACTCACCTAAGAACCCCGTTCCAAACAAACAGATAACATCTCCATTTCTGTTTTTCTATGCATCCATGTATTAATGTATCTATTCTAACAATTAGTCTATAAAAAAAAAATCTTCCACACTGTTGTGCTAACAAGCTTCATAAGTGCACTGACAGTGCTCCTAAATTAAGTATACTTTGGACTAATTTTATGTTTTTATCACAATACTGGAGAAGTATTAGGAAGCTATTATTTTGTCAGCTTTCTCATTTAGCAAAGCAGCTTCAATTTATTAACAGTGTGGAGTGTGAATGAATCAATATGTTTCATTGGGCAATGTGTCATTTGTTAATCGGATATTGATGAGATTATTGACGCGCAGCTAATTAATCTCAAACCCTGCGCTAGCCTTCATATGTTTCCTTAATTATGTTCTTCATCTTAGTCTTCCAACTTTGGCATGCAGACGCCAGTTTGTAGACAGTGAGTGAAGTAAGCTGTCAGAGGGTCTTTTCACACATTTACAATCCCCTGGCAGCAAAATTACTTTCCTACTTGTAAATAAGTATCAAACAAATATTTAATAATATTTTCCAGAAGACTGATATTGATTTGGCAGAGAGTCACTCCAAATTAGCTTAGCAAGAGATCTTGCATCAGAAGAAGCGTACTTAAATAGATATATCTAACGAGCATTAAATAATTATGGAACTATAAACCTGTAATCGTTGGGAAGTACTAAAATTGCTTCTCTGCGGTCGTTATCATTGGACTGCTGGTTAAAGAGACCTACTGTAACAGGGTTTAGTTCTTCCCTCCTGCTGCAAAAAGACAAATATTATTTTTGCACTATTGTTTTCTTTTACCAGCCGGCCAAGTTTAGCAAAAGCAAAACGTCCTTTTTAATGAGATTTAAAAGACAGGAATGATTTCACAGGGTGTAACAGGGGTCACATACCCTAATTTCATAGGGTGCCAACAGAGGTCTGGCTGAGGAGGGGGCAGGGTGGGTTAGTTCATTTTTGAGCATCCCCTTCTGGCTGAGGGCACAGCCCTGCGGTGGGACGCGAAGACCTGCCAAGAGCTGTTTTGCCTGTTTCAGCTGGAGTCAGCTGAGGACACCGGCATCCCAGGCGCCACGGACAAAGGGAGCTGCAACAACACAGCTCAATGGGGTGGCACCCAGCTGGAAACCCTTTGTGCTACCTACTCGGGCACAATAGCTTTAATGGATATACGATTTGCACCGGGCTTATTATTTTCGTATTTTTTAACCCACAGAAACACTTCCAGTGGGACTAAGTAGTAAAATAAATCCTGGTAAGGCCTCTGCTAAGTAAAACACAACAAATCTGTTCTACCCAGGCAAGGGTCCTCTGAAGGGCAGGAACAGAGATGCCAAATACGAAATGTATTTGTAATTTGTAATGATTTATGAAAAATATCATTTAAAGTTTCTACTTCACCTCTACAATACCTGCCTTAAGCTCCATAACATTTTTGTTTAAATAAGGATTCTAGAGCGTTCTAGAGTAAAACTATCAGTTGTCAGCTGCAAACAAATGAGAGGGCAAAGACAGTTTTTATTCCCCCTCCTCTCTCTTATGCCTAGCTTGATTTCCAGGAAGGAAGAAGAAAATATATTTCACAGCTAGAGACAAGGTGGACTGGTGCTCCTAGTGCTGTTAAAACCTCCGGGTTGACTGTCTGGCATGTCCAGCTCACACAGGACTAACCTGATCACCGAGTTTAGCGTCAGGTAAGAAATTCCCTTGGGTCCATTTGACGACAACTGGTAGGGTATTTTTTTGTCCTTGCGTACAACCAGCAGGATAACCTGCCTTAGCAAATCCCCTGCTATTGCAGGGACCTAGGACACTGATGAGAAGGCCCCCCATAACAGTGCATCTTACCAGTCTTTATACGTTTCAAGATGGGTATGGCACAGCACCTCAGGATTCTATGCTTACAGGCACTTGGAAAAGGCATTTTTCTCTGGATTAGTCATGTGCTGTCTGTCATTATCAAGGTCTCATTTGATAACTCGGATGGCACTTTTCAGTCCCCTTCCAGGTAACCCTAAGCTTTAGGCTTGCTACTGGCTATTTGCATGACAGCCACAAGGAGGTTAAGGGAGGGCAGTGTATCTGGTACCCTGGGCCACGAGCTCCCTCCAAATACCTAAGTTAGGATTTCGGGGTAGAAAAGGGAGGTCAGGCTAACTAAACAGACAATGGGGAGAGGGTGGGTTGTTTTCAAAGCCAGTTCAGAATCGGGCCTTCCAGATCGGAAAATGTAATGAGAAATAAATTGTGCGGTGAAAATGCTCCGCAAAGAACGATGGAGGCATTTTGGTCCGTCTCCAAAAATTCAGGCAACGGAACTAGAAATGGTCCTCAGCTATCAAAAACAAATCATTCCAGCAGCAAGTCATGTTGCCTGTGCATGCACTGTATGTGAGAACAAGACTACCATGTTTCAGCCAGCGTTGTTTCAACTTATTTTAGAAAAGCAGCCTTTAAAAATGCTATCACAGAGTTCCTATTTTGTATATCCTGAGAGAAAGCCAAGAATACACACACAACAACTGCACAGCTCACTATGTCTTGCAAGCTAATCAAATACACTTGAATATAGCTCTTATCTTAAAGTACCTGGGTTTCCTTCCCCTAAAAAGGAAATCAATGCTGATTTTATTCCATATTTATAGAGATCCTTCTAAAGTGGATCAATGGGCTTCTAAATCTTAGATAACCAGCACTGACTTTGTCAGTAACCTTCAGCATCATACCAGTATTCACAGCTGTTCAGTTCATTTTTTCAAAACGTTGACCAACAGGTATATGTTGCGATTTATTCTAGAGAAAGCAAGAATGATAAAAACTTCATTTGATAGGATACTACAGCAGTAATTGTCCTAATTGGTCTTTGTTTCTGTCTGTCATCTATAATTATTCTCTGAATAAATTATCACATTTGACTACAGCATTTATGACCAGTGAGTTCCTTAATATGCCATTATCAAAATCTTTACAACAATACATTTACTCAGTAAGTTGAAAATCCAGCTGAAAGTAACTCAAAGGTATATTTTCTTAAAAGCTTCTAGAACTGATGAAAAGAATAAATATGTTATTCCTAAACATCATATCTTGGCCAATTATGATCTGTACAAAATTCTATTCACAAGAGAATTCACAGCATCCCAAAACGAAACCATTAACCATTCTATGCCAAATTAACCAGCCCATGCCAAATTTGATTGGACATTCAGCCCCCTCCACCCCAAAATGGGGGAGGGGAAAAAAAAAAATCACAATGTGAAAATAAAACAAAATTTTTGCCAAGAAAGTTTTAAAATTGTTTTGCCTTTCTCAAAACACAGGTTCTATTATTGATATTTATTTCTCAGCCAACCCAAAATCATAGCATTATTTGAATCATTATACGGGAAAACAGTTTTCGCTAAATAGAGCTGAGGTTATTGGTGGTGGTGGTGTTTCATGTGGACATACCAGCCCTGGGAGAGAGACATCCCACCCAACCGCTCTTCCCAGCTAACTGAGCTGTGTCAAAAACAACACAACTTTTTCAGTGTATTGTCTAACTCTGCTCCATCAGAAGTCTGCCATAGGGTTTTATTCTATTTATAAGCTGTAAGATATTTCTGCCATCTTTGAATGTTGTTACACTTCCAAAAAGTTGCTTGCAATTTTATATAAATATCTCCCACAGTTTCTACTTCAGGTGTCTAGTCTCAGTTTTCCACGTACTTCCCCCCAAATACTAGTGCTTGGCTGAATCCATCTGTGTATTTGTGGAGTGCTTTAAGACAGTTGAGAACAATTACTTTATTCCTAAAACACTGTATATACACAACAATTCATCATGTCTAAGGAGTCATTCCCTTCCTAATTCCCCATTAATGGCAAATTTATTTCAGGTTTGCATCAGGGAGAAAACAGAGGCTTTGCCTTTGGGTGGTGTGATTTAACACTGAAATAGGAAGCCAAGCATACACATTGCCTTCAAAATAAATATAATTTTACATTTGATCAGAGGATTTTAAAATCAGAGTCAGAACTTGAGGTCAGGCTGTGTTTTCATTTTTATATCTGTATCGGTGTATTGTTTATTTTGCAACAGAGCTGCTCCAAAAGCAGAAGTAAGTGACAGAAGAATCATGCCCCATTGGCACAGTTTTTCTACAAACAAAGCTCTTTAATACCCATTCTCTGAATTTCCCTACATGCTGCAGATTCTACCCAGTAAACCCTACATTTTCAAAGTCTATTCTACATTTTCTTAATTCTAATTAAACAAATCTTAATCTTGACTTTAATGGCTGCAATTATGATACTTCATTATGTTAAATGTTAGTTGCAACATAAGAATAAATTGTATAAACAGTTTAGCTGCAATTGCATGGAGTCTAACTGTACATTACTCATTAACAAGATGTGGGTAGCAGCAATTATAACATTTCCTCCTAATGTCCCTATTTATTGAGTCTCAGCAGCAAGCCCCCTTTTCACAACACACACTGATTGACGATAGCAGCTTTTGTACTTGTGAAGAACAGGCACAGTAACCTGCTGTGTGCCTGTAACTCAGATCGATGGAAGTACACATTAGCTCTTAGCCTCACAGGCCGGAGTTCCTGAAGGTCAAAATAGCCATCAGCATCACTGTAGGGTACAGAAATCATTTCACAAATTGTGAACAAAAACAACACAACTTGCTTTGCAGTTTGATTATTGTTTATAGATACAGCAAGCCAAGAATTAAAGCATAGCCTTGAGGCAGCGTAATTATTTACAGCTGAAGACTCATATCATTATTAGCGTGCTCCTAATTGCTTGAAGTTATATCAATGTTAGCTGATTTAACACATTTTTGATAAGAGGCATGGAAATTGTTTTCTCTGCATATGGAATGTTGGATCATTTCTTTATTTTTTAAGGTCTTCCCTCCTCCCTTTTCTTTCAAACTGTCCCTTGTTTGCCATTGAAAAGAGCCCCACACTCATAAATTCTCCTTTATCCTGGATGTCTGTAACTATCACTGCAGCGCTTTGTTGTGTTTCTGTGGAACCATATATTTGAATTTAGCTGGACTAAAACCATGCCAGGTTTTGGCTTTCACTAACGACAGACTTGATAATTTCACATCAATATCAACTAACTAGAGAATAAATCACACTTTGCTTTGGGTGGCACATCCTAATATCTCACTGTTCCCTACAGTACTTGAGCCGAAAGCCAGCTGAAGGAAAGCAGTACTAGTCTCCTCACAAAAGGCAATAGGGAAAATCGCATGGGCTGAAGTGGCATCTGCATCAGGCCTCACATACACCTTTTTGAAGACAGATGAGGGTTATCTACTGTAACATCACTGTATCCGGTTCCCCTGATCTACAGAAAAGACAAATTAGGTTTGCTACTAATAAACTAGAGCAACAAACTATTTGGGAACTTTTCATTTCGTCTGACCTGTGATTTCTCACTGAATTTGTTCCTCTCCTTCAAACCAGGAGAGCAGTCAAGCACTGACACAGGCAAAGCCTTGAGCCACTGCTGGCCGAGCACTGGGAGAGGCGAGTTAGTGCTGGCGAGGATGGGAAGCAGGGACCCTCCGGGAGGCAGGCGAGGGACACTGCTGACAAAAATCACAGCGTATAGGAAAGCTCCCCTCACCAGCACTGAGCGAAGGTTGAATGGGTAACTATACATGCGACATTTCTGAAGTCAGGTGCACTTGGCTTCGCAATCTTAAAAATGTTATTTCAACAGTGTACATAGTGCAGTACGGACTTTCCAAGGTAAGTCAAATACAAATAAGATCTTATTTTCCTTCTACAACTTCCTTCCCATCCTCTAATTAGAGCACTTAAGTTTTAATCTCCACGTCAGGTATTTCTACTTCTTGAGTCACACTGGCTGCCAGTCGAAAGAGGCTGTTGTTTTACAATGGGAGCCAGGGAAAAGCAGTGGGTATTGACCGTGGACCTATAGTGGTCTTCATCTCACTCTGCACAGCAGTGTGGAGACCTTGCCTGAAAGACCACCTTCCCCAGCAGGGTCAACTCAACCCAGAATGGAGAAGCAGCAGCAGGCAGAAAGAGGACCGATAGTTTTGTTTTCCTTAGCAAAGTGAAGGCTGACAAGGACAGGACTGGCATCAGGGGTGAGCAGAAGGGTACAAAATAAGATCACTTTATTTCTACCCACGTTACGTAGAGCCCTTAGCTCACAGAAGTGATCCTGCGGTACGACTGGCAGGGACGCTGAGGATCCCAAGCATTCCTCCACTTTGTACCTAAGCACAGGCTTAATTTTTTTGTGCAGAATTCAAAATAGTTAATCACATCCTTCACTGAATTTTGGCTCGGCTACCTGAAGATTCATTTAATTGGGCTAATTGTTTCATAGAAGTGTAACAAAGAGCAGGTCCAATAATTACAGACTGGGCTATTTTAAAATAACGGTCCAACTGCTGGAAGTTACAGCATCCGGCTACTGAGAGGGGTGATGCTAGCTGAACTGCATATTAGTTTCCAGCAAGGAAAATCTCCCATTTTTGTCTGTGAATGGGAAAATAAAAAAACTGCAATAGCATGTGAAACTGTCATAACAGCTTTTCACAGTTGAGACACATTAAATTACCAGCAATCAATATCCTGAGAAAAACTTAAAAGAAATAGATTTGCTAGGAAGGAATAGAGAAGTGTGCCCAATTTTAACTTGGAGCTGTAGTTTGCCCAGCGCTAAAATCTTAACAGCTGCATATATTGAAGCTGAGAGAAACAGGAAAAAAGCCCAAACCTACCGACTTCACAGGGGACTTTGCCTGGGAACAAAAGGCCGCAGCTTTTAGGAATTAACCTAATTTTGTACACACGCCATGGCATTCAGAGAAACAAAAACTGAGTGAGAAGCTTATGCAGGCCAAGTAAGAGCATGTCTTGAGGCTGCAAAAGACCAACCCTTTGCTATTCCCCTCCCATACGATTAAAAACTAAATGACTGCCTGTTGTTCCTCCCTAGGTGCTTGGTACTCTTGGCATCTTATAAATGGATCTTCTGCAACCCGGCCTGATTTCCTGAGCTGACAAATCATGGATCCTGCGATGACACATGGGTTTTCTGCTGTGTAACTCATGTGCCTAGTACTTTTTAACAGTTTTTGTTTTCTGAGTCTAGCTGGAGTCGCATGGCACTAACAGTCAAAGAGAGCTAATACAGTAAATGGAAACTGCTGTCAGTATGAACCAGATTAGTCAATCCCTATAGCACAAGTGAATTTCAGATAGCAGCTCAAGCATGACCACTATGATCACAGCCTAGTGTTTATGTATACACAGAAACAATGAAGTGGCCTGGCAATTACTGGAAATACATTCCTCAAGCTTTCAGGCTATGCCAAGCTTAAAATTGTGGTCAGCTCATGTGGGAGAAACTAGATCAACTTGGATTGCATTGCAGCAGTTGTAATTGAATTGTATACTTCGCCTTTCTATAAAACTTTCAGTGCTAAGTGCACAGCAGCTTAAATGACCGTGACATATAGCGCTTTCCGTGCCTTCAAATCTTGCAGGTACACAGCCCCGCCGCCTCTTCTAATCTCACGCACGCCCTGCCCCTCCAAAGCCACGAGGGAGCCGGACCCAAGCCCACAGCAGTCAGTGGCGGAGCCCCTGGGAGTTGCCGTGACCAGTGATGGAAAAAACACAGGTTTGCAGCAGAGTCTGGCCCTGCCCCAGTCGACCGGAGCTCTGCTGTTTCCTTCAGCTGGGCTAGGGTCGTACCCTGCAACTTCGCACAAGCAGCTGAGAGTTTGGCGCTTATAACGTCTACCTACCGCAGTGAAGTTTGCAAAATAAGGCAAGGAATCCCAGTTCTCTCTCCCTCCCCCCACCCCAACTAGCCTGATTACTCTTTCATTATTGGTTTTTTTATTAGAAGTTCTGGCCATTACAGCTCCCCTTCTCCTTATGTTAGTATTTCAAATAATTCAGCCAAATTTTAAATAGATATAGATGTATTTTTATATACGATTTATATACATATATAAAATCATTTCCTTGTCTCATGTACTGCACCGACCCACGGTCACTCTGGCTGCCGGCAATGCTAAGGCCACCACCATCCTGTCCTCAGTGCCTGGCTGGGGCCCCAAAACACCACACTCCGCTCCCCGCACCACTCACCCCCTCAGCCTTCCTCAAGATGCTCCACTACAGCCTGGCAGACAATGATCTCATGTCCACCTTGATAATATTTTAAAATTATCGACTTCTGCTGAAAATACTGACTTTTCCTTAGCTTTCCTCCTAATTTGATATGTCACAAGACTTCTGCAGAAAGTAATTTAGCTAAGCTTCAGTTCAAAAGCAAGCTTTCTGTATAAAGCAGTTTTGAACTGAATTTTTAACTCGGCACCAGTTTAGTTGGTTAAAACACCTATCTCTGCAGCTTCCCCACCTGCTATACTGAAGGAAGGAAAAAACAGACCCAAACACTTCCTTACCTCTCCCTGACAGAGCCAAGACAAAATACACGCACCAATGTTCCGGGGGGTGACAGCAGTACAGGAATGAGCCGATTATACAACTTTTTAAATAGAATTACACAACTCTGGGCTTATGTTTCCGTGACAGATGAAAAGAACTCCAACCTTTTCCATTCCTGTTTCCCAAAATTTCTAAGCTGTAGTATCTATTATGTCTAGCAGTTTACGCAGTTTCGCCTATCAAAGCGGTCTATGTTGTTTTTCTTACTTAGAATTCAGTTTTGCTTCCTAGTAGTTCAGGCAGCATCATGTGATGGCAATAGCTAGGCTGGAAAAAACAGCTATAATTTAAGCAAAAACCTGCAGCAATTGAAATCTTCTACTGTATAAAACTAATGTTCCACTCAATACCTGGCTAGGCTTCCTAAGTACTAAAGTTCATGGAGTACTAAAGAGGAGGAGGAGAACAACATACAAATTAAATATTCAACCAACAGTATTTTACTTGCTCGAGAGAAGGAGGAGAACAACATACAAATTAAATATTCAACCAACAGTATTTTACTTGCTCGAGAGAACAAGGCAACATTTACCCAGATATTTTAGGACATTCCAGTATGCTTTAGCTGGAGTAAAGCTTTCAGTTAAATAGTTCTCTTCTCTGAAGAGACATCAATATTTCTAATTACAAAGCTACGTGGGGAAGAACGTTCACATTATATACCAAAGTTGAGGTGAGTTTTACTGCGTGAAGGGAAATGATGTTTCAGAAGTTGACTTTCCCTGTACTCTATCATTTGGCCCCCAGATCAGAACAAATAAAACATTTTCACTGAAGCTGCTTCCTCTGGCCACTTTTACTTGCAGAAATTTGTTCTAAGGCATTTCCTGTCAGTGCTTCCCATCGTTCTCCAAAGTTTGCATTTTTTTAATATATATAAATTTTACTGTCCATGGCAATAAATATCACTTCTGTCATCCACAGCTATCAATATGTCGCAGAGACTGCTTTTCCATCTCATGTGGTTGTGACGAGCTTTCAAATTTGGCTGCCAGCATTCATCCTTTCTTGGCTCAAGAGCAAAGTAAATCTGCAATAGCCATTAACTATTACTTTAACCAGATCTGAGGCTCCCAGTACCCTACTGCAGCCTCTTAGCTCACTGTTGCTCAAAGAACTGCAAATGCCAAAACGATGATAACATCAAACAAAAATGATATTTTCCGAAAGGTCCAGGTGTAATTGTCAAAATCCTTTCTGTGGCACTGAACATTAATCTTGCAGGTATGAGAACAATGCTAAAGTTATAGAAAGCAACCCAGGGGTGGAACTGTATATAACGCTAGAGCGCATGCCTGATGGGACCCAGACACATATTCCAGCCCCCTGTTACAGGGAGATGCCCAGCTGCAGCCGGGACCTACGGCAGGCTGGGACTCTGGGCAGCCAGAAGACGGGTGTACACCTAAGGTGGAAACCCACATGGCCAGAGCAGAAATGCAGGCAGAGCATAGCACGTATCTTGATTTGTGCATCGGGGTGGAGGGACACAAGATTTCTTTGAAACTCTTACCTCTAAATAGTAACAAAAACATGGCTATGTAGACATTATTATAGTTACCCATTTAAGAGAAAACTTGGTTCTATATGATTAAGCAAGTGAAAGCCAAAGGAGAAATACCCCACAGTTTAAACTGTCTCTTCTTGTATGTATGCAGTAAAGCTTTATATATCTATACAATATAGACCTCTTACATTATTCAGCCAATAGTCTGTAATTAAAGATCAAAAAGGGTTCCCACAGCTGAAGATACATACAGGCACAGTATTTTGTGTGTTGCTATGGCCAAAAAGACCAGTTTCTCAATCATATTGCAGCAGAAAAGCAGTGCGCATTTGCTAGAAATATACTACAATCAGCCCAAAGTTCCTAGCTAGAAAACTAGCTCTCATTTACCCTCTCTAAAGTAAAATTAGCTTTTATACCTAATGACATGCCTTAACTCCAGTTTCACTCTAAGTTCTGGTAGAGAAGCCAGCTAGTCAAAAGTATGGGCCCCTCCGGTGACATCTATGGCTTAAGACAGCCGCTTTGAAACAGAATCAAAAATCTCCTTTCGTCTTCCTGACCAAATTTTTAACTTCCCCCATATTTTCATGCTGGTTTTACTTTGAAAAAGTATATGTCAATGTTATTTTTATCATGAGACACAGCTTTCATTTCCAGAATACAATTCGTAGGAGGACACCTAGGCAGAGTCAAGCCTGCCCGCTTGCACTGCCCAGCCTGCCACAGCAGCTGCTCTGCTTAAGAGCCGAAAACTGCATTTTCAGTCACTAGTCTTTGCAACTTTTCAGAGCTCGTGTCAGCTACTACAGCCCTTGGAAACCGGTTCCTTGGAAATCTGTGCAACGGCTGAGAAATGGAAAGGGAAAACTCCAAGCGACCATGTAAACCACACATCTGGGGCCACAGCTTGTTATTGCAGACATGGATGTGTCTCAAAATGGGCTCAGCCTCTGTCTCCATCAGCTCAAGGAACATAGGTAACCTCACCCCCACGGAGCTTATTCCAACCAGATGCTTGAATAGAAAGTAGGTAGAGACGAATGTCAGCATCTTAAGCAATGCCCAAACATGTGTTTATTCACACTGCAGACGCGTCGCCGCTGCAGTGCTGTGCCTGTCCCCGACTCTTCAAAGAAGCCTTAAGAAGTCAGCGCTTTGTGTGGTGTGGTGGAGGCAGCATTGTTCTCATTACCACTCACAGAACTCATATCCAACCATTAAATTATACGGCTTTCATCTGTTTCTTAAGGAGACGAGGCTAATGCGATCATGCTGAGTGTGTACATGCATGTGTCCATCCTTATATCTCCCAGCAACTTTTGAGCATCTGCCTGACTTTGATCACAGCTGGCAGAAGGTCAGAGACCTTGACAACACCAAGTTCCTGCAAGTCATCAGGAAAATGAGCACCTGGTCTGAGGGGAGGGAGACCTAATTATGGTCCCCAAGCAGAAAAAGTTGCAATCCCGGCTCACCCTTGGACTCCAAAGGATCCAGCATGAGTCACAACACCAGAAGAAACCAGGCTATGCCAGTCCTGCAGCTGGTGGACGCATCATGGCACAGCAGCGAGAGCCACCACGAGCCGTAGCCTTCCATGCGTACCCTGCTCCCCTGGGTCCCGCAGCTCTGCCTTCAGGAAAGGGCTTAAACAGCCCTTGGTCGATGCAGTTGCCTAGCACAGCTTCATAAAAGAGCATTTATTCCAGACAGAGAGCAACACCACAACGTTTCCCTCCTGTATCATCTCTGCAAGGTAGGACTTCTCTGCTGACCTCAACATGCAAGACGAAGCATTGAGGGTTCACACCATATCTCTCACAGACCACGAGGAAACCTGACCTTACAGAAATCAACAGGAGCTTCTGTTTCAGAAGAAAACAGAGTTGTAAAAGGCACACGTGTTGGGGAGGAACTAATACAAAAGATGACGGGGGGAGGGAATTTAACAGGATACTTTCTTGCAGACTTTACTCAAAGAAGGAAAAAGAACACCTTTCCCTGAAATGAGCTACAAAGATAATTTTAAAAAATAACATTGCAGCTCCTCTGGATCCAAACTTCTAAATTGACACTGTAAATAGATTTAAATTAGGGGGTTTTTTTATGCTATTCCCTGACTGGATGCATGGTGAGCTGGGAGGTCATCCCATACACACACTGTGATCCCACAAATACTGCAGAGTCTCTTGAAGTCCTCTTCCTGGTCTTAGAGTTGCATCCTGCTTCCATACGAATCGAGAGCAGAAGACCAACAGGTGTGGAAGTTGTCTTCCTTCAAGTATTTTCTTGTTATTCAGCTTCAGAGGACCTATGCATCAGAATTAACCTTGCTGAATAAAATATCACTCTGGAAATGCTTTGTTTATGAACGTAAATGTATGTGCATGTATACGCATGTGTGTACATACAGACACTAAACATAGTGTCTCAACACAATAAAAATGGCCACTTGTTACACCTTTGTATGCCATGCATAGTGGCATTCTCACAGTTGCCAGAAAATTACCTCTTTGACATACAAATTACAGAGGTAAACTTCAGCTCTTTTTAATAAAACACAGTGAATGCTGCTTCTGGCAAGTACACTACAAAAGCTAATATTTAAACAACAGTAGTAATAAAAGGTATTAGTCCTATGCTGTGGAAAAGATTTACATTAAGATAAAAGTTCTTTTTCTCTCTCTCTCTCTTTTTTTCCTTTCTTTCTTTCTTCAGGAAAACATGTGGTTTAAGGCAACCACTCACACCGGTAGTGGCTACATTCTGTTTGGTGGCCTGCATAACTGCTGCTTGGGCACATGAATCTAAGTCCCAGCACAAATCGGATGACTTTAATCCCTCCAGGCTGCCCTAGCTCTTGCCCCCCCTACCTTTTTTTTTTTTAAAATCATCTTATTAATGCACCATAAAGGCAAGTATCATGTCACCCTGTCCCTCCATCACTTCAGCTGTAAACTCTGTTTCATTTAGGCATTGAACTGAAAATTTTCTTCACTGGTTTAAAAGCTAATTTTAAAATCATTTTACCTATACATTTCTCTCTTTTTTTTTTTAAACTTTATACATAAAATATTTAAAATTATTTAATTTATTCAACAAAATACTAAAAGTTAAAAAAATATTTTTGGTCACTATCTATACAAGTCCTTACAAAAGTGTTTCAAAGAAACACTTGACAAGCCAGGGCACCTTAGAGAATAGTTGCCAGCAGGCCCCAAATCTGGATGCCAGCCACACTCCCTGCGAATGTACTGTTGGGGTGCTGGTATTTCCCTGTGCAACTGGTGCATCTTTCTAATTTTAGCATCTCAAGGCCTAATCCAAGGGATTTCAAACCATTGGTGTTCATTCCACCAGTTGCAAAAAAAGAGCTGTTCATATCTTTAGTACAAGGCATATCTCTCAAATATCACACATACACCAAAGAACATCACTTTTGGAACTACCTCCATAATACATACCAGATAAATCAGCAAGGTTAAGTCCTTTAGCATAAACTTATTTGTGAATAACATTTTGAAATGCTTTGCAAAGGGCCAGGCTTGAATTTTAATTATTCAATATAATTTTTTTATAATTATCCATTCTTTAAAAGTACTCATCACCAATCTCTTTGGGTTGCCTCTACACAACTTATATGGGAAATTATTAATGCTCCTGAAATACCCCGCAGTAACTAACAACTGAAAGGCCCTTTCCAAGCATGGGCGTGATGACAGGGCAGCACTGATGCAGACTCCGTGCGAGAGTGAAAGGCGTAAAGATCCATTCCTTGCACCGCACCCAGCAACAGCGTACGCAGGACTCGGGTCTCGTAGTCCACCTGGCACAACGCTTTCCTCAACATGCATCATGTACAGCTATGCAATATTTGGCATGGGCTTGTGCATTGTCCAGACCCTGCCCTGTTTTTCCTTGTTTGGTTTCATGTGTTTGATTATCAGGTTACCATGACTACTGTCTTATTTGGATTAAGTGCTACATTACCATTAAAAACAAGAGCCATCATAAAAAAGTTGACTTCTTTGGAGCTGGTCAGATGAGAAAATAAATGGAAGGAAGTGATCCATCTTGCTTAAAAAAAATTAAGAAATACAAAGGTGAAGGGCAGAAGAACTTACTCCATCAGATAGGTTTCAACGGGCATTTTAAGTCAGAAATTTATTCAATATACCAGCAAAAGTGGTGCGCTTTTAATTTTTTTTCTCTGCTTTTATTTGTAAGTTGCTAAATTAGTAGAAAGTGCCTATATGTGTGCATGTGGGCTTATTCATCAGTGTGATGTGCCATAAACTGAGGAAACCAAAATCTTCACTTCCCTTCTGCTCTAGTGAAACCACAGTATTGAAGTCATAGCCAACATGCCTGACCTCCCAGGTAACATTAAATTGACTGAAGACAGACTAAAATTCCCTTGCCATGCTATTATCTCTCTCTATTTAAGTTCATATGAAGCCCTGTAATTAAAAACAGCTTTTAAATTCCAATGAAAGCAAAAGGTTTTAGATTGTCTGGTAGAAATGAAATAACAAACAAACAAAAAGAAAAGTAATTCTTGGAACATGCAAGGATTAAAGTGCTCTTTAAAAAAATTAAAAAAGGTGGCAATTTTTGCCAACAGCAACCAGACTGGCTGCTGCTAACATCAGAAGGCTTCCAGTGATATGGGCTACAGAGCAAGCAAGGCAGATGAAGACAAACATGACAGCTTGGAGAGATACCAGAATACTTTCACTTTGCGGAACAGTCTTTTTTAAGAGATTCGAAGTTACTATCTTTTAACTTTGCTGACTCTTGTGGGAAAGCATGTAGGAGGGGAAAGCTACCCAGACTGCTGTTTTGGGGTGAGTGGTGGGCATGCCTACCCTACCTACACCAGAACTGGACCCACACGACTCGGGAAGGCAAGGTGTCCTCACTTCACTTCATAGCTGAGAATACAAGCTCTTCACATCGCAACCTCCCCGCCAAAGCCTAATTCACACCAAGCAGGAGTGAACAGCAAGGGTGAATTCGTCTTCTGGATTCTATTTTATTGTTCTATTCCTCTGTGTCCAAGCAGAGCCAAAGCAGCTACACCAACACATGACTTCTATTATGTTCAAGGGATTGCTACCACAGCTACGTGAACCGTGGGGTAAGATAAAATGGCATATTCCCCTTCTGGTGAATATTTCCAGCTTAATATTAATGGAAGCTCCAGCCAAAGATAAGAGATGCATCCTTGCAACTACTGGGACTACTGGATTTTCTCCTCCACGTTCATTTGGTGGTTTTGAATTAAATCAAATCAGAGCGCTGAGAACGAGTGTTGTCCCAAAATAGCACAGTTCAGTCTCGTTGCAGGGAAATTGTGGTCTCCAATTTCTGCTGCGGACACAGCCTCTAACTCGGGGGTGCCAGGCCGAAGTCTCCAGGCACAATTTCGTCAAAACCTCTTCAAGTCAAGACAAAAGTAAAGCCATGAATACTCCTTATTGCATGCGTCTCTGTTGAATAGCTTGGTATTGCCCTATTCCCTATGACAATGGAGTTAAGGGAATGAAACATGTTGTTTGGAAACAGCAAAAAGCTGTCAGCAGTAACCACTGTCAATACTCATGCTGGGCTAAGCTTGGTACTCCTGCTTGTCATTTATTTATTTACTTATAAAAAACCATGTTTGATATAAAGCGCTTCTGTATGCAAGCAACAATGCCAAACTAATAAGCCAGTGATTAATTTTGTTCTTGTCCTAGGTTTGTTTTCTTCTTAATAATCTACATAAATACATTAGAGAAAACATTCATTTGCCTAGACTTTATGTGGTATGAAGCAAACCCAGAAGCATTTTGCAAAGGCAGCTAGTTGTCACAGAAGAACTGGGCGGGTGAAGAAAAAAAGACAGACAAGAAAACATCTTTAGAGAGCTGCATGCAAGCTGTAGAAAGGTACAAGAGACATTACATTAAAAAAAAAAAAACACAAAGAAGTTGTTCAGCACTTTTAAAGATGCTGCCAATCTAAGAAATGATCTTGCAGACTTCAGTCACGGTTACCACAGATGGCAAGAAATAACCAGATGGGGAAAAGTAAAAAGAAAAGCCAGAAATAATTTTAGAGAGAAGAATAAATAAAAAGATTTTAATGGAGGTCTTCACTGGTCACTTTGTGTAGACAGTGGTATTTAAGTATTTAAATACTTTATTAACTGTATGTTTTTCCTTTAACAGCCAGCAAAAGGCCTAACTTGTATAGAGAAATCTGATACTTGTCACAGAGACTTTGTTTTTATTTCTGTGCCTGGACTGTAGCAGAATAGTGCTGGTAGCAAGTTTTCTCAGATTGTTTTTGGTGCCACCAACTGCCTTGTTCTGAAACAGTAAAGGGCACGCTCCTTCCCCAGAGCACAGAGGAAAGGCACTCGCAGAGTACAAGAGGGCTGTTAATGCTGTACAATGAGTCAAGGTCACTCCAGATCTCAGAATATTTCTCATGGTAGCTGTTTTACAGACAAAGGAGAGGAGAACTCACTTTGCCAAATTAAATCCTCCCTCATAAAAATTCTTCAAACTATAGCAAAGCTTGAGAAACAGAGAACATCGTCATGTTCCATCTCCCTTCGGGGCAGTAGCAGCAGAGGACCCACTCCCGCTTTCTTTGCATGCCCTCAGTTATTGCCAACTCCAGCAGCAGCTTGGGTCATGCAAAGAATACAGAAATAGAAAGAGAAAATGGTCATGTTCCCCATGCTGGATGGTGGGAGATAAACAGTCCCCTAGCAAGAGTTGGGAGCAATAGCATCGTTTGCAAGAGGCGCAACCCCAATGCATTTTTTTAAAAATTTTTAAAAAAATTACCTATAAGACATTTATATTCTATTATACTCGTGTGTATTCTATTGTACAATAGAAAAAATATTGTGTATTTCATTTCTTGCCACATAGTATTGGAAAACTATTTTAAAAATGCTTTGAAGAACACTCCAAAATGTTGCTGGTATTGTTTTCATAATTCCAACTTAGCAGGCTACAGAGAAGAAAATGTTAATGAATTAATTAGAGAAACTTCTAAAAAAAAAAATGCCCTACAAGTACTTTTTCTGAAAATTATATAAACAACGTCAGCCCATCCACCCAGGTATTTGTATGGCCACCTAGGCCATGCTTCCCATTTAAGAAATTAGATCCACAAAAGCGAGGTGTCTAAATCTTTGTAGCCTTTAAGAAAAATACCATGGTTAGTGATGAGCAAACTTATTTATTGTATTTTACGCTGCGCACGTGAATTAGTGTGTGAGATGCTGGCAAGAAAGAGAGCCAAATTCAAAGCCAAGACCTTTACATTTGATACTAGGCGCGCTGAAAGGCATGGGGACATCTTACCCTTCAAGAAAGATGGTGTAACAGCCCAGCACCACCTCCTGCCCTAGGAGTCTTTCTTTACTGCTTCACAGTTTCTGGTTGCAGTGAAGCATAACCAGCGCTGGTAGGAAGTCACTGCCAAGGTTATCTCTGGTAACTAAATCCAGCCTTTATGTGGTTTTAACAGACAATTTGAGATGGAGACAGACAATTTCTTCAAGGGAGAGCCAAATAGCTGACTTCCAGGGTGATGTAATCCTGGAAGGTCATTGCAAAGTAAATACGTAACTGCCACAGTCTTTATTGTTGGGGTTTTTTTAGTTTCTTCCTCCCTCTAGAACACAGGAAATAGGAGTGGAAGTCTTCAAGCACACAGAGACCAAAGCAAAGCCTGATACCTCCAGGTATACTGATACCCAAAACAAACAAGAGAAGAGAGCTAAGAATCTTCCCTTCCAAATAACATGACATTTCCAGCTCTCACTCATTACTGACACAGGGATGACTCTGCTATCACACTCCTGATTCATCATCCTAAAGACCACGTAATTTGGACAAGGGAATTCCAAATATGGAAGAAAGGACCTGCCTTCTCTTGATTGCAGTTTGTTTTTTTAAGATCCTCTTTTAAATGCCCTAGAAAATGATTGATACGCAGAATTCAAGCGAGTTGGTCCACTGTAGATTACAAATGCAAATTACTACTGGGGTAAGTACACTAATGTGCATGTCTAACCCTTGAGATGACTAATATTTTCAACTTCTTCACAACTTTGAGTGAATATCATGATGTTGGGAGCTAAAGGGCCAAAGCTTCTCAGGAAACTCTCAAAGAAGCGGGATTCCTCATTAAATTTAAAAACAAGAGGCATGCCTGGTAGTTACACTCACTCTTTTTAACCCGACTGAAGGGTCCTGTAATCATCTAGAAACAGCAGCCTGCAAAAAAGCAGGATCCGTTTGCCGAGCAGCTGCAGCTTTGAGTTTGTGGTGCTGGTGGCAAGCACAGCAGAAAAAGCATGAGAAGGGTCTCAACTCAGGCCACCAGTGGCCATCCTGGTTTCTCAGAGCAGATCAGATGCACAAAAGCCTTCCTTGGCCCTCAGTGCAAATGCAACCAGAGAAAGCCCTTGCAGCTGGGCTGCATGGGGACCATCAGCAGTCACGTTTGCCCTCACCCCACTTCCCAGTGTGGAGCAACAGTCATAAAGAGGGTGGTGGGAAGTCACCCTGCAAGGGCACTAGGTCCAAGTGCTTTGAGATGTCCTAACTCACCCACAGTTGAGCATGAAGAGCTGCACTGTAGAAATACAGATGAAGCGGGTTTTTCAAGCTAGAATGGCAAACCAGGTAGCAACGCTTGCTCTTTCCATGGGTTTGTACCGTGTTTCTGCTGTAATTTGGGTAAACACAGCCAATATACACAGTAGCTGTTAAAGGAGTTCTATGAATTAATGTTACTCGAATTTTTACCAGTTCCCCTGAAACCTTCAAGAATCTATAAAAAAATTTTAAGTCTTTCCTTGGCTTTCTTTTTTCCCCATTTTAACTTATGATCTTTACAGTCTGTACTAAATAATCAATATTAGTTAAAATCTTCAATTCTCTCTAGAGGACAGTGCCCTCCAGGTTTTATAATAAAATATCATGATGTTCAACCAGCCTTGTATATCATATATATATTGTAAAATAAACATCTGAGGGCAGCCATGATTGAATCTCAACTCCATAGAGCCAAGAATTTTCCACTGCCTTTTAGAAAGCAGACAATATTTATTCCTTCCTAAAGTTTGTGCCTTGTGAATAACATTTCTTTCACGCATCCTTCCCAGGATTACACTGCATTCTTTGCTAGCCCTCCATGCTTCCTTATCTCAGTTTGCATGAAATGCAATCATTCAAAATAGCAAACTTAACTTAATTGCCGTAGACAAGTGTTAATAGATTTTAATAATGCTTTATTAGAATTTATGCAAATTGGACTGCACTGAAAATCTGAATAAAATCCTAGCTTTAGCAGCCATTTTTCCCCCTATGTTGTCTTTAAACACAGAGCAGGAAGAGGAAGCTTTAATTAGTAATTTCTGATGGAATCTGCTGATGAAGATGCTCTTCTTATGAATAGCTATAGGTGTCAGAGATTATCTTTAAAACTGTGAGTTTCACGATTCATTAATTAGCATTGAGGGCTTTTCCCAGGGGGTGATTTAATACTAATACCAGCCGACAGATTTTTTTTTTACATTAGGATTTTTATCTCTATAAAAGTGTAGATGATGTCACAGAACAGTATTATGTTGATTCCACTTTAGAGTATTCAGCTGACCCATATTTTAGTACATAAACAGCTAAAAATCACACAATTACAGAGAAGGAGAAAAGTAATGTACGAGTGAAGATTTTTTAAAAACTAATAGGGAAACAATCCAAAATAATCTATTCTAATAAGTAAATCAGTTGAAGTTATAATATAAAAGCTATTCAAGACTAATAACTGTTGCTTTATTCTTTGTTTCCTTTTGTTGTTGCTTTTCCTTGAGGACAAAAAAAATCTTACAATGTATGGAAGGTTTCTGTCTGCAAGATAACTTGTTGATATCAGTGGGAGAAGCACACATATCAAAAACCGCAGATGACCTCCATATATGCATATATTTTTAAACTCATGAAAGAATATGTGCTATAACTAGATAATAGAAAGGAGCACAGTGATGGAACTACTTTTAGTTTTGCCATTATTAATTAATACCAGTGGGCAAATATTTCAAAAAATTCTTCCTTTTATGCCCACCCATCTTCATAACTGCTGTAATTTGCACACCAAGGAGTATATAAACGCACCATAGTTAGGGAATCCTGACAGGGCAGAGTTCCTTTGGAAACATTGCTTCTTCACATTACTGACAAAGCTCTCCTATTTATTTCTTCCTGAATCCATAAAAAAAAAAACACAAGAAACCCTAATACCATAATGAGCCAAAGTGATATAGTATTACTTCAGGTCTTAGAAACAGCCAACCAAAATATTTTCTGTTGACAAGCTCCACTGAACAGCACAGGAGCCAAGCATTGCATCACATATGCCAGATAACACTTCCTCTTGTACTATACTGGGTTTAGGAAGATCTGCCAGCAGAGTATTAATAGTTGCCCCATCTAAAGATAAGGAGATCGAATTACCAAAATCTTACTGTGATTTACTCAAAAGGAGCGAGAGCCTGGCTGTGTTTAACTTGGTGGCAAAACTTCAACAGAAGGAGGATTCTACCCACATACTCACTAAAGCAGCTCAAATCCTTCCTCTTCCAGTCCTTATTGCTCGCCATAAAGCAATTACTAGGAATGAAACCAGCCTTTCCCTATGAACACAGTACAAATCAATAGAAGTTTAAAATTTGCATACAAGATAAACAAAGATCATTTGTAGCAGATATACAGTGCTGTGACACACAGCAGCTGTAATTCAGAATGTTAGAGTATTTAAAATAAAAACAAATAGAAACCCATCCTACCACAAGCAAAGCTGAAGAGCAAACCTGGAGTTTGATTTTAATTTAAAATGGAGTGAGCTCATTTTTGAGAGAACGCTAATTTTAATCATTTTAAAGGAGGTATGAAAGAGCACAAAGGAGCATGAGATTTACCACTGAAACTATGCAGATACCTAGCATTTCTCTCTGCTTTTAAAAGTCTCCACCCACATACCTCACCTAAGATTTACTGGCTCTTTCTGAGCCATCTGAAGTAGCCCTGCCACTGCAGCCAGACCGTCTGTAGGGTGTGAGCGAGGCGCGCATCTTGGAAGGAGAGTTGATCTCTTTTACGAGTGCAAAACGATAGGCTGTCACTCAAATTAAGTCCCATAGAGCCAGGGACACCGGAGCTCTGGGACAAGCGGAGGCTGCTTCTCTTGAAGACGGTAAAGCTGTACCGGTGACACATGCGATTCAGTTGCTTTGAGGGTTCTTTGATTGCATGTAAGCTGACAACACGTAAAGCTAAAAATAAAAAAATATAGGTTTTTCAAATGGAAATGATGACTAACCCTTAATGATAATTAAGGCCAGACATTCTCAAAGACCTTTTTTCACCTACAAATGAAACTAATTACTAGGATTTCTTGCTCATAGTTTGCTGTGTTGCAGAACAGCAGCAGCTGGGCTGTCTTTTTTTATTTACTCTTGAAGGGCTTTCAATAAATCTGTTTCAAATTTTGTTAACCCTACTCAACCTCCACACCCTCCCCTTTCTACTCCCCCCCACCCCCAGTACTCATTCACGAGTTACAGCTGAGTAGAGTGATTTATAATAGCGCAATGAAGTGCAAAACATGCTCTGGCAAAGGAGCAAATTCCTCCGCCTTTCCTCAGATACCATCAGGTGTAACTGCAAATTCTGCCATACCCTTAGCGCTGAGAGAGGAGATAAACAAGACAGTGACTTTTCCTCCACAAACTTGTCTGATGGAGTAGGACGCAATAGAATTACACCCTCCTCCCCCAGTACTAGCCCCGTCATGCCCAGCCGTAACACATAAAGGGAGGAGGTCAGCTAATCCCTGGGCTTCTTTGAAATCCTCTTGGATACGTGCAAAGGGATAGGGAGAAAGCCTCTTACCCTAAGTTCAGGTTACATTTTGCAACTAAGAAATGCTGAGTAGGAAGTGGTCTATGGACCAAGTTCTCCAAATCAGAGTGAGCATACGAAATAGAAGCGGTGAGCTATGGTAGCCTCAAACTACCCAACGTAGATGCATCTAGTTTATGGTCTAAAGCTCCCCCCATGCAATATTGGCATGCGGTAACTATCTGGACTGAAATAAAGTCATCACGTAGGACGACAAACACCGCTCTGCAGGGTGTATGATTTTACTGCACGTCTGATATTTCGTTTTATTTTGTGTCTTGACTCCTGAAGCTAGGTCAAATTCCCAGCTTTCCTCAAATGGAAATAAGCTTTGAATTCAACTAGTTTTGAAGAATATTTTGTAAATGGGAACCACGACTACAAAAAAAATGACAACTAATTGCTGTTAACCTCTGTCACAGCAGTACTGAAGTATATAGCTGTTCCCACAGTAGACAGCACAGTTTGAGTATTTTAGCCACACAAAGACTTAAAGGAAATATTAGATTGCAAAGGAAATTGGTCAGCCTTTCTGGTTGGGAATAAATCAGAGACGATGTTGGTATAGTTAGTGTTATGTTACATAAGAGCGGGCTGTGTTAAGAAATATGGGTTTACTATTGGAAATAATTTGTTTTTCTTTGTTTGCTTTTTTAATACAGAGCCACAAGTCTCATTTTCTGTTAGGTCTATGTGGGGCAGTGAAGGGCAGTTTCGAAGGTAAGTTTTGAAAAGCAGTTTGAAGGGAAGCATCTGCAGCGATTCGGAAATTCTCCCAAAGAAGGATCCACAGCATAGAGAGGTTGCACTAGACCTAAAGATGTCAACCCTAGCTTTTATCAACATCTAAAAAACCGCAGAGTTTGCCTACTATTGGCAATAAGGGATGAGGCAGAAACTGCTTCCATCAGCACATCTGAACACAAATTGTCATGTTCACTTGAAATGAAGCTGAACACATTTTTCTTTTAACTGGGTGGTCAGTCATTTGTGTATTTTATTTTATTTATCATTAACTTGTTAAATAAAAGGGAATCGAGAAAACCTTGCCTTGGTTCTTGATGAGGTATTTCATCAACTCATAGCAAAATAGAGGAAAGTTTTCCAGAAATAGTCAGTAAAATCTCAGGATACTCAGGTGACTGGAAAATGGGGAAAATCTTTTAAGTGACACAAAAAAAATAGAAGGGCTTTTTTAATCTTGCAGACTTTTTCTAAACCCTTTTTGACCACTTCTGGAGGTATTTGCTGTTCAAAAAGTCACTTTTCAGTCATCAATGTCTCCCTTACAGTAACTTCAATTAAAACCAAGAAAAACAATACACAATCAGAACATCCTGGCAGGGCTGCCTGGGCCATTATCATGAGTTTCACTTCTATTTTCATATTACTTGTGTCACAGCATATTTGCAATAGCACTCAACAATGGCCCTTCGAGGATGACAGAACCCTGCTAAAAACTCTATAGCATTATTGCATGCACCCATTCTTGCGAAGCAAGCTTTAGCCCTTACGTATTTAAAGTTATCTTGCATCTTGATCAGCTCAGGAAAATACACCAAGAGAAAAAGTCATTGTAAAGCAGATCTTTCAACATGTTCCTGAAATGCCACCCATGTTTTCACTATTAGGATGGTATTTTTACAGCATGGTCTTCAGCCAAGATGGTGCTAGAGCCCTTCATAAACTCAAGCCCTGACCTAACACATGGCTTCAGAGGACCTGGGCTCTGCTTGGAGACACAAGCACTTGGGGCTCCACACATGCAGAAGAGCCTGTGTCCACAAGCAGCAGTCTCAGAGTCAGAGACCTGCACCGATCAACAGTGGTAAAAAGGTTCACCTCTGCATCACCCAAACACACAGCAACATAGCTCAGCAGCATCTCAGTAAAACCCAGGTAGCGCATTTGTGCTGACTTTAAAAGGGTAGTTTATTCTCTGGGAAGTAACTCCATTATATATATTAAAAAAAATTTAAAAAAAAGACTGCTGCATAGGTCTGCTCTGTGGCTCAGGCATTATAGCTTTTTCTTCACCTCTGCAGAGCCAGCACAAATAAGAGGGGACAAGCTGGAGTGTAACCCAGTCGTGCGCTGCCAACACAAGCTCTTCCTGGCTCACAGGAAAACAACAAGAGAGAAAGAAAGGAACAAAACCCAGGAAAAAAAACAAAGTGATGCAACCGCTCACCACCTGCCGACCGACACCCAGCCCGTCCCCAAACAGCGATCGCTGCCCCCCCGGCCAGCTCCCCCAGTTTATATACTGGGCATGACGTCATATGGTATGGAATAGCCCTTTGGCCAGTTTGGATCAACTGTCCTGGCTATGCCCCCTCCCAGCTTCTCCTGCACCTGGCAGAGTCAGGTGTCACTGTTGACTAGTGTCAACACTACTTAGCAACAACTAAAACATCAGTGTGTTATCAATATTATCTCATACTAAAATCCAAAACACAGCACTATACCAGCTACTGGGAAGACAATTAAGTCCATCCCAGCCAAAAACCAGGACACAGCCCCTTGTCCCCATACAAGCACACTTAAGGATAGGGCAACAGCAGCACCATCAGGAAAAAGGGAGGCCTTATGAAAAGCAAAGCTATGAAAGATGGTGTGAAACTTGCCTGACACTTGGAAGTACAGCTGTGTTTCCATAGTAGGAAACAGCAACTTGGCTTTTCTGCCCACTCACAAGAGGTGCAAAGCAGTTGTTCTATTAATGTGAGTGATGTTCCTCATGATTTTCACTGGCTTAGGTGAGAGGCACTCAGATCGAAGGTCTCTTCATTAAAAAACATGAGCACACATGAGCACAAGCTGCAAATGAGGCACGCTCAGCAACCAGGAGCGTTTATCATTCTTACCTTAAGGCTTACGAAAGTCTAAGTGAAAAATGCCTAGAAGATACCAGTCATTCAGCATGAATGGCCAGTCAGAAATAAGCTTTTCTTTTTTTATTCCTCCTTTGCATCTGAGCAAAACACTGGTGTACTGACACATGGCCAACATGTACACCCCTTTAAGACAAACTATAAAATGCTCTGTGATCCATAACGAGTACTGAGCCTCTTGCCCCTTCTCCCTCCCTGCAACATATATCTGCACAAACTACAACAATGGGACCCCCGGAGATAAAGCAAAGTTTCTCAGCTTTGTAGGTGAGAGAGAAAAAGGAGTTTGCTGCCACATTCAAAGAGCCAGTTGCAACCACCAGCCTGAATCGTTTCCCCACTTGTTGATGAAGCAATGTTTTACACGGGTGAGATGCAGAATTCCTTATGAAAAATAATTTAAATACCACACCCCGAAATGCAGTTTGAGTGTTTTATCCTGTCTTTATCCGTGAGCAAAGGAAACACTTATTTCCCTTCCAACCACCATGTCTACCTTGTTGTCAAACAACAGCCCCCAACCGACAACCTCAGGACCAAATATGTTTCCTGTACCAACACTTTGATCTCCAATTGCAACTAACCCAGAAGGGTAATAGTTACATCTGAGGTCACCAGGAGGTCTCGACCTCAGTTATATCACCCTTCTCCAAAGAAACTTCCACTTTAATCATCAACTTCCGGGTAATCTATTAGTAACTGACATAAATCATACATTAAAATAGGCTGAAGCTTTGTCACAAGAGCTAGAGGATGATGCATTAAGCTCTTCCTCCCCCTCCCCAAACAAACACTGGATTCTAACTTTTAAAAAATAAAAATAATCAAAAGATTTAATCAAGGATGTGTCTTATACTTTCAATTCCTGTATGTATTTGTTCTTCTTGAAAATAGGCAGGAGACAGAAAGGAGGGGAAGAGTAACCAAAGACAGCACTGTCCTGTGATGTTATGAATTCTGTTCAGTGTGATAAGTCAACGTGTCAAAAAGCACATTTGCGCCTTCTTTCACCCATGCTTTCTCCCTACCACCATTCCAAAGATGCACAAAATTGAAGACTGAAATGGTTCAGGAAAAAAAAAAAATTGTGAGACTTGGCACATGTAAATTTTGCTGCCTGACTTCACCATCGCTGATTACAGCTGACGGAGAGTTAATAAAAGAGCAAAGCTGGCTGTCAGAGCAGATTAGCGTGTGCAAAGGACAAGACAAAAGAATAATGCCGTCATTATTATTTATGGTCATTAACTGGGTTGAGTTCACTTCTACAGTACCCTACCTGAGCAGTAAAAATGATCATCTAAACATGAAATACTACATTTAGAGTTAAAACACTATAATTTTGTCTGCATGTTGGCTTGATCTCTTTTATACGAGGTATTTAATCCCAGAATTAGCCAGAGCGGGTAACACAGATTTAGCTAATGCAAGTAAGAAACCCATCAGATTCTTGACCTTACAAAGAACAGTGTTTTTCTAATGGGGGAAGCAGATAAAAGCTCACTGCCTCCTTGTCAAGACTTATTGAAAGAGAGGCACTGTGGGAGGGATGGGGGAAAGCTGCGGTGGAATGCAATGGAGGTAGAAAATCTAACTCAAGAGAGGAAAGGGCATATGAGGAGCCGTAAAAGTGGGGAGTAAAGCAGGATTCTGCGTGGGAGAATCCAGTGGCAGGGACCTGAGAAAGGGTGAGACGATGGAGATTGCTCAAAGCAACTGCTTTGAGCAACAGATGAATTCCAAGTGCAGAACACAGATGGTGGAGGTGGCAGTCTGGCTGGAAGAGGGGACGAGGGACACTGGAGGACAGGAGGAACATCAGAGGAGCAGAAGTATAAAGCCTGGGGGAGAACACAGTGGCACATCTCACAGAAAGCACCATTGAGAGGCATCATGAGAAAACATACACTTCTGGAGCCTGTATCCGGAGGAAAGTGAGACAGTGTCAGATGCGACAAGCTTAGCAGCTGTTCTGTGTATATATGCTCAGAGTAACTGTGGGAAGTCTTAACTGCAGGTCAGAAAGCACAGCTTTCCTGACCTGGCATTCCAGGAGCATTCAAAATCCCCTATAGCACTGAAAACTGCATCAGCCTTGCTGTCTGTCCTGCTGCCTCTCCCTATCTCATTTGTTCCTTTTTATTTTTTCCAAATAAGGTTCCAGGGCTTTTCTTTTACAAGACTTGAGCTGAAAACACCAGCAAACTCTTTTTTTGTCCGTGTCTGGCAGGGCGATTCATTTGGCCATGGCTTACTGTCAGCAAGAAGGTCCATGAGACATAAGCAGACTGTGGGCCACAGGATAGGACATCCTTTTGCGAACACCTTGAAACCCCTTCTCATCACAGGGCAGACTGGTGTCCACCCTGTAACTGCAGTCACTGTCGCTTGATTTTAGTCATGTGAGATATACTTCATGGGACAAGGATGGGTCAGGGTACAACTCATCCACTGATGACCCCTAATTTTTAGTCTATGTTTAAATAGAGTTATTAAATAAAAGCCCAGAACAATGGTTCAGAGGGAGAAAAGTTCTTTAGGGGATCCTGATGCACAGTCTAGCCTTACTATACATATCACTACATTTGAATTCAGAGATGGCCTATTTTCTGCTTATCCTTGAAGAAAATTATTTTTGTCTGTTTTTTAAATAGAGAAAACGTGGGTTTTGACACTCATTGCAATATTGCAATTTGTTATACCTGAACAGAGAAACTGAAGTTGCTGATAAATACAGTTACATCTTCACAGGAGTCCTCAATGCCAGACCCCTGTGTTTGTCTGCTCGTTCATTCATTTCCAACAGAATGAACTGTTGGTTTAGACCTAGAAGGACCGCATGGCTCTGCCCGTGTGACATTGTCTTTCTGTGCAGCTGTAGTCGAGCAGTCAGATTCAAACTACGTTCTCCTCGATGCCAGACAGGGAGATGCCATCTTATCTTCAGCAATAGGCTCTAGATTTTGAGATAGCATCCTTCTAGGTGGATTCTGAGTGGAAGAATGAAGAGAGAACTTCATTTTTCACGTAAGCAGACTTTTTCCCCCCACTTTTCTTACACCTTCAGCCTTTGGGATAAAGAAATCATTTGCTTTGGCAGATTTAGTTTGGATGATATTTCTGTGCTAGTGACTAAGCAGGTTATAATCATAATATATTTTACATTCTTAGCTCAGGTGTCAAGAGCCCAGCACCAGCATATTTTCTTTCAGCATAATTCTAAACAACGACACCATAAATTAGCATCCCTCATACTACAGTGTGAAATGTGATGGAGTTACAGAAGCCTAGCCAGTGACAGAGAAAGCTCGGTGGTGGCATTCATCGCCACACCAGGAGCAACACAGGGAGACACCAAAACACTGCAAAATACCAATACCTGCAATACTCATTCCCACAGACTGCCTCCTCACAGAATAGCTAAGATGACAAGACAGCTGTGGAGCATCCTTCACAAAGGATGAGGCAATTTCATTCTTTGGCAAAAGCACCTCAGAAGAATAGAACAGGTAGCTCCAAGTAGTGCAGAGATACTCTTATGAGAGATGTTCAAACTGAAACCTGGATTCTTATATTCTTCCCTACCTATTTTCATAAGGTTAGGACAAATGTAAGCATCTTTACCTACTTTGGCAGTTTTGATTCAGAATAACATGTAAAACCTGAAGAGCAATGCATCATACTTAAAATTCAGGTTTTTAGATCCAAAAGCGTTACAAGAGCAAACCTTAGTATACTGCTGATATCAACTACCAAACCTAACTCTGGTCCAGTCCTTTATTCCCATACAGCATTGGCCCTACTTCCTACACTGAACCCCAGAGGTCACCACAAGGTTTCCTCAGGTCACCTAAGGATGATGCCAATGAAGGAAATATTCAGATACGTCTTCAGATACACTGGATAATCTGCCTAAACAATTTGTTCCTGGCCCTGCAAACTGAAGGAAGTTGTTTTGCAGTTTCATATATCTAAATAGCTTTGCAAATCTGACAATAGATGATGATGGCACATGCAAACCTGTGAACAGGACTTTCACATTTTCTTGATGTCTTACAAGTGTAATTTAGCAAGCCAAACAGAAGACTGAATGTATTAAGAAGTCATTTTTCATAATCTTACTGCAACTTTTGCTGAGTTTCTTGGTGAAATTTGCCAGTTTCCAATGCACATCTACTGCCAAGGAAACAAACTGGAAGGGCCAAGAGACAATCCTTTTTATAGATAAAATGTGTCCTTATAAAGTGGGACAGTACCTTATAAAAAAAGCTTGGCAACACATTATTCAAAGGCAGTTAAAGGCCATTGAACATGATTTGGGCAGACCGGTGATGGCATTCTAAGCTCTTTCTGAAAGAAACGATATGCCCAGGGGACTTAAATATATGTATGGCCAAGCACATATTATGAGACACTTTTGCATAAACAGTATGCTACAAAGTGTGAATTCAGTGCTAGTATTATGTAGGCACAGTTCAACACACACACAGGCACTAAACCTTCATAGATCCTATGAGTAAAAGCAAATCCAGCATTCTTTCGTCCTGTGGCAATAACACGTTGCTGTCTTTTCAAAGGAAAACTTTCATAACCCAACAGCTACCAGACCAAATGGACATCAGCTGAGTCACCATGGCATTCCTCTCTTGGTCACTTACATTCTTCAGCCATATTTTGCAAAGTAGTTCAAATTGCTTTTTTTAAAACTATGACAGAGGGAAATGTAATCAACTTATAGTTTTACAAACAGATCTCAAGGCTTTTCAGTAAAATTTGGCTTCTGTGCAAGCCTGCAGAACAATGACTAGATGGAGTTGTTCTTTTGAAGTTTTGTTTAAGAAAATTCTCCCAGGCTAAGACCCAGTAAGTTACAGTTTAGCCTGGAGCAAATTTTTACAACCAAGTTATAAACCCCTGAAATAGGAGTTCATAATGGAAACAGCTGCTCCACCCTAACTATAGCGGGTGCAAGTATAATAAAAACTGCAGGAGTTCACATTAACAATGGCGTCCCCTTACACTCTTTCCTGTTACCCATCCATTAAAGGAGCAACACTACTTAATAGAGGCAAAGGCAACAGGCTTTTCTCTTTTCCCTACACCCCTGCTTCTTCCCCTCAATAACAAGCTAAGCAATTTATAGGTGGTAAAGAGCACACTCCCCAACATCCAGATCTCTTTCGGCAGGGCACACTCAGGGTAGGCTCTCCAACCCCAGTGTTACACACCAGCGAGGCACCACTGCAGTTCATTCCAGGCAAGTACTTCACATTGTAAGATGCACAAATATTGCACATGACGCACATCTGATGGCCTGATACTTGAGCTAGGGAATTCCCACTGCATCTCACCACCAGCAGAGCAATTCATTTTTCCCTCTCTGGATGATACTTGCAGCATTTTCATATATAGTTTTGCATGTCGCTTAGGGAAATTAAAAATGCCAAAGAAATGCAGTGCATTTCTATAGGTATGTCATGTGAGCTCTGCGCTATCATCTGGTTGCTTCCTTTCCCTAAACTGGCCCTTGATTTTCCATATGCTGCTTTCTTTACCCTGGTAATCCCTGCCTCTTATTTTCAGCAGGTTATGAAAGGACTTACTCTCAAGTTCCTGTACTCTCAAGGGACACAGGTTATCCAAGTTGCAGGTTTTGGGTGTGAAAATATGGTAACAGTTGAGGGCCAGCCGCTGCAGTATCTAGCCAGGGTAGCATGAGGCTATATGGCAACACAACCAGGTATAAAAAAACCCACCAGGAGTTCACCATGACATCAGTGTCCCTTTAGACATCTTATTTTCCTTTCCATTAATTAACAGGATGTTTTTTGATAATAGTTACCAATAAGCAGTATATTAAACAGATTATGGCTCACTATGACACAGTGGGACTGTCCCTCACCCATCCAAGCAGTTCACACCATGGTCAAGAGCACCTGTGCGGCCAGGTGCAAGAAACTGTGCAAAGGACATAAAACCAAAGCTTTCTATAGAAGCTTACTTTTTAATGCGACTAGGCTCAGGAGAGAGCTATCAATAATATTGATTTGCAACAGAAAGGTTGTTAGAAAGTGAACAACCTGAAAGAAAGTAAAGGCACTTCCTCCACAAGAAAGTAAAAAGGAGGGATCAAAGTTTGGGATGCTAGGCAGGACTTGGAAAAAACATGACACGTTTGCTCTCCTTTCCTTTCTCTCTGTGGGTTTATGTTGGGACTGTCACAGAAAAGGATGTGAACCTTTATCTCCATAGGCACAGTCCACCTGCAAATAGGCACATTATGCAGCCTAGTTGTAGGCAAGAACTAAGTACCTACAGGTTTGTTAAAATATTTATTCTTGTCAAAAAGAAACCTCATCTATTGTGACTCACAAGTGAGCAGCCTTCCAGACTCACATTTTCTATCTGCCATAGTAGTTACATGTAGGATCTGCTTGAACAATATTTTTTCTATAAACAGGAAAACTATAAATTCTCTATCTGACACTGGTCATAGTGTCTTGTTTACATAGCACATCACCACAGCTAAAGGATTCTCTTCTCTACACATGATCAAGCAAGAAATAAAGTCTAGTTCTTAAAAATATTGGCTACTTCGTTAAGAAACAAGTCCAGCTTTGGAGTCAAGTGAATGTAGGAAAGAGGTATTATGGGAACTGGTTTTGGTATCATGTACTCTCACAACGAGGGTCTGTAACACTGCCTTAAACACAAGCAGGGAAGGTCACTCGGGAAGAAATTCTCAGATTTACAAAAATAAATGACTCACCTCCCTGAATGGTAGCAAGCCACAGTGTTTATGATGATCTAAAGTCTGTTGGAGCCAGGAGTCTCCGGCAGAGACCAGAGCAGCTCTTGCCCTGAAGAGTTAACAACCGCAGCGAGCAACGCTCCTTCCCATTGCATAATGCAACAATTCTGTTTCTCGTACTAGACTTTGTCAGTACTGTCAACATATTATACAATCTAATAATACATCAGATGCCAGCAGATAAAACTGTTATTATATGCTAAGTACTAACACTGCTGGTTTTGGTAACCAGTGTTCGCAGTGCAGCTTGCTGCAACACACCCACTCATTTCCTCCTAATGAGCCCGAGCATCCGTATCTGGGCACCATCTTCAAAATTAAGGTGAAACAAAGACCATGTTGTCCACAGAGGAATAAGGCCTGCCCTCCCCAGCAGAAACATGGAGGCGGGAGCTCTTCTGACTCCTCCCGGGGCAGGCGAGGTCAGGTCATGGTCCTGATGCTCTGCCCTGGGCTCGTGGGTCCCTCCCGTCTCAGGGGGGCACTGAGGCAGGGAGGATTCACCTGCACTGCTGGGAGCACAGCTCTTCCCTAGCTTTTCATGAACATCAAGGTTATTCATCCTATTTCATCATTTTGATCAGCCTGACGCTCTCCTCCATATAAGTGGTGATGCACACTAGTAGGAAAACATGAGACTTCTCACAGCTCCTCAGTCTCACAACAGGGAAAATGCTGTCTTTTCCAAGCTAGCATGGAAAATGGTGGCTTTTTATAGATGGTTGATGGGTCTCTGCGTAAATTACACTGAAATCTACCAGAGCAAATTACTGACTGTCATCATTAATGGTAAAGTATTCATCAGCAAAAGACTTTATCACCTTGGATTAATGCTATGAGTCAATATTTTTAAATGTAGTATATTTCATACACAGATGTGATCATTTTCCCTAGATGGACATCTAGGAAAGAGGTGCCTGGATCCTTCTACAGCTAAAATGAGGTCCTATTATAAAGCTTGATAAAAGTCCTATTTTTGAGCCTGCATCTACTCAGGAAGTCTCACAGGAACCTCTTTTTGATAGGGATGATTGTTTCTAGGGAAGAGCCCATGGGGCCCAGAAAGAAAAGCTAAAATTCTCTCAAGCTGGGATTTTACAGGATGTGCAAGCAAGCTGGTCACATCAACTCCCTGAAAATCTGCCAATAGAAGATGTCCCCAACTTTAAAAGACAATTTTCTCAACAGTAACTTTTTTCCTGCTAATTTAAGTAGCAATAAACATAAAATACAAAAAGACACACTCACCCTTCCAACTAGACACATCATTCATAAGAAACAAAGGCTCTTGCATTTCCAACAGACAAAAGAAACAAACAAACAGAAAAAAAAAAATCTAAGGAAATGGATAAAATCTGCCATCTAGGTGGCAAATTAGGCTCAAAAATGTCCCCAGATCCTGCCAGATAAGCGACTTCTGCAACTACTCAAAAAGAGCATAAGGCTCCTGTTTATCTCCATCCCCCCTCCGAGGCCCCCAAACCCTTATGATTCCGTCAGCCGTCTTGCTGGTTAATAACAGTTGCTTTCTGCCCATCAGGAGAAACGTTGTGCAATTTGTCTGATCAGACCCCACGCAGCCACACCACCTAACTGTCAAAGACTGAGCACTTACAGTAAACCACTGGTAATTAACTCAGAGTAAAGAAGAAATTAAACCGCTGTAAATTCCAACAATACTAACGCAGGAGAAAATCATAACCTCATCACAGATGCTCTATTAGCCAGTAAAGACCCTACATTTGCCCGAGTGTGTTATTCAATCAGCCTACTGCTTTAAATAATAATGAGCTATTTTCTATTATAAAGTAATAAATCTCAAGAGGACTTGATCTGGAGTGATGCTGAGGACTTGGTTCCCAGCTACTCTCAGTGGAAGCTGAATGAACGCAGTATCTCTGGATTTGGCCAGTGATACGGACCTGCTGAGATATACAGTACGAGACAAGCAATTGGCTCGTTTTCTAAAGCACATGGGGGGGGAGAAAAAGGAAAAAAAAAAGGGCCTTTTTTTGGTAAACCGATAGTTAACAGAGCTCCAGTTGGACTGACTCTTTAAATGCTGCCGTAGGCGTTTTGATGCACCATTCAGTGTACAATAGCACTCTAAACCCTATATACCCATCTTATTCATACTGTTATTTAAAGCACAAGCAAAAACGGACATACACCTACACCTTCTCTAGACAAATACTTATTGCAGAATCTTTCTATCTACTAGACTAAATGTAAAGACTCATTCCAGGAGTTAGAAGTTTATCTAAGTTTCACTACTTAATCTGAAATGCTTGCAGCCTAATATTTAAAAAGAGAGTAAAATTCCTCTGAAAGTCTGAATGCGACAGCACAAGATTGCAAACACAGAACTCCAACCTTTTCTTTTATATAATACAGGAACCTTTTCTTGTATATAATACAACCTTTTCTTTTATATAATATATAATTATTTATTATATAAATAATTATACATTATTTATATAATACTGTACAGTCTCAGGTATAGAATTGATTTCCAGGGTTTGTTTGTTTGTTCAAGGAAAATCTTCAGAAGAAAATTTTCATTTGACAGCGTGGCGAACCACAACCATGCTTTTTTACAAGTTATTTTGAAAACTCAAATTAGTAGCTTGCATATTACCATATCCAGATAATTAGAAACAACATTTAGTAGTTTAGATAATCCCCCCACCAGTTTAAAATAAAATGGCTCAATTGATATGTTTTGCTGTTTGATTTTTGTTCTCAAACGTACGGTGTTCCACAGAAAACTGAGAAGACATAAAAACCCCTAGGAAGACTGTCACATGGCAATTCAAAGTCAGAATATCTACAGCTAGCCTAAACCTGTGAAATCATAATGCTTCCCTGTAGCACACGAAATACAAACACACACGTACACGTTTAAAGATACCATCTTTCCAAACCGTTATTTCGAAAACCTGCTGTCCACAAACCATCACT